>NW_028279350.1:0-626979 GCF_059751315.1 Micrasema longulum
AACCTAACCTAACCTAACCTATCCTAACCTACACTAACCTAACCTAACCTAACCTAACCTAACCTAACCTAACCTAACCTAACCTAACCTAACCTAACCTAACCTAACCTAACCTAACCTAACCTAACCTAACCTAACCTAACCTAACCTAACCTAACCTAACCTAACCTAACCTAACCTAACCTAACTAACCTAACCTAACCTAACCTAACCTAACCTAACCTAACCTAACCTAACCTAACCTAACCTAACCTAACCTAACCTAACCTAACCTAACCTAACCTAACCTAACCTAACCTAACCTAACCTAACCTAACCTAACCTAACCTAACCTAACCTAACCTAACCTAACCTAACCTAACCTAACCTAACCTAACCTAACCTAACCTAACCTAACCTAACCTAACCTAACCTAACCTAACCTAACCTAACCTAACCTAACCTAACCTAACCTAACCTAACCTAACCTAACCTAACCTAACCTAACCTAACCTAACCTAACCTAACCTAACCTAACCTAACCTAACCTAACCTAACCTAACCTAACCTAACCTAACCTAACCTAACCTAACCTAACCTAACCTAACCTAACCTAACCTAACCTAACCTAACCTAACCTAACCTAACCTAACCTAACCTAACCTAACCTAACCTAACCTAACCTAACCTAACCTAACCTAACCTAACCTAACCTAACCTAACCTAACCTAACCTAACTAACCTAACCTAACCTAACCTAACCTAACCTAACCTAACCTAACCTAACCTAACCTAACCTAACCTAACCTAACCTAACCTAACCTAACCTAACCTAACCTAACCTAACCTAACCTAACCTAACCTAACCTAACCTAACCTAACCTAACCTAACCTAACCTAACCTAACCTAACCTAACCTAACCTAACCTAACCTAACCTAACCTAACCTAACCTAACCTAACCTAACCTAACCTAACCTAACCTAACCTAACCTAACCTAACCTAACCTAACCTAACCTAACCTAACCTAACCTAACCTAACCTAACCTAACCTAACCTAACCTAACCTAACCTAACCTAACCTAACCTAACCTAACCTAACCTAACCTAACCTAACCTAACCTAACCTAACCTAACCTAACCTAACCTAACCTAACTAACCTAACCTAACCTAACCTAACCTAACCTAACCTAACCTAACCTAACCTAACCTAACCTAACCTAACCTAACCTAACCTAACCTAACCTAACCTAACCTAACCTAACCTAACCTAACCTAACCTAACCTAACCTAACCTAACCTAACCTAACCTAACCTAACCTAACCTAACCTAACCTAACCTAACCTAACCTAACCTAACCTAACCTAACCTAACCTAACCTAACCTAACCTAACTAACCTAACCTAACCTAACCTAACCTAACCTAACCTAACCTAACCTAACCTAACCTAACCTAACCTAACCTAACTAACCTAACCTAACCTAACCTAACCTAACCTAACCTAACCTAACCTAACCTAACCTAACCTAACCTAACCTAACCTAACCTAACCTAACCTAACCTAACCTAACCTAACCTAACCTAACCTAACCTAACCTAACCTAACCTAACCTAACCTAACCTAACCTAACCTAACTAACCTAACCTAACCTAACCTAACCTAACCTAACCTAACCTAACCTAACCTAACCTAACCTAACCTAACCTAACCTAACCTAACCTAACCTAACCTAACCTAACCTAACCTAACCTAACCTAACCTAACCTAACCTAACCTAACCTAACCTAACCTAACCTAACCTAACCTAACCTAACCTAACCTAACCTAACCTAACCTAACCTAACCTAACCTAACCTAACCTAACCTAACCTAACCTAACCTAACTAACCTAACCTAACCTAACCTAACCTAACCTAACCTAACCTAACCTAACCTAACCTAACCTAACCTAACCTACCTAACCTAACCTAACCTAACCTAACCTAACCTAACCTAACCTAACCTAACCTAACCTAACCTAACCTAACCTAACCTAACCTAACCTAACCTAACCTAACCTAACCTAACCTAACCTAACCTAACCTAACCTAACCTAACCTAACCTAACCTAACCTAACCTAACCTAACCTAACCTAACCTAACCTAACCTAACCTAACCTAACCTAACCTAACCTAACCTAACCTAACCTAACCTAACCTAACCTAACCTAACCTAACCTAACTACCTAACCTAACCTAACCTAACCTAACCTAACCTAACCTAACCTAACCTAACCTAACCTAACCTAACCTAACCTAACCTAACCTAACCTAACCTAACCTAACCTAACCTAACCTAACCTAACCTAACCTAACCTAACCTAACCTAACCTAACCTAACTAACTAACCTAACCTAACCTAACCTAACCTAACCTAACCTAACCTAACCTAACCTAACCTAACCTAACCTAACCTAACCTAACCTAACCTAACCTAACCTAACCTAACCTAACCTAACCTAACCTAACCTAACCTAACCTAACCTAACCTAACCTAACCTAACCTAACCTAACCTAACCTAACCTAACCTAACCTAACCTAACCTAACCTAACCTAACCTAACCTAACCTAACCTAACCTAACCTAACCTAACCTAACCTAACCTAACCTAACCTAACCTAACCTAACCTAACCTAACCTAACCTAACCTAACCTAACCTAACCTAACCTAACCTAACCTAACCTAACCTAACCTAACCTAACCTAACCTAACCTAACCTAACCTAACCTAACCTAACCTAACCTAACCTAACCTAACCTAACCTAACCTAACTAACCTAACCTAACCTAACCTAACCTAACCTAACCTAACCTAACCTAACCTAACCTAACCTAACCTAACCTAACCTAACCTAACCTAACCTAACCTAACCTAACCTAACCTAACTAACCTAACCTAACCTAACCTAACCTAACTAACCTAACCTAACCTAACCTAACCTAACCTAACCTAACCTAACCTAACCTAACCTAACCTAACCTAACCTAACCTAACCTAACCTAACCTAACCTAACCTAACCTAACCTAACCTAACCTAACCTAACCTAACCTAACCTAACCTAACCTAACCTAACCTAACCTAACCTAACCTAACCTAACCTAACCTAACCTAACCTAACCTAACCTAACCTAACCTAACCTAACCTAACCTAACCTAACCTAACCTAACCTAACCAACCTAACCTAACCTAACCTAACCTAACCTAACCTAACCTAACCTAACCTAACCTAACCTAACCTAACCTAACCTAACCTAACCTAACCTAACCTAACCTAACCTAACCTAACCTAACCTAACCTAACCTAACCTAACCTAACCTAACCTAACCTAACTAACCTAACCTAACCTAACCTAACCTAACCTAACCTAACCTAACCTAACCTAACCTAACCTAACCTAACCTAACCTAACCTAACCTAACCTAACCTAACCTAACCTAACCTAACCTAACCTAACCTAACCTAACCTAACCTAACCTAACCTAACCTAACCTAACCTAACCTAACCTAACCTAACCTAACCTAACCTAACCTAACCTAACCTAACCTAACCTAACCTAACCTAACCTAACCTAACCTAACCTAACCTAACCTAACCTAACCTAACCTAACCTAACCTAACCTAACCTAACCTAACCTAACCTAACCTAACCTAACCTAACCTAACCTAACCTAACCTAACCTAACCTAACCTAACCTAACCTAACCTAACCTAACCTAACCTAACCTAACCTAACCTAACCTAACCTAACCTAACCTAACCTAACCTAACCTAACCTAACCTAACCTAACCTAACCTAACCTAACCTAACCTAACCTAACCTAACCTAACCTAACCTAACCTAACCTAACCTAACCTAACCTAACCTAACCTAACCTAACCTAACCTAACCTAACCTAACCTAACCTAACCTAACCTAACCTAACCTAACCTAACCTAACCTAACCTAACCTAACCTAACCTAACCTAACCTAACCTAACCTAACCTAACCTAACCTAACCTAACCTAACCTAACCTAACCTAACCTAACCTAACCTAACCTAACCTAACCTAACCTAACCTAACCTAACCTAACCTAACCTAACCTAACCTAACCTAACCTAACCTAACCTAACCTAACCTAACCTAACCTAACCTAACCTAACCTAACCTAACCTAACCTAACCTAACCTAACCTAACCTAACCTAACCTAACCTAACCTAACCTAACCTAACCTAACCTAACCTAACCTAACCTAACCTAACCTAACCTAACCTAACCTAACCTAACCTAACCTAACCTAACCTAACCTAACCTAACCTAACCTAACCTAACCTAACCTAACCTAACCTAACCTAACCTAACCTAACCTAACCTAACCTAACCTAACCTAACCTAACCTAACCTAACCTAACCTAACCTAACCTAACCAACCTAACCTAACCTAACCTAACCTAACCTAACCTAACCTAACCTAACCTAACCTAACCTAACCTAACCTAACCTAACCTAACCTAACCTAACCTAACCTAACCTAACCTAACCTAACCTAACCTAACCTAACCTAACCTAACCTAACCTAACCTAACCTAACCTAACCTAACCTAACCTAACCTAACCTAACCTAACCTAACCTAACCTAACCTAACCTAACCTAACCTAACCTAACCTAACCTAACCTAACCTAACCTAACCTAACCTAACCAACCTAACCTAACCTAACCTAACCTAACCTAACCTAACCTAACCTAACCTAACCTAACCTAACCTAACCTAACCTAACCTAACCTAACCTAACCTAACCTAACCTAACCAACCTAACCTAACCTAACCTAACCTAACCTAACCTAACCTAACCTAACCTAACCTAACCTAACCTAACCTAACCTAACCTAACCTAACCTAACCTAACCTAACCTAACCTAACCTAACCTAACCTAACCTAACCTAACCTAACCTAACCTAACCTAACCTAACCTAACCTAACCTAACCTAACCTAACCTAACCTAACCTAACCAACCTAACCTAACCTAACCTAACCTAACCTAACCTAACCTAACCTAACCTAACCTAACCTAACCTAACCTAACCTAACCTAACCTAACCTAACCTAACCTAACCTAACCTAACCTAACCTAACCTAACCTAACCTAACCTAACCTAACCTAACCTAACCTAACCTAACCTAACCTAACCTAACCTAACCTAACCTAACCTAACCTAACCTAACCTAACCTAACCTAACCTAACCTAACCTAACCTAACCTAACCTAACCTAACCTAACCTAACCTAACCTAACCTAACCTAACTAACCTAACCTAACCTAACCTAACCTAACCTAACCTAACCTAACCTAACCTAACCTAACCTAACCTAACCTAACCTAACCTAACCTAACCTAACCTAACCTAACCTAACCTAACCTAACCTAACCTAACCTAACCTAACCTAACCTAACCTAACCTAACCTAACCTAACCTAACCTAACCTAACCTAACCTAACCTAACCTAACCTAACCTAACCTAACCTAACCTAACCTAACCTAACCTAACCTAACCTAACCTAACCTAACCTAACCTAACCTAACCTAACCTAACCTAACCTAACCTAACCTAACCTAACCTAACCTAACCTAACCTAACCTAACCTAACCTAACCTAACCTAACCTAACCTAACCTAACCTAACCTAACCTAACCTAACCTAACCTAACCTAACCTAACCTAACCTAACCTAACCTAACCTAACCTAACCTAACCTAACCTAACCTAACCTAACCTAACCTAACCTAACCTAACCTAACCTAACCTAACCTAACCTAACCTAACCTAACCTAACCTAACCTAACCTAACCTAACCTAACCTAACCTAACCTAACCTAACCTAACCTAACCTAACCTAACCTAACCTAACCTAACCTAACCTAACCTAACCTAACCTAACCTAACCTAACCTAACCTAACCTAACCTAACCTAACCTAACCTAACCTAACCTAACCTAACCTAACCTAACCTAACCTAACCTAACCTAACCTAACCTAACCTAACCTAACCTAACCTAACCTAACCTAACCTAACCTAACCTAACCTAACCTAACCTAACCTAACCTAACCTAACCTAACCTAACCTAACCTAACCTAACCTAACCTAACCTAACCTAACCTAACCTAACCTAACCTAACCTAACCTAACCTAACCTAACCTAACCTAACCTAACCTAACCTAACCTAACCTAACCTAACCTAACCTAACCTAACCTAACCTAACCTAACCTAACCTAACCTAACCTAACCTAACCTAACCTCTACCATACACTTTGAAATGCCCGAGCTCCCGGCCGGGCGCGCGGGTGACGCGACCGTCGCGAAGATTCGAGAACAACGTATTTGGGTAGACGACTTTGAAAAAAAACGCTTCCGCGCCCGAAACGACCCGCTCGCCGGGGTCGCGGCCCGCTCGGACCCCGCGGGCCTCCGCGCGGACCGCCGCCGGTCCGCCGGACCGACCGCCCGGAAACGACGGCAGTTTTGCCGATTTTTCTCGCGAAATAATCTATAATGCGTCAAAAGGGGTCGAGACGACCTCCGATCCGAAAACGACCTCGACCGTCCTCGTCGTCGTCTCCGAGCGCGTCTTTCGACCCGACGTCGACCGGCGTTCGATCGACGCGAACCGATCGAAAAGATAAAAAAAGAAGACGAAGACGACCGGCGCCCGGGTGCGGTCGTCACTTTTCGACCGCCTCGGGATCGTCCGTCCGTCGGGGCCGTAAACGGGGAGGGGCAAAAAAAAATCCCGAAAAATAAACGAAGTACCATTTTCTAACTTTTCCGGCCGGCGTCTCCGGTCGGCCCGGCGAGTGCTCTAAAAATAGTTTCGACGCGATCGGACGGCGGGCGACCGAGATGGGAAAACCGCGTCGGGAAAACCGCCGTATCTCGGTCGATTTTCCGGCTTTCGGCGTGTCGCTCCCGCCGTCGCGTCTCCCGTTTGGGCCTCGCTCCCGAGTCGACTTTCGACGAAATCGGCCCGAGGGGGAGTGAAATAATCGACATAACCTAACTACGCCTTTTTTCGGAAAAAGAAAAACTCGAATATCTCGAAAACTGCCGATTCGATTTCGTCGAAATGTCATTTTCGATAATTGCATTGTGCGCGCGCACAATAAAGGCTCAGTGAAAAGACACGCTAAAACGCAAGGGGACCGAGAAAAACTGAAAAAACCGTAAAAAAGATAAAAATGATAAAAAAAATAGGAAAAAAGATAAAAATAAGAAAAAAAGATAAAAAACATAAGAAAAACGTTAAAAATGATTAAAAAAAGATAAAAAAGATAAAAAAAACATAAGAAAAAAGATAAAAAAGATAAAAAACATAAGAAACATAAGAAAAAAGATAAAAAACATAAGAAAAAAGATAAAAAACATAAGAAACATAAGAAAAAAGATAAAAAACATAAGAAACATAAGAAAAAAGATAAAAAAGATAAAAAATAAGAAAAAAAAGATAAAAAACATAAGAAAAACCAACCTAACCTAACCTAACCTAACCTAACCTAACCTAACCTAACCTAACCTAACCTAACCTAACCTAACCTAACCTAACCTAACCTAACCTAACCTAACCTAACCTAACCTAACCTAACCTAACCTAACCTTTTTTTTTTTTTTTTTTTGTAGAGGGGAAATCCATCATGGACACCCAATCTTTCAGACTGGGTAGTGCCGGACTCGTACCGGCTAAAACCCCTCCTCTTCTTCACAGCCGTGTCCCTGCCTTCCGGCTTACCAGCAGCTGATCTTGTCTCTTTTTACTCCTATCCCGTGACTGTTCCTCCAGCTTGGATTTTTCTTTCATCGGTTTCTTTTTCATTTATCACATTTTCGATGAATCCTGCTACTAGTTTCCAGTTTCTTAGGTTTTCTAAAACTGTGTCAATTATATTTTCAGTGTTTAGATTCTCTGTTAGTCCGAGCGTCTCCTTCAGATCATTTCTTTCGATTTCCCATTTCTTGCAGTGAAAAATCGAGTGTTCTGCATCGTCGTGTGCCTCGTCACAGTATATACAACATTCGATTCGGCTCTTTTTATGCCGTGAAGGAATGCATAGAACACTCCATGACCACTTAGGAACTGGGTCATTCTGAATGTTATGTCTCCGTGTGGTCTTGCTATCCAGGTTTTTATATTTTTTATAAGACGGTGTGTCCATCGACCTTTTTCGGAGGAGTCCCATTCTTGTTGCCATTTTTCTATTGTTTTGTCTTTTTCTCTCTTTCTTTCTTCCAGAGTTACCGGTTTGTCAAGTCTGTATAGTCTTGCGCGTTCTTCTGCTAGAAGGTTTGCTGGTATGAGTCCGGCTATTACCAGGGCTGCAACTGTAGAAATGGTTTTATATCCTTGGCATACTCTCAGGGCCATGGGTCTTTGACCACTCAGTAGGACTTCCTTGTGATTTCTTTTTTTCAATGCCTGTTCCCATACTGGTGCGGCGTAAAGGATAATTGACTGTACAGCCATAGCTAGAACTTTTCTTTTTTTATGAGTCGGGCCTCTTATATTGGGTAGTATAGCACATAGGTTTCGAGCTGTTTTCTGTGCTTTTTCACATGATTGTCGGATGTGCTTTCCAAAGTTCAGACCTGAATCTAAGGTCACACCGAGATATTTTACCTCTTTGAGGGGCTTTATTTTCGCTCCACCAATTTCAAAAGTGACTTCTTTTATTCTTCTTTCTCCACTCAATATGACTGCAATTGTTTTTTGCGGTGCAGTTTCTAATTTGTGCATCTCCATCCATAGTTCTATACTATGGATAGCGGTCTCAGTCTTAGTGACCAGCTCGACCTTCGTTTGCGCAGTTACTGAAATTGCGAGGTCGTCTGCGTAGCAAATTAGTTCAACTCCCTCTGGGACGTTAACTGCCATTACTTCGTCATAGAGTACATTCCATAAAGTTGGTCCGAGGACTGAACCTTGTGGCACTCCTCCCCCTATTTTCATGCGTGTGTCCTTGTTTAGCCATACACTTCTGCTTGTAAAGTAATCTGCAATTATATTAACAAGATATTTGCTGATTTCTTTTTTCCTTAGTTTATTTATGCAGATTGGCCAGGATGCCGCGTTAAATGCATTTTTGACGTCGATGAGAATTAAAGCGTTGAGATGTTTTTTTGTTGATGCTTCCCTTGCCAACAATACAATCTTGGTCACTGCATCGACAGTTGATCTCCCCTTTCTGAATCCAAACTGGTTTATGTTCAGGCCATTTTTCTCTTCGAGCTCTGTCATGAGTCTTCTGTTAATTACGCTCTCAAATATTTTTGCCATAACATTAAGCAAGCATATGGGTCTAAATTTTGATTCTTCATTGGACGTTTTTTTCGGTTTCTCGATTAGAACCAAATTTGCACTCTTCCACGTAATAGGAAAGGTCCCTGTTTTAAACAATTCGCTGTAGAGTACTCCAAAATATTCCAGGTTTTTCATAACTAGGCTTTTGACAACCTCTGGTGGGATCGTGTCAGGACCTGGCGCTTTACCATTTTTGATTTGACCGATAGCTTTAATCAGTTCAATTTTTTCAACATCAGTTTGGAAGTCTTCTTTCTCAGGTCCTATCTCCTTTTTGAGAGTCTCCCCTTCTGTGGTTATAAAGAGTTGTTGAAAAATGAATTTCTTTTTTTCTAGAGGTATATCTAGTTTAGCGCTTGGCATTTTGAGCTTATTCTTTATGACTTGGTATGCTTCCCCGAAGACATCCTCATTTAGCTGCTCGCATAGTGAGTCCCAAGATCGTCTTTTTGAGGAAGCTATTTCTTTTTTTAACTCGTCCTTTGAGTTTTTATATGTTTTCCCAAGAGTTACTTTCAGGAGTACATTTTTACATTTTTGATAGTTTTTTCTATTTTTCCTTACTCTTTTTATCTTTTCCTGGATTTCCAAGGTCCACCACTAGGGCATTTTGCCTTCTTTGTTGCACCTTATTTTAGGTGTGCTTTTTTTATACGCTTCTTTCATGGCCTTTTCACATTCTTCAGGGTTTATTTCTTTGTTTATTGTTGCTTCTCTGAATATGTTGTTCATGGTCTCTGGGCTTGTTTTTCCATATATGTGCCTGGGTTTCGTATCTTTAGGTATGAACAGCTTTGTTTGGGTGTACTCGTGGTCGCTCAGAGAAATATCTTCTAGGACATTCCATTTGAAGCCCTGCCTTGTGGCTCTTTCATTTATTAGCGTCAAGTCTATGTAAGATTTCCCATTTGGCCTTATGCAGGTGGGCATCTTTCCGTCGTTGAGGACTACTAGGTTTTGAGAGTTTGCCCAGTCAAAAAGTTCTGTGCCTCTTTTATTTTTATTTTTTCCTCCCCAGCTTGGGTGTTTTGCATTGAAATCGCCCGTAATGATGACCATTTTGTCTTTAGCGTAGGTTTGAATATCTTTTTGTATATCTAGTAAATGTTGTTCGAAGTCTGCTGTAGTGCATTTATTTGGACTTATATAAGTACAATATATTAGCATGTCCTGTTTCTCTACGCATATCGTGCATTTGAGACTTCGATAGTTTTCGATTTTTAGGCTTTTGTTGGTCTTTACTATCGCTGCTCCACCGTCTTCGCTGATAAAACTGTAGTTGTTTTTTGTTGTTTTTACGTTTGGTTCATTTATTGCTAGGAGGTCACAGCCTTTTTTTTTTGCAACAGCCATAGCCATGTCGTAGGCACCGATTTTTCTGCCAACGTTTATCTGGATTATGGTGAAAAGGGAGACGGTTCACTCCTTTTTTGCGTTTTTTTTACTAGCTTTCCTTTTTTGCTAGCAGCGAGCAAGGCTTTTCTGAACACTCCGCATCTTGAGCTCCCAGCTATGTGGTTACTCTCACAGAGTGGGCAATGCTCCTTTTCTTTGCATTTGTCTGCGTTGTGGCCATCTCTGGCGCATCTGCGGCATTTTTTACTCATATCGTTGTTATTACAGCCGGCTGCTTTGTGTCCATAGGTCCAGCATCGGTAGCATTTTTCTAGGTCTAGTCTTTCTTTAAGTTGGCATATGCCAAAGCCTATACGGATTTTTTTTAGAGATAGGATTTTTTCTGCGTCTTGAGATTCCAGTAGCACTGTCCCAGCCTGCGAATCTCTTTCCATGGGTCGAAGTGGTTTTACTGTTAGAAGTTCCGGGTGTTGGATTAGGTTTGTTTCCAACAGCGCCTTTTTAACTTCGTTTTCGTCCACTGTTGGGTCCATGTTCCCCAGATGGATTACTTTTTTCTTTCGTCCCATTGTTCTTATCTCTTTTCCGTCAACGAGACTTTTGATTTTCTCCTTTACTGCGTTTGAACTTTTTGTCAGTTTCATCAGTAACTGACCATTTTTCGTTTTCCTTACGGCACCGATCGCGCTGACTTCTTCTTCTTTAAGTCCACTTTTTATTGTTTTTAGTGTGTTTGCGTACGTCTCTTGGGTTCCTTCAATAACAATTACTTCTGATTCTGGGTTGTGTTTAGTTTCCTTTTTTACGGTCTCTTTTTTCCGTCTTATAGTCACGTTGCCGGTTTTATTGTAAATGGCGGCTATCATCTTTTTAAAATCCTCGAGCTTAATTCCTTTCGGGGAGATCATAGTAATACATTCCTCCATATTTTTCTCGTTTAATTCTTTTAACTTAGTAAGTGAGTTAAAGAGCCAGCCCATTTCATTTTTTTCGCATATTTTCTCGTTTGAGAAGAACACTGTGAAATTTTTGCTCCTCGTCACTTTCCCGTCCCCTGTTTCGTATGTTATAACCTGTGATATATCTGTGAAATATCCCTCTTGACATTCTGTTTTCTTACCTTCTAGTATTTCAGGGTATCTTTGAAAGAGTTCTTGGTCCAGGCTTGTTCGTTTATTGTCATTGCAGAAGTAAGCAATTCTTCCAATGTGCGGCCTTAGGAGATCGCCACTTTCAACTACTATGTTTTTAAAGTTATTTTTATTCCATTGTATTTTTAAATGTTTTTCAAAATCTTCGAAGTCCAAAATTTCATGTTCGTCCAGGTCAAAAATCTCAGGAGTTTTATTTAAGCAATTGGGACATTTAGAGCCTGTTTTGTGATTTTCGTTATCTAAATGCGTTGTAGGGGCTATTTTTTTATATTCGGCTATTTCAGATTCAAGAAGAGCAAATCTCTCTTCCTGAGAGAACTTATATTCTGAAAATTCCTTCTGAATTTGGTTGATTCGTTCATTGTCCATATTTTGTCGTGATATGGCCCTTGTGACTAAACCTGTTAGTTGACACGACATTCTCTTTATGTCTTTGTGGACATTTTTATTTCCATTAACGAAGATGGCGAGTTCATCAATCGTTTTTTTTAGAGCGCTATGCTCCCTCCTATTTTCGTTTAGCACTAAAGTGACAGGGCTTGTTACCAATTTTCGCTTTTTGGCCTCTCTATCTTCTCCTATGTCTTTTGTCTCAGAATCGAGCATTTCTTTTTCTGATACAGTTTTTTGGTCTTTTTTAGAAACTTTCAGTGCAGGGGGAGTTCTTTGAATTGAATCCCTTCTTGAAAAAGGGTCCGTCGAAAGTTCTAGGTAATCTTGGGATAGCTGTCCAAGAGGTGGAGATTCTCCGCAAGGAGAGCCAGGCTGTTCGTCATCTTTTACAAGAAAATTTAAGTTTTTGTTGTTTTGGTTTTTGGTGTTTTGGTTTTTATTCATTTTTATTCCCACGAGTAGTGAGGAAATATATCGTCACTGCACGTAGAGCCTCTTACATGCAGAAGGCTATTGTACAAAGGGGTTTCGCCTAGTGCCCCCAGGGGGCCGTTCGTGACACTGGGATTTTGAAACTGTCCCCAGTGCCATTCAGTCATCAGCACGGAGCCACACACTTTGACTTAAGACAGTAGCAGGGTTTGTGGGGGCCTGCTCCCTTAGGACACATCTAAAAAGACTAGGGCATGTCCATGCCTCCTTTTCTGTCAGGGTGAGGTCCCTTATGGCATGACGGACTGTAGACTAAAGGCATGCCTATGCCTAGGTTTTGGTTCGCGCCGAGTATTTTATTTCCTCGGTACCACACATATCTGTGAGGCATTCCCCAATCCACCACCGGGGGACGCGCCCAATGGGGGACCTTAAAACCCCGCAAGGGAACCTAACCTAACCTAACCTAACCTAACCTAACCTAACCTAACCTAACCTAACCTAACCTAACCTAAGAACTTTGCTAAATCCGCACCTTTGCTGACCTCTGACATTTGACCTTTGACCTCTGTGATTTGACATTTGACCTTTGACCTCTGTGATTTGACCTCTGTCATTTGACCTCTGACATTTGACCTTTGACCTCTGACATTAGACCTTTGACCTCTGAGCTTTGACCGCCGACCTTTGACCTCTGACCTTATCTGATCCCCCTACCTTTGCTGATCCCCCACCTTTGCTGCCCTTTGACATTTTACTTTTCACATTCGACCTTTGACCTTTGCTTATCTGACATTTAACCTTTGCCCTCATGACCTGACCCTTGCTGACCTTTGCCCTTATGACCTGACCCCTACCTTTGCTGAACCCCCACCTTTGCTGACCTGTGACATTTGACCTTTGAGGTTTGCTGACCTGACATTTAACCTTTGACATTTGATCAATGACCATTGACCTCTGCCGTTTGCTCACCTGACATTTGACCTCTGACCTTTGCTGACCTGTCATTTGAACTTTGACATTTAACCTTTGACATTTGACCTCTGAACTTTGCTGACCTGACATTTTACCTTCGACATTTGACCTCTGACCTCTGCTTATCTGACATTTAAATACCATATACAACTTTCTAAAACAAGACAAGGACAATCAAGACTAATGAACCAGGGACTGAAATTATTCAATAAACTACCAGACAAAACTAAACTTTACAAAAAATGTAAAAAATATTATTTTGAACAACAGAGTATAAATGAAAAATGTTTATATTATTTAAGTAAAATGAATGTTATAATCCGTAAGGAAACCCAAAAAAACATAAATAAATTTTCAAATAAAAAAAAAAATAAAAAAAACCTTTGATATTTGACCTCTGACCTTTTCTGACCCCTCCATTTGCTGACCTGACATTTGAAATTTGACCTCTGACCTTTTCTGATCTGACATTTTACATTTGACCTTTGACCTCTGACCTTCGACCTCTGACCTTTGCTGACCTTCTACCTTTGCTGACCTGACATTTTACATTTGACCTCTGACCTTTGCCTTCCGACCTGACCCTTGCTAACATTTGCCCTCATGACCTGACCCTTGCTGACCTTTGCCCTTATGACCTGACCTTTGCTGACCTGGCCTGACCTTTGTATACCCTTGCTGACCTGACCTTAACCCTCCTTACTCTTAAGTCTAATACTATCCTGGAAAACTCCGGAAAAACTAGGAAAATTTGGAAAATTTTACATTCTAGTATGATCCTGAAATAATAGAGAAAAATCCGGAAAATTTCGAAGTTTATTACAATCCCGAAAAATTCAAAAGTCTTTTTCAATCCCGGAAAACCCCGGAAAATTTAAGAAAATCCGGAATAATCAAGGAAAATTCGAAAGTTTACTACGATTTCGGAAAACTCCGGAAAAATTGTGGAAAATCCGGAGAATATTGGATTCGTTAAGATGTCTGACAATAAGAAATTACCTAGTCTATCTAATTTATATTATAAAATAGTGGGTTATATTGTTCATTTTGTTTAAATATGTATTTTATTAGTGTTTACATCTAATCGATGAAAAATAAGTAGTGCAATTTTTTATTTTAATGTTTCTGTATATTATTTTTCCAAATATTTTGTTTTTAATATAGTCAACGTGAGCATTCCATAGAAGATTGTCGTCTATAATTAAGCCCAAAATCCTACAGTTATTTACTTTGTTGATAGTTATGCTATCCATTTTTAATATAGGAAGACTTATAATTTTTTTCCGAGTAACACATCATATAATTTGATTTTTCTGGTGCAAAAGACAGTTTAGCTACTTGACCCCAAGTATAAACTTCGTGGAGGATTTTATTTGCTTTTTCTTCAACTTTTTTTATTTCGTTATCTGATACTGCCACTAAGACGTCATCGGCAAATGCATGGTAGTAAACTCCATGTTTTTCCAAAAGGTCAAGTAGTTCGTTTATAATGATATTCCAGAGAGCTGGGCCCAGAACGGATCCCTGAATACAACCTTTGGTATTGTTTTTAGTTTTTGTTATGCCAAAATGTTCAACAACTGTTCAGCCATTAAGTAATTTTGTATTGTGGAATAAATATTTTTCGGGGTATCATTTTTTCTTAAGTTTTGTAGAATGCCAGGCCACCATGCATGATCGAAAGCTCCTCGTATATCAAGAGAAATGACAAGAATAATGTTTTTTTTGTCTCTTTCGGCTATTATATAGTTTGTGGCGTCTTTTAATGCGTCTTCTGCACTTCTTTGGGCCATGAATCCGTACTGTTTTGAAAATATCTTGTTTGACAGATCAAAAGTTTGACACTCAGAAGTAGGTGCCAATTTAACCTTATACATATTATCTTTTCGAATATCTTTCCTAATACTGGCAAAAGTCCTATTGGACGAAAAGATTTCACTTCGTCGTAATCATCTTTTCCTGCTTTTGGCAAGATAATTGCTTTTGCAATTTTCCAAGTCTTAGGAAAGTATCCAATTTCTAAACATTTGTTGTGTAGTGATGAAAAAAATTCTAGGTTGTCACGTATTATTTCGAAGCAAATATCACCCGTCAAACAATCCAAACCAGGAGCTTTCTTATTATTAAGGTGGCTCGATGCAAATAAAACTTCGTCTTTTGTGATTTCAGGGTCGTTTTCTGATAAATAGACGTCTTCCAAGTGTTTTCTTATTTGTTTTTGAATGTTATTCTCATTGGTGCACTGGTCGTCGGGGTAAAATGTTTCAGTGAGAAGTGCGGCAGTTTCGCTTGTATCGGCGCACCATTTTGTGCCAGATTTAAGAATCGCATTAAATGATTTATAGCTTGCTTTACACACTATATGGTTAATCCGGTCCCACACACTTTCTTTAGTTTGTCCTTCACAAAAAAGCTTCCAACTAGATATTTTTGCTTTATCAATGGTCTGGATGTATTTATCTTTTTCAACAATATAGTTAGCCATCAACGCAGTTTTCCTCCTACCTCGAGAATTAGTTACCTGAGTTTTAAGCTTCCGAAGTTGAATTTTTGCTTTGTTTATTTCTTTGCTCTACCATGGTGGTTGTTTTCTTTTTGTGTTATGTTTTAACTTTCGACATATCTCTTCACATCCATCTTGAATACATTGCACAATAAGATGAACAGAACTTTCAATCTGATCCGTATTCATGATAGAAAAACATTCTGAATTGAGGTTATTCCTTTTCATATTTTCTTTGGTTTTACCACATAGTTTTTTCCAGTCCAGATTGTCTGTGCAGTACTTTCGTGTTGACGTATTTTTTCTGTGGCTTTCTGTATTATGTGACTCGAGAAAAAATTCTATGGCATTATGGTCCTATAATTGTATAAACAGTTCATTTACTTTCCATCCATTGATTTTAGTTAATAGATTGTTTGAGCAAAATGTCAAATCAATAATACTTTCTGACACTTTGTTCCATCTTATTGCACGAAAAGTTGGTGTTGTGCCCTGGTTCAAAACACTGAGATTGTGAGAGGCAATAAAATTTGAAAGAGTTTCTCCTCGAGAACAGTTTCTAGGTAAGCCCCACATCACGTGCTTGGAATTAAAATCTCCAGCTAAAATGCATTTATTTTGTTTGATATGTGAAATTCTGTTGCCAAGGTCATCAAGCATTTTGTTAAGATTACAATTAGGTTCAGCATACACAGAAATAATGGCAAGATTCAAATCAGGTATACCAACACAAACCACATTATTTGAGTAGATTGAATTTTCAAGAGAACTCATAATATTTCTGTTAAAAATTAGGATGGCAGCTTTATTCTTATTGTTAAAATCAAAAGTGTGGCATTGGTATATTTTGACATTTGCTGTATCTTTAATGTTGCCAGTGTTTCCAGTGTAAGGCTCTTGAATCATAGCCACATCAACAGAATTTGTTTGCCATTCTCGGATAAGTTCTTCTGTAGCTGCTCTGCTCCTTTGGAGATTGCACTGAATAAATTTGAGGCCCCTTTGGCTGCTTTTAACACTGGTAATCGACCCTTTCGCGGGCTCTTTTATCCATAAGAGAACGCAGTGGGCAAAGTTTGCTGGTGGCAAAATGACCATTATTTTTAGTTTTCCTGATTACACAATTATTGCAAATTGGATTTCCCTTTTCCTGATCTGGACAGTCCACAGTAGAGTGGTTTTAGGTACAATATCCACATTTTTCATCAGCATTACAGTACTTTTGAACGTGTCCAAATGTAAGACATTTAAAGCATTGTACTAAAGGACTTTCATCCTCTACTACTACTCGTTGATAACCAATATTAACCTTACTAACCATTGTAAGAATTTTCCAGGTTGACGGGCTCACTTCGCATACAACGTTCGCAAGAAGATCATTCCTGTTTCTCTTCTTGTATTTAATTTTCAGTTCGTTGGTTCCAATTTGTAGACTTCCGTTTTCGGTTTTCAGTGACTCATTAAGATCATCTTCGGTTACACCCTTTATGAGGCCCTTGAAAATGACCAGAGGTTTTCTTTTCTTTCCCTCTACTACCAAAAGATGGTCGGTTTTATTTTTGATTTCATGAATCATTTTGTCGCGGTCTCTTGGCGTGGCACAATTTATAATCACTTGCTGGTTACTGATTTTACGCACTCCAGAAATTCCTATTCCGGTAGCGCAGACATTTATATTTCTTTTCACCATGCCTTCGATTTCTTCGCTTTTCTTTGTAGAATCACCAGATTTTACAATGAGGGCATAGCTCGGCTTTGAATGCACCGGCTCCAGGGAAGGTACTCGTCCAATTCCACCAAGAAACCTTTCAAAGTCTTGTAGGGTCGGAAGTGGAAATCATGGCTGTATGCTCCTTGACTGACCTCTCTAGGCTATCCAAATTGAGAGAAGGGGGACCGCAATCGGTAGAAGCGAGATGCCTTACTATGTTGTCAAGGCCCTTAAGGGATAGCAACACTTGTCCCTTTATTTCTCTCTTGAGATTTCCTGCGCTATTTAAAGCGTCAACAGCTGCGTCAACAAGAATGTGAGATTCCTCAAGAAACGATGATTTCTTTGATATAGATGCCGAAGATATAGGGCCCACAAAACCAGGATTCGGAGATGATTCGCGTGTATTAGGAGTTGAGCGTGACAGTCGGTCAGACGGGATTTTAATGCTCAAACTGGGTCAAGTTGGCTTAGAAGACATTTTGCGTTTTCACTTTTCACTTTACGTTTTCCGCAGACGGAGAGTTTTCATAGAAAATGTTAAAAAACGATAGGAGAACAGAACAGGAACAAACAGAACAAGACGTCTACACGAACAGTCACTTGAGCCTTTTTGTCATAGAGCACACTGTATTCTTTTCTACGCAAGAAAAACGTAAGAAAGAAAAACGGAATAGTCAAGATAACTCGGCATGTGTTAGAGATAAAAATATAGTGTCACGGACTTATTTGATTGTTTTTAAAAGCCGCGTCTTTTAATGTTGGTTTGAAAAATACATATTTATCCACAAGGTGAGCGTTCGTGGAGAAGGGCCGTTTTCAGTTATTCCATGAAAATTGTCACTTTACTTTAAAATTTTAAAAATCTGAAAACGTACTAGTGTTTGCCTCTTTTATTCACGTAGTTAAATATAAATGAACACTATATAACAAAAGAGATGGAGATTTTCAGGAACACGTGTATAACGGAAAAAACTGATTGTTTCGAAGACGGTAGGGGTTACACTATATGACCAACGGACTTTTTTGTAGAAATTCACAGAACACACAAGACGTAGAAAACAGAATGTAGAAAAACTCAACCCAAAGGGCAGCGTTTCGCTAAACGGCACTTTTATGTAAAAAAAAATATTTTTTTAAAAATATTTATAAAACTGATGAATTTGGAGAAAAATGAAAACAAGCATCAGAAGCGCACTAAAAATCCAAAGAAAATGATATGTAACAGTAACACAAAAACCACGAAAAAACTAGTTTTATCGCGATTTCAATATTTGAGCGTACGGAGCACACAGAGCGCGACTTCCCTAGACGACGGTTTGATTGCAACTGGGTTAGGTTAGATTAGGTTAGGTTAGGCTGTAGTCGGGTAAAACGAACGCAAAATTAGGAAATCATACGATTTTGCCATTTTAAAACAAATTTTTGTTAAAAATCACGCAATAAAAAAAATTAAAATTTTATATTATCTAATATCTAATTCTTATTTAAAAACAATACTGTTTATAGGTATTTCTTTCAAAAAATGTACTTCAAAGTTTCATATAACTAAAATATAATTACTTTTAGACCGGCAGATTACGCCATTTCAAATTTAGACTAAGCTTGTTAATCTGGGATCACAATAAAGACTAAGTATTGAACTTAAATTAATTATAATGATTTGAAGATAATAAATTTAAAAAGGAGATGGCCGCGGCAGAATCTTGTTTTTTTGTTTTTGAAAAGAAATATAAGCATTTTAAATCACATAAATTTTTCCTTTATTTTTACGTAAAATTATGCAATTAGTAATACCATAAAAAATTTAAAAATATTGATTTAAAAATATGAACTATTTAGTTTTGTTAAAACCTTTTTTTATAGAACTGTTTTTTTTTTCAATACGATAATCTAGTTGTAATATTCAATTTTAAACAATGTCTTATTTGGGTTTTTATTACATTCAGATCGGCCCTCAAAGCGGCCGCAGACGGACGTGTTTTTTGTGCTCAAAATTTTAATGCCTTTTTCAAAACAAAATTTAGTTCGAAACATATATTTTTTGTGTTCCTTCTTACACAATTTAAACCAGGATCAAAACCAAGTTATTTTTTGAATGAATAGTTTTTTCGAATTTGAAAAATAATTCAAAAATGTAATTTCACGTCATATACAAACAACCATTAACGACGTCATTTTACTCGTACACAAAAACGGTCAAATTGCACATTTATCTAGGACATACCAGCACTCGGTAGGTACTATGTACAAAAGTGTACTTTAAACAGCCATATAATTATTACAATGTCGCAAACGCAGCTAACTTCATTGTACTTGTTTGACGTTTTGCTTATACCGGCGACTCAGACTAATAATATTTTCTATTAATCAGAATTACTTTATTTTAGAAATCAAATACGAGTGATACTTTAATCCATAAATTTGGAATATTTAGTGACCGATTTTATCATTACAATGCCGAAAAACCCATATGCTTTAGTCCCAAAACGAAAACTAAATCAATCCCAATTTTCAAAGGAGAAATGCAATGTAAGTTGGATTTGATTAATTTATTAGTATTAAAATTTAGAATACAAAGGACAGACATTTGATTTACATAAATAATTGTATCACCATTACAAATAAATGTAACAGTTTATTATTTGCTTATTTTGGGATTCATAAAAGCTTAAATTAACTAAGGCCTGTGGAGAATACACTGTAAGTTATTGTCTTATTTACTTAGAAAAATAAAATTCCTACCACATTTTACAAAACAATACTAAATGTACAAATAAGTTTGAATTTGGTAATGTATCCCAAAATAAAACACGTTTATTGGATTTTTATTTTACTTTATTTGTTTAAAAAGACCAGAGCTTATATTGTGACGCATTCCGTCGTTTGAAAATGTCCTAACAAGACGAAACGCGTCACAGTATACGCTCTTATATATTAAAAAAAATAAAGTACAATAATTAATTAAAAGTACAAAGAATTCTACCAATTGTCTGCATTCACAATAAAAAAAGTACAAATAATCATCATTATAACCCTTATTTTCTAAATATTGACTCTATCAATGAATAGGGTTATATTTGCCTTTTGGGTAATATGCAAATAGAAATGTTTTAGGGTGTTCCAGCAAAATGTCTTTCAACTGATATTCTAGAAGATGACGGTTGTCAGGTTAGTATTCATATCAAAGTAGGAATATTTTAAGTATTTACATTAAAATAGCTAATAAGATCTAAATTGGATTATGATTATTAATTAATCTGTATTATTTCAGGCGCAGCAGCTAGTTCCAGAACTGCTAGCACAGCCATTACACCCCTTTAAGTTGGAAGGCAGGAGAGTTGTGGACATCCAGGAATTTTTCACTAAAATCCAGGAAATATTTTCTCATTCTTCCATGTTTGATTGCAAAGGAACGAATATGGTGATTGTGGATAAAAAGTTGCATGGCTTTAATTCTATATAAAATTTAAAATGTAATATGTGTGGATTATATTTTTCTGTAAATTGTTGCGAGGACAGATCGAATGAAATGAATTTAAGTGAATCGAGTATCGGTTCTGGATATAGTGGTTTGCAAGAGTTGACTGCTGCTGTTGGAATTCTTTGCATGAGTAAATGGAAGTATTTGAAGATCAATAAGAAAGTGTGTGAATGGTGGGATACTGCGAAACTAAAAGTTATGGAGGAGGCAGCGAAAGAAGAGGGACAACTGGCTACTGCGAATGGTGAAATTGATGAAAATGGTATACCAATGATAACTGTTGTGGCTGACGGGTGTTGGTCTAAGAGATCATACAAAACCAACTACTCGTCTATCTCGGGCGCAGCTTCTATAGTAGGGTTTCGTACGGGGAAAGTTCTATATATAGGTGTTAAAAATAAATACTGTGTGATTTGTGCCAGAGCAACTAATAAGAATATTGAGGCACCAAAACATGAATGTTTCAAAAATTACTCAGGATCTTCAAGTGGTATGGAATCGGCGATCATTTTCTCTAAAAACCCCTCTGGGTTTAAAAATTCCATATCGACGCATGGTTAAAATTAGAATCTTTTTATTTAAACTGTTTGCTTCCAGAGCTTGTTGACCCCCGAGTTACACGATCCATGCCTATCGGAGATCCACCAAATGTTCTCGAGGCTATCGAAAACAAAAAAGTTGCTCCCTATTGGGGGACTTTATTAAGTCATAAATTGTAAAAAAAAAAGCTGTTTAACGAAAACATCCCATCAACCAGTAAAAGTTAAATTATACTCACCAGTTTCAGAAAAATATTTACCTAAATCAGCTTAGAAATTCTGCCCTCTTTCAACTATGATGGTTTTTTTTTTTTTAATTTATGTAGATGTTGCTTTTATTATTTTTTTAATTTCTGTTTCCAGATACACAACTTTGATTGAACCTGTCCCTCCTAAATCAAGACCATTGTAACGTGAAATATATTCTTAGTTCTTTTTCACAATGTATTTTTCATAAAATAACAAGAAACTAAATTTACAATAAATGATTACAGTCATAATGACAAGCGATATCTATTGTTATCAAAAATATTGTGTTTCTTTACTGGTTCTTTCCAATAATATATGTTTTTGAACCATTTGCACTTTAGTATTTTTTCAATAATAAATGAAATTTTCCTCCACAATTTGTTTATTTTTACTTACAAGCGGTCCCACGATCAATTCCCGGCGGGGTTAAGTGAAATATTTTTTTAATGTGTTTTTACGCTGCAATATTTAATTCTCCTTGGACTGGCACGGGACTGCAGGATTGATCATCTTACCTTCATGTTATATATTATTAAATACGCTGTATTTTGTTTTCAAATGCAATGTCTTATGCACCAATAGGTGATAGGGATGATGATCTATCCAAAATTCTATTTACTTCGAAAAGGTTTATAACACTTGTTTATATTTTAAAAATATTTTACAACGTCACTCTCACATAGGTGTAAAAATAGAAATAAAACTATTATGTAAGTAATTTAGCATATTTATATTTTCTCAATGCATATTAAAATAATCGCTTACAGTATTTTGTCAATACAAGGTTTCCACAAAACTCTTAAAATGCTTGAATTACTGTTTTAGTTTTTTTCATCTAAGATTATGTAGACATCCTTTTGACAGTGCATAATTGCTAGTTATCAATGTTTTGTGCTTAATTTTGAGAATAGTATCACAGTATTTTCTGAGTGGAATACATGCTTTACAATATAAAACTTGATACACATTTCTTAGATAGGTGATTAAATGCGCTTTTATAGGTTTTTAGTGTAAAAGTTGGTAGGCACCCTTTTGACTTTATTCTTTTGCATTATTCTTTTGTCTGTTGCACCTGGAATGAAATGTATTTATCAATTTTACGTAGATTAAATGCAATGCTTACCTTAATTGATAGTTATCATGGTTTTAAACTTAAATAGTAACTAAGAAAATAAAATCAAGTAAAATAATATACACAATTATTCTTAACCTATAAAAATATTTTTAGGTATTTGGCCGAGTCTTTTATCATTATACTCGTATGTTGTTAAATTTTCAGAATTTATCTACCATATTTTTCCAATTTTATTACGAAATACATGATCAAGTGCAAATTCAAAAAAACTTATCAGTTTAAAGGAAAAATATTATAAAATGTCATATTGTCAAAAAATGTTTTTACTTACTAATTTGATGAGATCAAATAATTTTTCTCTTGAAAACAATATAATGAAGTGCATTATTTTTTTGGCATTCACTTTAGTGACATGGTGCATTTTCATTAAAACACAACAACAGTGTTATCTGTCAACTTCGAAAATACAAATATATATAATTACCCAAAAGCCAGAAGTCACAGATTATCCGATAGTTGTACAATTCTACATTATCTCTGCAGTACGCCAGTCAGGAGTGCTATTATAGATTTTACCTATTAAACAATCACGCAAAAACTCTATCTATCTCTGTCTTTTTCATTTTGTCAAACAAAGTATGAAGAGTACGTAAGAAATTGACGAACATACAATGTAACAGGATATTTTTTTTAAATTGCTTTGTCTTGAAGCGGTATATTTTACGCACTCGGCGGCAAACCGTACGATCCAACTTACCGACTACAGCCTTAATAAGCAACTGGGTTATTTATTTTTTTTGCATAGAAGTTACATCGTGTTGGGTGAATAAATATATTTAACCTTATTATAAATTCTAGGAGCTATAAAGCTAAAAGATCTTTGTCCGAAAGAAATTCTCGTCCGCGATACAATGTGTTTCTGTGACGTCACACTACGAGTTGATATATTGTGTGCTGTTAAGACGTGGTCAATTTTATTATTGTAATGATTAATTATTATTGTTTTAGCATACAATTGTCTAACGTCCAAAACATTCAATTCCTTGAAGAGTTGCTCTGAAGGATAGCGATACGGTTTTTTATTTATTACTCTAAGAACAGACTTTTGACACTTGATGAGAGGGTCGAGACAAGACAATGATGCACCTCCTTATCCTAAGATCCCGTACGACAGTACACTTTGTACAAGCGCAAAGTACACAAATTTTATCAATAAGATGGATACAAATTTCCAAGGTTAAACCAAGGTATTTAATAGTTTTAACGGTCTCCAAAATAGTACAGTCGCATGGTGATGAATCAGGAGTGACATCACCGTCAATGACACTGGTGGATCTTTATTGTCCCTCATTAGGCCATTGCTGCTGGTTTATATATTAAATTTATGATTTTGGTTTTTTCTCGTTAAGATTCAACAGGTTATAATCTAACCAGTTTTTTACCAGTCTTAATCCGTTTTCACATCTACTATTTACATTGTTCCACATTTTGTCAGAAAATACAATGGCCGTATCGTCTGCAAATGACACTGCCTCACCACCATCGATGTCTATATTGAGGTCATTCAGGTATATCAAAAAAAGAATCGGACCCAGTATGCTCCCTTGTGGAACTCCAAAATTGATGCATTTCTCCGAGCTTAGTATATCATTTAATTTGTTAATCTGAGTTCTACCTGTCAGATAATTTTGAAACCATTTTAGGGCAACTCCACGTATACTAACTGAATACATTTTTCGAATTAACAGTAAATGAGAGACAGTGTCAAACGCTTTAGCAAGATCCAGGAAAACAGCGGTACATTTGTCTCCTCTATCTAGAGATTCGGTAACTGTTTGTATTACAAATGCAATTGCATCTTGTGTGCTTCTCCCTTTTCTAAACCCGTACTGCCTCTGTGACAAGATTCTATTTTTTCTTTTTATGATACTAATCTATTTTTTACAACAGTTTTTTGACTTTCGAAAGCGTAGCGACTTTAGTAGGCTAATAGGGCGGTAGCAACTTACATCGTCCTCTTTTCCACCTTTGAATGTAGGACAAATCATAGCCTTTTTAAGACACGTTGGGAAAATACCCTCAGCTAAACTTAAATTTGTGATATGCATTATTGGTTTAACTAAGTGTTCGGAATAACTGCAATAAGTACCAGTAGTATTTGTGTCTTTTAGGGAATTTATCACTTTGGTTCTTTAAAATTTGTTAAATGTGTATCTATTTAACATATTTTTAATAAATTGATCAATGTAATCTAACTGCTACTTAACAACTTGTGTATATATTTTTTTGGATACTATTTACGTGTATATCATTGTTACTCTTATTTTCTATTATTTGAAAAAAGGAAAGGAGGGAAGGCTGGTCAGGGGCTATCCTCGTGTGAATCCGCTGATGAAAAAAAAATTTATGACGGGTTTAACAAAAAACTTTTTCTTTTCGTATGTTCTTTTTCGTCATTTTAATAATTTCAGAGTAGAATGATACGAACTGGCTTTTTTTCGGGTACGCTTTTTTTCTTTTTTTGCATTGTATTTAGTTACATAAAGAAAACTATTTATGGGTGTGTAATTTTAGTTTATTTGTATATATTATATTTTTTTGTATAATGGCTGATGTTTTCTTTTTCTTTTAATAAATAATTGAGCCGGAGAAATGGACGCGAAATCCCCGGAAGAGTTTCCTCTCCAAAGCGGCGCGGCGCCAGGTGATTCATTCATGCTACGGTCCCGCGGGCGGCGGGCGGAGGGGCGCGGCGGAGAGGCGATAGTACGCGCGGCGCGGCGCGGCGCGGCGGGAGGCAGTCGGCCAGTGTCAGCCGCGCCGCGGCGGAGAGTTCGCGTGTATCCGCGTGTCGAGTCCGCGTGTGCCGCGCCATGCTGCTGACCGTGTGCGGCGCGCTGCTGCTGGGGGCGCCGGCGCGCGCGCAGTACTGGGACCGCCAGGGCCTGGCGCTGCCGCCCCCGCGCGCGCCGCCAGCCAGGGGGCCGCTGGCGGCGCGCCTGCTGGAGGCGCTGCTGGCCGTGCCCTATGGTGACAGCGCCGGCGACGATGACGGCGGCCCCCGCGCCAGGAGAAGAGCCCCCGAGCCGGGAGTCCCCCCGGCCCGTGATAAGGTATCCGACATTGCGTACCTACCTCTGCACTTGTCACTCGATGTAAACAAACGACACTCCTTCTTGTCGGTTGTAAACTCCGTTGGAATGGAACCGGGTATTTGAAGGTTAGATGAAAAATGT
Source organism: Micrasema longulum (assembly GCF_059751315.1). NCBI lineage: Eukaryota > Metazoa > Arthropoda > Insecta > Trichoptera > Brachycentridae > Micrasema > Micrasema longulum. The sequence continues at coordinate 26,471 of NW_028279350.1, forward strand.
TCCGGCTGTATTTAGTTATAATAATATTTTTTGGTACGCCTCCACTAGTTTACGAGTGATTTCGATTAATAACATTAAGTAGGTATGAGTTTTTTTTATAATAATTAGTAAGTATGCATCTACCATATTCAAATTACCCGCTTTTTATCTTCAATAGTTTTGTAATAATTTTTTCGTCACGATATATTAATTTGTATTTTATTAGAAAAATTAAACTGCTCAATTATCTTTATTAAATATTCTACTGCTTACTATCTAACCCATCACCTGGGCCCGTATTCTAACGGAATGTTCAATTTTAACTACAAAGTAAATGATGTTTTCCATATGATTTTCTAATCATGCTCAATTACAGATTACCAACGAAGATACTTTGAATTTTCATACAAATTCTCGTGTATAAATATCGATTTTATTTATGTCTTACGAGACGTACGTGTACTGATGAAGATAACGCTTATAATCGTGGCCGTGCACCTGTATATATATCCCATTGTTTTATCTACTTTACAGTCAAAACGCACTACGAAATCGGAGTAATATATCATTTAACTACCTCTTGTAGGATATATTTATGTGTTCAGTATATACTCGTGTATATATATATTTTTAAAAAATTTTCATTTATTTATATATACGCCCAATGGGCATTTTTATGGACATATGTATACATAGAAAATTATTATAAAAAAAGTAGAAAGACTCGATGGTTTATAGTAGACTTTGTGGGAGTGGAAGCGGGAGAGAGGTGTTTATAATTGAATTTGATTCAGTGATCGTTTGAAAGAAGACAACTTGTTATCAAAGAAATCAAGACTGGTGTGTTTGTTGGCAGATCTAAGATTTCTGGGCATAGGGGAATGAAAACCAAAGTTAGTTCTATGGCTATCGGTATGAAAGAGTAAGTTTTGTCTGAGGTTTCTAGTTGGGATATTTAATTTTATTGAGCTCAGTAGTTCAAGCGCATCAAAGAGTGAGTTAAGAATTTTAAATAGGACTAGAAGGTCGGATTTAATTCGACGGTCTTAAAGAGAAGATATATTTAAGGTAGTTTCTAACTTATTATACGTATATTGGTCTCTTCTCTGGATAAGCCCAACCTCCAGCCTATCTTTCTCAAAAATCGATGTTGAGCTGATTCAATATTTTTGATGTGAACATCATAATATGGAGACCAGATAACACAGGAATACTCTTGGTGCGGGTGAACTAGGGAACAAAAGAGAGTTTTAAGGGTATTGATATTTTTGAAGCCAGCTGTGCTTCTGTTAATAAATCCAAGAAGTTTTAAGGATTTATTGATAACATGTTCAATTTGTAGATTGTAGATTATTGGACGGGCACCAGGTGCTAAAAGACAATAAGTCAGATAAAATAAAATAGTATATAGATAAAATCTTTGTTTATTTATTTAAAGAAAACAACAGCCATTATAACAAAAAAATACAGTATTTACATAGAAACCGAAATAGAGGTTTTCTATATAAAACTAAGTACAATTCCATAAAATAAAAAAAGCGCATCTGTGTAAAGTCACTCAGCATCATCCATTTGTAAAAAAAATATTACAGCATTACATATTCAACAAAAAAACATAAATATATATATATATAGGGAAAAAAGCAATAAGGAGTTTCAGCCCTACAGAAAATTGGACACAAAAAGGTTTTCTTACGCGCGGTAAAAAATAGAGCATTGACTTTACGGCAAAGTTTCTTGAAAATGGACAAAAAAATAATGAAAACATTTTAATAAAAACTAACTATTTTGAACGACGTCACTAGTTCATACGAATTAACTTATGATAAGAAAGAGATTTCCGGTTTACGATAATTCAACCGACAATGCGGAAAAGAACTTAAGACTTAAGACGTCCCGCGTGCAGTCATTTCATAAATACAAAACTTTGAAAAATCATAGCGCTGATAACGCGGATACACAATTATTTTTTTTTAAATTTTGGCTTAGTTTAATAGTCTATCAAGAAAGATTTTTTTTTTAAACCGCTTAACTTCCTTATTCAGGTTGAACTTCCAAAAAATCAGGCTTTTGTGTTTGGCCAGTGAACAAAATGGTGTATTTTTTTTTTTTTAATATTTTTTTATTAAAGAAGGTAAAAACATGAACAGAAAATATAAAAGGAAAAATAATGAAACCCACTAAACCGCGAAACCAGCTTGTCAGCAGGTTTCTTATTTTTCCTTTACAAAGAGAAACGTTAGAGAAATTATATAAATTTAAAAAGTAATATAAACATTATTAAGAACTAAAAGCATACCTAATTTTCACACAAAATTTATTTATAAAAATTCAAATAGATGACATTAAATGATAATCAATATAAAGCTTTGTTACACATTAACCATTCAATTATTTTTTTCTTAAAAACTTCGTCAACATTTTCTTTTAAAATCATCTTGGGAATCTTATTACATTTTTTAGTAATTGTATAATGAAGTGTTCTTTAGCCATACTTGTTTACAAACCTCGGTCAGTACAATAAAACAAAATGAAACAATAAATGAGAAAATATAAATTTATTTTTTTAAAAAGAAAAACAAAATAATAAAACTAATGTATCCCAATGATAATGCACATCTGTATAGGTACAATGTAAAAAATGCTGCCCTAGAAATAGGTGAGAAAAAACTTTATTATTATTATGATATGAACTAATATTAATTACGTAAATTAATGTACACAATTTCGTAACATTTTCTTTATTTGTTCTTCGTGTTTAACAATTCACGAGTAACTAATTTGTGTATAAAAGGTTTGCATTAATTTTGTTAGTAAATGCCTTAAAATAAAAGGTGGCGCAATAGACCCAATCGGAAGATGTCATAATTTTTGCGAATGGCGGCAAATGTCAGTTCTGATTTGACATTTGTGAAGTAAACAGTTACAAAATACACGTCAACGAGACATGAATCGCTGTACTCCTCAAAAACGTGGAATTTTTTTTTCGATTTTTATGCGGAATAATTTGTCGGTGGTGTTGGCGCAGATTTTCCGGTCGTCCGGCACAAGCTACTACGGCGTTTAGCTGGTCGCCTAGAAGAGTGCGGGGCAACACGAGATGCAGCCATGTCTGGCCGGTCCCGGAACAGCCGTTATGCTGAGAATATCGCGGCTGCAGCTGAAGATGTCGCAGAGAACCCCGGAAAATCGACCAGACGACGTGCCACGAAATCGGGCCTCAATCTGGGGTCTTTACAGAAAAGTTTGATGAAATACTTGAAGATGTTTTCCTTACAAAGTGCAAAAAGTGCGTCAGCTCATGGCCGTTGACCGCCGAGCGCGTATAACCCACGCTCGAGCCATCCTGAATTTCGACCACGGGGAAGATAACTTTTTACCGGAAATCATCATAAGTGAGGAGGCCAATTTCCATCTCTGTGAATAAACAGAAGTATCGCTTCTGGGTACTAAAAACTCGCGTAGAGCCCACGAAAAATCATAACACCCGCTCGAAATTACTGCATGGTGTGGTGTTTACGCTGGAGGCGTCATCGTGTCTTATTTTTTTGAAAACTCCACGGGCCAAACGACTACTGTGGACGGCGAGCGGTACAGAGCCATGCTCAACGACTTTCTCCTTCCTCAATTAGATGAATTGGGATTGGAAAACATGCGGTTCCGACAGGATGGAGCAACGGCGCATAATGCACGAGCCTCAACCAATATTATGAGAGCTGCATTTACGGGTCCCCTAATCTCTCGTTTTGGTGATTTGCACTGGCCGGCAAGATCGTCCGATTTAACCGTTCCAGACATCTTTTTGTGGGGTTTCTTGAAATCACGAGTCTATGTCAACAAGCCCCAGACTCTTAAAGCCCTCAAAGAGAATATCTGTCAAGAATGCGAGAACCTATCGCCGAAAGTTCTGGAAAGTGATGAAAATGTGTTCTGAAAATGCCATAAATCTGGCCTGTATGGTCATCAATTCTGGCGGCGGTCATTTGGCTGGTATCATTTTCTCGACTTTCGTACCGTGAATCATTTTAGCCTTTCTTTCGCTGTCTATTTACTCCACATGTCCAAACTTATGCAGCACTCCTTTTTTGATTTTGTCGATAATGCTAGTCTCACATAATGCACGAATCTCGACATTTGTGCACATACATCAGTTTACCACACGTTCACCTGAGATATCGTATTTTGACAACATTCAGCCTACTTTTATCATTATTTTTCCAAGTTCATACTTTGCTCCCATCTATAAGGGTCGGCACCAGAACTCCATGGCGACCTGTTAGTTTTCCTCCTGCGACAAACATTTGTTTACCAGGGTAAATTAAGGTGCATTGTTCACGTTGTTACTGACACTCACCCTTATTTCAATATATTTCTCAGTCTTTCCATCCCTAGTAAACATACTTTTATTTATTTTAGTATATCTCCGTTCACACTGATCTCACATTTGATTATACTTTCATCCCTTTCAAAAACAATTCATTTCGATTTATCAATATTCATTAGCAAATCACTTTTCTTGCATATATTGTGGACTTTTTTTCCCAATAAATATTGCAGTTCTTGTATTTTGCTAGCAAGAAGCGCGGCAGTTATATCACCCATTTTTGCTTCCACTCTTCAATCTTTCAGTTCTTTCATACAGTTATCAATGTATACGCTAAACAATATTGGTGACATTACACATCCCATACATTGAAAAAGTCCTACGAAAAAAAGCATTTTTAACATACGATGTTTTACTTGTTGGTACATGAAACAGGTGGTACCGTCTACAAATCCTGGCTGGCACATGTATTGTTATTAAACCAAGCAGCTCTGTACAGTCAACCATTCCTGTCACAATTTTGTAAAGCAGTAGTTGGTCCGCACACACTCTGCGGTATTGTAGAGAAATGATTCCATGGAAGGTGGAGACAGTGAGAGTAGATACATAAGAAATACCGGTTTTGTATTTAAGGTACTTTATAAATTTGTTTTGAATATTTTCTATTCTACTTATATATATGGCATACTGGGGATTCCATATCTGAGAGGCGTATTCCAAATGGCTTCTGACAAATGTATAATATAATGAAATAAGGGCCTTTGGATTATTAAAGTGTTTACTCATTCGAATTATGAAACCTAACATGCTCAATGCTTTGGAGGTAATTTTATTGATATGCGATTCAAAAAGTAGTTTTGAGTCTAAAACAATCCCAAGATCTTTAATTTCGTGCTTTCTCATTAGTACATTATTGTTTAGTTTGTAATCAAAATTAAGAATTTTTCTTTTCCTTGTGAATGTAATACAGACACATTTATTTATATTCAAAAACAGTTTATTTTCAATACAATAGTCAGTTAGACGATTAAGATCGTCTTGAATCATTAGGCAATCTTCTTGAGATTTAACTTTAGCGTATATTTTCATATCATCGGCATAAAGAAGAAATTTTGAATAACGAAAGCAAACATCAATGTCATTTATATATATAAGAAATAATAGGGGACCGAGTAGACTTCCCTGGGGAACACCAGAGGAGATTTCTGCCCAGTCAGATTTATACCCACCAATTACTACCGATTGACATCGATTACTAATATATGATATCAGCCAGCGCAGAAGATCACCATGTATACCTATAGCCAAAAGTTTGCGTGTTAAGACTAAATGGTCAACTTTGTCAAAGGCTTTGCTGTAGTCAGTATATATAGCATCAGTTTGGAAACCACTTTCCATTGTGTTTAAAATATCATTTGTAAATAAAGTAAGGTTTGTAACGGTCGAGCGTCCGGAGAAAAAGCCATGTTGTTGAGGACAGATATAGGATTTTACTGCATGGAATAATTTTTCATAAATAATTTTTTCAAATAATTTAGCGAATGTCGATAGTATTGAAATTGGCCTATAGTTGTTTGCGTCATTTTTTGATCCAGATTTAAATATGGGTGTGATGTTTGCTTTCTTCCATTGAGATGGAAAAACACATTCCTGGAGAGACTTTTTAAATAATGTGTGTGATTATTAATTTTATGTGATTTTATTTACCTAGAATTTGTACCGCGTCGCAATTCACGATTTTCTGTAATTTATCCATTACTGGGTATTCGGATAAAATGGGGTGGCCATAAGATCTCGGGGATGCCGAAGAGTCACAAGTCACCAAACTCGATTAGGTAATAAAAGAATCGATCGATATTTATAAACATCCCAAAAGTTTAATAAACATAAATGATGTGATGCCATTCGCACTTTCTTTCCGCTTCGTAGAATGTGTTTTGCGCAGAGCGCGGAAGGGAGAAAATATTATCTATTTCTGTTGTTTCAATTATTCACAAAAATCATTTGCTTTTTTTGTCGGCGTCTAAAGGAAAATCCTAACACGCGACTTTCTCAAAGGATTCTCGATGCACAACTCTTTAAATAGTTTAATATCAGCTAAATACGTAATATAATAATGTTAAACTATTAAAGTGCACAACGTACTTTTATTGTCCATGAGGACGATTAGTAAATACTGCTACTGTGAAATCGCCATTAAGAAATGAATCATGGAGTGGATCGGGCCGAAAATGTAGAAATGTGTTTTTATTTGTGATTTTTATGTGTTTTTATTATGTTTAATATGTATTTGATATTACGATATAATTATGTCTAATGAGGCATGTTTCAAAATAATGTAAAATGTCTCCCTCGGCACGGGACGCCCCAGTGCAGTGAGAGAACATTATCTTTTATGTAAAAAAAGTCGTACATAAATTGTAAAAGACAAATAAAATAAAATAGTATTTGCATTTAAACGTATGGATAGCGTAATATTCACTCCCCTACCTACTTACCTTCAAGAATGTTTTTATATTTATAAAATCTACCTTTAATAATTCAACAAAGATACATACTAGAAACCATGCAATTTGAAATTATTCGTCGATACAATTTTACATGCATATGCATATGTACATGTGTATCTTCAATTATAAAAATACACAAAATAGATAGAACTACGTTTGTTATTTTTTTATATATACACATATAATTTTAACTTCTGTTACAGTATACAATGCAGTCAATTTGATTATTTCGGCAATGTAATTATGAAATAATGTATGAGTGGTAATTTATTTTAATATTTACCCTCCCAAATAATAAAACTTTTTGCGATACTATAAATTAATCATTCTATTCATTGCTCTTTTAATCCCTATTACGAATACAAATAAAAATCTTCCTACGTATAGATTTTATAATATATCTAGTTCGTACCTTTTTGGATCATCAAATATTTTTTGATTCATTTGTATATTTTATAGTCAAATATATATTGTTTAAAGGCAATTCTGCTGCTACCTGCTACCTGTTACACAACCCGCGTAATATCGGGAACCGAGGGAGAGTGATGGCGCACGAGGCTACGTGATATTGATTATTTCGTGAAATAGCTCCCCTCCCCCTCCCCTTCGGGCACCGCCCGCCCCGCGCCAGCAGCACACAAGACACACGACACACGACACAACACGATCACGAACACGGACACGGACACGGTCGCCGAGAGACCCGCCCCGGCATCGGCACTGCACCCGCACTACGCCAGACGGCTAGACTCGATATGCAGAGGAATTATCGGAGATTATGCAAGTGTAGGAATTTAAAGGGACTCCTGACCTGTCTTTAGCCGGCTTAATGTTTTTTGGCACACACCGCATGAAATTCACCTAATTTACATAATGTTTGAACATTCCACATCCCTTCAAGAGTAAACGTCGATTGTTGTATCCAGTAAATAATACGTTGTCATATAATACATATAATATCATCTCACATTATTGACAACATGTGCGGGGGGGGGGGTTTATATATAGGAGTTGCTTCATTATTTACCTTGCTTATAATATACAAGGTTTACATTTCAAAAAGTAGATTTTTCTGCAATTAAATATCTTAAAAATTATCTTAACTATTTGGATCAGGAAGGATATATTAATGTGGGCTAGTCATTGAAAGCATCCACCACATACCCGAATCCGTTTTAAAGACTAAATGTCTTTCTTCGGATTCGCTTATACAAGCGAGCATTTTTTTTTTCACTACGAATTGATTATATTTCACCCTTTACTAACCAAATTCAGTAAGGAAAAGCGCGAACAAATATTTACATTTACAACTTTTAATGTCCTTTTTACTGTCGCTCTAAAACCACCCCTCATCGTCTACAAGGTAGAGACAAATGGAAGTATAAATAAAATAAATAAATAAATCCTTCACCCATTTCAAACCCCGTTATGTGAACAGTGATAGGAAACGTTATTTACTACTCTCTAGAGCACCAGAACGCCCCCAGGTCCGTCCAGCTGCACGCTAAGGTATCTTACCTCCCTAAAGAACCGAACCCCCTGGCCACCTATCCTGGTGTTTGGATTCCTTGCTCTGTCAAGATTACCCTTTTCCATTAGCCCCATCGTCGTTTATTTCTATACCCCCATTCCAACACCATTGACAGTGCCGCTGTGCCTTAGATCTCAAGTCCCCTTCTACTGTCAGCTGATAGAAGGAGAAGAAAAGCGTCATCCGCATATGCGATGCAGTCACATCCATCAGGGAAGGGCAGTCACATCAAGTCATCAAAGACCACGTCCCAGAGAGACGGCTAATCAAGAACTTCTCAGCATTTGCTTACGTGGGGAGGAAAGCACTTAAAACTCTTCAAGAGAAGCCGACCTGTTGGCAGTAGTCAACAGACATTCCGTTCCACTAGAGGAGTGTTCGGCATTTTGTTTCCTAACCCACCGTGACCCATAAGCATCTGGGTGAGCTCGTAGCCAGCATTCTGCATTTTTCTGAAATCATAGGCATGGAAAATTGTAGGGAAAAACATTTTAGTTATACTTCGGTTGTTTCACTCAAATAACGATCATTCCAGAGTTGAAGGGTCCTGCTTCTTATTTTCCTTTTGGCAAAACTGAGCGGCAAATCGGCGAAATCGGGGGCTGTTTTCTTAAGCGTAGCCTCCTGAGCCTTTTTTTGTATATATTTTTATTAAAGAAGGTAAAACATGAACAGCCTTTTCGTTGCCAAGGATTCCGCAGTGTCCTCTTATCCAGCCGATGTACACGTCCTGGTGTCCAAAATCTATATGGACATATATATACATACATATCCATGTATTTTTTTTAATATGTGAAAACTATTGTGAAATACGAGTGCACATGTACCTATTTAGTAAAAAAAATGACCCCCCCATTTTTAACCCCCTCAACCGCCACGGCGTTATAATAATAATTATTATTATTATGGATAACTTATATAGCGCAATTTTCGTAATATAATACCTCAAGGGCGCATGATAATAACTAACCTGAATAATAATAACACTTCGTTTGAAATCCTTTTTCTACACACTTATTAATTTATTTTTGTCCTAAAAACAGATTATATAAGGGAGCCGGTAATCTTTTATAACTTTCTGACCACAGAATGCAAGTTACAAGAATCATTCGAGAGTAATAATTGCAAAACTTTCCCAAAAAGCTTAACTAATCAATGTATCTCACGCTTGTAAAATGATTTGCAATCGAACGATTTACAAAAACAACTCTTTACTATTATAATTGACCGCTTAAACCCACCTTTGAACTTTGATATACCGCTACTGAGCTACCGGCCTACCGACCTACCGACCTACCGACCTACCGACCTACCGAATACTAATATTTACTAACATTAAGCAAAATATTTGACCACAAAGTTCACGCGAGTGTTCCAATTTCTAGACTATCTCCTGATCTCCCGCAAGTCGTTAAGAACGCACCTAAAGATATCGAGTTCCCTGTTTCCACAGGAGCGGGGCGGCGGCGGCGGCGGGGGGCGCATGGCCGTGGTGGGCAAGTGCTGCCCCGTGGGACAAAACCTGTCGGAGGAGACGCACGGGTGCGCGCCGTCAACCCTCGCGCTGCAGCCGATCTTCTTCGACAGCAATGGGAGCGGCTACTGGGACTACGACGTGAACGAGTGGGAGACCATCGTGGGCGACCCGTGTCCGTACGGCAAGTGAGTATCGGGCACCGACCGCCGACCACCGACCGCCGACCGCCGACTAACGCAGCGCTCGCCCGCAGGTACGTGCTGCAGCCGGGCAGGGACAGCAAGGACGAGTTCTACCTGCTGAGGAACGGCTCCCTGTTCGCGCCCTACCACGTGCCGCCCGTGTTGCCCCCGCGGGGCTTCTGCGTGGAGGCCTTTTGGGTGGGCGGCGAGCCGCTCACGCTGCCCCTCGTGTGCTTCCAGTCTGAGGACTCCGGTCCCTCCGCTCGCGACCGAACCTGGCTCGCCTGCATATCGATTCGTACGTAACTTTCTCTAGTACCTACCGTGCGAATGTGATCTTATTTCTTTTTTTTTACTGGGATTGTACCAGATGTACAGGTTACGATAAATCGAAAAAATATATACTTTTAAGGCCTGCCATCAAATTAGATGTATTCATCGAATGAAACCATCATATGACCGAATGATACCATTGGAAATAAGAGAGCAAAAAAATATTATTTCATTTAAATGTCAGTTAAAAAAACATGTGTTTAGCAGATAAGTTAGTTTTTAAAAAGTAATCTTATTCGTTTTAGCTTTATAGAAGTTTTCTTTTTAAGTGTACGTATATTGTTTAGAAATGTTAATAATTAGTGTATGTTTTTTTATAATAATTAGATATAAGTTAACATTAGGACATTCATTTATTATTTTTGTACTATTTTAAGACTAAATAAAAAATAAATAAAAAAACCGTAATAAAAGAATGATTTAAACGATGTAAAAATAAAATAATAAGCAATTAAAAAAATATTCTCGATAATTAATGAAAGGAAAAAAACTACGAAACAAGGAGGTGGTGGAAAGGGAGAAAAAAATTGTGACTAGGAATTGTCGAGGATAAATGAAGGACAATGGGAATGTAAATGTAAATGTTTAAAACCAAAATACTGATTTAAAACCCCATGCTTTTAGTTGGCAACCTTTACGTGCACTGATTATAAAAATGTTTGATGTTGCGGGAGAAGTAGTTGAAAAGGGAGGGGCGTGAGTTTAATAGGTATATGTTAGGTGAATATTACAATGGAACATACTTGGTTTTATATTTTGAAGGTGTATAGTGTGTTTTGAAAATAATAAATATGTGTCATATGATAGCCGCAATCGATCATTTTTAGAATAATAAGATTTAGGAGTCGACAGCAATTAAACATTGATGGTAGTATTAAATGTTCATCTGTTTTCTTGTGTTCGTAAATAGATAAAAGTGGCGGCAATGCAGAACCGAACTCGAGTCGTGTATTTTCCATTTTCGTAAAAAGGGAGAGGGTTTATCTACTAATACAATAACGAGTAGGACTGGAATGCGTCGGCGTCGCTCATTCACTGCTAGGTGTGTTGTTAAAGACGTTCTTCCGTATGTAGGGTTGGGTTTCCATACCATGTGGTCAATAGGTTGGTTGATATGACTGACAAAGTGCACTGATTAAATTCATGCGCTTTGTCTTTTTGGGCCTGATAGGTTTGAATCTTTTTTTGTCGGTAGATGTCTGAACTAGGGTGTCTTTGAAACAGGCAAAAAATATTAAACATTTGAAAAAGTTGCTCTGTTATAACTGTTTAAAATGGCCGGTAGCGGGGTGGTGATGGCTCTGGTTCTCCCGGTTGGACTTGTTTCTCCCGGTTCACTAAACAAGCCAATGAACTAACAGACCCTGTCACCGTCAGAATCGAAAAAAAAAAAATTAAGACAGAGATCGACTGACAAATTGACTACATTCATATACTAAAATGCGCTGAAGGTGATAGGGGCATTATAAGCAATCATTATTTAAACATAACAAAAAGTTATTAACCGTTCATTAAACATTATTTTCGCAATGAGCGGTACCTCCCGAACGAGAGGTTATTTCTTATTTCATAAACTCACTTTATTTTATTTATTGTGAGAAAGCACCCCCAAAAGCAGCAGGGCAACAATCCTAATGATTGTAATCATTTAATAAGTCGAGTGGGACTTTCGGATTCAGCAGATTGGTTTAGTTTTCCCAATTTGATTTTGTGCTCAAGATAGAATTACTTGTCAACAGTACTAGTATTTTTATTTGCTACTATGTTCATTTCAGATCGATCTTTCTAGAGACTTCGTATAGTTATTTTACCATAGTTTCAAGTTAATTGACTTGTTCACTTATTATTACCATATTGTCTGCAAATACGAGCTGATTTAAATACATATTATCTATTTTTGTGCCTTTATTAATCCAATTCAGCGTCTCGAAAACGTTTATTAAGGCCAATGTAAAAACTGTTCACTTATAAACACAATATATTATTTTATTTTGTTTCCGAAAATGTTGTATTTTCATGTGATTATTATATGGTTGGCAGGTTATTTTCATTACAAAGTTTATTAAACATGAAGTGGGTTAAGTGCGCACTCGCTCGCTTCACTCTAGCATATAATAAATTAACATCCACAATATTATTCCGAAGAGAAGAAGGGAGGAGTGTTAACGGAAGAAATGGGAAACGTTTTTTCAGGCGTGATTGATGAATTACAATTTATCATACTAATTAAATTTTAAAAAGTCCAATCTTGTAGTTTCTGTAAATAAAGATGTAATAATGTCACTTGCAAACTTAATGATAACAAAGCCGGGTGTCGGGTGTCGGGTGTCGGGTGTCAAGTACTCGGACCCACCGCCAGCGCCACCGCTCAGTTGAGTAGCTAGAAGTGAATTTTTAGCGTCCAATAAAGTTTCCGACCGCGCGGTATCTTCGGTTTTTAAATTAACCCTCGTTAGATTATTTAACCTCCGTCTTCAGAATTAGAACAGATTCCCGATTACCATAATACCTATGGGCAGTTATCGGCAGGCATAAACAACTAGGTACGTGTGCAGTACTGTGCAGGTAATTACAGTAACGTATCCAGACCTAAAATTTGAAATATGATTAGCCATAAAAAAAACGCATTTCCATATTATATATATTAAATTTAACTCTATGAGCCTTTCTTAAAATAGTTTTTAAACTAAGCCGTTATTCGTGTAGTTCGAATCCCTTAGTTTGTTTTCAATTCGAAAATTATTACTATTATTTTTTTTTAATTTCCTTATAAACCCTAATGGATTATTACGTTCATTGATAACAATATACATATTTATGCTTTATTAAGTTAGTTTATAACATCTTAAGAACTAATATAAACTTTTAATAACATTACAATTTTTTTATCAAAATTTCTCAATAACATATTTTTTCAAATTAATTTTAAATATTTCGATCTTTTATATCTCCTTTATTTCTTCAGGTAGCTCATTGTACAGCTTCAATCCCTTGTACAATGAGTTATGAGATTCTGTTTTTCTCCTCATTGATAATCTTTTTTTTACCCCTTTACATCCATATGTATTGTTAATGATATTGTTAATGATTTATTTTTTCCACTCTCACTTTCCTTCAATCATCCTTTACTACTCCTTATCAATTTCCTTTTTTTCCTTTCCACTATCTCCTTGTTTTGTCCATATTTATCTTATTTTAATATATAGTATATTTATTATTTATATAGTTTAAACTTCAAGCCGTCGTCGCTTTATTACAGTATTATTTAGTGAATACATATAATTGGATGGCAGGCCCTACTATGTATACATTTTATGTAATTATTTTTTTTTAAATATTCATTTAACCTGTACATCTGTTTGTATTCGAAATAAATAAAGTAAAATAATATTTTTGACATATTTTGCAAGAGTTGTCCGAGACTTTTGTTTTGTTTTATCTGGCAGTTTATTATATAACTCCAGTCCCTGATTCTCTCATTTTGTTTTTGAAGACAGTATGTTATATTGTTCCGATATTCTCGTATTGTGTCCGGAGTTTTAGTTATTTGTCTACAATTACATCAATATCAAATTTATGAATAAATTTTAATGGTTTTAGTTTAAAGAGTACTAACTTTAACATTATTATTGTTATCGTTGTCGTCTGTTTATGTTATTTTGGTTTCCTGTTCCCCATATTTTGTTGGTTGGTGCATATAATAAATTTTAGATTTTACGAAGGCTTCAGACAACATATTTTTTCGGGTTTTGGAAGAAAATTTTTTATTAAAAAAAAGACTAGATAGTATTTATATTTTCCTAATTACATTATTGATATGAATTGTCCATGTGAATTGTCTGTCTATTGTTGGTCCAAAGTGGTTTAGATGTTCAATTAAAATTATTTATTCATTGTTATATAAGTATCTATTTTGTGGTATTTTATTCTAAATTAAAAATGCATACTTAATATTTCATTAAGTGAAAGTAAAAAATCATAATCTTTTAATGATCTGACTAGTTTTAAAAGGCGTAATACTACAAATCACAATTCATAACATTCAACATATTATTTAAAAAACGATTTTAGTAAAACCCTACAAAGGAATAATTTTGCCCCCCTGTGTGTATAAAATGATCATTATGGATCAATTTACCACTACTGAGAAAATAAAAGTCTAAAAAATAAAAAAAGTGTATAAAATACAATCTCGTACATATTTATTTAAATAATTTCCAAAATACAGTAGCAAGTTTAAAACAAAAATAACGCATAAAGGTGTGATTATAAGTTTATGTATTACTTTCAGCAAGAAAAGATGACCAAACAATAGGCGAGGGTGAAGCTGTTGATGTACAGGATCCCACTGAATAAATGACATTGAGCAAGATAATTTTTAGATTCTTAATGTTGTTCCATTGTCTCAGCCTACATCTGTGAAAGCATCGGAATTCAAGGGAACTATTCCATATTTTTTCATTTGACTTAGGGCATTTAATGATAAAATTTACTCAATAAAATTTTGGGTTTAAGACGTATTTAAATTCATGTTTTTTCTTCAGCAAAATAATCTCGTGTAATATAGTAGGAATAGTTTTGGCCGATAGAGGCGCAACTGGCTCGCTGTATGGAATAAAGGAATATGGTGTAAATTTACCAACCCAAGAAATGCAATGTATTTTTTGTGATGTGTTTTTCCCTAACAATAATGTAACATAAATCATTACTTTCGATGTCAAAAAAATGTGGTAAGCTGCAAATAATCGATTATAAGGAGAATTCGCCCCTGTGCGATACCCCACCATTCGCATGCAACTTGCATCTATGTATCTCGGTACGAGTTTACCTACATACGAGCAAATAGATGGAATAAACAAAAATATTCAAAAATAGTAAAGTTTACTGTACCATAAGGATGCATGAATAAACATTTTCTATAAACAATTTATATTTTTTTTATGCCAAAAAAAGATTATTATTTATTATTCCCATAAATATAAAATTGGTATTTTTACATTAAGAATACATGTTTTATTACTGAATATTAATGACTATGTTTTCTCAATGAAATCAAATCTAATCAGACGGCAAATCTCATTGTGTATTCTGTAGAACTGTGCAAGTGTACAACTGTCCGTCTGTTTGTAGCACAATAATAATGTACGGCGGATTGTAGTGATGCTGGTGTCCGTGCCGTTCCTGGTGGTGACGTGCTGCGCTCACTGGCTGCGCGAGGTGCGCGCGCTGGTGGGCGAGGGGCACGCGCGCGTGCTCGCCGCCTACTCGGGCTGCCTGGCCGCGGCCTACCTCGCGCTGGCCTCCACCCAGCTGGCCTCCCCCGGCCTCCCGCCCGCGCTGTGCGTCCCGGCAGGTACCTACCGTCCGCCCTGTGCCGTACGAGCTACCCCCCCCCCACACTTCACACCATGCCTAATCTCCCTCTGTCTGCGCAGCGCACGCCATCCAGTTCACCTTCCTGGCGAGCTTCTTCTGGCTGAACCTCCTGTGCTGGGAGACCTACTGCAACATCGAGTGAGTATACCCGCTCCGGATACTGGTTATACGTTGCTACGGCTGCTACGGCTGCTCTCCTCTAATCCCCGATTCACGAGACCGGAAAATGTTCACGCACGATGTGAAAATATTATGATTTGATCCTTTTTAATGAAGTTTACCCTCGGCAGGGTGGGGCGGCTTCCCCGACCGACGCGGCGCTCCCTCCCTTTCATTATGTTTTAATTTCCCCGAGCCCTATCTACTAATTGAATAATGAAAATTAAAATCCACATTTTTTCCTTTCAGATGGTATAAACCGCTTAACGTAATAACTACTGTACTTACGATACGTTTCGAAACATTAACACTGAATCAATTGAATTTTATTATCTAACCGTTATTTAAAACATATACATGCCTTTACGTTTGTTGTTATCCGTGTAAATCCGTTATCGATAAGATTTTTTAAAGACAGTAGTAAACGACAAATTTAGTTTTTGTTGAATATTTCAATTGAATTATTTTTATTTTTTGCGAGTGCCGTAAACAAGAATACTTTTTGACATTTTGCATGTTTAAGATTATGTTAAAAATTATATTTGGCCTTATAAGTTTTTTATTTATTTGTAAATATTGTTTTTTTGTAATGGGTCGTGTTTTCTTAAATACATGAGTTTTAAGTTTTTTTTGTCTTAAAATAGTACAAACATTAAAATATATAAATGTCCTTACTTAATATAAATATATTAACTTAGTATAAATATGATAATATTAATATAATAACTTAAATTTGATTACAATTAAACCATGTATTAATTATCAATATTTCTAAACGTTGTATGTACTCGTAAACTTGAAACATACATTTCATAACCAGCTGATCTTTTGCACATGTGTTCTAGATGTAATACTTAATTATTACTCAAAACTCTCCACCCCTCCGCCTCCCCCGCCTCCCCCGCCTCCCCCGCTTGCGTCTTGCGATATTTCATTATGCAGTGTCCACCGGTTTATTATATATTTCAAACCGTTATAACTTTTAAACGCAAGCAGCTAGAATATTGACTTCTGTGAAGTAAAAGAGCTGAAACCTTTATCGTTTTGTTGGAATTTATCCGGCTGAACCGATTCACCTACTAGGCAACGCCTGAAAACAATTTTCCAATTTTTTATACTTCTTCTTTTCCCAGGTGGTAGAGTTGAGGAAATATGAATGTTCAAACATAGGCAGAATGGTGAATGTTACACAGTGTGTAAAGTGGTCACTTAAACCAGCCAATGACAATTCGTAAGCCCTGTAAATGCCTAGACTCCCATATTCCCTACTCAAAAATGTTTTCCCTCTCTGTTGCAACAAATTCAGAAGTAAAAGTTACTTACGCCACAAGACAGCCCCTTTCTGAAAATTTCTCTTAGCGAATGAACCGTTTCGTTCACATGCTGTCACCGAAGGAAAAGCTTAGATTAGCCGATTAGTAGACGAGTATTTGGCATAGAAACAAAATCCAAAGATTGGTCGCCTTATTATATTGTCTGTGGCGGTCATAATCTGATCGTCGCAACATATCTAGAATACTAAAATTCTTGTTAAATATTTTATATATACGAGGATGGTAGAATGTTCTCGATGATTAGTTTTCATGTGAGGAATGTAGAAAAGTTCAGACAGTCTAGTCGGTCTGGGGAGTCAACCTTATTGTTAACAATTTTAAAAAGCTGGCTCTGGTCGTAGATACCTCTTTTGTTTATCAACGGACCAAGGCTATAATTTTTTATAGAACCTGTGTTCGTTATTCCTTGGAACTGTAAACAAGTAAATTTAAGAGAAAAATAAATAAAATTATAAGACTGGTCTTACAGCACATGAATTTAATCACAGAAAACATTTTAAATTTTTACATAAATTAAATTTACTCTCTGATTCAAGAATCCATTTAAAATACTACTTTTCTAGATAAAAATATTAATTTAATTATTAGTGTCAAACCTTACATAAATGAAAAATAGAGATGCTTTAAACTCGAAAAGTTTTGGAATACATCATATTGGCCGGTTGCTTCAATAATCTGGAATATTCCATCTAAAGTCATGGGTCATCTGGTTCGACATATCATCAGATCAAGTTGATCGATGGTTACATTAAAAGCATAACTTCATAGTACGTACGGAAAGGTCTTCGAAAGAACACAGCATTATGTGGAGACAATGATAGTTTCTTCATTACTTCTTTTCCGAATTACACAAAATCCATTTTTGTTTTTAAATATAGATGAATGATAAATTTATGGACTGCATCTTTTTTTTTTCGTGCTACATTTGAATCAGAATTGTCGCCTAAAAATAAATTTATAATGAGTAAATGGTAAATAGGGGATTCTGTGGATTCCAATCAAGGATTAATGTGATGTCTAGAGACATTGGATTTCCATGAATTAAAATAATCTAAATAACTTGCATAAATTTGTGGCCTCTTTTCTTTCCAATTCATTTTGTTGAAGTTAATTTTGGCGGCAAGTTCGCCCAGAACGAAACGCTTAGAAATTGGACGTTATTCTACTAGAAATATCTAACGTCATAGAAAAAGCTAATAGAATGGTGGCGTATATTTTTACTAAACTGAGCAGCGTTATGTCTAGTAAACGTCACTCGTTACAATGTATAGATAATTTATTTATTTAATAAAAAACAACAGCCATTATAACAACAACAAAAATACAATATTAACGTATAGACCAAATTTACCAAAATTATAGGCCAATTATAGTGTAGCCAATCAGATTATTATATACATTAGTAAGTACGTATATGGGTAGTTTTACTTTTAATTAATATAATCTAAAGGTGATTTCAGGCGTTTTCTAATGAGTGAAGTGATTCGGTTAATTCTCACCCCAATTGTAAAGGATTCGATACTTTTAATTCATAAATATCAACGGATAGAAAAGTTAAATTAACTTGAAATATTCATAGGTATAATCGAGAAAACCAATGAGTAACAGCCAATGAGTGTTAGAGCAACGTAGGACAAAAGCGGGAAACGCTCTCTGTCATTTCCTTAACTAATCTCATCTTGCGGGCGTCCGTTCCCAGGAAGCGCCTGAGCCCCACGTCAGGTGTGCACAGCGACGAGCGGGGCTGTGCCCGCGCGGGGCTGCCCCCCGTCTGGCTCCTGTGGGGCTGGGGCGCCCCCGCCATCATCACCCTGCTCACGCTGCTGCTGGACAGCGCCCCCGGCCTGCCCCTGACGCTGCTGCGGCCCAACTTCGGCGCCGCCGGCTGCTGGTTCCAGAGTGAGTAGAGTTCCCGCCCCGAACGGCCGCAGCGCCCGTCCCGACCCTCGCCGCTCACCCTCCCGCTCGCGTGTTGCAGACGACGTGTCCACGCTGGCGTACTTCTACGGGCCGGTGAGCGTGCTGCTGGGGGCCAACATCGTGCTGTTCGCGCTGTCGGCGTACTCGCTGGCGCGGCAGCGCGCCGCTCTGCCGCTGGCCGAGCTGGGGGACGCGCTGGCGGCGCTGGGAGCGGGCCCCGAGGCGGCGCAGCCCCTGGGCCCTACGCGGCCACGCGCGCCGCCGACGCGGAGCCTCTCTAGTATCGAGACTTCGGCGAGAATGTGAGTACCGCCCCGCACCGTATATAGTTTTTATATATATTTTTATTTTTTAATAAAACTCTTTATTAGCATAAAAAAACAATACATACAGTAAAAAAATGGAACACTTGTGGTTGAATTTGCCAAAAAAGAGTCCAGCTCTTGTGTTTACAAAATATTATAAAAAGGAAACAAAAAATGCAAAACAAAATAATACAACAAATAAAAAATTAAACAATTGTTAATTTATCTCCAGATTTATGTATTGGAATTACATTTATGATCTTCCACAAGTTAGTAAATATACATTAATTGAGAAATTTCTTGAAAATAATATGCATTGGGATACATAATTCATTACTAGAATTCCCTTAAATACACTTGGTACTTGAAGAAACTTGGTTGCTTGGAAGAAATTGCCATTTGGCAATAAGCCCGCCAACGTACAGTATGAATTATTGACAAAATGTTTAAAAAATATTTTTTTTTAATTTTATCTGGTTGTGGCACAATGAGGCTAACAGCTTCTTTTCATCCTTAAATTCAATAACTTTGAAACCAATAAGAATATTGTCAAAAAATTTGAAGAAAATATAACTTAATAAATATAAATTCTAAATACGAGTACATTTAAACATTTCCATAATTTTATTCGTAATACACTTTTTAGAATATTAAAAAAAAAAATAATGTAAGATAAACATATGGATTAATGTTTTTAAAATACGTTATATTGTAAAAAGAATAATCAGTATTTAAATGTCACTTTCATGAGTGTTTTTTTTTTTAAATATCTATCTATTTTTAAAACTTCTACACAGATCTTGATTTTTAAAATTCTGTATTTAAAAGTGCTTTTGCCTCGTCTTCTAATTACAATACTTTGCGTGATGTAGACATACTTTTGCTAGAAATATAATATGGATCTTAAATTTACAAGAGAGT
Organism: Micrasema longulum; assembly: GCF_059751315.1. Taxonomy (NCBI): domain Eukaryota; kingdom Metazoa; phylum Arthropoda; class Insecta; order Trichoptera; family Brachycentridae; genus Micrasema; species Micrasema longulum. The sequence goes on from NW_028279350.1 coordinate 46,822, forward strand.
GTAAAAAACATCTTCATTTGTTGATGACCGTAAACGTTTTCTTGCGTAGTGCAGGCAATAATACTTTTTAAAAAATATAAACTAAAACTAATATTAAAATGATCCAGGGTCTACAGTATTCTATAGTTAAGCGAATTGTACCTGCAGAAATTTACGAACAAAGAAGTAATAATGATCTCCTGTACAAAACAATCAAAACTCTGCCCGTTCGAGGACTACTGTGGCTTTGCATCATTTTGGAACAATTTAATAGTAATACATTCAAGTTTCCTCTCAAACATAACCATAATACGCTTCACGTCTAATGATGGCTTGGTAGTACCAAAACTATGTAATAAGTATGGAAATAGAACTCTCAAATATTTAGTACCTAGAATTTTTTATTTATCACCAAAAGAACTTAAATTTAACTCACATTGTAACAAGAGCAAAATAAAAAAGTGGCTACTCGATCAAGAGTTTATATTTGAATAGTAGCTTAGGATGTAAATATTTTAATTTTTCGTATATTTCCTTGTATTTAAAGAATAAATTTACATATTATTATTTGTATAAACATGTTTATTCTGATCTTTCCGGCTGTTAATTTTTATCTGTTATTCATTGTTTTTATAAATGTAAATAATATTATTAAGTTAGTATAAATATAATCTTCACCAACAAGCTACAAAAAGTGGCTTGGTGGGATTTTAGTAAAAATATAACAAGTGAATTTTTTTTTTTTTTAATTGTAAAAATGTATAATATTATTATACTATTAAATAAAAATAAAAAATCCTTGTTTCTTGCTCTTTGAGCATCTTCTGAAAGCTTTCCCAATGGTAGTAAAGAGTCGTCTAGAAATGTTTAAATCAATAGTTGCACACATCATATGATTTTAAAATTTTAACAAGAGCAGGTTGAATCGATTTACAGGCTTTGTTTTAATTTTATCCTTGAAATTCGTAAGAAATACAGTAGCGGATACGCTTTTTGGTAGTATATGAAATAATGCAAGCTCGTATGTGCATATTCATTAGAGGTGGTATAAAAATGTAACTGCTGTTTTAAAACAAGTATCCTTCGGGAACTTCTAAAACAGTTTCACAAATATAAATTAAATCGTTTTAAGAAAACAAACACTAAATCACCCAGCGCAGAAGTAAATAAAAAATAATATTTCGCTTCGCGCTAAAAATTCAACGCCCCGCCGCACTCTCTACCGCACTTCGCCCTAACTTCAAATATTTATCCATAATCCCTACCTACTTGTATTATAATCTCCCAACGAAGAAGTATATGCACATATACGCTGTCGCGTGCACAGAGTTTTCAACTAGGGTAGGCAGTAGAAAAAAAGTACGTTTTATTTAGTATAAGTACCTAATCAATCTTCTAGTCACATTAGTTTGAATCACTATGCTGTATTCATTTATTTATTTATTGTGGATAACTTATATAGCGCCATTTTCGTAAGAAAATACCTCAAGGGCGCTTTACATGGTGATTCTATTGTTAAGTTAATTTAATTGAAGCTTTTAAATTTGTAATTTAATTAAAATAATTTATTTTGTTGTCACGTGCTACGGATTTATTCAAATGATTTAGAGAACAAGTGGGTTTTAAGTTTTTTCCGAAACATAACTTCACTTTCACAGCCTCGCACCTCTGCTGGGAGAGCATTCCATGCCATAGGGCCTGCGACCGCAAATGCGCGCTCACCAAATTTAGTGCGCTGTTTGCGTAGAGGTATAATAACTTTTCCTCTCGCCGTAGACGTAGCTGATCTAAGCGTGAGACGCCTGTCAGCTAGTTCATCTGGAATGCATAGTTCCCTTAGATATTCCGGAGCCGAGTTGTGCAGTGACTTATACATAAGCCAACAGAGTTTGTATTCGACCCTCTGTGGAAAACGTAGCCAGTGTAGTTCCCGAAGTAGTGGAGTGATATGACTGAACTTAGAGATTCCGAAAATAAGTCTCGCTGCGGCATTCAATACAGATTGTAGGCGAGTCATTTTGTTCATTGGTAGACCTGCATAGATACCATTACAATAATCGACTCTAGACACTACAAACGCATTTATTAATTGACGGGCGGCATCAACCGGCAAATTTTTGCGTATGCATTTAATTTGTCTCAGCTGGTAGAAGCATGAACTTATCGTTCTACTAATTTGAGCGTCAAGAGATAGGTCAGAATTGAGTAAAACTCCCAGTAGTTTAACGGTGGGTAAAACGGCACTCCCTACATTGGGTAGAGCCGTATCCTGGATCAAATTCTGTCGTCTGGCTGAAGCCACCCACAGTTGTTCAGTTTTTGATGGGTTTAATGTTAGTCTGTTTTCAGCCATTCAGTTTCCTATTTTCTTGATGCATCCATCAATTAAATTGACAAGCACACTTCTCTCGCCTGGTTTGCAATAAAAATAAATCTGCGTATCATCTGCATAGCAGTGCGACCACAATCCACATTCTTTGATAATGTTCTCTATATCTTTAGTGTAAAGGAGATAGAGAAGTGGTCCGAGTACTGACCCTTGAGGCACTCCTGTAGACACCCGAAAGTTGGTTGAGCTTTTACCCTGGAACACGACTGCATATTCTCTTTTATTAAGATATGAACTGAACCACATATGTGCCTGATCACGGATACCATAAGTTTTCTCCAGACGTTCAAGCAAAATATTATGGTCTACAGTATCAAATGCAGCACTCATGTCCAGAAGAGCCATCATCACCAGATTACCAGAGTCCACCGACGTTATAATGTCAGACAGTACTCTTATCACTCCCGTCTCCGTGGAATGAAAACGTCGGTATGCCGATTGCCTTACCGAAAATAAAGAATTCCGCTCGATATAGTTAACGAGCCTGTGAGAAACTATTTTTTCTAGTATTTTTGATACGATGGGAAGATTTGAAATAGGGCGAAAACTGGAAAGATCTTCCACATCTAGTTGTGATTTTTTTAAAAGTGGAGTTACATTTGCTTTTTTTATGGCTCTCGGAACAATGCTGTGCTCCATGGATGTATTAAATAAATCTGTTAAAAATGGAGCTAATATGTTAATGCATTTTTATTGAAATTACCTAAGCTACATCAAATATCCAAATAAATGCTAAAATTATATGGTATATTTTTTATTTCAAATAATATTATTTCGAATAATTGATACCATACTTTAAAAAGGGTTTTATATTATTACACATTGACGAAGTAATTTATAAGGAATACCAAGTTTACTAAGTGGCTCCATTTTAGTGTAAGCTCCCACAAATAATGTAAGTAAAGAAGCCTACTTAGGTAGGTGTTAAACTAACACGTGCATCCACTTCATGCGGTAATATTAGCGCTGACAATTTCTCGTATAAACAATCTTGATAATTTGGCGTAGGTAATTTATTATAAATGTTAAATTAATATTAATTTACGTATGCATATAATCGAAAGAAGTCATAATAACAACTTAATAATCGGGTTGTGGTCCCATAGGACTCACGGATCAGAGGTCCGAAGTTCGAACCCCACTCTACCCCAACTTGATTTCCATTTTCTATTAGTGAATTATGTACGAATCAAAATTGAAATATTAAGGTAAATTATAAGATCGCCAATATTTATATTCTTTAAAAAATTTAAATTATAGGCATAAATGAAATGACATTTTGTGAATTTAAAGGTCTCTATTTGATTATCTAATCTATGCGGACGACTTAGGAATTTTATATGAAAACAAAAATGACATTGAAACGACTAAAACCATCAACAATGACGTGCAAAAACTATTAGAATGGACAAACAAAAACTTCTTAACACTAAATGCCAAGAAATGCAATATAATACATTTCGAAACACAAAAGAAGAACCATAACATGAACATAAAAATAAACAACGAAACTCTTAAAGAACTAGAACATGTGACTTACCTAGGACTCACAATGGACAGACAATTAAAATGGACAAAACACATAGACGGACTCACTAAAGTAATGGCATCACTACATAGTCTCTTCTACAAAATTAAAGATTTTATACCGAGAAAGGAAAAAATTATGATGTACGAAGCCTATGTCAAAAGTAAATTGAGTTACATGATCGCTTTCTGGGGAACTGGTAACAAGACAGACATAACATGAATACAAAGACAACAAAATAAAATTCTTAAACTAACATAAAACCTACCCTACCTGACCTCTACGACTGAACTGTACAAAAAAACACACCAGTTTAACATAAACTACTTGACTAAAATAGAGACCTTAAAAATTGTGCACAAAATAACACTGGGAAACATACAAGACGATGACATAATATTAGTCAAAAATGCTGACATACACAAGTATAACACCAGACAACAACAACACTATCATATTGAAAAAGCAAAGACAAACACAGGACAGTCAAAAATACTACATAATGGACTTAAACACTACAACGACCTACCTTACTACTTGAAAACTTTTACTGGAGACAAATTTAAAATCCATCTGAAAAAGCACATGATGACTGAACTAACTAGACTAGACGAGACATAAAATGACTAGACAATATTAAATTTCTAATGTAACCCTAACGGGTTTTTTAAAATTGTAAATAAATAAAAAAAAAAATTAAAAAAATGCAAAAAAGTTTTAAGCCAAAAAATATTAATGTAATTCCACAAAAGAAGGTTCCTGTAAAATACATTAAAAAATATTTTATTTATTTATTTATTATTTATTTATTTACACGCCCTACGGGCTTTTACATATATTAGAAATTACATTCAAGTGCAGCAGTGAAACATAAGTATGTAAATTAAATTAAAATTAAAGATAACATAAGAAAAGCTAAAAGTTACAATTATAAGTAAAAATCAGGAAATCAGGAAGGGTACATAGAAAAATATTTAATAAATTTACATATGAAAACATACACACATACATATACAAACATATAAGTTTATACATTATTATAGAGATACATGAGAAAACAAAATAGTAAATAAAGAACAATATTAAGAAATTTTATACAAATTAATTTATAACCTTTTGAATACTTAACCTATATTTATATAAAGACATACGAAATATATCAACTTCAGCATACTCGTTATTTTGCCGGTGTAGTCTAGGTATTGGTGAATTGTAATAATAATTGTGACTGCCAGGAGATTCAAAAAATAACGTTAGCTGCCGAGTATTTCGAACAGGTAATTTTAAGCTGATAACACTAGTTAATTCCGGGACGTTCAATACGCCATTTGCTATTTTATATAAATTTAATAAATCATTTACAATTCTTTTTTTACAAAGAGTTGACATATTAAGTGTACATAATAAATTATCGTAATCAATATTTTTAAGTTTGTAATTGATGAATCTAAGGAATTTACGTTGTACTCTTTCTAACTTTAAAATATGAACATTGTAATAAGGTGACTAAATTGTTGAATTCTAGTAATTTAGAATTCAATTCAACAATTTAAAATAATATTCAAAATTACCGTCCCATATCAAATCTTTCGGTTTTTTCGAAATTATTTGAGCTCATGGTTAATGATAACATCTATCCAAAAATTATTAAAAATATATAGAATTTTCAGCATGGTTTTCTGAAGAGGCGCTCTGTATATACCTACCAATATGGTAAATTTCACCGAATACGTCACATCCAATAAGGATGACAGAACGCAAGTTAACGTCATATACACAGATTAGAAGGGTTTAATAGGGTGGATCACCGAATCCTTACGCGTAAATAAGAATATCTGGGAATACGCTGTGACTTATGCAGATGGTTTATCTTTCACTTAGATATGAAAGCATCCATTCCTTCCCGAAACTGTTCATTAAGACTTGTGTCTTTCTTCAGTTTCGCATATTACTATCAATTTAAAAAAAAACTAATTATGCGAAAATTTAATATTTATTTTCAATTAAACTTAGATAAAAGACTTCAATCAATTATGGTTGAAGGATAAAAAGCTGAGTTCATCTCCATTCCGTCTGGTGTACCACATTATTACACCTCGGGCCACTTTTATTTAATGCCTATATTTATGATATTCAATTAGGTTTCAAAAATGCCAATCACCTTTGTTATGCTGACGAAATTTATGCGAGTTGCATTGCGTAATAACGGTTAGGTATGTTATTTGCTCGGTTTTTGTATGCGCGTGTGTATTTATGTTATTAAGGGGGTAGTATCCTTATAAAAATAGCTCTCCACGTTAGCCAATACGTTCACCAATACGCTGGTACGCGTATTAATAAATAATTAGTAAAATTAAAAAACTTGTTTTCGAATTAAGGCTGTTATTTGAAGAAAGCAACTGCCATCACAACAAATACGATGTTTGCAAAGAAACCAAAATTTAGACAATTTATTCAATCAGTGGGCAAATACGACTTGTATAAATAGAATTAAGAATAGTTCAGAAGGAGCGTAGAACCATTTTTGAATACATCGAACTGTGTCCGAAAATCCCCCAACTTTACCCCACTTTTGCCGCGCGCATTCGTGAAGTCGCCGCGTAATGTTGCCAGATGGGATAAAATATAATCATAACGCGGTAAGGTAAAAAATAACAATTTGTTAATTTCTCTAAAATTTTATTGTGCACGCGGAAACATTGATTGACACAACAGAGTATATAAGTAAAGGGTTATTTAATAAAAGTAATTGAATTAATGAACTTTGAACTTAAAATATAAAACAAATTTTATTTTACACGAAATGGCTATTTTCATAACATGTTAAATAATATTTGATGTTTTAAAGATAATGTCAGTCAAACGTCCACCACGGCGTTGTTTAATCCTACATCCAATTTTTATTAGTTCTCTCATTAGATGAGAAAAGTAGGGTAAAAAAAATACTACCTTGATACCTACCTACACTAACGAAATGTCCATTTTGTTTTCTTTGACAATTTGACAGATGGAAAAATAATACTATTTTTAAGTAATGCATTTGCTACTTACACATGCATTTGCTAATTACACATGAAAGGTGATCTCATCCTGTTTCTTAGAGATCCCAGCAGTATTTTTACACTTTAAAATGGCATAGTTGAATTCAAATCGGGGGTTGCGTACTGAACGACGTCTACAAAGAAACTAATGGGTCAAAACGTAAAACTACTCTTTTTGGAGTAGTTTAGTCACCTTCTGTTTGATGCGCGTATGCGGTTTTTGGACTATTCTTAATTCTACGCCTGTATACATAAATTAAATTGTAAAAATACAATTTAATCGCGCGGAATGTGGGATCGAGAAAAAAAAGAGAATGAAACACATAAAATTGTTTCAGTAGATTGTTTACTAAATAATATATTAAATAAAGAATTTTTACTTATCTTGACAAATTAAAAAGTTTTTTTAAAAAAACCGCCATCATGTCAAAATCAAACGATTTTTTTGGAAAAATTCCAGTAAATCGCGTGCACTCGCTCCGATAGTAAGTTCATAGCGCTCTAAACATTGGGCGAACGTGAAGGCGCTTCGACAATTCATTCAACCGGTGCTCTTTAATCTGTATGAAAAAACCGACAATATTCCGGAGCGCACCGCTGGTGCTGACCAGCCAGCGACTACCGACTACCGACTACCGACTGCCGACTGCCGACCCGTGTAACAGTTCTATCCCTCTCTATGCGTTTGCCGATACGTATTTGCCGGCTTACTGGGAACGTGTTGGGCTGTCGTAAGACAAAATAAGAGATACTCGAATCAATTTCGAAATTCTTATTTGTATAGATTTTATATTTTTTTATACGCGTGTACTTAGTAAAATGTCCATAAATAATATGTTAATATTCCCGTATATGACCACTCTCTTGTAGTCGCAATACGTAATTTATTAGTAATATAACTTAGTTATGTATTTATTTAAATGTAGGTATTAGATATATATATATATATATATATATATATCTGTTGTAGTATAAACGGGTAGTTTAGCACAGCTTTGCTGCAGCAGCTTTGGAAAACCTCGGTAAATGTAAACAATAAGTATTTACTCGCGTAGGTCGGCATCTACTTGGCATCTAGTTCCGGGTACCCGGTATGGCGGTATGGCGGTATGTATACGAGATACGAGTATATACGAGAGTACTCAATATATGTAGATGAGTAAGTTCCTCCTGTTTCTCAGAGTTCGGTACAACTTCGCACTTTGCCGAGAGTTGATCGAGGTACCGCACCGGCACGCGTGTGTGTGCGGCGACTTATTGCGGAGCACCGCGGCCAGCGCAGCGCGGGGGCGGGGGCGGGGGGAGGAGATCCACGATTGGGGATGGCGAAGTTTTAATGGAAAACAGTCATAACGGGGATAACTCTTCCTCGCCTCCGAGCCGAGTATCATTCCTCTATTAGCGGGTCGGTACTCGGTACTAGGTACCTATAATAATATACATTATGCGAGTACTTTGCTCGGTAAAACATCTCCACGGCAATACCTAGCTAGGCGGGTACTCAATTTCTATATTTTCCCGACCACTGTACGTATACATAGTACTTTTCTTCTCAAGTAAGTACTTACCCGGAATTCGGACGAATTCGAACAAATAATTGTTTTAAATCAAGTTGAATATTCAACTATAACGTGCTATTGGCGGCTGCGACGATAAGTCAGGCAGTGTTTAATAGGTACATTATTTTAACTATAAATTAAATGTAGGTAGATTCGTACTGTTGAAATCAATGTGTCGTGTTCGACAACAAGGCAGAATAGTATTATTTTTTGACCATGTGTTCCTGAGGTTTTATCTTACGGAAATTAAATTACTGGGATAGCAATTCGCCCCGTATAAGCGGATGAAGTTTGTACTGGAAGAAATCATACCTTTTTAATTATTCGTGTCCGACAGATGGGTCCCGTTAGGTCTCTGATTGAAATACGATACGGGTAATATCATTCTCTCGTTAGTAAATAAGACATTAGCTTTCAATGCGTAACCTCATTTTTCATGGTCAGTTATTTGACAAAGATGAGTACACGTCTATAATGATTGTAATGTGAATAAATAACTCTAGGATATCGGTGTTACGATCTATGAGCAGACCGAGAAAAACATTTCTATCAATAAGGTTTAAAAGTGAGAAAAAGTATATTGTTACAGCGAGAAGAAAAACTGACCGTACTAGTAATATGATTCGAGATCTAAGAATTTACTCTAATGGCCCCGCCACACTATGCTCCTTGCGCTGCTCATGCCCATGCCCCTCGCGCTGCCGCCCTCTCGCCCGATGTTGCCCTCTCGCCCGATGTTGCCCTCTCCGCCCACACGCTGCTCTACTCGCGCAATTAATCGCGACGTTCCGCACTTGTCATTTGTCTTTCTATACAATGAACGATAAAACTGACAGCGTGCGCGCTATGCATTTTTAGTGCAGCTAATTATATCAATGTATGTATATTAATATGGAATAATGGAATATTTTTATGTTTTTTATATATTTTTTATTTCCTTTTTTAATTACTATAAAATAAAACAAGTACCTTATAGTCTTTAACAGAATATTTTCTTTTCTCTTTCTTATATAACACAAAAATATTATATCTGTCTATTTATTATAGGAGCAAAAATTCATAAACATTTCTTGTATACCCACGAACAGGCCATGCCTTTGTAGGATTTTTGTTTGCTATTTTTACAGTTAATATGTATTTCATTAATATGTATTTCACTTAATAGGTACGTTGTTCCACCTCTTTTGTATATTAAAAAAAAAAATACAAAAAATAGTAAAAATAAATGTCATACAAAGAAATATACATCATTTAAAAATTACGTGCACGTCTTGTGTGAGCGCTCGGTTCGTACTGCGACCGCGCGATTATGTGGCCCCACTCGCGCTCATATTGCCGGCTCTTTGACTCGCGCTCAAAAAACCGACAAAATAGGGAGCGATGGGCACGACGAGGAGCATGACGAGCGGCATGACGAGTAATGTTGTCACACTACGTCTCTGCCTCCTTTCTTCGCTACTTCCCATGCCACTCGTCGAGTGTGTGGCAGGCCCATGACTCGCGCTCAAAAAACCGAAAAAATAGGGAGCGATGGGCACGACGAGGAGCATGACGAGCGGCATGACGAGTAATGTTGCCACACTACGTCTCTGCCTCCTTTCCTCGCTACTTCCCATGCCACTCGTCGAATGTGTGGCAGGTCCATAAGATTCACACTTTGCATTTTTCACTAATTTTATTAATGTCAATATGAATATGTAAACTTTTTAAAAATGTATTGTATCCATCTTACCCCGGGATCAGAGGTCCGAGCTTCGCCCCCCGCTCTGCCACAACTTGGTTCACATTTTCTAATAAATAAATAGTTTGGGTAAATCATAAGATCACAAATATATAAAAATAAAATAAAATAAAATAAAATAAAAACGCTACCAAAAGTGCACAGTTATAATATATTCCATATCCCGGCGGCCTCTTAGGTGTAGTGGTTAAGACGCTTAACTCACGCATGGAAGGGTCCAGGTTCGATTTCTGGTGAGTAAAAAAATTTAATGTGATTTTTCTAAAAAAAAACGAATAATCAGTAGGATATCAACCCAATCCTCCCAAGATCTACCGATTTAGGGTGAAATCTACCGAATCCCATCAAAATTCACCCGATTTAAACATTTCAATTTATTCCAAAGAATTATTTTACTATTTAGTCGTCCCCAAAATATTAAATTTAATTGACAACGAGTATGTACATTTATTTCGGATGTTTTTTAAATGGAATAGAAGAAAAAATCAGTATTTAAATCAGTCTTATATAATTATACGAGTATAAGTCAGAACAGCCTTTTGCAGTTAAGTCTCATTTATTAGTGAAAATATTAGGGTTGTGGTTATTTTAGGAAGATAATTCAAGTACCATTAGATGCGTATTTTTTCCTGATTCCGAATATGTATTTAACTCATTTTCGAAAAAAAAATGTTAGATGCGTCCTTCTTTCTTATGACGGCAGTAATCTCCACTTGATTTCTTTTGGCAAAATGTTCACCCGCGAGTAGAAACTAAATATATAAAACCAAAAAGAATATTAATATATTAATATGAGTCCACCCACCCTAATTTTACCGGGCCGAGTGGATTAGCGCGATACGTGTGAAACGGGCCCGTACATGACAGACACAATCAATCATTTTTAGAATATTAATATATAAGACGCTAAGTACTTGTTTTAGTGTATCAGTGTAATCATAGCATGTTAGTGAGGGTGAGGGAGTATATATACAGGGTGTGTGTATGTGGGGGTGAGTACAAGTATGTATTGTAACGTCCTTTTGTGATGAGTGTGAAAATGGCTAAATTTTCTTTTAAAATAAAAGAAGGTCAACACTCAATATATCAACATATTTCAAAGATTTACAAAAATTGAAAACTTAATTATTTTATTTTTATTTTATTTTATTAGGTAATTCAACAAAGATACATACTAGAAAACATACAATTTAAAAGCATTCGTCGAAATAATTTAACATGCATATATATCTTCAATTATAGAATTATACAAAATAGATTAATACGTTAAGTTGTAATACATATTTTTAATATTTTTGTTTATACAGGATACAATGCAATAAAAAGCAAGTTGTACGTGTGTACTTATTGAATAAGATTTATTCCTAAGAGATTATTCGCAAAAGCTGAGAGAGTATCATGAAAAATGTCAATTTTATTGTTTCGGCAGTATATATTATATTCCCTACACATGCGGGCCATAGGTGTGTGGTATGTAGCATTATTTGAAAACAAAGGCAGTTTAAATATTGCCCGATGTCTGAGTGTTCTGAATCCTGCATTTATTTGTATTTTATTTAGAAGGTTAGTATCTACTTTGTAGTTTAATATTTTATACAGAAATTTTATATCGAAAACAACGCGGCGTTTTATCAGATAATTAAAATGGAAACGAGTTAGAAGTTGCTCGTAATTTGAATTAGAACGTGGATTAGAAATTTGGAACTTATACAAAAGGTAATTTAAGAACTTTTTTTGAACAGATTCTATTGAATTTATATGGTTTTGATATTGCGGACTCCATACGCATGAGGCATACTCAAGATTACTCCGAATCAAACTCATATATAGACATATGACAGTTTCCGTTTTTTTAAAGGGTTTGGTTACTCTCTTTAGGAACCCCAGTAGCTTAAGTGACTTACGAGTTATGTAATCTATATGATGTTTAAATTTTAATTTTGTGTCAAAATAAACCCCGAGATCCTTAATAATGTTAACTCTACTTAATATTTTATCACCAAGAGAGTTGTCAAAAAATCTATGGAAAAATTCAATTGTGCCTTTATTGGTTGACAGCCACGCTCTGTGCATTGTTGTGAGACAATGCAAAAAGTAAGCCGAAGAAATAAATGCAGATCAAACTCCTCACAAAATATACGCTATTCACCAGTGTCGCTCAACTAGTAAAGATGATAATCTCTCCAAAATGAGGACAATAATTATGTCTGACCTTCCCACAAGATGTGTAAAGAGTCAAAATAAAAATAGGATTCAAAATTTATATAGTCTCGGAGCCTCAACAATCACTGTGTATTGCTAATTAAAACATGTAGACCAGGTAATTGCAAAATAACAAAGGCGTTTCTCGAAATTACAATTTTATTTCTACAAGCAAATAATATACAGTTTTGTGCGTTTACCTAGCTAAATATAAAATCATAAAGACCAAATTGCAAATGATTTAGAAAATTTAATCAAAATGAAAATAAATATTTAATTCTTGACACCAATCATCCACGTTAAATTCTTTAAAATCTTCTTTGTAGCCGTTCAAAGTTCTTTTCTGTTTCAAATCGCCGGAGTATTACGTGAAAGGTTCCAATTTTTAAAGGTATATCCGGCGAACATCTTGGCATAAGCCATCGCTGGACGCGTCATTCCTCTAAATAATACTTCGACCAATTTTATTATTGTCGATTCGCAATCGGGTTTAATAATTTAGATTTTGTATATAGAAATTGACGTAAATTGTCAGGATTTAGACAGATGTAATGATAATCTAGATAATAAGATAGTAATATACCATATATTTTAAATATATAAAAAATAAAATGGGGTGTTTAGGAAACCTATAATTATGGGCAAAAATACATCATTAGATTCCATGTTCTGGCAAATTGAAACGACAATACGATTACAAATTCAATTACATAGTACTTACATGCCGTAAGGCCATGTTTCCTCGATATAAAAGAACTACATCTTTGATTTTGTCACGTTACACGTTTCTCCGCTTGTCACGGGCGATCTTTTTCTAGAAATGCACAGTCTGACGTGGTATTGCCATGCCTGAATCTTAACGTAGCAAAATTATCATTTAGACTCGTGCTTAATCACACGCTACTTAAATGGGGCAAGATGAAATATAGTCGTTATAGTATGTGACAATGTGTAGTGAATTTAAGCGGACTTATTGAATTTAAGGTGCCTTATCAGGTTCCCCCGACGTTGGCGATCACTACAGCGAAAGCATCTCGGTCCTGCGCTACTCCAAGGCCAGGACAACTCACAACTGCTTGTTGGATGTTCTCGCCATAGTATTGCATTGTTCATATGGGTATTTAGGGAGCCTATTAATTATAATATGCAATATTAAGTCAAGCGTACGAGTTTCTTTGAGGCTAGGTCTGAATCGGAATATCACACTAATATAAACAATGTTCGTGAAACATAAGCTTTGTAGATGCCTAGACTTTCATATTGTTTTCTCAGAATGTTTTCTCTCTCTGTTGCGATAAATATCAATCTCGATAACTCCCGGGTGGAATTTCACTTTTGTCAACAAGCGTTTGAATGAACTCAAAATATTGTTGATCAAACTACCTAATTTGTATAATAGTAAGAAGAGGTATAAATAATAAAAAGCGTTTTAATGCGTTGCCCATCAGGTGAAATAATTCAACCAGATGAATCTCACCTATATAGATAAAGGTTTGAACTCTTTTTGAGGAGATGTCGATATTAAAACTTAGGCACAATGGAGGCTCTGCTATCCACCGCCATACGCACTCAGTAATTTATTACTCGATTATCATATTCTGACACGTCTGGCGTCTGGCCTGGTAACCTATCGGGATAGTGTAACAATAACTCTCGGCTCGGGTACAATTTCCCAACACACCGATTTTAATGGGAAGTAAAAAGTAAAATCGAATTTTCTGAACGTAATTGTGTTTATTTGTATGAAAAATTTTATGTTTCTTCACCGGTAACCTGTAATTTAACATTCATACAAAAATTCGATTTTACTTTACAAACAATAATTGGTGATATACATACAGGTCCAGGTACGGAGGTGAATTTCATTTTATGTTTACTTTACAATTTTCCTCGACATCGGTGTTCGGTACTCTGTCGTAATAAGTAGGCACTATTTAAACAGCTGCTGTTGCTAAGTGTTATTAACAGCATATGCACACACACACACACACACACAAATTACCACTAATCAGCGGATGATAAACTTGTACGAGGAGGTAAATTTCGGATTGCCAATACATTGTACATGTACGAGATTGTTCGTAGTACGGTTGTTAATTACCAAAACAATGAACTCCGATACGGAACGAATCGGGACAGTAATTATACTCTGGGACTCTAATAAAATTCATATTTCTAACCATTGCCTCGCCCGCAATAGGGTATTTTTCCATGTTTTTATTTAGTGTGGACTTAGTACTAATCCTTGCGGTAGGCCCTTGGAGAAACAAATTCATAACCGTTTGGAATTTCTGTTTATTTCTCTATTGCACATTATTTTTTTTAATTTTTTTTTTTCTCAATTGATCTGGGTGTTGTGGTGTATTTTTCGTTACTTCCTTCCATATCCCCTCTATCCCACCTGCCTCAAAATAAAGGCTTAGCGAGTTTAAAAGAAAACAACAGCCATTGTAAAAAAAAAACTATTTTTACAAATAAACCAAAATTATAGGCCAATTATAGATTTCCATAATGTGAATCAGGATAAGTGTGGCAAATAAATTAAGGAGATGAATTTAATATGTATTAAAAAATTATTTAGCTAAATTTTTGACCACAATCATAATCTATCGACTCCAAATCTAATAACGTTTGTTCTCATTTATATTTTTTTTATAATTTTGTAACTTTATTATTTCAGTTGGTACCTATTTAATCTACTTATTATCTAAAATACATACTCATATGGATTTTTTTATTAAAATAACTGGCATAATAGAAAATGATAGGTTTTATTTAAAAATAAATGATAAATAATAAAAGAAAAGATGGTCAAAGAAATTTTTAACTTTTATTTATTTTTTATGTATAATAGGTGCACAAATGTCGAGATCCGTGAAGTGTGTAAGGCTGAGACATGCATTATTTACAGAATCAAGAAAGGGGTGCTGCGTTGGTTTGGACATGTAGAGCGAATGGACAGCGAAAGAACGGCTAAAAGGATCTACGATGCAAATGTTGATGGATGCAGAAAACGAGGAAGACCGAGAAAGACATGGCACGATCAAGTCCATCAAATACTTGAAGATGGACATGTCAAAAGTAGGAATAATCGGCGTGCGTGCATGAGAAGATGTATAGTAGAGGAAGCGTGGTCTGTATGCCAAGATAGAGTGTTATGGCGTTCTATCCTCTCTCCCTACCTCTACGGGGAAACGGCGTGATGGTTTGTTGTTGTTGTTGTTGTTATTTTTTTTTTCCTTCACGATGACAATTATTTTATAATATTTTAAGATTGTGACTTTGTATTAGGTTCATAAAGGTAGACTTTTTTTGAAAAAAGTACCTCTGTTTAATTTTAAAAATAGCAACCACAAAAAAATATTTTTTAGGTTGTTAATAATGAGTTTTCACATTTTGACAATTAATAAAAAAATATAATAATAATAAAATGTTCCTCACTAAACTTATTATTATAATTATTATTATCATTTTTAATTGCATAATAAAGATCGAGAATATTTACAAGAAAATATTTTAAGACTTTTATAATAAATAATTATGATTTAACCTAAGCATTGCATTAGACACAATTTATACACATGTTTTTATGCATATTTTTTTCATGGCTAATCTCGAAACGTACTTGGCGTAACTTTCACTTAAGGTATTTTGTAATACATTTCATTCATAATATATTACTTTATAGTTTCGCAGAAAACTTGAAAAATAAGTTTTCAAAAATTATACGTACTCGATAAGTCAGGGTAGTCAATAAAAATCGTTGCGCGTATATGAAATGATCTGTATAGATGTAGGTAAAGCTAGAAAAGTGTGTAAGGACTCTGCCTACCCCTCTGGCATTGCCCTATCTCGGATCATTATGACATTTTGAATTTTCGCTTATAGGTAATAATAATCCTATAACAATCCTACGCCAAAAAAATATTTATTTATTTGATCGACAGTAGTAGTAGATCATCAGTAGCCATTTCAGGGCCTCGATTATGATGGGAAGATAAAGACGTCATACCTTCACCTTGACGGTCTAGTTGAAGATAAATTCCCTCTAGCGATTATAAAGATATACTACCGACCCCCCCCCCCCCCCTTCTTCAAGTTTTGGGTAGGTACATCGAAATGAATCAAGGGGAATCGTACGTCACGGTACACATATCTACGCTCTAAAATGACAAAGCTTCAGTTTGACGTCATAGTTGAAGATAAAAGTCTCCCGACCGACTAGAAAGTTATAGTACCGATACCCGTACCACCACCAAAAAAAAAAAATAATAATAATAATAATATAAAAAAAAAATTAAAAAATTAATAAAATTAAAAATAAACCATCAAGTTTTGATGTAAGTACATATTTTTTTACCGACGGGTCTAGAACCCTTCGATACGTTTATCTACGCATTAAAAGTGTCAAAAATTTTGTTCCACTGAGCAATTTTTCCTTTAATTATGATTTATCCAAACTTTTAGTAGTTTTGAGGTTGGCACTTTTTTGCCAACCTCAAAGCCAAACTGTCGTATAGAAAACAAAAATTTCTTGTTTTCTATACGACATCGACAGTTTATCTTTTATCTAGTTTAAAATTGTGTATTTTTTATGTCCTATGTTTATTTATTGCTCTAAGTTGATCCGGTGTTGAGTTACATACTAGGTGTCGACATTTGACCAAAATGTTGACAGTAGCTTGACTTTATTTTCTCTCTGTGGTGGGTATGAGTATTGTTTTGAATTTATTGTAGTCTTTAATTCACTTAATTTTAAAAAAACATTTGAACAATTCGTCAAACAAACCAAGCTTAGAGGATTTAAACCGATATCTTCATAGTTACGTAATATAATTATGTAAATTTTTATCTCATTTCACTGATCCTAAACATGATATATTATCTAGTTAGCACAGTTAACCTCACAACAGTGCACACTAACCACAGTGAAGGTAACGAATGTATCTCTTGCAAGATTTCGCCTGTGCCTGGTGCTGTTCCTGGTGATGGGACTCTCCTGGCTCCTAGAAGTCGTGTCTTGGCTTGCTGGAGGACCAGGTCCGCTGTGGTATTGCAGCGACCTCATCAACGCCATCCAAGGCATCATCATCTGCATCATCTTCGTGCGCCCAGCCATGTTCCGACTCCTGTGGAGGAAGATCGCAGCGTGGGTAAATATACGAATATCTTGCCTACTTCATTGTTAACACGTTTTTTTTAGGAAATCTACATATTGATTTTTTCAAATCCACATCCAGAAATATCCTTTTTTGATTTTAAATTTTGATATTGAACCGTGCATACGCATATACGAGTATTATAAATCATGGGGGAATGAATCCTGCGCATGCGCTATCAGTACGAACTGTTGAAAATATAATAGTGAGATGTGTGATGGGTACAGCAGTCAGGTACATTTGAAGCCAATTGAGAAAAGGGCTGGAATATCAAGACTCGAGACGTCCACTGAGTACATTATGAAGGATCCCCGATATATCTAACAACTAATAACAGCCGACGATCGTCCAGACTGCTAATTTTTATATGTATCAATGTTCAACACAAGAAATAAAGATATGCTAGTAGTGCCCACTACTAGAGTGCAAAAAAAATATCTTTTGCCTCAAACTGCCTACGATTCTACAACAAGGTACCTCTTGAAATTCAGGCTTTGCCAATAAAAAAAATAAATTGTCATGCACGGGCTTTTCGGAAAGAGCTACTATAGAGTCGAAGAATATTTGAAGGACAAGACTGCTTGGCATTAGATTCATGTTTATTGATTTTAGTTAGTTGATTTAAATTGTGTTGTTGATTAAAATGTATTCGTTTATTAGGTTTCATTTACTAATTGTTGAATTCTGTTATAAAGTAATAATTTTTGGACGCTGATAAGAGATTCAATGAATCTTATGTGATTAATAATATAATAATAATATTAGTTTAGGTTTTGAATTTTAATTTGCAGCTCCGATGAAGATGAATATTTCCAAACATTTTCTCGCGAGTCGCATACTGGGGAGACCAAATATAGAAGGCATATTCGAGCGGACTGTCTACGAAGCAAAGTAAACTAAATCAATTTGATACTACCAATATCAATAAATATTTTATTTATCTTTTAAATAATTTGTTATTTTAAGTAATAGAATTATAATATTATTTATTATATTTCATAATGGCTTAATCTGATAGTGCATTGAATTACATGATAAATGCCAAAAATACGACGAGAAAAAACAACACACTAAAAACGTTGTCCTTTATAATATTCCTGAATGTGTGGAAACTGTTTCATCTGACTTAAGAATTATGGAGGACAACAACAAGATTGCAGAAATTCTGAAACCTCTATAAGTTTCAATCAACCAAAATGTATTTAAGGACTACAGGTTGGGTCTTTGCAAAAAAGACGGCAATAGACCAATAAAAATACAATTTGATGATCCAATGACTGCCGAAAATATTCCAACAAATTTAAATTGAAAAACGACATTAAAGCTAATAACGACTTAACTATTATGCAAAGAAATGAACTGAATATTCTACGTAACGAACTTGAACCACGTCAAAAAGAATTGGAAACAAACATAACTATAAAATACGTAAACTCTACACCTAAAATTGTTACAAAGACCACAAAAAACTGAACAAACTAAATATATATTACCAAAACATAAGAGGAATCAAATCAAAGTTAACGGATTTCATAATAAATGTTAAGACAACTTCATACGATGCTATAATACTAACAGAAACATGGCTAGATTCAAATATGTTAACAAGCGAATTGGGACTCTCCACCTATCAAGTCTACAGAATGGACCGAAACTACAATTCAAGTTTTAAAACCGATTCGATTGATTTGATTAATTTAAATCAAGAGGAGGAGGCGTTCTCAGCCAGGAAAAATATTACATCAAGACTTCTACTCACTAAAAATTGTTATGTGGAACAACTATTTATAATTCCCAGTGACAAAACTTACAAAACTATCATTGGATCCGTATATATTCTCCCCGCATAATAAAATCTTATTTCGAAATTCGTAAGAATGGGTGACTATAATTTACCTGATTGGAATTATGCCGACGATATTGATCAGTTCACCACTCAGATCACCACTCTCACCATGTCAAAGAGAAATCTCAGATATGGCTTTGTACCTTAGTTTTCCGCATATCAATCATGTCCTTAACCATAAAAATCGATTACATGATCTCGTTTTTACCAACATTGATTCTGCCAAATCACTAAAGCATTAAATTTTCGTTTACTTATAGACATGCATCACCCGCCTCTAAACTTATCTTAAATTTTCTAAGCCCAGTTTTAACTTTGCTAAAGCCGACTACGATTTAATTAACGAACATCTTAATAAAATTGATTGGTCTATTCTTAATCACGATGATATAAATAATAATGTGTTTTTTTTTCATTCAGAAATTGATAAAGTTATTGGTAATTTAATTCCTAAAACAATTTATCAAATGTTGAGAAACCAAAGTTGGTTATGCAGTTATGTAAGAAATATTTAATAAGTATTTGTTATAATTGTAAATATATTAGTTAATATACAATGTAATATTAACTAACTGAAGTAAATAAATAAATAAAAAAATGTTTCTCCATATCCGATTTTTATTATCGATGTGATTCTCATAAGTTTCTTATCTTGTATTACCTATAGGTATACCTAGATTACAAACAGTTTCAACACGTTGGCATGTCGTATAAAATATAATTAGTAGTTGTTTACTGCAAAATAAAACAATAACGCTTATTTTATAGTCCGTGCAGACCTCGTACACTTGTTTGTGTCTACGAAGAAGTACAAATTACCTACATTCGTTCAAAATTCGTAAATTACGATATACCAGAAGCGGTCGATTTGCCTTTTAGAAACCATAAATAGCCTCACTCCGCTGTCCCTACACCCTACGCTCAGGCTGCTGTCACATATGATTATTGTATTAAAAACATGCCAATATAGGGGTGTTCTTGCGAACAAAGTGTACACGCAAGTCTATATACTTACCGTTCTAAGTGTACGGGAGCGGGTGCGGGTGTGGGAAAGTAGGTATTTCTAAAAAAGTTTGGACGCTATCCGACGCGTTGTTCGTACGTTCTTTCCGCGGGAGAAGTTCCGGCAGCCGAGCGTCCATCCAGCATCCGGCGCCAGATATTACTCTCTCTACTCCGCCCTTTCCGTGTCCTCCTGCCCCCGCCCCCGGGAGCCGGTGGCCGCTGGCCGCTGACTCCTCGTGTTCGGGGAAACCGGAGACAATGCCCCGCGAATCGAGACCCGCTCCGACTCTCTGGAAAACATTATACGTAGCGATAGACGAACAATGAACATAAAATAGTATGCCGAAAACAGCCATCACTGCCGGTAGAAAAATAAACATTAATTAATCTAGATAGGATATTTCGGCATTGTATTCCCGTTTCTTTTATAACGCTGTGAATATCGATGAACATTTATATTATATAAAACATATTTCATATTACAAGTAGGCGGGCAATTAAAATGGCAATGAATACACTCCGAGAGAATACGCTATATATTAGAAGCGAAAGAATAATAATAAACCTTTACAACGCTTTACCCGGGGAAATAAGAAAAAGTCAGCTTTTACCCTCGGAACAAAACAACATTTAATAACTAAAAGAAATAAGTGTTAGGTACATAAATACACGCAGTTAACAAATCGTACAATGTTATAATATTCCCCGAGAAAACGAGTACATCCCACCCCACACCCGTACCCTGTGCCCTGTGTCGCCCTTAGTCCTCTTCAAATCCTCAGTTAAAAACAGAATTCTTAAAATAACCACCAAAGTTGCAGTTGCCGTTATAAATTAAATTAACTACGTCAAAAATTTTAACTCTTTCGATAACAGAGTAGTAAATTGAACTGTAACAGTTTTTTTCGTAGTAATCACTTACGATCTAAGGCCCATTTCACATTTATCTTGCCAATCCACCCGGTCGGGAAAATTACGGTTATTATTTTCTTTTTTCGTACTAATTCTATAGTTTCTACTCGCCGCGCCGCTCTATGGAAAATGGTAGAACAACGGCATATCATAAGTGATTTTACCAAAGTTGCTACTGACACATTTCAATATATTTTTTAAATAGTTATGTAGTCAAACTATAAAAAAATGTCTTAATTTTAAATTAAGTAAATATCATATATATATTTTCAATGCCACAAACTGTGTTTTTTTACGGATACCATTTTAAATCTGTTCACTTCATCACTTTAAAAGTTAATTTCTTATTGAACTTTGGATGAATAGATATAAAGTTTTATGCATATCTGAAAAGTTCATTCCTTAAACAATATAAGACAACTAAAAGATTTTATTTTTTTTCTTTATATAAGCATTGAAATAATTATACAAAAAGATAATATCAAAAAAATAAGTTTATCGAAACTTTTGACAGCCACTCACGTCTCCTCACACTTTACATTTCATGTTGTTTTGTAGTGTAGGTACATAAAACTTAGCTGCTAAAATTAGCTTATTACGAAGTTATTGTGTAAAATGTGATAAAGGTCAGAAAACCAAAAACCGCTATCTATGGCGGCTTCAAATATATGCCTCAAATGTACGACTATTTATTTTAAATATTTTCGAATTAGTATGTTATTCATTATTGAAAAAATCATTTATTGATAATTTTGGTAGGCATTTATCATTTTTGCACTCATGTTGCGTGTGAAAAATGTAAAAACAAGATGACAATACTGTTATTATTTATCTTATAGTATATAAAGAGCTACTTTTTGCATAC
Source organism: Micrasema longulum (assembly GCF_059751315.1). Classification (NCBI taxonomy): domain Eukaryota; kingdom Metazoa; phylum Arthropoda; class Insecta; order Trichoptera; family Brachycentridae; genus Micrasema; species Micrasema longulum. The sequence continues at coordinate 69,048 of NW_028279350.1, forward strand.
ATTTGTGAAAAAAAATGATTGGTTGAATTCAGAATATTTAGTTAATTTATCTTATTCAGAAGACGCTACAATCGACTCTTCACCTTCTTCTGGAAAACTCGGAAGACCGTGCGTATCTTTTGCAGACTCGTCACAATCCAGGAAAATAGAAAAAATACCATACTACTTATTGAATATGGATTTGAGCACATCTACAATGCATATCTTTAGGGATTACGTTCGATCGAAGAAGGAACAGAAGCAAAACTTGTGGAAACGTTAAGATTTGCTGACATTAAAATAAGACTTTATATTCGCTTCTCATAATAGATGATGCAAAGCAGATAAATACTATTTGATCAAGAAGCATTAAGCGTTTTGATTGATTTAGATTTGACGAAAGCACAATATTCGTATGTGAGGAATTTAACGAACGAACGAAATTGTTTTATATTTCCACCATGTTACCAAGTACAAGAAATAATAAAGACCTGCTATCCACCATCTTCAGCAATGGAAATTACAAGCACACATGCAAAAATAATAAATCTTCAAGATTTATTGGATCATACTGCAGATATAATTTTGAGCATAGATTCCGTGTACAAGAACGGATTGAAACATTTAATTTTATACAGTAAATGGGGCTGTGATGGTTCTTCTGGTCAAAACCAGTACAAACAAAAACTACCGGAAGAATCTGTACTTATTTCTGATGCAAATTTGTTTATCGCTTCTTTGGTGCCTATAAAATTAATTGACAAGCTAACAGGCGCTGTTGTCTGGCAAAATCCGGTTCCTTCATCTGTTCGTTTTTGCCGGCCTATATTAAAAGAATTCTGTAAAGAAACTCCCGAAAAAACCAAAGCTATTGTGGATGAAATTAAATCTCAAATTCAGTTTTTGGGACCATCATTAATCAATAAAGAAGGTGACGTAATGCAAAAAAAGCATGAACTATTTCTAACAATGATGGATGGCAAAGTAACTCAGGTGTTAACAGATACACCTTCTGGTTCCACATGTACGATATGTGGAGCTACTCAGTAGAGTTGCAGTAGCAAATGAATGATTTAACTAAAGTGACTGTTAGGCTTGAAGATAAAAAAAAAACGGACTGTTTACGTTACATGCCTGGATTCGTTGTATGAAAATGATACTACATATTTCCTTCAACATTTCTTTTAAATCATGGTCAGCCACAAGCGGAGAAAAGAAACGACTAAAGCAAGAAAAAAAATCTCTTGTGAAAATCTTTTGAAAATGAATAAACTTATTCCAGATCGTAAAGTTCAAGTAAAATAAATAGCATAAAATTATGATAAACACAAATATTTTATAATTTTTAAACAAAAAACGACTTCTAATACTACTTTCCGTTATCCGCACCCAATGGTGCATAGGGCACTGCATTTGTACGAAATACACACAAAACACAAGTATATTGATGTTAACTAATTTTTTTAAATATTTCTTACGACTACTTGTTTAAGAATAGAGAAATGTAGGAAAACACTATAACATGTTTTTCTTTGATATTGATTTACGTTATGAGCTATGTAGGTTAATATCAAGGTAAATAATATGTATGTTTAACTGATCATCTTGCCTTTAGGTAATAAAATTATCAAAATAAATTTTGTGTGCCAATGCAGTGTCCTATGCACCATTGGTTGCGGATAAGGGAAAGTAGTAGTAGTAGTAGTAGTATGTCTATATTTTTCTAATATTAAGTTTTGTGCTAGTTAATTAATCAAATCTTTCATTATTTTTTTTTCTATTATTATTACAATATAATGTTTAAACTCTAAATAATATGAACATATTTCTTTGTAGACTTTCAAGTGCCGTTTATCAAATTTTATAGATTTACGATAAATGTTCAATAACCCATCAATATTATAATAATTAGTTGGTAGGTATACATATTATATATACATCTTTTATGTTTTCAATATTATTTTTATATTTTACTCTGTAAAAATAAAAATATCAAATATCAAAAAATATCATATTCAAATTTATTTCATTTCAAGCATTTAAGACTATTTTATATTGGTGTATTTTTTCGAAAATATACCTCTAAATATAAAAGAGTTATTGACTTTTGATCCGAAACCGACCTTTATTTTCCCTAGTGCGCCGGTGAAATATTTTAAAATGGAAATCAAGCGTAGATCAGTCGGCCACATGGCGTACTGGTCAGTGCGTTTACCTGCCAATAACTAAAGCGAGTATATAAAATAATTTTTATAATGTATTATTGTACAATAAAAGTCAATCCACATTAAGTTATTTTATCTAGATCTTTGATGTGGTGTAAAAAAGACCTAATACGTTTAAAAATAACCGGAAAATAATCGTAGCATTGTTGTTCCTGATATACGAAATTTTCTAAATTTTCGCCTTTGAAAAATTGTAATCGACCCGTGACAAAATACAAATAATAACAAAATATCGCTAATAGTAATTAAACCTAGATCCGAATGGCCAAATTATATTATTTATTATTATTAGAATCATTGACATGACATGTATTTCAACCATAGCTACATTCACATTGCTTTATTTCTGAAAAAGATGCATGAGAGTTCAACTGTTATGTTTTTCTATGGTTATGCCTACTGCCATCTGTCATGTGTCGAAGTGCCCAGGTTTATAAGTAACGCCTCAGTTCTAATAATATTTATGTTGTCTGTCCCTTAATAAAGTAGTTGGGTATGTGATTCATAATAATAAATATTATAAAACTTCAAAATTTACCAGTCCCGAAGATGCCTTCTGAAGTGAGAAAGCGCTCGTTGGTCAAAATGAAATAAAAGTGAAACTAAACCGAGAAGTTTTATTGAAGATTTTTATTATAATTTAATCTAAATCATTAGAATAGCATTTGTTGTCTACTATGTCTACCATGTCTACTGTGTCTACTGGGTATGTGACGAGTGAACGTGTGCCCGCAGGTTCTCTGGATACGCGGACAAGGGCGCGGAACTTCCTCCGAGGCCATGGGGGTGACGTCAGTGGGCCGCAACGGGAGCGCCACCAGCGTGTGAGCGCGCGTGGCACGCGGCACGCGTCCAGCGCGCCGCGCCGGCAGTGCACCGTCCGCGTCTGCGTCCCGCGTCCTCGCGGAATATGCGTTACGCGCATGCATATTATTCAGGAATGGTTTCTTTTCATGCCATGTTTTGTGATTCTGATACAAGTTTAACAGTCACCTGTTATTTTTCGTCAGTGTAAATATAGGTACCATAACCTAAAACAAGTCGAGTGGGTGTCTTCTTGTTCGGACAACAGTACGAACGGTTCTCGAAAGAATGGTGTTCTCACAACCTGATGAAGGAAGATTAGAAGTATTTACCCTGTAAATAATGTTTGTATCCTGCCATGGACTCCTTATTTGTGCCTACCTACTTCCGTTGTAACGGACGCGTCGGGCGGCACCGGCAGCAGCAGGGCCATCCGAGGATACGGTACATTACCTACTAATCTCTATTTCTACGGTATAGCAGTTGTTGTAATATTACTAGGTATCTAAAGTATTTAGTCTTAGATTCCATCATCTATACGAATTTATCTCTATTTTTTTACCAATGTAATACTTAAAAGGCCCTACTTGCCTTCATTCTCAAATGCTAATCTTTCTAACATGCATACTTGTAATATGTATCGAGATTCGTCACATGTTTAGCTTTATAATCGATATTAGGAATGGAGGTTGATAGGAGAATAAGGTTTATTTTTATTTACGCGGCATCATCTCCTTAAAACAATTACGATGACAAAAATGGCTCATGCACAGTTTGATAAAAAAATACACGAAATCTTTGTATATTGAAAAAAAACTTTATTTATTTTTGAATATTGTCCCCTTTAAAGTACTTATTTACTTATCGAATCCGGACTTCAGACCTTGCCACTCAAATGAGCAGCGATAGATATTGCCTTGTCAGCGGCCATCCTCAAATCATTATCTTCACAAGTCAGTCCAATGTTTTGGGCACCGCGACAGGTGAGGATCATCCTGCACTTCTCTACAATCGCAACTCGTGTCACCTCTCCCCAGAAAACACCACCTCTGTTGATTACATGTGTTCTTATTTGTCTGTTGAGAACTTTCCACGTGGGGAAGTCCAAAGTGTGGGCGGTGTTTGTGCTTTCGGATAGCATTATCCAGAGCCTATCGCCGAGTTCCTCTCTTCGCGAATCCTCTCTGCGTTTTTCTGCAGAGGTCTCCGAGTAAATTCGGACTTTGAGGAAACTCCCTCTCGATCCCAGACTCGAAGGAGCCATTCGATGGTCATAAAGGGGGTGTCTAGAGTAATGGAACTGTTTGTGTCTATCGGTATCCGCTGCTACATTTTTCCTGATGTTGGGTGGAGCGATTCCTATTATAGGATAAAGTTTGTGCACCGGTGTGGGCTTAAGGCAGGCGGACACCAGTCGCGCCATGTCATTTACGGCAATATCCACTTATGTGTTTGGCGTGTGCTGACATCTGCCAAACTGCACACGCGTATTCCGCTGCGGAGACACACAGACCCAAGGCGGAGGCGGACCTCCGGAGAGTACACGTGGAGATGCTCCCCAAGATGAACAGGTGAGCTTTCGTAATATGTTATTTCTGGCGGAGACTTTCTGTTTAGAATTGGTGCAATGCTGTTTAACTCTTGTGTGGCTGTGATGTCACACTAGTCGACATGGAACACAAGACTTTATATATCTCTCTTATTTTTTTTAATGATGAACTCGTATTTTTTGTAATCTTCAAATGGACATTTTCACACCAGATTTGAAAAGTAAAATTTTTAGGTTGCATGTTAATACAATTTTTTTTTCATCCTTGCTTCGCGAAGAATGAATGTCCGCTAATTCAGCAACACATCCTCATAAGAGAGCACGAAGACAGAACTCGTAACGATGAAAATAGAGACGCTAATCTGTGGCGGGTGTTGTGCAAAACAGATTCAGTATTCGGTCAGTTGATGGCAGTGATGGGAGTTGCACGCGCGTAATATGAGCGGCGTATTTTTCATTTTTTATTTATTTTGCTATAACAGGACTAAATTTTATGTTTATTTGCATAAGTTATGAAAAAGGAATGATTGAACAGTATGTCTCCATGTTTTGTTTTTCAAATGTCTGAATTTTAGGATATTCCATCTTTTACTAATGGTAACACGATGTTACATCACCGCGCGTAAAGGGATTATTTACCACAGTCTTTTAAGAGTTAAAGGAAAGCGTTCTATTTAGTGTTTCACCGAGATATTTGGGTGTTTGGCAATATTCTATTCTCTCTCCCTTCCACGTGACCTCTAGTTCTCTTCTCGCCTCCTTATTTTTTATGTAGAAGGCAGAGAGTTTTATTTTCTTTGAATTTAGCTTTAACATATTTTTTTCATAGCATTCCCCGAGTATGTTAAGAAATCAGGCAAGTCTCTCCTCCACCGCCACCGGCTGGAAAGAGTCTTCTTGAGCAGCCACCGCTGTTTCATCAACTTAGATGGATTGCCAAGTCTCCTCTGGCATGGATCGATCGTTAGTATACTCGTACATGTTGCGTAGGATTGGCGCCAGAACGCTTCCATGTGACAGTCCATTCTTATGGGATCTCTATCAACTGTCTTTGCTCTGAAGAGTTACAAAAACTCGTCTATTGAAAGTAATCACCTACATGGATATACTCATAGAGTAATAATACGCCACCGGCTAATAGAGTCGGTCATATGGACAAAAACCATTACAATATCTGTACCTCAGAGGCAGACGGATGCACATCCAGAATTTGGTGAAATGACATTTCGATTTTCGTATCCAGTTTATGATCATGTCCATTGATTTTGAAGAAATGTAAGTCTTACAATGAAAAAACTAATGTAAAGATACTGAAAATACAAATAAATGCTATAAATTATTAGAAATCACTTAGAGAAAGTAGATTATTTAGGCTTTTGTTGAACATTGGACGTTTGGATTTGCATCATTATCGACTACGAAGTTAGCTACAGATATCAGCAATGCGACGGGCCGTAGGTACTCGGGTCGAAGTTGCAAGCGCGAACCGAAGCCGTCCGTTACATGTTTGTTGTTAAACTAAAATCCAAACCGAAAATTTGTAACGCTTTTGTTGTACGCAATACGGCCAACAGACTTACCTTCAAGTGGGAGTGAATTGTTACTCTCGGGATATATTACACTTATGCTCGAAACATTTATGGAATGTACTCCTCTATGATCACGAAACGTCATCTTCGTGATCATAATCCTCTTCATCTTTGGGAACAGGAAAAAATCACCAAGTCCGGCGAATGCGGTGGCCGGTCCATCGATGAAGTGTGTTTTTTTGTCAAAAAGTTGCGAACAAGCCGCGAGGTTTGGGCGGGCTTCCATCATTTTAGTTCTAGAAGAATATTAAAAACTCGTCGATCACACCAAAACGCATCTTACTTACTAGTTTGTCTGTCAAAACCAACTACGCTTCCAAAATGACCGAAAATTGACGGATTAAATATAAACATGAGCACCGATCTAGGAATAAACAGGCTCTTACAATTATGATTTAAATTCGAAATTCAAATATTCCGTGTATTTTTTATCAAACCTCGTATATTGGGGACGTCCCTAGTAAATACCACGTGCTGTAAGAAATGTCTTCTATTCACGTTTAAGTCTAACTTTCTCCTTCCGACGTTAAATGTTTTCTACGTATGCATTAAAATTGTGTATAGTTATATACAGGGTGGCCGGAGAAGTGACGTCGAAAGGTAAAATGTGGGTACCTCATATTGAGGGTATCCGAATCACCCCCATGTATGTTCCGCGATTTCGCGTAGTTTCCGAGCGATGATTTTTCATGGGGATTTTGAAAATTTTCGAACGGATTGGTTTTCCCTAAGATTCCTAAGGATAATTATGATAGAAAGTGTGTTAACTAACAAAAATAACTGTTAGAGATAAAATGGCGACACGAGTAGCAGTTAGCAGTAAACACGAGGCGAGAACGACTGAGGAATTTTCCATCTCAGTATCTTTGAAGGCTGATTTCAGCAAATAATAGCCCATTATGTACTATTTTTTTGTATTATTACAAAAGCTTAGAGTCTAGTCCAGTTTTTAAAGTTACTCAGAAGCTAAGGAATTGCCTTTTTAGATTAAAAGTTTAACTCTGACTCGCTCGAACTTAAATTCTCCATTTTAGGTCAAAACTTTTGTAGCTTTCATTGATGTAACAAAGCTGATTACTTTATGCGTGAAAGTACAATTTGTGATTGAATGAGTTACAAAAAAAATCGGAAAATGCTTACACAATTTTTTTTTAAATTATTAAAAACCGATGCTGTCGAAAATTTTCAAAACCCCATTAAAAAAGTCATAACTCGAAAAGTACATAAAATGGGGGTGATTCGGATACCTTTAATATATTAAGGCACATTTTTTTCATTCATTTTTTTCTTTGAACGCCTGTATAATAAACTTAATAAATAAATCGTAAATAGAAGTAGACGTAGTTTTTCTGGTATTTTTATACAGAACATAAAACTACAAGAATACACTCGTAATATTTTTTCTACGGTAAAAGAACAAGTTCGTATAGTTGTTGATCCTCGTGTGATTTTAGTCAACTATAATAATTGTTATATGCGGCGTGGCGGCGCGGCACTCGGTTATATGTAGCTACGATAGTCAGAGTTAGTCATATATAGGTAAGTAGGTAGAGCTACTCAGACTGAAGACTCCCCAAACCAGTTGGCTGAGCCGCAGGTCGCCACGACAAATACCCGGTTGCCACGGCGGCCGAGTGCCCGGGAGCCCGGGTGCCCGGGCGGCCGAGTGCCCGGGAGCCCGGGAGCCCGGGAGCCCGGGAGCCCGGGAGCCGGTTCCCTAGCGACCCCCCACATTCCTACTCTCTCCTCGTGATATCCTACAGCCTACTCCGTAATCTGTTGTTTTTTGTACTATTAAAATTTGTTGTGTTTTAATTGTGATTGTTAATGAAATAATATTATGTTGTCGTTTTGAAAATAAATACAATTTATTGTAATCAAAAAGTTGGAGTTTTATTAATATTTATCTAAATCATAATTTTTTTTTTTTTTTTCATAGAATGATAAAGTTCAGTGCTACGGGAAAATCGGATATAAAAAATTGTTTTCTCATACGCAGTAAAAAGTGGAGCATTAATAATTGTACTACGAAGTTTCTCGAATGTGTGAAATTTTTTTTAAAAAATAAACTACTTTAAACTGCGTCACTAATTCTTTCGAATAAATCAATGATTGAGTGTTGCAATAGATTTTTGGTTTGCGGGAAGTCAACTATCAATCAGCGGAACTCTCCGACGAGAACTTGTAACGTCATGTGTGAAGTAATTTCAAAATTACAAAACTTACTTAAAAATTAAAATTACGAAATACGATACAAAAAAATAAAAATACTTTTTTGACTTTGAGATTGATAGTCTATTAACTAATCTATTATAACTAGTCTATTATAAAAAAAAATTGAAAATCCTCATTGTTGGCCTACTCGAGGATTCTGGGTTGTATGGTTTTGTGAAAAAAACATATTCTGTCTGTTATTCTGATTTCTAGAAGTAATTGTAAATATAATGGAGCTTAGTAGTTCAGGAGCACCGAAGAATTGATTTAGAACATTTTATAATTACCCGTTAAATACTCTTTTGAGAATCGTCCAATCATAGCGCCGATAAAACGGCACATAAAAATATTTCAAATAAAAAAATTGCTTAACTCGATAGTCTATAAACAGATAAAAAAATAAGTTAAAATAAACACTGGACCTTCCTCATTGCTCATTTTCATGGTTTAATTTTAATAAGTCTAAATACGAATAGTACCTTTAATGCGAGTAGGAAAACCGGTGACTTAGTGAAGAATAATTCAACTGAACTTTTGTAATTGTGAAAACATTGGGATAAAAAGGCTTCTTTGTCTTCGGCCGAGTCAGGTCCGCATCCCTCATTTCAGAAGTGATCTGCCCCCGGAGCGCCGTGTCAGCCGTGGACGTCCGGGACAAAGTAGGTAAGCGTGGCGTACTCGGGAGGTATCCTCGATACTTAATACTCCTACATGGCTCAGCCGGCGTATCGCCTCAGCTTGACGTCAGTTGTCACCGGGACCGAACTAACATTGAGGAGATTGCGAAAACCCACTGAACGACTGACTCTTTGTCAGCTGCGCATTGAGGAAAGTTTTTTTTTCTTTCAAACTCATTACAGATCGATGAAGAGGCGGAAGCTGTATAAACAAAGGCCGACGAGTCGTACCCGCCCTATAATGTACCCAAAATTTACAAACAGTTGAAAATAAAACACAAGTAATACACATAATAATGATCATATAAGCGTAAAACAGTTATCGTCTTCTTTTGCTGCTGAACTGCGCCGCAGAAGACAAGATAGTACCTACCTATAATACGGCGGGCTTTCTCCACCCGCTGATAGTTCTACCACCCGCACCCGTCCAATATTACTCCCAGTTCATTAAGTCGCTACTCGCGCAAATGAATATCGTAAGAAAAATAAATCTTCCCGTTACATTCCAAATGTGCGGAAGGGTGGGGAGGTTTCGGCACACCCTGCACGGAGCGCGCGATATAGTTCTCGGAGCGACGTCGCTACGGACGAGTGCCATCCGCGGTGGACCGTATTTCCTCTCCTGCTGCGCCGATAGGCTCGAGCGATAAATGATTTAGTATGGCTCTCTGAAAACCTTCATTCTTTACCCTTTGTTTGTTTTATTCATATCGTGAATTATTCACGTGAGCAGTTCCCTCGGGCTCTTCTCTTTCCTCACTCCTCGATGTTCGTGTTGCCCCGCGCCCTGTGCCTGCGTCCCGGTCCCGGTCCCGGTCCCGGGACTGCTACCTGAAGAGTAAAATGAGACGTATTACCTCCCCTTCGTGGAGAATAATGTGTTGTAATACGCTTTAATAGATGTGCCGATTCGGTGCCGATTCGGTGCCTTTTCCATGTTACGGTGTGTATTGAGCTAAATTTTACAGTTAAAAATACGAATGACTTTTTGTTTTTCGTGTTTGAAAAAATAATCACCAAAATAAAAACAGTACAACCCTAACTAGTAATTTACATATTATGAATAAATCAGATTTTAAAACAAAAAAAGGGGTGAATATGAATTAGTACAATAACTTGTGCGAATACAAACTTGTGTTTGTATCAATTTATTTAAATTAGGTAGTTATGTTAATTCATTTATAATATTATATCTGTACCTCGAATGATAAACCTTTACCGTGTCACCGTCACCAGTCACCACTGAATAGATAATACACGGTGTCACCAGTCCCCACTGAATATATAATACACGGTGTCACACTGAACTGACTGATAAACCACGGGTGTCACCAGTCCTCACTGAATACATAATAATAGCTGTCACACTGAACTAACTGATAAACCACGGGTGTCGCCAGACCCCACTGAATAGATAATACACGGCGTCACACTGAACTTACTGATAAAATACGGGTGTCGCCAGACCCCACTGAATAGATAATACACGGCGTCACACTGAACTTCCTGATAAACCACGGGTGTCACCAGACCCCACTGAATAGATAATACACGGCGTCACACTGAACTGACTGAACGAAATATTCGGGAAAGAAGATTTTGTGATTGTACAATTTTCAAAACATCATAACTTTTGAACCAAATGAGATAACTTCAATATTTAAAGAACTTTCAATGTAAAATATATATATTTTAGTTTATAATTAAAGTATATATGAAAATAGCGTATATTTAGCAAAGTGGACTTTAGATTTTTACTTCAACTTAAGAAAGCACATTTATGACGAAGAAGTTTTACTTTACGAACTTTTATTCACGTATAAAATAGGTTATTGCAATGATTTCCGCATTTTTAACTTCAAAACGGCAAAAAGTGGTCCACCGCGTTTTATCCTCTAAGTTACAGATATATAATATAGTTTATTTTCGTCAATAACAAAATGGTAAAACTATGACCAATCAGTCTAGTTTTAATGACTAATTTAATCATTTCTCAAATAAATACTCGTATTTATCCCAAATACCTACACACAAATTGAATGTCAGTCGCCCTTTTTGCTGTCCATCTTGATGGAGGGTAGTTGTGACTCTTGAGTCAAAACTACCGTTTCGGAGACTAAGACTAAACTAACCAACCGGCCTAGTTAAAATTTCACGAAAGAAGAATAATATCTCAATCGGCGGTATTGTCGCGCCGTGCTGGCACGCGCGCCGCCGCCGCCGTACAGCGTCGTAATTATTTATTTAATTTAAAGGGGAAATTCGACGAGGAATATTCCGCAGGATAATCGTTCCTTCGGACAATAGAATCGTAATCGGGACGGGGATCATCTCTTCCCTCCGGATACCTTTCTTCTCCCTCTTCCGAATTCCGCGAAGGGAATACCCTTCGTTTTTAGATCAATATTTCATCGAAACCGCTATAATTTCTAAACTTCGAGAAAAGAATAACTTTCTCCGAATGAGGTCGAGGACTGGAAGTGTTCCTCGAGCGGGAGAGGATAAAGGAGGGGGGCTTAGTTCGGAAGATAATATCCGCTCCCGAAGGTCGACAGAACTTGTTATCGGAATCGCTCTGAATTATTGACGAGGGTGCTGCGGGGGATCCCATTAGCGAGAGGAGACACTTCCCTCTCCCTCTCCCGACTGCTTCTATCGCTAGCCTAGCTGCCTAGCTGCTTAGCTGCTTAGCTGCCTAACACTAGGCTACCGGACTACCTGTGCTGACTCTTATCCCTTCTCCCTTCTCCCTTCTCCCGTGTACAAACAATTGATCTCTTGATAAATTATCTCACTGATAAGTAATATTATGTACCTACTATACACGAATTTAATACCGCGCGATACAAAACTATTTGCGTTTTCAATAAACGTACTGCATGTAAATATCTTCCGTTATTTAGTTCCGCCGGGGAAGGCGAGTTTTCGGTCATGTGATCTGTCCGATTATTTTCCAACTGCCCTCCCTCGTAGGGTCAGCGGCTCGGGGCGAGGACGGGGCGCGGGCGGCCACCCCGGCCGGGGGGGTGGCGCCGTCGCGGCGCGGCGAGACTGTCGGCCCCCGTTCCCGCGCTTAAACATTTGGAATTAAAGAACGGCTTGGCTATCTTCCACTCTGCATTCTGCATAGTATTACGAAGCATACATACAACGGTGTAATATTGTATCATGGTCGTAATACGAGGCGCTAAATGCAGTTGCCTAAACAAACGTATTACAGCAAAATGTCATATCTCTTGGCAAATTTACGTATCTGCCACCTAGTAAATATTAAACTAAAATATATTTGTTTACTACCGACTGCCAACATAATTATTATTCTAAATCGGAGGACCATCTGGTGTTGCTGTTTTACACAAATAGTGGAAAAAGTCTAATTTTTATGATTTCTTCCAGAATTGGCTTTCATTTTAAATTCAAATTAATTCAATTCAAATTACATACATTAATATTATTATTATAAATCAAATTTCTCTTTTGAAATTTTGTATTACTACTAAAATCGCTTTAATGAAATTTTATCGACTTCTCTTGGTTTAAAATCTTTTCCTTATATTGCTTTTTCAAATATTAAAGATTACTTGCTATACTTTTTATTCCTTCTTTATTTTTTATTTTTTCTCTGCTACCATTGGCATGTTTTTATACTTTTAAACTACTTTTAATTATTTATATTATATATGTTAATAAAATCAATATATTGCTGCTCTTACTATAATGTGTCATTAATTTTGAAGATGTTTTTTAAATTGACCTAAATTTATCGTCTTATATTTCACTTAAAGATTCTTCTCATCGTTTCTTTGAATCCCTTAAAATAAATATGTGTTTATGTTTTTCCTTTTTTAAAAAAAATGTTATTACTATTTTATTTTATTTTTACATCTGAGCATGTTTTTCATTCTTTATTTCCATTCTTTATTTTTGATTACTCTTACAAATTTTCTTCATTTTTAATATTATTTCCATTTGTAAATACTCACTACAAACTACAAACCTTAACTTTCACTTAAATTTTAATTTTTAAACAACTTTCATTTGTGTTTTCTTTTTCCTTATCTTTTTTACACTTTCATAATTAACCTTACATATAATTGCTTTTTAATATGGAAACTTCACTGGTCCATTAGAATTAAGTCTAATTGTGTAAAATATTAAACTTTGTAACTGTACTGTATGTTTCCTGAATAAAAGAAAATAAAATTAAAAAAAAAAAAAAAAAATGGTGATTCAAAGCGTATTACTTTCTTTCTAATTTGATACCATAGCGCTGAAAAAATGGTAATGCAAAACAAAAAGTCCGAAAAGTTGAAAGCCGTCAAGGTATCTACCCACACAGATGTTTACTATTCAACTCAAATAATAATATTAGTATTTTGTCTGGAGAGATAATTATTATCTAAGCTAGTTCGTATGTACCTACGTGATATAAAATCAGCCGATGGGTTCGGTCCCTAAACTATAAATACGACTCACTGTGCATGTTGTCAGTTGTCAGTTGACAGTTGTCACCCGTTCGAATCGCGGGAATCGCGGGAATCCACGAAGTAATGAGTAGCAGATCAGGGGTTGAAACCCCTTCACTGAGATCTGAGAACGGGGGAAGGGAAAAAGAACAAAGTTTTCGGGAACAAGGAAATTATATGAATTATCTCCCGAAGCTTTACAGGCTATTAATTGTTTTATCGGCGAATTAACTGCCTCCACCGCCCCCGCGTACAACGTATATATCCTCGTACAACGTATATACCCCATTACAACGTTTCCGCGGCGCGGCGAGACCGAGATGCTGCACGCACCGACCGCCGCGCTAGTCACTCAGTTAGTTAGTCACATAGTCACATAGTCACATAGTCACCTGGTCAGTGGAAGCGATCATTTTTAACTATAACTCCCCATCGCACCCCCTTCCGTACCCTTCTTTGCCCGCTGCGTCGGTTTCACTTGTCAACTGTAGTCACGCGCGTTATGTCCATAGATACTGTGGATGCGGCGCATCCCTTGAAAAACATGTAGAATAATGTAAACCTGTTTTCAATTATTATTTTTTTTTATTTAAATTTTTCATTGCTAAACCCTTACGAGTTACTTACATTTAACAAAATATGTTTACTTTTAAAATTCACATTCTACTGTTAATAATAATATTTTTAACATCATTTGTAAAGGTTGTCTGAGTCTTTTGTTTAGTTTTGTCTGGTAGTTTATTGTATAATTTCAGTCCACGGTTTATAAATCTAAAATAAAATACTAATAAGTCTCGATAGTCTTTTCCTCGTTTTAGAAGGTTATATATGATATTTTTCTGATATTCTCGTCGTATTGTGTTTTTGTTTACTACAGTTTTTTTTAGGTTTTAATTCTTCGTCTACAATTACATCAGTGGCTAATTTATGAATCAATTTTAAAGATTCTAGTTTTAAGAGTTCAGTTACATTTAATTGTTTAGTTTGTTCTTTAAGTTCTTTAGTTGCTATTTGATGGGGTAGGTCATATACTAACTTTGATATTTTATTTTGCTGTCTTTGTAGTCTGTTTATGTCATTTTGATTTCCTGTTCCCCATAGTAGTTGCATATAACATATTTTAGTTTTTTACATAGGCTTCGTACATTAGATTTTTTTCCGTTTTTGGAACAAAGTTTTTGATTTTAAAAAAAAGACTCGAAAATGTCGCCACTTGGCTAATTAAATTGCTGGTATTAATTGTTCATTTCAAATGTCTTAAGTATTTAACATGTTTAATTTCAGTTAGTCGTTCATTATTTGTGTAAGCATCTACTTTATGTCATTTTTTTCTAGATTCAAAATGAATAATATTGCATTTTTTTTCATTAAGTGTAAGTAAGTTTGTGTTTGTTCATTTAGTCAACATAGTAAGGTCTTTGTTTATGTCATTGTTTGTTAATAAGTCTGCTTTATTTTTATAGAATAGTCCAATGTCGTCGGCACACATTATAATTTTTCCTTTAAAATTGTTCAGTGATAAGTCATTAATATATAAAATATACAATAGTAAACCCTAAATAGATCCTTGTGGGCTCCAAAATTAACTGTTTGTATTTGACATTTTTTTCATTTACAAAGGTATACTGCTTTCGATATGTTAAGAATGATTTTAATAGTTTGCATTCTTGAAATTTTACTCCTAAAGGAGTAATAAATCATTTAATTTATTTATCATGGTCTCAATATGTACCTTATCAAAAGCTTTTTTAAAATCTAATATTACTCCTGTGGTTGGAATTTTAGCATCCATATGGATGGAACAAATATTTGTTTGAATATAATTAATTAAATTTACTATTCCGGTTCCTTTTTTTTCTTGCAAACCATTTTGGTTTCAGCATATTATGTTGAGATTTTTTATATGACCCATTAATCGTTTATGAATATATTTTTCAAAGATTTTATTACATACAGTAAAATTTGCTAAAGATCTATAGTTACTAGGTTCCGTTCGATCTCCACCTTTAAATTTTATTTATTTATTTTAATTTTTTTAATTTTGTTTATTAAGAAAAACAACAGCAATACAAAAAAATATACACAACATTATAAAAAAAACATAAAATAAAGCCAAATCAGTTTTCCACATAAATACAATTATAAAAATCCAGTTCAGTTAAATATAATTTATAGAAGTGCATGTGTGCGAGTTTTTTTTTGTGTGTGAGGATGCGTGTGTAAAAAAGTGGAGTGTGGTTTTGGTAGGTATGTGAATATGTGGGTGATTGTATATGGGTGTGAGGGTAGGTTTAAGGACAGGGTAAGTGTGTATTTGATATGAATATAGGAGTTATTCTTGCAGTTTTGAATTATTCCGGGTAGATTCTTAACTTTGTATGCATGTTAATTAATTTTGATATGACCGGGCTTAATATATCTTTGTGATTTTTTATAAGTGTAGGTTTGATTTTATCATATCCTAGTGATGCATTTTTTTAAGATTGTCAATTTTTTTACATACTTATTTTGTCGTTGGTGGTCTTACAAAATTCTTCGTTTTTCTGATATGTTTAGACATGGTCCATCTAATTTACGTACAAGGCCTACATTGGAGTAATATTCATTGAGAATATTTCAAATTTCTTCTACATCACTTGTTAAAATCCCATAATTTAAATTTATTTCTTTTATATTGGCTGACTGTAATTTTTTCCAGACTTGATATTTTTTATTATTTTCCAAAGTTTATTGCTGCTCGCACAATGGGGAATCTTAAAAACATAATTAAGAAAAGCAGAAGCAAACAGCATTTGAGACTTCTTCACATCTTTAGTAGAAACAGGTAGGTATGTAATTTATTGAATAATATAAAATATTGCAAAGGTTTACAGGCCTTCTTTTTCTAACGGACTTTCATCGTAAAAAGATGCGATACTATGCAAAAATATTCACGTTGTGTACATGTATTTACAAAATCATCGAAAGAGTTGAAAGTTTCAAATATCTAAAATTATGTGTTATGGAAAATGGGAGTTTTCAAAAAAGCTGGGATTGAGACTTGGAATAGCAAGTGCTGCATTTAATAGAATGAAAGCTTTCTAGAGATCTGATATTCACTCTGTAAAAATCAAATGCCGCCTATTTATATAGCGGCGTTATCGCCTGAATAACACCCATTATTCAGCTCTATGGATATTATTCGTAGGGTCTCACTAGTATCAAAAACAGCAAAATACTTCATTTCTAGAATATATGTATTATAATTATTTTGCCGCGGTTTGACTTTGTAGTGGGTGAAGAAATAAGAGAACGGACACAGCAAACTCCGTTAACAACTGTTATCAAACGGAGTCGATAGTCATTAACTACGGGATGCGAACCTGACTTGGGAGGACGCACAGGATAAGCCTTCTGTTACTTTTGCATGAATGATAGTTATACAGGTTTATCAAATATATGTTTTCTTTTATTTCATTGTATAAAAAAATCCCCTGTAAACGATATATTTTTTTTAACATTATTTTGATTAAATAATTTTAAATAAAGCGATGTTTTCTTATTTTTGTTTCGTTCACGCAAAAGTGAAAATTGAATACATAAATACATCTATCTCTATTGTTGTGTGTTTTCTTGGAATTGGTGACCGTAATTATCTATATATACCTGTGTAAGTATATCGTAAAATGAATCATGTAAATTAATTACGCATTAAAATGAAAAATGCTTTGTTGCTTAAAAATGTCTATGTGCTTAAATATAAATAGGATGTAATAATAGGAAAATTGAAAACGAGTCAATTTTTAACTGAATCTTTGTATGATTTTTTTTTTAAAAATATATACGTTTTTTGTAATTAAATGTGAAAACTCGATAAGAGAACGAGTATATAATTTCAGTTTCGAAGGTATAAGTATTTAAATGATTAGGGTAATCCAATTATATTCTGAGTTAGAAATAATTAATTTGCCAAGTAAGAATCCATGTGACCCTTGGTGCAACGTGAAACAGTGTGTGTTCAAAAATTGCAATTGTATGCGTTAGTAGTCTGGAACCATTTTGACGAATTTTTTTTCCCACGCGCGGGTGATGTGCCCTTAAGTTAAATATCTTTTTCATTTGATCTACGAAACTCGCCAGGAATGATAGCATCCAATGAAAATTCGACTCTGTAATGATTTGGCATATAGTGTGAAATTGCTTATTATTTAAATTTCGTAAGTTATCTTGGACATGGTATTGTTTTGTTATACTATTATGTACCTAGTTATTTACAGTTCCGCAGTACCTCGCGGCCGTTGTCTTGTCCTTGTCACTTATCAGTAATTTAGTCAAAGATGAGTCTATGGCAGTTGTGTTTTTAATAATTTATTTTTATACTATTGTGGTAATATACTATGTGTCAGTGCTTTCTCATTATTTTGTTAAGTGGTTATATAGTGAGCTAAAACAGTGGTTAGTTTTGTTATCTTATTCTAATAATTCCCGCAACAAGTGCATCCACTGAGCGTTCATTTTCAACAATGAAAAGAGTGAAAACATAGAATCGTAGTACATTTGGTGAGGACGGGCTTTCATCTCTCGCTATTATTTCTGTTGAGAAGAAATGTATGTTACCTTGAAGGAAAAATCATTTATTTATGATCGAGTCATCGACGATTTTTCGAAGAAAGAACGTCAGATCGATTTGAAGTTTAAATTTCAAGGAGGAGGATTTTGAATGATTTACTTACGGGTAATTAAAAAAAACTATCATTTATTTTCATGATTTCTTAATTTCACGAAGACAATTATTTAGATAAGAAACACGTAAATTAATAATGGTCTTAATATTAAAAAAATATTTACTGTCAGCAACCCTCCCAGCATCCCCACAGCAATAGTCACCGCACGCCCTGGTACACTCGCAGATACATATTAAAAAAATAGATGATTTCAACATTAAAACAATTCCTACCGGTCATATCACGCGTAATAGATTCGGGAGATTGTGGAGAATAATCGTTCATACCATTATCAAAATCTCCATTAAGATAAGAGTGAGCTGAGCCATGTCAGACACAGATTGCGCTAACCAGAAGAGACAACATATTTCTAGCTCTTGTGATTGATATATTTCCCGCTATACCTACATTCGATAAATAAATTCAGTAAAAACTCATCGAATCCCTAATTTCTTTCGAACGCCTCCCGCTATTGTTAAATATTCCTAATTGTGTCCCGTTGACGCGGGTCAGTATTGTCCAGCGGCTGTAGTGACAGTCGTCACCCCCGCCCCCGCTCCCGCTACGGAGTGCTCTACATCTCCACTCGCCGGGGCCTACCGGCGGCGGCCGCGCAGATTGCGGACATCGCGGTGCGGACTCCGTCAGCAGCACCGTCGAGTGCTGACACCGCTGACCACTCGACACTGGACAGCAGACACTGGACATTCATGTTCCCGGGCAAACACAATCTCCTCCTACGTAGCTATAACATCCGTCCTGAGTCTTGATACCCGATAGCAGCGCAGCGATGGGGGCGATGCAGTGTAACTTATCTACCGCGGAAGATTTCCTCCGAGCGTCAGTTTAGTTTCTTTACGTTTTTTTAGTTTTGAGAACTTTTTATAATTTAAAAAAAACGTAATTTACTCGTTATAATTTAACCTAGCGTTATATAATTAGAAGTAGCTAAGATTAATTGTATTATAATTTGAAGTACATTGATATTTATTTCTCCGTTATTAATGAATTGATTGAGAAATGCTATTAATGTTTTTATGAAAATCATTATCTAAGACAAATGTTTATTAGATAGACATGCGAGTGTGTACCGAGTACTGTGTACATACATAAGTTTTAAGTTCTCCAAGTTTGGAACATAATATTATGGCGCCTAGAAACACAATAATGTGTAAGTTCTTTGAAAGGTAGCTAAGCAATAATTTTATTGGTTTATTTCATTATCATTATATTTATTAAAACAAAAAATTCCACATGGGCATGTCTCGCGCGTGGGTATACTAAATAAAGAATGTTGGTGTATTATTAATATATATATATATATATATTAGTGTCCACATACACGAGGTAATCTTTTCATTCACATTAGATATTAAAAAGTAGAATTTTCAATGATCGTTAATGTTTACGTTTTCTGTGGAGGTAATTACTAAGAATAAATAAAAATTCCTAATTTTATTTCATTTTATTTTATTGATTTTGGTTTGCAAACAATAAACAACACGTATGACATCGGTATAATAATCACTAATTGTTTTTTTAGATATTGTTTATCAATTATATATGAACCAGCACGCACAAATCAAGAAAAAAAGTTTATAATAGATATTTTGTTTTATTGGCTAGCTTATTAAATTCTATCGGGTTATAAAAGTTATTACAATAAATTATTACTAATAGGTTATAACAAATGATTTTACCTTACTTACATAAGTGTCATTTATGTATTTGATTTTTTAAATTGCGTTACAGTTTTTCCATAATTATTAAATGTATCGTTAAAGATATCAATATCAGCATTATTTTCTACATTATTATACAATCTTAACATACGTGATAATGCATTAAAGAGCGCCATATTATTATTGAAGGTTCGAAGATAAAAAATTGTATACGATCTCAATCGCCGACTGGGGACATTCAGGGGTACATTCCTCAAACAAAATGTAAAATCAACATTACAATTCATTATTTTATTAAGATATAGCGAGCGTAAAATATGTCTCCCAAATTCCAATTTATCTAGACCAAAATGTTCTGGCACTGATCATAAGACTGGAGGGCACTGCGGTACTGCCCAGGGGGCTATGTATAGCGTGTGAGCTCGCCAATATATGACAGTAAAAATTTTATTGTCTTTGAATTTCCTAGAGTTTTAATCATCGAAAAAAAAAGAAGATTGCAAATCAAATCAACAGACAATGGAAATTTGATGTGTATTATTTTAACAGATTGTTTATAACAGAAAAATACATAGAAAAATATGCATTTTTATTTTTTGTAATAAAAACAGTCTAGTAAATTCGAATAAATAAAAATACGCTTTATATTAACAATATTAATTAAAATGCAAAAATAACATTGAATACTTGAAAAATAAATATTATTGAGTGGTACAAACATAATCTAAAAAACGGATAGCGATTAAAAGTAAAAACTATCTTTAGTTTGATTCTTATAGCGATAAATACATAAACATTATAAAACAGGAATTATACAAATACAAAAATAATATTGTTACTAGGCGGCTACCTACACGGTTAAATTTCGAAACACCACGCAATTTCTTATCTCGGCTACGCTATGTAAAATGAAAAAAAATATTTAAATTAATAATTTCATCACATCGCGAAGTCGCCCCTGGGTAGCGAAAGCAATCAACAAAAACATCCTCGTTTTAATTACAATATTTCGGCTTCGCCATGAATCTCTTTTTTTAAATAATTTCTCACGTCACAAAGTCGCCCCTGGGTAGCGCCTGCTAACGTCAATCAACAAAAACATCCTCGTTTTAATTACAATATTTCGGCTACGCCATGAATCTCTTTTTTTAAATAATTTCTCACGTCACAAAGTCGCCCCTGGGTAGCGCCTGCTAACGTCAATCAACAAAAACATCCTCGTTTTAATTACAATATTTCGGCTACGCCATGAATCTCTTTTTTTAAATAATTTCTCACGTCATAAAGTCGCCCCTGTGTAGCGCCTGCTAACGTCAATCAACAAAAACATCCTCGTTTTTATAACAGTATTTCGGCTACGCCATGAATTTCTTATAAAAAATGTCAAAACGTCACAAAGCCACTCTCTGAGTGTCGCTACTGACATCATTTACAAAAACATAATAATTTGTGCTTTTTTCAGGTACGCAACTTTTTTTTTTAAATACACCGATCCCGCAACCCAACCTATTTCAATAGTTCTTAAATCAATACTTTAGAATGAAATAGTTAATAATTCAACGATTTGATGTTGTCTTTGAAACGTACTCTGCACAGTTTATGGTTATTAAATTCAGTACCTTCTTGTCTATTGTAAATGTTAACTAGTGTTGTAGTGGTCAAACTGACATTACGAAATCAATGTGACCAATCACACCAGATCACACCTAAGAACGAATTTCAAATAGGATCTATGATATTTAATAAATTATGCATTTTGTGTGCTTAAGCTAATACCTAGCGAGTACTTTTGTTTTGGCAACGCCTTAAAATTCTTTGAACGAAGCGTCAATCTACTTTTATAAATCAAAACATTCATAACCTATAAAAAATATTAATCGACCCGTGGCAAAATACAAATTATGCTAATAGTTCGTCTTAGTTTTTTTTTTGGCTTTTCCACCTCCTAACCGATAAAATACTATTAGTAATTAAACCAAGGTGTGCTTTAAAGTTCCGTATGGCCAATTTTTTTTCCTTTGTACTTTCATTAACAACCTTACATATAATTACTTTATAATATGGAAACTTCACTGGTCCATTAGATTGGTCTAACCGTGTAAAATATAAAACTATGTAACTGTACTGTATGTTTCCTAAATAAAAGAAAAAAAAATACACATACACCGGCATTACATACTGTAGATATTTTTTTATTTAAAACATATTGTACATAATTTTATATAATATTCCCAGGGAGTTTTTCCATTAAGGGACATACAGATAACAATATTTATTTACAGACGTTTTTATATTTAAAAATATTACATTATTTACAAAAGCAGAATAAAATTTATGATACACTTCAAATTACAAAATAAAAATAATACAAGGTATGGAAATGAATTCAAAATTATATATACATAATACAATCTATAAAAGAAAAAAGAAAAATCAAAAAATATAAAAAGTTTTTAAATTACATGTATGTATATGTATATAAAAGCGCAAATTTCAAAAAATTACAAGAATGAAATAGTTTTTTAAATTGACAAAATATACGTACCCAATATTGATTAAAAAAAAAGTATTAAAAGCTTATATATGAACATAATACAAGCTAAAAATGTATGGAAAAGCATTTTAAAAAAAAAACATTTTAAAAGTATTAAAAATCACATATACAAGCAAAAACAGTAAAATATTAAAAGTTATATTTTCAAGGTGCGCATTAGGGTGGATCGATCTTGTGTGGAGAAAAAAAATTGAAATTATCAAAACTGACTTATGCGGAAAAGATGTTCTAAAGTATATAGAATAAGGGAAAAATAAAATAAAAAATATTTTTTAAGGGTAAGGTTTACATTTGGTTGAATTTTAGATTTTTATTGAAAAAAGGCCATGTTTGGTAAGATAATTTTGGATACTAAATGAATGTTCTTCTGCAGTGTAAAAATGCACAAATTATAATCATTAATTAGATAATACATTACAATGGCTTTGATAGTCAACCCTTTCCCCTTATCCTCTCAAATCAGTTCGTAAAACCGCATCAAACTGAGCGAGTGGCCGTCAGAATAGCATGCGCAACCGCTGTTCCCGATAAATAAATTACTACTATATTGTGTGAATTGTGTGAGTCGATGAACTTGAACTAGTTTTGCACTATAGCGATATTAAGAATATACATGATTGGCCAATTTTTTTCTGGCCTGGTTGTGATATACCACCAAATATGCTTTCTACCTCTGAAAACGTAATCTGGTACGTATTTTGGTATTTAAACCAACATACGACGTAAGAAAGACATTTTTGCACCATGTAAATATTTTTTTAAGAAGTAAGACGGTATCTAACAACGAGTATCAATCCCAAAAATTAAGTACATGATCATTTTCTTTATTAATTCATTAATTTTATTGGGTAAACAAACAGAATGTACAGTAATATTGACAATTTCTTTGTAAATTAGTGTATGACACTCATGCATACACCAAATAAAGAGCTCATACTAATGAATTAAGCCGCAAAATATTTTTCAGTCTACACTCACTTAGAAGGTTGCAAAAATTCTTACCCATTAATACTAAATGCACCCTTGTACAAGCATAACTACTACCCATTCTAGATTACGCTGATGTTTCCAAGACTGATTTAAGCTGTGAGCAACTCGATAAACTTGAACGACTTCAGAATACATGCAAAAGGAACATTTTTGGTCTTAGGAAACATGACCACATTTCTGATTATCGTAGGCAACTAAAATGGCTCAAAATTAGACAGCGGAGAGACTATCACTCCCTCTCACTTCTGTTCAATGTACTTCATAGTCCTAACGCTCCTATATACCTGCGTCAAAAATTTCAACGTTTATCAGTTCATGGTTTACCTCTTCGTTCTAATTCTCAAGGCACTCTCTTAATACCCATCCACAATTCCTCTTTCTTCTCTAACTCATATAGGGTCCATGCGGCTCGACTGTGGAATCATCTCCCATCCACCATCAAAGATATTACTACATTATCTCTGTTTAAATCACGTCTGAAGAAACATCACCTTTCTCTTCCTTAATCTCTCCTCCTTTCCTTTTTCCTCTTTCCTCTTTTTTTCCTTTTTCCCATTGAGTAATAGTTTTGATTTAAGGTAATTTATAAACAAATACGTTTATTTCTATTTTTATATATCTTTAGCTTTTTAATCTTTTTTTTTCTATTGAACTTTTGAATTGAATTTCTGTAACTTGAATTATAAAAATAAAACTTTTATTTTATCGGTTGGTTGGAAGAAATTGCCATTTGGCAATAAGCCCGCTAATGTACAAATAACATTATCTACAAAAAGTTAAATAAATAAATAAAAATAAATAATTTAAATTATGTTAAATGTAACAAATGTAAATGATAAGAGAAAAAATACGAGCAAACGGAACCAGCGTTTGAGCGAGACTTCTGACTTTCCTATACAGTTGGACATTTATTTATTTATATATATATACGCCCAATGGGCATTTTTATGAACACATTTATACATAGAAAATTATTAGAAAAAAAATAGAAAAACTTAATGGTTTATAGTAAACTTTGTGGGAGTGGAAGCGGGAGAGAGGTGTTCATAATTGAATTTGATTCAGTGATCGTTTGAAAGAAGACAACTTGTTATCAAAGAAATCAAAACTGGTATGTTTGTTGGCAGACCTAAGATTTCTGGACATAAGGGAATGAAAACCAAAGTTAGTTCTATGGCTATCGGTATGAAAGAGTAAGTTTTGTCTGAGGTTTCTAGTTGGAATATTTAATTTTATTGAACTCAGTAGTTCAGGCGCATCAAAGAGTGAGTTGAGAATTTCTAATAGGACTATAAGGTCGCATTTATTTTGACGGTCTTGAAGAGAAGATATATTTAAGGTAGTTTCTAACTGATTATACGTATATAGGTATCTGGATAAGCCCAACCTCCAGCCTATCTTTCTCAAAAATCGATGTTGAACTGATTCAATATTCTTGATGTGAACATCATAATATGGAGACCAGATAACAGAGGAATACTCTAGATGCGGGCGAACTAGGGAACAGAAGAGAGTTTTAAGGGTATTGATTTTTTTGAAGTCAGCTGTGCTTCTGTTAATAAATTCAAGAAGTTTTAAGGATTTATTGATAACATGTTAAGTAAGAATTGTAAAAGAAAGTTTAGTGTCAAGTATAATACCCAAATCTCGTATACTAGACACAGATGATAATATTTCGTCGTTCAATGAGTAGTCGTATATGATTGGATTTTCCAGACGAAAAAATCTCATAACCTTGCACTTACTTAAGTTGAGATGTAGATTATTGGATGAGCACCAGGTACTAAAAGACAATAAGTCAGATTGTAATAGTGAACAATTGGATATTGTTAAAACCCTATCCTAAATTCTCAAAGACCTTACACTTGAAGAACATTAGATCAGTATGGCGTTTCTGATCGAGCAGGGGTAGCTATCGTGTCAACTGCACTTAAAGATGTTGACTTTATATCACTAAGCAACATATCGAACGTTATTGATTGAATTTTATTTTGGCGTGAGAGAACAAAAACAAGAACCACTTTACCATCTCAGCCAGTTGTAGCAAATTCTGATCTGATTAATTTATATTTTGACAAACGTAAAGATAAGACCATAATATTACGAAAAGGCGGAAAAAAAACAAAACGAAAAACACATAAGTCTGGTAAAAAGAACTTGGGTCCGAGTATATTAGAAAAATATTTGTAAATGTTGGAAGACTAAAACAAATTGGAAAACATAAGAGAAGATCTGATATTGTTTTCACAAAGTTGGTTGCGATTGGATTCGATGTAACAGTGGTTTGTGTGCCAGTCACATGCCAATAACGTTCCACATTGTCATAATTTTGTAAATTTCGACGGAACTACAATTGGGCTCAGAAGATTCACGAGAGAAATAGAAAAATTGTTAGATGGCGAGAAGCTGCCTATAGTTTTACTGTCCTTAATAGAATGCAAGCTACCTGAAGTCACTAATGAGAAAGGCTTAACCACTGATCAGCTATACTTAATGGACATTATAAAATTATCAACTTTGGACATTGCAATTAAAGTCTGTCGAAGAGAACCCATAAAAAAAATTGGCACTGTAGGTGGCCTACAACCGCAAATAGTAGTCGTAAGCTGTATGCGTCTTAAATAATCTATCCGACATTTAAGTGACATTAAAAACTATTATTTAATTTAATTTTTATGACCCAGTTTTAAAAAAGACTAACTTCGTATCCTGAGAATGTAATTTTATCAGTGCTAGCTGACGAAAGAAAACACGTAAGAAAAATAGTTTTCAGGAGAATTTCGAAAGCCTGCAAAATAAAACGGACTACACTTGCAACAAATTCCCGAATATTTTAATTTCCAGAATGTGATATTTGTGCAACAGACTATGTAGATTTGATTAAAAAAGATAATCTGGCAAAGCCTCGAATGACTGAACAATTTACCTATGAGATGATTTCAGAAGCAATAGGAGACACATCGAGACACATCGACATTAAGGAGGCCATACCACCTTCCACCGAGGGGTTTTCCTGTCATTATCAAGTCACACGAATTGTAAAAATACTGACGAAAGCATCAGTTTCTGTCTGCAGAAACCAAAAAAGAAACAGGTTTAATAAATAATTGCAAAAATTAAGAAAATTAATGCCAGTGTTTAAGACTAGTAATAACCGTCAACTGGAATTTTGATGTTTTTTTTAACATTAAACAAAATAATTTTCTTAAGCTGCTCGATACATATTATTAATTTTGAAAAATGTATCCAATTCGTTTATGTTTTATCTTTACAATAAATACTTTTTTTTAAAAATAGAAAAATTTGCTTACCCAAAAAAAATATTTTTTTATACTAACATGAAAATCTTAAAATACCCAAACTTCAACAGTCTCGCGGCAAACGTTATCGTAAAAAAAAATCTCGTAATCTGTAGGCTATAGAACATCTTTTCCACATAGGGCCGTTTTCAATTTCCAAAAATTAGAAATCGAACCAACCTAATGCGCATTCTCCGGATCAACTAACATTATTTATTCGAAGTACTTCTGGAAAAAATAATTCTCCAATTCGCACGCCGTGTTTCTGTATTTTGAAATAGGTTGTTCCGGACGCGCAGGCGGATTTATAAATATATTATTGTAAAATGTATCATATATGTTAACTTAGTATAGGGCCTCGGTGTATGTGATAAAGTCAAGTACACAATAAAGACGAGAAGTTTCACTTTCGGATTCGGCCTTGACTACACCGAGGGCAAGTAGAGTTTAGGAATAAAATTAAATGTTAATATTGTGTATTTCATATATGTATTTCATATCTGTATTCATATCTGTATGTTGCTCGCCGCGCGCCGTACTGGCGACTAAGCTCGCGCGCGTGTGGACGCCGCTATTTACGTGGCCGGCCGTCGGAACAGAGTGAGTGGGGGAGGCCGGACGAGTGGTTGTCCATACCCCCACTCCCCGACGGTGGCTCTCGTATACAGCGGCGACCGCGCGCTCGGGCGTCGGGCAGCGCGCCGCGAGGGCCTTATAATGGGTACACTTAAAATAAACAATCAGTTCGCTCAAGACACTACTACTGCATTTTACTCTCCGCTCCTGCCCTCCGCTTCCCGCTGGACTTGGTGCTTTGCTGCTGCCTTCCGCCGTGACTGCCCTGACTGCGCTCGCCTCTTTAAACCAACAGGACGCGTTGGAAAGCCCTTTTCAGGGCTATTGAGGTTGACTTAGCGGTCAGTGCTTTCTCGGTGCTTCGGGCTCAGGCCCCCCATTTACGCCGGGTAGGCCGATTGACCGGAACGAGGGAGACGAAGCCACCACCCCCCCCCCCTGTAACGGGTCGGTTACATAGTTACTTTAAATTTTTGTGGCAATTATTAAATTCCTTGAAACCTATTGTATTGTAAAGATCTTATAGCAAACTTCGTAGACTTCACAGATCCAATATAAATATTATTTTTTGATAGAGTACTGTACTGATGGATGTCTCTATTGAAAGCTGGCTTTATGTTACTGTGCATTGAGTCGAGAGTTATATTAATGATAGTGCTAGTTATCTCGAAATAAATGGCTCTCACATGAATATCATACGGTAGGTGAAACACATTTCTGATTGCTCTATTTTGAATAACCTGCATCTCCGAAATTTTGCGCTTAGTTGCAAAACCCCAAACACAGCATAGGTATGATATATGTGAATGGGCTATAGAAAAATAGATTGCTCAAAGCAGCAAAACTGGAAGCATTCTCTGAAATCTGTACAGTATTTCAGCTACCGGGACAATCTTTCCCTTCGCGTGCTCAACATGTTCATTCCAAGTAAGCTGCGAGTCCACTAACAGTCCCAAGTACTTAGTACTATTTTTTTTCTATAGACAATCATCACCAATGAAAACATCAACAGATTCATTGCTTTTCTATCTAAATAGTAGGTAGTGAGTCTTTTTTGTATTCAAGCTCAGTCTATTTAAACGCAGCCATTCCGCCAGACGTAAGACGGCACCTTCAATAGTCTTCTGCAAATCTTGTTTGTTTTTACTGTGGTATAAAATGGTCGTATCATCTGCATAAAGCTGTATTCCTCCTTTAATGCCCCACTTCGTCACATCGTTGATGTATATAAGAAAAAGCAACGGACCTAGTATAGACCCCTGAGGTATCCCGCAGGTGATTTTACCAGGAGTGCTAAGCTTACCTCCAACTTCCACAAGACATGATCTGTTTGAAAGATAATCTGTCAAAAGTTCCAAACGTATTCCAGTTACCCCAATATACTGAAGTTTTTCGATCAAAATGCTGTGATCCAAAGTGTCAAAAGCCTTTTTAGGTCTATAAAAACACCAGCAAGACTGCTGGTGTTTTTATAGACCTAAAAATTAGACAATCACTTTGATCTAAATGTTTCTGAATTGTAGAAATAAAGTCAAAAGCTGCATTTTTTGTACTTGAATGCTTCCTGAAGCCATATTGTAATGGAGTCAGTAGATTGCAGTTATTTAAGAATTTGGAAAACCTGTCTTTAAGTACTCGTTCATTTTTCTTTTAAAAAACAGAAATAATGGATATGTGTCTGTACATATACCCCCTACGTACCAAGGGCGAGCTCGCCCAATAATCGATTATTTGCAGCTTACCATATTTTTTGACATCGAAAGTAATGTTTTATATTTCATTATTATTAGGAAAAAATATATCACAAATACAGTAATAATAATCATACATTGGATTTTTTGAGTTAATCAATTTACATCAATGGAATATGATGTATGGAATAACAGCGAGCAAGCTACACCTCTATCGGCCAAAATTATTACTACCGGATTACAGAAGCTTGCGTGCTCAAAGATAATACATGCGTGTCCAAACTTCAAATTTCAGATTTTCCTTAGAAAAATTAAGCTTACGATTACAGTGAAATCTTGCAGCTTCCTTAAATGCAATTTAGTCTTTGAACACTTCTTTGTAAGGGCTATTATTCTTTAAAATAAAACTGCTTCACTTAAGACAGTGCAAGTGAGATAGTATTATACGCACCCGTATAATGTAAAAAGGAGATAACGAATATGTGCACGAGTATATAACATAGAAGTTAGATTAGGATAATACTTAAGTTCTGTACGGTGGTTTACAAGTTAATTTGTTGTAAAATACATAATATTACGAATTTACATTTTAATCCTTAGTATCAGTATGAATACTAAAGTGAGTTTTCAAAAACAAAGATTTGCTAAACCAGAATAAAATATACATGAAATAAATAAGGTTTTTAACGGACGATGACAGTAATAGGTTATTCTTCAGTATCCATTTAAACTTTAAAAATAATGTTTCAGTTATGATAAAAACGTTACTAGTAAATTAAAATTGAATAGTGTCCAGAGTAAATTATGCATAAAGAATGGTAAAATGTATAACTTACACCGTTTTGTGAATATTAAAGTGATATAAAAATCGATTAAAGAATGATTCTAAAAAGGCAATTATTAGTGAACTATCGTTTTCGGTAAGGAATACTTTTAAATCATTTAGATGTTATCATTATTTACTAAGAAATAGTGTTTTATTTCAAGACAAGTAAAGGTAGTCACAATTAAGCGAAAATTATCGGTAAGCTTGTGAATAATAATATTGTATAAATCACTTTTTCGACGCTCGCACCAGTATAGAAATAGCTGCGCGGGTATGTCGTTGCTTTTTAACACTACGGTTGGCGTTCAAGTCTTCGCATGGTTCCAGTTTTTTGCAATCATGTTTTTTTTTTTTTAAATAATAAATTTCATAAAAAGTACATGTTTTTGTAAAATTCTAAACAAATCTACTTTTACACATCTAGTAAATGTTATCACTGTAGCTCTTCAAAAAAAGAGACTAACTCTTGTACTTGGAGAGTGACTTACACTGTTTTAGTTGTTTATTTATAGGAGTTTATATAATTTTAAATACGATTACATGAGAAAGAAAAATAAAAACATAGGATATATAAAGAAAAAACATAAAACAATAATACATTCATACTAATTAGAATTTCATGTTGTTTTTACACGTGTTCAAAAAATTTATTTATATTAACTTTACATTTATTTATTGATATATTATTTTTTATAGTTTTTAGTTCATTGGGAAGATTATTATATTTTTTTACACCTTTAAAGAAAAAGTTATTTTGACCATGACTTGTATAGAATTTAGGAATTTTAATTAAATTTTTTAATTTTAATTATTTTTTTGTTAATTAAATGTTTGTGTTAAATTAGAAAATATTTCAACTGAAACTATTAGCCGCTAGTGTCATTTGTTATTATAGATTATTTATCAAATATAAAATAGTCCAGTTTTTCGCAATTATGTTTTTTTTGAGTTCATTTTTTTGTTAATTAAATGTTTGTGTTAAATTAAAAATATTACAACTGAAACTATTAGTGGCTAGTGTTATTTTTTATAGATTATTTATCAAACATAAAATAGTCCAGTTTTTGGCAATTACGTTTTTTCAATGCATTTTTTTCCAAATTTAATGTGCGGATTAAATTAGAATATATTTTAACTGAAACTATTAGCCGCAAGTGCCATTTGTTATATATTATTTATCAAATATAAAATAGACCCTTTTTTATGTGCCAAACTACCGCTTCAGAATTTTTGCAGCTTACCAATCTAAAAACTCACCGCTCGCTACTGCTACGTGTACCATATAAACCACATTCATTCAGCACCTATCCCAAATAATAAACTCCAAGAGGAAATTTTCCATATAAATTTAATATGAGATTAAAATCTTCTACATTAATACTAATCCCCATAGTATCCAATCGGTAGACAAACCTGAACAAAAACGAAGGAGTTATCGGTGAATATATCTACATGGCTCAAGAACTGACATTCAAGGCATTAATATTAATACCTATCGTTCCATGTCCGAATGTCAACATGACAAGCGCGAAATCACAGGACGGGACGCGGAACAGAGCAAAGACTGCGCCGCGCCGCGCCGCCGTTACAATGGCCAATAATTACACCAGAAGCGGCAGTTAAGCAGTGCCGAATACTAAACCGGTTGTCCTGTTACTCGCCGAACCTCCGATACGAGCTAGTGTATTCATTGGTATTCACTTTTTGTCGGTTCCAAGATACGATCCACTTTTTTACAAAACATTCCGACTGACTCGACACATCGCGCGATTTTACTTATACCGAGCTAGAAGAAATACAATACCAATATAAATACTGGAGGAGCGGACGGTGGACCGCGTGACCGCGGTACTCCGATACTGCGAGCTGTAGGCAGACGGGGCGCGAAGGCCGAGGGCACGCAGCGCACACAGCGCACACTGCCGACTGCCGACTGCCGGCCAATGCGGTATTATTCATCACAAAATTGTGCATTTTTTGTCAATTGGAGTTATAAAGTTGACATCGTAGTACTTTTCTTAAAGGTGACAACTTCTGTCGATTTTCGCCATCTCCGAGCGGATACGTCGAATATATCTGAAATATAGGCGAAACGAACTTTTTTTAATTTTTTTATTACAAAATTGTACAAAACATAATTGTATTCCCATGAGTTAGCAAACTCATTCTGGGATCTCCGAACTCATTTTATATATGACGTTTGCACAGAAATTCAAGTAAATTATTTTAATCTTAATCAATGCGGGTCTTAGTGTAAATATTTTTGTAAAATATTGTAAAAAAAAAAAAAAAATTTAGTGTAAAATAACCTAACACAGAGAGAGAAAAAACTAAGAGCAAAAAAAACAATCGTGAATACGTTATATCTGTTCTGTGATAGATCGCATCCGTATGCAACTAATTTCACTTCAATAGAAGCTGGGTTCTGACCCCTATACAAAAAGCAGTGTAAATAGTATATAATTTGTTATTCATATGTTTGTCTCTCATTTTAGCAATGCGATGGTAATTTTTCTTGCGACGCGAAAGCTTCATAAGAAGCCCACGAGAGAGAGGGAGATGACTATACATAGTGTCATATCGTCCGCGCACATGAATTTTATGCGATTCGGATTTCAGGTAAGATACGGGAAGTAAGATATTATATTTTTTTTATTTGAAAATTTATTTATAAACCCTTACGGATTATTACATTCATATTACATAAAATAATATATACATTTTTCATTTATACTCTGTTGTTCAAGATAATATTTTTTACATCTTTAGAAAAGTTTGTCTGAGTCTTTTGTTTAGTTTTGTCTGGTAGTTTATTATATAATTTCAGTCCCTGGTTCATTAGTCTTGATTGTCCTTGTCTTGTTTTAGAAAGTTGTATATGGTATTTGTCTGATATTCTCGTATTATGTCCATGTTGACTACAATTTTTTACTAGTTTTAGTTCTTCGTCTACAATTACATTAGTGGCTAATTTATGGATAAATTTTAATGATTCTAGTTGAAAGAGTTCAGTTATATTTAATTGTTTAGTTTGTTCAAAAAGTTCTCTAGTTGCAGTTAAATAGGGAAGGTCATACACTAACTTTAATATTTTATTTTGTTATCTTTGTAGTCTGTTTATGTCATTTTGATATCCTGCTCCCCATAATAGTTGCGAATAACATATTTTAGTTTTTACATAGGCTTCATACATTAGAATTTTTTCCGTTTTTGGAATAAAATTTTTGATTTTTAAAAAAAGACTCGATAATGTCGCCACTTTGCTAATTAAATTGTTGATATGAATTGTCCATGTTAGTTGTCTGTCTATTGTTAGTCCTAAGTATTTAACATGTTCAATTTCAGTAAGTCGTTCATTATTTATGTAAGCATCTACTTTATGACATTTTTTTCTAGTTTAAAAATGGATGATATTGCATTTTTTTTCATTAAGTGTAAGTAAGTTTGTGTTTGTCCATTTAGTCAACATAGTTAGGTCTTTGTTTATGTCATTGTTTGTATATACGTCTGTTTGATTTTTATAGAATAGTCCAATGTCGTCGGCATACATAATATTTTTTCCCTTGAAATCGTACAGTGACAAATCATTAATGTATAAAATATATAATATTGGACCCAAAATGGATCCTTGGGGTACTCCAAAATTTACCGTTTGCAAAAGGCTTTTTTTTCATTTACATATGTATACTGCTTCCGATTTGCTAAGTATGATTTTAATAGTTTACTTTCTTGAAATTTTACTCCTATGTCGTTTAACTTTTTTATCATGGTCTCAACATGAACCTTTTTTAAAATCTAAGATTACTCCCGTGATTGGGATCCCAGTATCCATGTTGGTTAGAATAAAATTAATTAAATTCACTAGGGCTGTTCCGGTTCCTTTTTTTTCCTGAAAGCCATGTTGATTATAAGTAAGTATATTAAGATTTTTAACATGATCCATTAATCTCTTTTGAATATATTTTTCAAATATTTTGTTGAAAACTGTTAAATTTGCGATTGGTCTGTAATTGCTATGATCTTTTTTATCGCCTCCTTTATAATTAATTATAAACGTTTTTTTTTTTTTTTAATATGTGAAAAACAATTATTATTTATTGTACGAAAGGAGATATTGAAGATGATTATTATTTTGTTTTATTTTACAAATTATTGAGAAAAAACTATATTAACTTAAAATAAAAATTATTTTATAGGATAATTTAGGTATTAATTAAAAAAATATTATTATCATTTTGTCTATGCTCAATTTATTTGTTTATTTACTTTGTTTATTTCGCTTATTTCGTTACAATATTACGAATATGAAAAAAAATTACGTATGGTTTTCGAGTTAAATAAAGTTTACATCCATTAAAAAAAGTATGTTCCCTGTACGCCCTTAAAAAGGAACGAAGTTTTTGTAAACGTGCAAATTACTGCAAAGGTCAAAGCCCACTACAGCGTCGATGCGCCACGAAATTATGTGTGGAGTACAGCGCGGTGTCGCGCAGCTCTAATGAGGTTTGTTTTATCCAAAACAGTGACAATAATATTTCGTGTTACTGCGACGCGTACAGTGACGCTCTAATGCGATTTGACTCTAAATTAACAAACAACGAGGAACTTCAGCCCTTCGAGAAATGGGACACCAAAAATGTTTTCTTGCGCGGGGTAAAAATTAGAGCATTAAATTGTAGCGCACAGTTTCTTGAAAATGTACGGAAAAAATAATAAAAAATATTGGAACAAAAACGCACTACTTTGAATGACGTCACTGGTTCATGTGAATCAACCTATGATCTGAGAGCTATGGAAGATTTCCGGTCTGATTGTCGCTTCTGGATCAATGGGGAGAACTGAATGAGAATCAGTGGAAATGAACCTCTGACGTTACACGCGGAGTTATTTCAGAAAAACAAAACTTTAAAAAATCGTAGCGCTGATAATACGATATATAAAAGAAAAAAATATTTTTTTTTGACTCAGTTTAATAGTCTATTAACAAATAAAAAAATAACAAAACCACTGAACTTCCTCATTGCCATTATTAGACGAGTCCTGAACGTTCATGCTGATTTCGGGCCACCGAAGATTTATTTTATTGTATTATTATTTAAGCGAAATAAATCTTTGTATAGGTGGGTACTATCAGTATCTACTTTCTAAGATATTGAATTTATTGTATGGGAACAAATACGAGTATATCCACCTGGCTTATTCTGTAACAATTTGATTTCGTGAGTTCGTTCGTTCTTCATATATCCATCTCACTCTAACTCAATCAAAATCGTATTTCACTCTCGTTCCCTCTCGCGTGATACGAATGAATTTCTCAAACACTAGATGCGAAGCAACGTCAAAAGCCCGCGGTGTAATGGCTAAGACACATGACTCACGCGCGGAAGGTTCCGGATTCGATTCCCGGTGAGACCACAAAAAAAATCAACGTGATTTTTCTCAAGCCTGGGTGTTCTGTGACGTAATTCACAACTGTAACCAGGCCTCCTGGCCTGTTGCGGTGCAATAAAAATAATAATAATAATAAATAAAATATGGATTTGTTAAAGGTAAAACAACCGCAACTAACTCATCACTTTTATAAAGATTACATTATGAAAAGTTTTTTTTAGAGAACGCCATCGCCCGATCGACGGCATTTACGAGTACGTGGATTTGCCTAAAGCTAGACAAGGTCTCTCACGAAATTCTACTCCGGAAACTTCGCACTCTCCGAATAAATTACTCGGTGCCCAAATGGTCTGCAGGCTTTTAAGGCTAATAGAAAATATATTCAAGTTTTATAACTCAATCCTGTTCTCGTATATTATATTGTGTACCTTAGTATTATATTATATTACCTTAGTATATTTATTAATCATAACATACATTGTGATATCTTCATGCGATACAAGAACACTCAGGCATACATAAAATTAAATGGCTGACTTATTGCCACTGGCAATGTAAAATAGTCTAAACCAAAACAAAAAAAATAAATATGAAAAATGAAAAGTAAAAATAAATGATTGTCTAGTGCTTACAATACTTACATTGAATACATTTTCATTCACTTATTTACGACTTACAAATATTCCTCGATATAATTGCAACATTTATTTATTAAAAAAATATACCTAGTGAAGACTTTTATACGATTGATTTCCATTATTGTTAAAGTCACTCATATAAATACATTTTATTTAGACGCGTCCGCCATTAGGCTTTTATTAAAAAGGATAACTTTTGATAATAAGCGTGTCAAATTAGGATTATAATGGGAAAATGCAAAAAAAATACTAAGAAAAAAATAAGACACAAACATGAAAAAACGATAAAAAAAGTTACAATTTAGAACCAAAATACTCGACCAAATAAACATCAAATTTGAATTTATCAAATCATCATTGCATACCTAGGTACATTAATATCAAAATACCATTTCTTTGGATGCGGTCCAAATAAAATGCTTAATTAGTAATTTAAAATTAGGTATAAAGAATTGGCAGTTTCCAGTGCTGCTATTCGGTAAACGAATGTTGATACTATGTAAATATAGATAGTGTCGCGGACGACTTGACTGTCGTGTACAGTATAAACTATGTGAGTGTAAACTGTGCGGACTGCGTGGACTGTGTAGACTGTGTGGACTGTAGAGTGCGGAGTGGGAAGTCGGCACTAGTGAGTATTTAGGTATTTATAGTCAGTGTCAGTATTGTCAGTACTGTCATTACTTATATTACATATATTTAGTAATTAGTATCTATTGATAGTTAGGTTAAGACGCGGGAGGCCGATGATCATACGTAGATAGTAGATAGTAGATAGTAGATACTAGACACGTATATTATTATGACCAAATAATGCAAGCGTAAGTTTTGTTCCGTTCTAATTAATATGAAATAAAATATCGAATAGAAAAATGTTGAATACCGCACTACCTATAATGTATAATGCATATCTTATCAATAGTATTAAATATAAATATCAGGTAATTGTAAACAACCATCGCATCGGTTGGAACTTTTAAATTAGATAACTAAAAAGATCGGGCTGTGAGTTGCGGTCCCGTGGCTAGTGTCTCGGACTCGTGGCTTAAAGATCCGTGGTTCGGATCCCACTCTACCCCAACTTGATCCATATTTTCTAATAGTGAGTTATTTGCAAACTCGTTGAAAATGGTCCTCATAATTAAATAGTTGGGTAAATCATAAGAACGCAAATATTTATTTTTCTTTAAAAAAACAAAATGTTAAATACGTCATTCTTATATTATTTATTGTTTCAGCATTTACTTTGTGGAAAAACATTTTGAATTTATTTATAATAAAATAAAATAAAATAAAAATAATAAAATAAATCGGTAGTCAGATGGCCAAAGGGACTATCTGTAATTTTCAAAAATGTTCAGGAGAGCTGAAATACGTCTCAATTTTAAGACTTAAATCCACAAACTAAAATATTTTAGTGTTGCTTTTCAATAATAAATTACCATTCTACATGACACTGATTTTTTAATTTTTTTGCTGCGGGTATTTACTGAAATATTAATTAAAACTTTGGAAAACTAAAAAACATAGACCAAAATACGGATGGTTCCTTCTGCCATCTGACTACCGAAATAATTTAATAAATTAGCTATTTTATTTTATATATAATAAAATATAATGAAATAAAATAGCTTATAATAAAGGATATGATTGTGATTTAATAGAAAAAATGTTAATGAATAAAAATAAAAATAAATTCATTGAAAAATATTTATACTCCGCAAATAAAAATATAAAAACTGAAAATAAATCCTGGAAGAAAATTCTATTCACTCGTCCGATATCTTTTAATATTATTAAATTCTTACCCCCCAATATCCAACCCCCGTTCTATACTAACAACAATTTAGGAAAAATACTTAATAACTCGAAATCGAAAATAGAACTTTTTGAAAAAAGCGGTGTATATGAAATTACGTGTGGAGATTGCAACAGCAAATATATCGGCCAAACTGCGAGAAATTTTAAAATTAGAATTAACGAACACCGCCGTGGACTTTCTAGAAATAGTTTTTCTGAATTCGCAAACCATATTTTGGATACAAACCATTCGTTTCATTCCCACAAAATAAAACTTTTGCATACGGTCATAAATAAAGGGATCATAATGAACAACTTAGAAGATATTGAAATAAAAAAAAATTGAATTCAGAGAATACTTTAATTAATGATATTATATTTCAAAATGCATCACCCCTGCTATCAATATTCTCCATAATTAGGAAAACCCCACCCCCTCCACCACACATTGCCTTCCCCCTTCCCCCTTCCGACGGACCCTATCAGTACCTGAGTATTAATCTGTGTATGTATTTTAGTTTAGTTTATATTTACACCCGAGGGTGGGTCATACTGATTACCCGAAACTAGTCGTGTTTTAATGTATTAAACTCTTGTGTGGTAAATTTACAAAGTGTTTTATTTTATTATAAATAAATAGGTCATTCTTACTTTCGTGGGTATGTCGATACCTACGTCGAAAACGTGAAATCGAAACAAATATATTTTACTGATTGATTTTAAAATAGTTTTATGTATCGCAATTTTTTCTATTATTTGTAAAAATCATGTTTCGCGTGTAAATAAATAGCAAATAGGTTTACAAGGAATTGAACAAAAAAAACCTTTATCTGTAGATTTTTTTTAAGACCGAGGAAACAAAAAAAAATATTCTCATAATATGTTCTATTTCATGAATATTGTTTTATTTTATTTTATTGTTCGCTTTTTTTCTTATTTTTTGGCATTGTATTTAATTATATATAGAAAACTATAATTGGCCATAATTTTGGTTTATTTGTAAATACCGCATTGTTTTTGTTACAATAACTGTTATTCGTTTTTATTTCATAAATAAATTAAAATAGCGTTTATATAAGTTTTCGTATCAAAATTAGGCATATTTTATTTCGTCGCAAAACGTAGGAAGATCTGATAGCGACTACTCGCGTCTCTTAACAAAAACAATTTGTTTTTTTATTATGATATCACGGTCACCGTATTTAACGAAAAAACACATTTTTTAATAGGTTTGAAAGTATTATACCCCCCTAAATTTCGGGAATGTATGGATTTTGCCAAAGACGCCCGCCCATCTGACAACTTTTCTGTCTCGGGTATTGTAATCTAAACTCGGATCTGATATTTCTGTAATTTTTGCAACAAAAAAAGTGCGGAGCTAACCTCGCTTTATTAATAGTCCATTTCGCGTCTGGATAATCAAGATTCCTAAATCATTAAATAACGCACTAGATCCATTTCACACATATCTTCCAAATGCACACGACACGCGACACTGTAAAGTTACGATAGATCGATACCAATTGATTACAATATCATCGTAGCGCCGGCAATATCTGTGAAGTGATTTTTCGTTTTTCAAAGTATTTTTAACTTCTCATTACGAGTAAGATTACACAGGTTTGTGTCAACGATATTTTTTTAGTAAATAGTTTTTTTTTTTATGTATATATTTAGGTATTTTTCCTTTTTATTGATCAATAAAAAAAAATTTTCAAAATCCGTCATCTAAGGGTACATTGTTTAAATTATCTCCCTATTTTTTAAAGAATGTTACAACAGATATTGCCGATTGCCGGCGCAACGACGATAAATATTTTTTTGTTTTTAATTTATTTTTGTATTATTAGGTAAATATTTACAAAAAAAATCGGCGGTGTACCGGTTGGGACGTTTGCGTCGGTACGAAATTTGACGCGAAAACTTGGAGGAATCTTAATATTGTTTTATTTATTTAACACCTGTATACCTATACATATTTATTTATTCAAAACTTTAAGTACAAAATTTAAGTACTTTAGCGGACTTATTTCGAAAAGAAATAACTTCCAGCCATCCAAAAAACAGACTGGTCAAAAGAAGAGTTGGTCAATTTTTTTACTAAAAATCATAAATATAAATCAAAAGACGCATACATAAAATAAAAATAACCTAGTTAATTAAAACTAACGGCTGTTTTTTAATTGGAAGATAAGGCTAGCGCATATTAACTAACAACTAGTAATTGTATACATATTAAACGATGAGGATTGTGGAAACAGACAGACAGAATGAGTTGGCTAACATACGCAATTTATATACGCTCGTACGTACATATAAAGGCGGGCAATTTCTTCCCACCCGCGCCTACCCGAACCGTTCAGTTTGAGAAAATTACTAGTACATGGACATACTCGTATTATAGGTAATTATGCAGAATCTCTTCATTTCATACAGAAATTAATCAAAATTTACACTATACTATGAAGAGAGGAGAGGAGAGGAGAGGAGAGGGATGGGGAGGAAAGAAGGAAGATAAAGGAACAACTCGGACATTTAGATGATTTCAATCTTGATAAATGTAAATAAAGAGGGGGAGTCTCTAACATTAGTGGGTAGATTATTCCACAATCGAGCAGCTACTACTGTGAAAGAGGAGGAAAGAAAATTAGAGCGGTGAAAGGGTATTGAAAGGGTTATCTTGTTACTAGAGCGAAGAGATAGTAATTAGTAATTATAGGGCAACAGTGTCTCGAGTACCTATGTCCGAGTGCTTCTGGACAGCGGACAGGCCGAATTTCACTCCCCGGGGAGTCATTCAGATCTACATGTTTTGCAACAGGAATATAATTTTCGGAGTTCGTAAATCATTCAATAATGTGGAAGAATTTCACAATGTTTTTTTTATAACGTGGAGGGATTTCATGTTCATATGGCCTAAAAATAAAATTGTACGTTAAATAGTCGGTAGTCGGTAGGCGACGGTAACAATAAATGTCAATATTATTGACTTTCTCGTGTCGGTCGGTCGTGTCGTGTCGTCGTGTCGTCGTGTCGTGTCATCGTGTGTCATGTGTGCGACGTGTGACGTGTGAAGACTGACGACCTTATTAATTAGTTAGCTATACGACGTTGTCGGTTCTCATCTCAAATACACATCGAATGGTGGGCCTAACCTTGCACTGATAAGCTACTCGTATATTTCAGCGTACCGCGAAACCATCCAATTTTGCCCGCTTTTTTACAATTATGTTGATTTTATCCAAAAAAATGTATCTTATGCTTATTTATTTGACACTTTATATACATATACAATATATATACATATAAGGGCGGGCATATTGCCTTAAGGCAATTTCTTCCTACCTACCCGAACCGTTCAGTTTGAGAAAATTACAAATACATGGACATATTGAATCTAACAATTTTATACAAAAATAAAAAGCAAATATTAATTAAAATAAATATATATTTTTTTTTTAATTAACACTATACTATGTAGAGAGGAGAGGAGTAGGGAAGAAAAGAAGAAGGATAACGGAACAATTTAAATATTTAGATAGTGACATTTCAATCTTGACTTAAATGTAAATAAATAAGGGGCGTCTCTAACATTAGTGGGTAGATTATTCCACAATCGAGCGGCTACTACTGTGAAAGAAGAGGCAAGAAAATTAGAGCGATGGCAGAGTATTAAAAGGGTTTTTTTCTTTACTTTTTTATTACTAAAAAATGTTGTCAAAATCTGGTTGATAACTTAAGAAAAATGAGTAAATCTTGTTTATTTAAAGGAATGATTTATTTAAGTACACATACCAGTAATCCTAGTCTTAATTACCTAAATGACCATTTGTAATATAAGTTAGGTACATACACTTTTCGAAATGACAAATACTTATACCTATGTTGTGAGAAATACGAGTAATAATACGAATAATGTTTCAGGAATACAGTTAATAAACAATTAAGAAGGTTAAAACCAGACGACATCAATTTTTAAAATTAATAGAAATTATTTCGGGATTTAAGTCCATAGCTACGAAAGTGAAAAAATATCGTTCGAGGGTGGATAATAATGGAGGCTGGTTAACTCCAGAAATAATGGAAATGATCTAATATAGAAACAAATTGTATACCTTGCAAAAAATGAGAAATGCTTCAGAAACTATTAAAAAGCAATATAAAAACACATTATCAAATTAATTAAGAAAGGCAAAAAAGAATTAAATTAAATTATCCACAATAATGATAATACTTTTGAAAATCTAAAATACCTAATGTGTGCAAAACCTTCATAATACTTTTAATTTAATTTAAACTAATTATTAAAATAAGAAAGTGACAACCGTAACACATTTTTTCGTTTGGGAAAAATTGACGACCCAGAGGCTCAACTTATGCGGGTCAATTTGCCCATCGTCATAATTCTTGATTTAAGCCACTGACAGCACATAATATAAACAGGAAATGATCTGAAAATCTTTGTCTATATCATGCAACAAGAAAAACTTACCTTTGGCTTTGCCATCGAGCGGTATATTAAAAAACACAGAGTCGTAATTGGCCCGCAATAAATTACACGCGCTTTTTGACAGGTTCTGACAAGCCACAGAGTAAAGTTAGTGACAAAAGCTTTTGAGTGAAGTTAGTGACATAAATCTACTTTCTTTCTTAATGTACCAAATTTACCGAAATCAAATGGAAATATATTTTTTAAAGGTTGAGTATAGATTAGACTCTGTGGGCAAAATTGGACGGTTTTGCGATACTAACTATAATGTATGTATGCTACCCACTAACTGTTCGCGTACACAATGCATTAGACACATTCTGAAATATGTATGTTATGCTATTATGGTTTTTAACATACATTTAAATACTGTTACTACATTCGCACCTGAAAACATACATCTCACTTATCGTTCTTCAATACCGCGTTCGAAATTAATTAAAAAAAGTATGTTGGCACCATCCCATCCCTTCAGATATAATCAGCTGAATTAACCACAAACTAGTGGCGATCGTAATGGGTAGCGGGCCAGTAGTTTGCAGCAGTAATAAAGGCATGTGGGTTATTCAATAGTAATTATGGTAATACGCCTTGTGATATTATATACAAAATAGTCAAAAAAAGGAACACGTTGCACGTTAACAATTATTGCTTACAATCTTACAATCTAACCTCAAAATACATATTTAATCAAACAAACAAACACAAACCATCACCCCGTAAGGGTGGTAGGCAGAAAGAAAAGAACACCACATCACTCTATCTCTGCATACAGATCTCGCTTCCTCTTTTAACATTATTTCAACTTTTAACATGTTCATCTTAGAGTATTCTCGGT
Organism: Micrasema longulum; assembly: GCF_059751315.1. NCBI lineage: Eukaryota > Metazoa > Arthropoda > Insecta > Trichoptera > Brachycentridae > Micrasema > Micrasema longulum. The sequence continues at coordinate 112,028 of NW_028279350.1, forward strand.
CTCCGCCTATTTCTGCTTCCATCAACATTCGCATTGTAAATATTTTTAGCCGTTCTTTCGCCGTCCATTTGCTCTACATATCCGAACCAACGCAGAGCTCCTTTCTTGATTTTGTCGATAATGCTTATCTTAAGCCTTGTACCTACAGTGTACGGATCTCAACATCTGTGCATCTATCGTACATAGTTTTACCACGCATTCTTCTGAGAGATCTTATTAATTTGGAAAACATAAACGGTAACAATATTATATTAGTTATTGTGCCTAGCGCTTACAATATTTACATTAAATTAATTTTAATTTACTCAATTGCATCTTCCAAATCTTATATACGAGTATTATTATTCGAAAAATGATCGAGTGCGTCTGTCGTGTGCGGGAGGGATTTCATCTATTAAGTTTCTACTCGCGGGTGTGAATTTTGCTAAAAGAAATCGAGTGGAGATTAGTCGGCCTCGTGGTGTACTGTGTCGTATTTTTACCTGCCTATTGATAAATGAAATAATTATTAATGAATCCACTCTATGTTATTTCGTGGTACAGTGGAATGTGTAACATGCCAATGATAGTTATACACATACGTAGTTTGGTAAGCGCTGTCTCTCTCATTACCGGACTGGTGGAATACACATGCGTCCGATTGCTGTCTCTCTCATCACCGTACTGATGCGAAGGAGCACGCTGTCATGTCATTTGAGGTTATGTTAATTGTTTATATCTAGACATATAGGATTAATATATTTATATAACTCTGTGTTAGTTTGTTTATGACGTGAAAATATTGTGAAATGTGGTCATATTTAAACTATGAAAACTTAATATAAAATGGGTTGTTTCTGTTTAAACATGTTGAATTTTATTCTTTATGACAGAAAGATCAAAGTCAGTTTAATAAAATAGAAACTATGACATAATTTTATACTAACCGATTGGTATCGTAACGTATCTATTATGAACGACCTAGTATTCATAATAATATACGAGTATAAAGCCGTAATAAAAATAACATAACAGGCGGCCGCCGTGGTGTAGTTGTTAAGACGCTCGACTCACGAACGGAACGGTAGCTTTCTTTGCAAACAGAAAAAGGGGAGTTTTTGGTTTATTCATTTATAATGGTTAATTGATTGTTTACTTTGGGGATGAATAAATCGTTTAAAAAATCTATGAAAAAATGGAAAGATGTTTAATAATCAGTAGAATTTCGATGAAATTCAGTAGATCGATAGATTTTTTTTGCACTTTGATGTACAGCACAGTACACTCAGGTTCGAGAAAAAACACATTTAATGTTTGTGTCCTCACCGGTTTCGAACCCGGAACCTACCGTGCGTAAGTCATGCGTCTTAACGCGCCGCCGGGATATTCAATACATTATATATGTACATTTTATGTGGTTTTGGTAGCAATAGAAAAGGGGAACCACGTTGTGGTAGAGCGTTAAGTCTAGCTTTTCCTTGATCCTGTGGAGATACAAAACATCAGATGAAGCGTAACTTTTTTGTGTGTCTGTTATATTCATTAATATACGGTAACATGTATTTATTAAGTACACTTCGAAGTGGGAGTGGCGGGAAAAATGCAAAAACGTGATATTTTGGTGGAACATTTAAAGTACTTGCTGTAGCCCTAGCCAAATTTAAAAAATACGCCGTCAAAAATGAATTATTTTTCTAGGTCTGAATATCTTTTGTTTTTTTATTTTTATCCCTTAAATAAGTGAAAAAAAATCTCAAAGATCATGAAATCACCGAAAACAGTTAACGTTTAAAGAGGTATTAAACGCATTTGTAAACATGTTTTAAACATTTGTAAACAAGAAGGCCGCACCATGGTGCGGCCTTCTAAAAATCTTCTAATCTTCTAAAAATCCTGGTCGGTTTGACCGGATGGCTGTTCTCGGGTAAAAATCCCGAAAAGGGAAATCGAGTGGACCGCCTTGGAATGATTGCCGCGTTCGCCTATTATGATAGTCCTGGGTTCGATTCTTTGGAGGGTCATCATCTTTCTTTCCTGTAATAGTTTATCGAGATTTTACAATGCAATTTTCTATACCCCACTGGGTGCGGATAAGGGTTTGAAAATGACGATATTTTTTATTTGAAAATTTTCTAGTAATTCTCTATATACCTGCGCACGTATATCATAAAATAAATCTTCTAAATTACGATTCCCAGATTCCATTTTAAATATGCATAAAAATGAAAAATGCGTTGTTACATAAAAATCTGTATAGATATGCTTAAATAGAAATGGGATGTTTTAATAGGAAAATTAAAGACGAGTCAATCTATGTATGATTTTATTTTGAAAAATGCGTGCATTTTTTTGTAATTTAATGTGAAAACTCGATAAGAACGAGCATAGAATTGAAATTTCGAGGGTATAAGTATGTAAAATAGTTTTATTTTTTATTGATATTATATTGTTTATATGTGCTGTCATAAGATAATGATACAAAACGTTAAATACTATGAGTAATTACGAAAATCCCTCCAAGCCACTTTTTGTGGCTTATTGGTGGAGATTTACCTATCTAGTAAGGAGAAAACTCTTTCAATACCAATTTACCGCTCTATTTTTTTTGCTTCCTCTTTCGCAGTAGTAGCTGCCCATTTGTGGAATAATCTACCCCCTAATGTAGACGTATCAGGTTGTGATCCCGTGGCTAGTGTCTCGGACTCACGGCTCAAAGGTCCGTGGTTCGAATCTCACTGTACCCCAACTTGATTCCTATTTTCTAATAGAGAGTTATTTACAACTCGTTGAAAATGGCCTTCGAAATTAAATATTTGCTTAAATTAATAGATAATACACGGGTAAATCGTAAGAACGAGAATATTTATTATTTTTATAAAAAAAAGAGAAAATCCAATTTCATACTGAGTTAGAAATAATTAATTTGCCAGGTAAATATCTGTACAATCCTCGATGCGACGCGAAACTGTGTGTGTTAAAAAAATGCGATTGTATGCGTTAGTACTATAGAACCATTTTGACGAAATTTATTTTTCCACGCCCGGGCGATGTCCTCTTACAAATTAATGAAAAAAGTTTATTGTTTATTTTTACGCCCGTGCATACATTGCATACATTGCATACATTGCATATAGGGACGTAGGCCCTCTTTGAATAAACGGTTTTTTCGCCAATCGAATTTTACATTTACTTTTATTTCTGATGTTTCAACGTGACTTTTTTCCTGTCATAACTGACATTGTATTGTATTGTAACCAATAGAGTAATTACACAGTTACGGTAGTTACACTACCGGCAGCATAGCAGCGGCAGGTGATCATCAAGATATGTTACGATACGAAGGAGGATGTGGACTCCATAGTCGGAGAGCCGGGGAGCGCCAGGGAGTTGGAGAGCCGGGGAGCGCCAGGGAGTCGGAGAGCCGGGGAGCGGACGCGGGACTTCCCGGATAGCGACAACCGCCGGAAATATGAAAAGTGAACTACTAACTGCGTCTATCTACCTGTTGTATAAATATATATTGTCGATGCACCGAAAGCTGAACGAGATTTATCTATATTAAAGTCAACTTGTTTTGTGATAATTTCGCTGTGCATAAAACAAAAAGTAATTCCAAACAGTTCCAACCGACCGAATACCGTATGAATATTTTTTTAATGTTTTTGAAATGTTGAATATTTATTGTTGCATGGAAATGGGAGTTTCCCCCTTCCTAGCACTTTAATCTCGAGCTGTCTCATTTTCCACCGACGGAAACTTCGACTTGACAACTGACGAATCCAGATTTTAAATGAAAATAAAATAATAAAATGGATGAGACGATTTGATCGCCATGGTTTCTTGTTTCTTTTTTATAATATCTAATACGACGTCGAGTGGCAGAATCGGGAGACATAAAGGGCAAAAAGAAGTAGATTTATAATATACGAACTAGGTAGAGAATGTCAGCATTGTCGGTGAGATGACGGGAGCGCGCTGAAGGGATGCCATACATCACGTCTCCGTTATCACTTCGTGGCTATCGAGCGCAGAACGGAACCGCAAATAAAACGTATCGAAAAGAGTTCCCCTACACTCGCACGCGCCCACTCTCCCGGGAAACATCATCAATCTCCCGGTGCATTAGAGCGCGGCCCCGGGTCAAGGGGCCCCCGCGTGGAGGAGTGCCGCGCCCCGCCGGGACCGTCCCCGGCTGCCCGGGGCCCGCGCGGAGTGAATGTCGGAGGGAAAATCCTCCCTTTTGTGTTTTTCCGAATACACACACTACTGTCTCTTTACCGAGTACTTACACATACTACCGCACCGCGTGACACTCGAGCAGGAAGCGGGAAGTAGAAAGGTACCTGTAATTTTACCTACCGTACTGTTTCGTCGAAACGTTATAACGTGTCACTTTGTCTAATCGAACGCTCCCCGTTTTAGAGTAATCGATGCAACCGATCTTCTAAAACCGTCGATGACGCATCGTCGAAGTGACTTTTTGTGAGTTCTTTCTTTTCTTTTTGACGGCTGCACCGACAAGAGCTCTAAGAATGTGACGCTGCGGACGTGCTGGGAGCTGGGATGCGGCGCTGTGATCTACGATGAACGTCGCATGAGGCAATTGAAGTTAATGCAAATCATTCGACTCATTTTCTCGTGACATCTTATTAATTTAGTTGAAATTTTCTAACCCCTCTTTACCGAACATTTATATGTGATTTATTGCAAAACCAGCCGCCGATTTTTATTCGATATTTCACACATGCTCGTGTATAAGTGAAATATCGTGTAATATAATACCGAAATTCATTCCTGGAATTATTTATCTGCTTTCTGAAGTCAATTTGGTGATGAAAACCGAAGGACTGACGCTCGTTGGATCAACCAAATTTGACACTTGGGTTATCGACATTTTGGACATTCTGGTGTGACCGCCTCGGGATGTGTGTGACTGTGCGAAATATGCCTATGCCTGTGTAGTGGTGGGGGGGAAGTGCTTATTCATTTTTATTATTTTTGTTTTAGTTATTTAGTTTCCATAACTAAAAACAATCGAAAAAGGAAATCGAAGGGAAATCAATAGGCCTCAGAGTGTACTGTCTAGTGCGTTTACCTGCCATTAAATAAATAAGATATATTCTTTTAACAATGTTGAATACGATAAAAACCAATCCACCCTGTTGCTTTGTCGTGCCGGGTGTATTTTTACTGCGATTTGAAAGCGGCCTTAGGGTGAAATGTGCGCGTATACACTATTATATACCTACCTATATTTGTTCACCTACACGTACCGCGTACCTACTTTATTTATTTTTTAATTCACACGCAACTTTATATATTTAGTTTTCTATAATACGAACACCTCACTGGGCATAACCCGTGTCGAGGCTCGAGGCATTCATTTACATTATTTTTATATTACTTTCTATATTCCCCGCAGGTAATATTACCTGCGGGGAATGTGACATTCGTACAGCAGAAGGAAACTATATAAATAGTAAATAGTGTTATATTATTAGCGAATGTTTGCTTTCTTGTCCGCGTGCGATCAACTTTTACGAGTTTTTGGTCCATTTATGGTGTACTAAAAGTATTGTTCGCGATTACAAAGTAACCTTTATATTTTACTGTACCTAACAAACTAGCCTATGCGTATCAAATATAACAACATATTATTTAATAGATGCCATAAAAGATAAAAACTGAATTCAATTCGGCCTCGTTACACATTAAATAATACGAAAGTTAAATAGATCGATTCAATTTGTCAATCTTTTATATCATTAGTATTTTAGTATGACCCAGATTAACCCCGCTTATATTTACCTACTCCTGTACGCAAAATAAGAGAGCTTCTATAAGCTTTCGATAAAGTAGGAACCTTCGCGACCTTCGGAACCGGCCTACTTGCTACTCAACTATTCTTCTATATTCTCTAACTTTTCGGGATTTAACTCAATAATCCCCTGTCCGAATTTTCTTGCTCCAAATGAATTTCGAACTAACCTATAAATATTTAGTATCAACAGAAGAGGATAGGTGTATCTCATTTTGGGTCAATATAATGTAGAACGAAAAACAGTATTTTTATCTTTTGACTGAGGATTAGTTTTGTTTTGCCGACCACATTCAAAACACGACTATTCCTTTGTCTAGACCTAAATATAAACTAAAACTAAGCGGAAAATATACTCAGTGGCACTAAAAATGTTGCTTGATATTTATTTTATTAAAACTAAACATTTCGTAATTTCCACCAAATTACAAGTAAATAGGAAGGTACCTAAAATTCATCCTCTATGTGTTCAGCGTTTCACTTTCTTGAAATACATAAAGGAGTAGCCAGTGTGTAAAGCTATTTGTTCAACTGGCGTATTAATTTCATTGCATTCTTATGACTAAATCACGTTCACCGATGCAACCGCGCCAATAATGCTAGAGGAGGAGGAATCATGATAAGTGTAAAAAAAAAGTTCAACTGCTTTATTCTGAAAACATAAAATATTTCATTCGAACAACTATATTTATGCGTGCGGATGGGTACAAAAACATATATATTTCGAGTTGTATACTTTCCACCATCGTCTTCCATTGAAACTTTTAAATCCCATTGCGTGCTGCTCGAAGAGATTTTGACTGAAAATTTTGAGTGGGTAATTATTTGGTTTTTGCTAATGACGACATCGGAGTTATGTCCATAGGTCCTCTTGGGTTTATGCATACATGAATATATTTCAACACAATCATGTTACAAATTATAATAACGCTTGTTTAGATTTAGTGTTCAGTAGTTTGCATGATGTAGATGTTCCTAGATCTACTGAACCTTTAGTCCCAGTCGACAACTATCATCCACCGTTACTGCTAGATATTTCCATACCATCTGCAACTAACATCCTTGTTCCTAATGAAATTGAATACTTCAAATTCGCTGAAGGTGATTACGCTGGTATGGGTAATTCTCTCGCCCTTATTGACAAGGTATATGTACTTAATAACAAAACTGCCGATGCAGCAGTAAGTACCTTCAACGACCACTTAATCGAAGCTTTTAATCATTTCATTACAACGGGTATATTCTTTCCCCCAAAATATCCAAAATGGTTCAGTCCTAAAAGAAAATGTTTAATCTTTTGAGAAGAAAAAGCACCCAAATTGTTTAAGCAAACTGGTGCTGAACAATACCTTCTCTCCTTTTCCTATTTCCGGTATCTGGCTAAAATCGAATCACGGACATGTTATGAATCTTACATTTACGCTACAGAGTAAAAATCTTTACCTTAGTAAAAATCCTCAAAAAATTTGGCAATTTATTTCTCAGCAACGGAAAAAAATGGACTTCCTTCTAATATGGTCTTTGGAAGTCAGTCTGCCAACAATGAACTAGACATAGTTAATCTTCTTGGCTCCCACTTTTCATCGGTATACTCTTAGAGTCGTCCACTGAATTACGTCAAAACATTTCACTATCATAATACTTTGCCCAGCTGTATGAAACAGTACTTATGATTTTCTTGTTTTATTACTGTAGAATGTTTTATTATTTAAACTTTCTACTAAATATGTTCCATATTTTTTTAAATATAAACCTTGTATAATAAAAAAAATATTAAGCCAAATGTTAGTATTATAAATTTTTGTAAAAGGCAGATTTGCCGTTTATGTTAATAAAATAATAAAATAAAATAATAAATAATACAGTTGACCTTAGTTCCAGCCATATATCGACCAACGATGCATTTATTGTTGACCAATCTCTAAAAGGTAAAACTAATGCTGGTCTCGATTATATTCGCGAAATATTAAGACTTTTAGAATTTGTTTTTTCACTACCCCTATCTATCATTTTCAATCTATCGCTTCAATCTGGTGAGTTTCCAGTAGCTTGGAAATCATATTTCATTACACCCATCTATAAATCTGGAAACAAATCGGACGACAACTATAAACTAATCTCAATTCTATCTCACATACCTAAATTATTCGAAGCAATATTAACGCATAAAAATATTACTATTTTCAAAAATATCTTGGTTGATCAGCAACATGGTTTTTGGTCTGGTAAATCAACCACGACCGATCTCTTGCTTTTAACGATACCATATTAAGGAGTTTGGAGAAAAATAAACAATTTTATGTGATTTATACCGATTTTCCCAGTGCTTTTAACAAAGTCGATCACCAAATACTGTAGAGCAAACTGTCTTCGTATGGAATTCGTAATCCATTTTTATCGTTCTTCAAGTCAAATCTCAGTAAAAGGGAACAGTTTTAAAGGGTAAATAATTCCATCTCAAACACTATTAATATATTTTCAGGTGTACCACAGGATGCTCACCTTTCTCCTTTGCTATTCAATCTATTCATCAATGAACTTAAAAATGTTTATCTTACTTCATCGATTTGACTGTTCGCTGATGGCACTGAGATTCTCGAACAGACTGACAACCCTTCCGATTGTTCACTATTACAATCTGATTTACTGTCTTTTTGCACCTGGTGCTCGTCCAAAAATCTACATCTCAACTTAAGTAAGTGCAAGGTTATGAGATTTTTTCTGTTGAGGCTTCTTTAGAGGAACAAACCCAATGTAGGATCTTCATAGAAACAAATATTATGAAAGTTTGGTGAATGGTAACTAGGAAGTTCAATTTAAACTTCCCTCAAGTTTACATAGTTGCTATCTCAACCTTGGATCAAGCTATCACTCTTGATACTTCAATCTTGATACAAGTCTGAATCAAGATTATATTGCTATCTGGGTAGCTTCCATAACAAACAATTTAAACTTCCCTCAAGTTTACATACTCGCTATCTGAACCATGGATCAAGCTTTCACACTTGATACTTTAATCTTGATACAAGTCTGAGTCAAGATTACATTGCTATCTGGGTAGCTTCCATAACTAACAATTTAAACTTCCCACGAGTTTACATACTTCCTATCTGAACCTTAGATCAAGCTTTCACTCTTGATCTTGATACAAGTTTGAGTCACGTTTACATTGCTATCTGGGTAGCTTCCATAAGAAACAATTTATCAAAAAAGGAAAATCTTGTTGTGGTCCGGTAGCTAATGGCGCGGATTCGCGGATCGAAGGGCCGAGGTTCGCACTCGTCTCTGGTACAACTTCGTTCCCATTTCCTGATAGTGAGTTTTATTCAACTAAAGATAAAGTATAAAGGGTATTTTAGTATTTGCTCGTTTGCTTTGCTGACGAAGAGACGGGTACGTCTCGAAACCGGTAGACATAAAAGGTCGTTAAGTGGGTAAATACTAATATTTACTAACATTAATTAAAACGTTCGACTACCAAGTTAATGCTTCGGACATGAATAACAAATACAACTCGTTTAAAATGCCACCCAAAATACAACATTTTGGGTAAATCATAAGAACGCAAATGTTTCTTTAAAAAAAAGGTAGAGACACGCCAATGGTACACGTTTATAGCGCGTAAAAACATCTTCGCTCTTGTGCCATAATCCAGGGAGAAAATACGAGAATACGTTTGTATGAAGAAAAGTCAGATCTACTTGTACTTACCAAAACTAAAGCCAACTGAATGTATCCGCTAAAGATGTGCGATTAAGTGTACCTACATATGTACGGGTGATTGCTTATGCGTGAGTGTGAGTGTGGAAGGACATGTGCGTGTGCGTGTGCGTGTGCGTGTGCGGGTGCGAATAGGCTATGTGTGAAGGATGTTTTTGTGCGCGTGCCGGTCGATGTGCGTTAAAAAAATTTAAAAAATAAAAAGTACATATCATTGTCATTCCCTTTTTTGCATCGAATGATGCATAGGGCAATGCAAAGTACACAAATCGCAGCTTATATTGATCATTTTTTGTTACATGAAGGAGCGCAGTCTCAACCTTCAGGTCCAGGGACTATGGTTACATGCGAACCGGTAATCGAACCCGAGACCTCTCGCACGGCGGGCGAACACGCTGACCGCTACACCACGAGGCCGACCATGCATATACTAATCCAAATTAAAATGCACAAATAACATGTACAAAATAGGCATCTACTTTATGTCTCTTAATTATGTATCTACTTTGGATTACACCGAAGGTAGTTTAGATTAGATATCGATTAGCGATCCGAGAAAATGGTGCCAATTACAACAGAAATTACGCCAACTTCCACGGGCACAAAACGTTCCGCGGCGAAACACCCTCACTCGCTGTGGCGGCAGGGGGGCAGGGGGGCAGGGGGCCGAGGGAAGGCCTCGTCTTGTTTAATATTATCGGAATACAAAGTGTTTTATATCTTCACCCGACGAGTTACGTTTAGTGTTCCGAGTTCCGAGAGCCCTGCCCCCTCGCGCCTCCTGCGCGTGCGTGAGTGCGGTGTCACGATATTGCGAAATATTTTTGCTTCTCAAAAAGTTTTCCTTCTCTCGGGACAAGTTTAGGTTCCCAAAACGAAAAGTATTCGTGACAATTTCTCCTTTCCCCCCTTTGCTCCCGCGCCACCAGATACTATTTATGGAGCAATATCAGAGATTTTATTGTGGCATTTTTTATTAGATTCGGCGAGCGAGGGGAGGGTGATGTCTGCTCCCGCTAAGCGTGTACGCGTGGAACGGACACAGCCACCCCGCGGGCGAGTGCGGTATGCGCGGGGTACAATCTGAGGAAGCTGCGAAAATATTCAGAAATACCTAGACACATATCGAAATAACACATTCGCAAAAACCATTATTTTTTCATACAATTTCGCGAAGCATTAGCTTTGCGGTTATTCAATATATTAAAATAAACATAAAACGACTTGTTTTTAACCATTGTCTACCGACCGGCTTTAGAGCTACACGAGCTCCTTTGTCGAGGTTATACTCAACTTATGAATCTTATCCTATTTTATTTTTAACACTGTTTACCTAATATTAAATCGAAACATATGGAGCTTATAAGAAGTCTTTTTGACATTTTTTTCTTGTTGTAAAGACACTGAATTGAAAATTCTTCGTGTTGAAAATAAAACACTAAAATTAGACAACTTAAAAATATTAGATATTAAAAAAGCGATTCGCGATAAGAAAAAAACTAATAAATAGCTAAACAAACAATATTTCCTTTAGTCCACTCTTGTCTCGTTTTAAAGATCGTATCCATCTCACTTCACACTTCCCCTCTTCAAAAGAACAACGTGACAAAAATACACTACTTTTAAGCTCCATATGTATCGATGTAATTTTAAAAATAATAATAATTCAGTTGCAGTCAACTCTTTGTTTTAGGAGGTCGTGTAAAACGAGCTCCGTCGGTGAAATTGACTAAAACAGTGTAGAAATTAGTTTTGTCTTTTGTTATTTTTTATGTTCAATACATCGTTCGGTGCAGTTTTTTAGCGTTTCTAACGCAGTTTAAATTTTTGTTATTAGTAAAATAGTTTTTTATTTATCTTGAAAATAGAGTTTTTGATAACTTGTGTTGTTTAGAAACGCTGCCCATATGGTAGTGTTATTTGTGCAGTTTTTTAGTGATATAAGTGTAAAATATTAAGACAAACAAAAAAGTCAGTTCGAAAAAAGATTTCGCCTTACAAAATAAAAAGTCTACCTGGACAGCTTTACATAGAGTGTTAATCAAACAGAGAAAAAACATACCATTCTCGACACTTAAAGGCGGTAGCAAATACTTAGCAACGGCTAAGGAAACTGCTCAGCATTTGTTAGAGAGGTTTTTCCAGACGATACTACACAACAAGAAACTCTTGAGCATATGTTAGGAAGATGGTGGATATTAAATCATATTGACCAATTAATATCCTTTTAGTTTTTGGAAAAGTGTTAGAAAAGGCAACAATCGAATCGAATTAACTGGTATTTTTATTGAAACGGTAAGCTAAGTCTAAAGCAATTTGGATTTACTCCCCAAAAATCGACAGAAGACGCTTTAAATGTTTCAGGTCAGATGATACAAACTGCATTGCAAGACAAAAACCGACTATGGCTATTTCGCTGGATATAGAGCCTTTGATAATGCTTGGTGGCCATTTTTTATATACCAACTAAGTAATAAAAAGTGCCCCCGAAACCTGTTTATGATTGTTACAAGTTGTCTTCAACAGGGAATAGTTAAATTATCACACCTCGACGTTACACTGGGAAAAATCACATCTAAAGGTTGTGTTCAAAGATCCTCATGTGGACCTAGCTTCTGAAATTACATCGTAGATGATGTACTTCAGAAGAATCTAGGTCATGGAGTCGAATTAAGAGAGTTCGCAGGTGATTTTTATTGATAGTGGTAGCTGATAAAACTGCAAATCTTGAGAAGAAGACCGAAGATGCACTGAATTTCCTGAAACTGTAGAAATTAGGACATTTGTAAGGACAGTAAAGGTTTTATGGATGTGCGTTTCAAAAACCGTGTTGAATTCACTTGCATTTAAAATAAAAAAATTGATGTTACAATTTGATTTGATTTTGATGTTGATAGCATTACAAAATGGGGCTCAAAGGCCAAACTCCGCTTTGCAGATAAAAAAACGAATGCGATGTATATCTCGAGAAGAAAAGACCCTTAACCAACTACACGGATGAATGGTGTCTAATTGAAGTATGTGGATTAATTTAAAGTTCTAGGAGTTACTATAGATCGTCACCTCAACTGGTCCACGGATATTTGCTTTTTCTTTTTTTAAAGGAATAAATAAAATTACTTTGTTTTATGAACCACTTTTTTTTATTGTCACAACCGACTAGTTTCGGCAACTCACGAACGATAGAGAACGGTACCCTTAGTATCTGCTCAAATTTTGAGTGGATTTATGCCCCTCGATCTAAGGATTAGAGAACTTGCGGAAGTTTATGACGTAAAAAACAGCCTCACTATACAGGGGCTGCCGAACGACAGATATAACCAGGAAACCAGAAAATTTTTCTTCTTAGCGCATCCTGCTGAGCGCTACCGGATCGATCTCGGCCACAATGACGAAACTTTATCGGAAGTGGTGAAGGGAGAGTTAAGAATATTTACTGACGGCAGTCTCTTCAACGATGAGGTAGGTGCAGCATTTGTACCCTTTGATGGCATTAGAGAGCTGCCGGCAAGAAAGCTGAAACTTGATTATTTCTGCTCTGTTTTTCAGGCGAAAATATTTGCAATCAGAGAAGCTCTAGTTTGTGCCTTAAAAGAAATAACCAAGCCGGTGGAAGCAAATAAGGGTTTTGACAGATTGTAAATCAGGGGTCCAAGCAATAGCTGATCGAAATTCAGTCAACCCTCCTATTATGGACATTCATACAGATATACAAAAACTAAAATACAGATCACAGTATGTGTATATCAGATGGATGAGAGGCCACTGCGGAATTCGAGGCAATAAAAAAACAGATGAAAAGGCTCGAGAAGCTACTCTCGAGAAAACAGCTCCTGATTTTGATAGATTTATTTTAAGTTTTGCCAAAAAGAAAATAAGAAGCAGAACTCTTAAGCTCTGGAACGACCGGCATTTAAGTGAAACTACCGGACAGGTAACTGAAATATTTTTCCCAACAATTTTTCACGCTTTCGATTTCGAGAAAACGCAGGAAGTTGGCTACGAACTGACTCAAATCCTTACTGGCCACGGAGATTTTACGAGCTATTTTCGCCGTTTTAAGCTCTCGGAAATCAATAGCTGTCCATGTGATGACGAGACACCCCAAGATGTCCCTCGTTTGTTGATGCATCGTCCCATTTTCAGCTTAGAGCGAATGCAGCTAGAAGCGCGATGCAGAAGTCCGCATGAGGACCTAGAAGATATCGTAAAGGTAATAAGTCATAAGGACTTATCGCGTGAGGTGATTGATATCATACCTGGTAAAAATTACTATTTACTTTACCTTTACTAAGGTGATTGTTGAAATAAATAAAAATAGGGCACAAAATGCCGAACGCCCTCAAAGTAGAACGGAGGGTCTGGGTGCCTGTCAGTGTTCTGTACTTGTAATAAACACTTGTATACCCACAACAGGCCATGCCTATGTGGGATTTTTTTCTTTACTATTTTTACTGTTAATACGTATTTCATTGCTATGTAATTATCCTTTATTTTTTAATACTTTGTTTTACCTCTTATGTATATTGTAAAAAACAAAACAAAAAATATATGATAGTAAAAAAAAAATCTAAAAAATATTGTACATAACCCGTAAAGTAAAGTTTCGAAATAAACCAGCCCATTGGCCGGGACACCAAATATGCTCGCGTGTGAATTCCTCCCTTCCCTTTACTTTCGACTATTTCTCCCGTAACATCAAATATTTTCATAAATCATAATCAGTGCACGTTAGCGTCAGCCACTTAAAGCACGTCGATTATATATTTTTTTGTAGCTACTCTATAGTAGTTCACTATTGAAGGTGTATAGTGGGACTTACATGTTAGTTTATTTGGTGCGCCGAAGAAGAGACGGGTACATTTCGAAACCGGTAGACACAGAAATATCGGGAAGTAATTATTTGTAATTATTTAAACACATTTAATAAAATGATTGAACACGAAGTCAACGCTTTTAATATTAATGGTATAAAATGTTAATTTTCCAAAATTCAAAAAGATACTACGCATTTGAAAACAAACTCGATTATTTATTAAACACATAATTTATACATCTAGCTGCTCTCGATAATCTCTCGCGTATACGGGAATGATACGTTTGGATAGAAATGGCTTCCAGGATGAATGTGTCAGGAGTTGGCGTAATGAAGCTTGGCAGGATCACTCCTTCCCAAAAGGAGTAAATATTATTAAGTAATTCAACATGACGCCGCGCCGCACCGTGTCACACCTCACGCCTCACGCCGCGTACACGTACCGTAGAAGAGATCAGCTTTTCGTAATTATTTTCTGTGTAGTGTATACTGTGTACTGTGTACTGTACAAAGTACGCCTTTGCGCATCGTATTATCCTACTAGCAGTGGCGGTATTTCCATAGAAGCCCATAAGCCGGGCTTGCCTATTAATTTTATTTCAAAATTACCAAATCTGGACCAAACGCTTAAAAATAATTCTTTCGTTGTTTAAATTTCGCGCCAAATGAGAATTAGAGATCTGTTCGACGTTGGTACTGTACGCATCCCGAGATCCGAACCGTATGAAATCCGTGTGCGCGAACGACACTATGTATTCTTATCTCGCTCTCGCACGTGGGGTTCTTATGGGGCTTATTTCACGGTGCAATTCGCATGTAAACAAACAGTAAACTCATAAAATGTTTGTCTGTATGTGTTGAGTTTTATATGGGAATCTGAAGCCAGCTTCTTTAAGGTAAAGTTGGCAGAGAGCGTCTCTTGTATTTCGTATCGAGGAACTTTACGATTGTTTATTATGCTCTTTTTTACGGAATTTGATAATTTTAAACGGTTATTTTTATCTTAATTGATTAAAGATCCGTACTGGTTAAGATTTATGATAATTTACTTTCTTTTGTGCAAACGTCATATATAAAAAGAATTCGGAGATGGCCGACGTTTCTTTTTTATTTGCCTATCTACTATCCTTTTCCTTTCAAAATATTCTAAATCAATTATAATTTATCTTTATTATATTTATTTATCTATGGGTTCCGATGACTATTATTCAACTCTACGCATGCTATATTTTATTAATGCTACTTGTTGGTAATGGTTGATATCTGAGGAATTACTTTATATAAAAAAATATTGTGTTTTCTTTTTTTCGTTTATTTAAACGAATTCAGAAAGATTATCCTATGCATATTTTCATAAAATATTGTTATTCGTCATAATATACCTTTTGGATGCTTTGTAGACTGTACAACTGTAGTGAAGAAAGCATACATCATGTTTTCACACAAGTGAATTCATCACCATTCCTTTTCCGCACCTAATGGTGCATAGAGCACTGCAATCGCAGTATATCTTAATCTTTTTTGCTACATGAAGGTAAGATGATCAGTCTTACGCTTCAAGTACCAGTCCAGGGACTATGACATATTCTAGTGTAAAAACACCTTTTTAAATAAATATTTCAAATCATCCATGTCGGGAATCGAACCCGAGACCTTTTACATGGTAGGCAAATGCGCTGACCACTATACTATGAGGCCGTCAGGGAATTACACCACATGTGAATTAAAAATATATGTATATGGGCTTGCCTTACTCGTAAACCCTAGGCACGCTACTGCCTACTAGATATATTGTATTTATTCGCTATTGGACTTTACACGGATTTCATCGTTAATAAGAAATTATTCATTCGATTCAGTAGAGGGATTAATTACCTGAATAATTCATTACGTTCGAAATATAAAATAAATAATGTGAATACTATGTTATTAAAGCTACCTCTGTCGTGCAGAGAATCGTTTTTAGTGAAAATTGTTACAAATTCAATTATTCCCTATTATTCCCATATTCATATTAATATTATCTTAAGTTGTATCGCGCTTAAAAAGCCCGTAACATATTTGTAACAACATAATAATATATACGAGAAGAAAATATGCAAGTCTGGGCATTTACTGGGAAAAATATTATCTCATTTAAAAAAAAACATATAATTTTAAAGGAAAAATTATAATATTAGTATATAGTATAAATTTGGTGTCGGCCTCGTGCTGTAATGGTCAGCGTGTTTGCGTACCATGCATTATGTCTCGGGTTCGATTCCGGACATGGTTGAAATGAAATATTTATTTAAAAAGGTGTTTTCACACCAGAATATTTCATAGTCCCTATACTGGTACCTGAAGCGTAAGACCGATCACCTTACCTTCATGTAACAAAAATGATCAAGATACAATGCGATTGGTACACCAATGCAGTGCCCTATGCACCAATAGGTGCGGAAAGAGAATGATGTTGATGATGATGTAAAAATGTATAATAATTATACTAAAATATTTATTAACATTAATTTTAAGAATTCGGCAAATATATATGTTCGCTTGTTTAACAAAAACATGGCGGCTTATGGCCTGTCATTGACTGATTTAAGTGCCCACTTTACGCGCAGAAGTATATTTTTTTTTTTAAAACTTCAGGCGTCGACTGGTGTGCAGATAAAATAATTAAGTCGGGTGAATCTCACCCACACTCGATAAAGTTTTCAGCTCTTTGACTACACAAAAAGACACATATGAGAGAATCGAAGAAATAGGAGTATTCAAACATTTCGTTTATAAATTGACCACATAACCAATGGCAGGTCAGGTCATAAGCCCTGTAAATGTGTAGACTTGCGCATTGTCTTCCCTAAAATGCTTTCCATCTGTGTTTTAATACGTCAATCTTAACAATTCCCTAGCAGCAGGCAGCAGGCAGCAGGCAGCAGGCAGCAGGCAGCAGGCAGCAGGCAGCAGGCAGCAGGCAGCAGGCAGCAGGCAGCAGGTAGTAGGTAGTAGGTAGCAGATAGCGGGTACAATTGTGGCTAAAAGTGTCCACAATTTTAACCACAGCTGGATTCTGCCGTCCAGCTTATCATCTGTTGGAGGATTTATTTGAAATTAAATATCACACCAAAGCGCATCCCTTTTCCAAGAATTACGGGGTAAAGGAGAGCCTCCCCCGCCCCCTCCTTCCATAGTAACAGACAAATTAAGCCTCAGTTACCACCTAAAGAACCCTTGAAATATAATCCGCCGAACGTTTATACAAATTCCCCAATGTTTAAGTCATCATTTTAACGAGTTTTTTTATTTAGAGAAGCATAAAAAAGCACCTTGGAAATTGGATACGTTTTCTTGCACGCGGTAAAAATGAGACCATTTAATTGTTTTGTAAAATTTGTTGAAAATGTACGAATTTTTTTAAAAATAAAAACGCACTACTTTGAATGACGTCGCTGGTTCATATGACCCATCCAATAATATGAGAGCTTTGAAGTATATCCGGTTCGGTCACCGTAAACGAACTAATCGGAAGAACTGTCATAGAACAACCTCTGACGTCACACGTGGAGTTATTTCAGAAATACTAAACTTCATAGCGCTGATAATATGATATATAAATATGAAAAAAATAAAAAGTAAAATTTTGGCTTAGTTTAACTTCTATTAACAAAAAATAAAAAATAAAAAGACACTGAACTTCCTCATTGTATATTCATTTCGAACCCGTTGACATTGTTAAAACACATAAAGTAATGTCACTTGCGCTCGAGCATATCTCTTCATGGACAACAAAACATGGACCTCTCATAAATCCGACAAAAACCCAAATTGTACTTGTTGGTAGAAGAAAAATTTATTCAAAAGTGAATTTTTCCAAACTTCTTTTTTTCAGAGTAGGTAGTTCAGAAACTCCATTCATGCCTTCAGTCAAAAACTTAGGTATTATCATTCATAGTCATTTAAGGTGGCACGATCAGGTTAACAAAGTTAATCGTAAACTTTATAGCAGTTTGCACTCACTTAAAAGTTACAGAATTTCTCGCCAATTAATGTAAGGCAAACATTAGTCCAGAGCTTACTTCTTCCACTCCTTGACTATGCGGATCTATGTTATCCAGATGCTTACTCTGAATTACTTGATAAGTCGGAACGATTGCAGAATGTTTGTATACGTTATATCTTTATATAAATAGTGGATAATATTAGTCCAGAGCTTACTTCTTCCACTCCTTGACTATGCGGATGTATGTTATCCAGATGCCAACTCTAAATTACTTGATAAGTTAGAACGATTGCAGAATATTTGCATACGTTATATATTTTTTCTTCGCAAATTCGACCACATAACTGAATATCGCACGCAACTACACTGGCTTAGGCATAGAAGAAACGATCACATTCTATTACTTCTTCACAATATTTTAAATAACCCAATTCGCCTGTTTATCTGAGAGAGCTCTTCCAACCTCTATCACAGCACGGACTATATTTTCGTTCTAGTAACGAGAGAATCCTTATAATACCTGTTGGGGCCAAAACTAAATTGAGCAATATTTCGTTTATTAAATAATTCTTTACAGAACGCATTTAAATTACTAACTTCGTTCCGAAGATTTGGCGGGTTAAAATAATACTTTACAAAGAACGCTTTATTGGTTAATTTTGTATACCGACTAGCAATTTCAGATGTTATTAATATTATGTATCTTTTTTGGGTGATACCGTGTATGTTGGATTTGATCCGACGTTTCGGCTACCATTGCAGGAGCCATCTTCAGGGAAAACTGTGTGAAGATGGCTCCTGCAATGGTAGCCGAAACGTCGGATCAAATCCAACATACACGGTATCACCCAAAAAAGATACATAATATTGATAACAGTGACCGTGAAAACCTTCGCACCTCAGATGTTATTGTTCGGCTTTGCAACATGTTCATTTATTTCAAAAGTGCCGTATATCGTGAATTATTGTTTTATGCCCTTTTAAATGACGTCTACTGAAGTTGAGATATTTATTTTTCTGTGTATACTTTGTACCCTTGTATTTTTTTATATATTATTTCAAAGAACCGGACATTTGTCCTGTGTTAAGATCCGAGTTTAGTTTATTGTTTCTTGTCCTAGGATGTCACATATAATTTAATTTATTGAGGAAGAGAAATCTCGTAATTGTTTGAAAAGGTCTTAGATATATTTTGTTTGGCACTAAAATATATCAGTATTTTTTGTAGAATGTAATCGAAATAGGTTTTGGAAAGCTTGTGAGAGAGGAACAAGCTTCTTGAAGTCTGCAAGTGCGCTTGTAGAGTTGCTGACGGAAAGTTAGACCGTAGCAGGCGAGGAGTGTACGCTTCCTCGAGTGCTACGTGTATTAGGTAAATGTGGTTACCTACGTAATCATTTAAAGGAACTGCAGTTATCTTTTAGGATAGTTGCAATAATTATTATTTCTGTGACATTCAATAGTGAGCCTCTAGAGACGATGACGGAAGATTCTAAGTGACAGGCGAGGCTTGTACGCATCCTCGAGTGTTACGAGTTGCGAGTGTGAGGGTGTGATTGCCCTGTGGTTTTATTTGAGCTGATTTGTTTGTTTAATGACTACGTGCCCGCTCAACTTTTTCAGACTGTTTTCTATTGTAATTTATGTGACATTGCGGAATTTAGAAAATAAATAATATTTTGAAGAAACTGTGTGTCTTTTTCCACGTTCGCATGTCACCCGCGATTGGCGAGACCGTCGAAGCGAGAACCCTGCACCAGCTGGCGTGAACAATACCCTTTCATCGCTCTAATTGTCTTACCTCCTCTTTCACAGTAGTAGCTGCGCGATTGTGGAATAATCTATCCGATAATGTTAGAGACGCCTCTTCTTTATTTACATTTAAGTTATTATTAAAATGTCACTTTCTAAATATTTAAGTTGTTCCTTTATCCTACTTCTTTCCTTCCCATCCCCTTTCCTGTCTTCATAGTATAGTGTTAATTTTTTTATTTTTTTTATTTTGTTAATCTTTGTTTTTAATTTCATATAAATCGTAAGCTTCAATATGTTAATGTAGTTATGCTTTTCTTGAAACTAAACGGTTTAGGTAGAGAAATAATTATAGATGTAAAAACATGGACAGAAGGTTATTTTACACGGTGTGAAAAATGTTACTATTTGTTTATTTGTTTAAATTTAATGTTGTGCACACAGTGCTATGTTAATATAAATCTAGACAATATTACGAACAAAAAATAAACCTAACACAGCACCAATTACGTACACAACACAATATATGAAACAACTATCTAACAGTACAACAAGATGTAAGAAAAATTTGTGCTTTGTGTGAATTTACTAGCGATTGTGTTTTTATTGTTGTGAGTATGAAATGTAGTGCGTGGAGTGAGGTGTATGGAGTGATGTGTATAAGATGTGGTGTTTATATACTCTTTACAACATCGTAACGGGGATCATTTGTTCCATCGAACTACAAAATAACGACTCTCTTCCGCTCTCGGAAGGCAAAGTAAAGAGAAAATCAAACTGAAAAAAAAAACGACCCACGTGGACCCGCCGACTTGGGCGTTGATTCGCTTCATCATCCAGCACAAAACGAGGGTCGATCGATACGCTGATGCCGAGAGCGACGCGAATATCTGCAAGGGAGAGGAACTTGGTAAAATTACAGATGCATTAGAGCGCAATGGATATGAGAATCAGCGTGTCCACCAAATTGTAAAATCGCAAGCTGCGAAGAAAACGGTCGGAGCATGGCGCGCGGCGAGTCGCAGGTCGCAGCAGAGCAGAGTACGGGATATGGCGTGCCCGTATGAAGACAGCGCGGCGTGTGTGGGGATAAATGGATCATTTACACCGCGGTTCGACATTCCCGAAGGAGTCGAACGTGAATGTGTGTATGAATGGCCGTTTCCCCGTAAAAGTAAACAGAAAGAATAGCATCACATCACTCGGATCAGCGTCAGAGCATACAGATCTCGCTTCCTTTCCATTCATACTAAAAACTTCCTAAAAACATGGTATAAAACTATGTATTGGTTTTCGAAATAAATAAATAAGTGATCTTTCGTTTTTAGTATTTTTAATTTCTCATTTACACTTAATTTTTTCAAAATAAAATTGCGCGATTTTTCTTTTTGTTATTAGAAAACAGAATGCATAAATGGACACAGATGCTGACCATGCGCTGGAATAAAAATATAAGCCTAAACATAATTTTACGTGGAACACCTCAAGCTTTTTATCTAATCTTCTCCTTCTTCTTCGTCGAATTCCCCCTCTTCCTCCGCGCTGGCCTCCTGGTACTGCTGGTATTCCGAGACCAAGTCATTCATATTACTCTCCGCCTCCGTGAACTCCATTTCGTCCATTCCTTCTCCAGTGTACCAATGCAAGAAAGCCTTGCGCCTGAACATCGCCGTGAATTGCTCGGACACTCGCTTGAACAACTCTTGGATCGCGGTGGAGTTTCCTATGAACGTCGCGGACATCTTCAGACCTCTCGGCGGGATATCGCAAACGGCAGTTTTCACATTGTTGGGTATCCATTCGGCGAAATACGAAGAGTTCTTGTTTTGGATATTGAGCATCTGCTCGTCGACTTCCTTCATGGACATCCTCCCTCGGAAAATGGCAGCCACCGTCAGGTATCGACCGTGTCGCGGGTCGCAGGCGGCCATCATGTTCTTCGCGTCGAACATCTGCTGCGTCAACTCGGGAACTGTCAGAGCTCGGTACTGCTGGCTGCCTCGAGAAGTCAGCGGTACGAAACCGAGGATGAAGAAGTGCAGACGGGGAAAGGGCACCATGTTGACTGCCAGCTTCCGCAGATCCGCGTTCAGTTGGCCGGGGAAACGAAGGCAGGTGGTCACGCCGGACATCGTGGCGGAAACCAGGTGGTTGAGGTCGCCGTAGGTGGGCGTGGCCAGCTTCAGAGTCCGGAAACAGATGTCGTACAGCGCTTCGTTATCGATACAGAAGCTTTCGTCCGTGTTCTCCACCAGCTGATGGACGGACAGGGTGGCGTTGTACGGCTCCACGACCGTGTCGGACACCTTGGGCGAGGGCACCACACTGAACGTGTTCATGATGCGGTCCGGGTACTCCTCCCTGATCTTGGAGATGAGCAGAGTCCCCAGCCCGGCGCCGGTGCCTCCCCCGAGCGAGTGGGTCATCTGGAAGCCCTGCAGGCAGTCGCAGCCCTCGGCCTCCTTGCGGACGACGTCCAGCACCGAGTCCACGAGCTCCGCGCCCTCCGTGTAGTGGCCCTTGGCCCAGTTGTTCCCGGCGCCGGACTGGCCGAACACGAAGTTGTCCGGCCGGAAGATCTGGCCGAAGGGGCCGGAGCGCACCGAGTCCATGGTGCCCGGCTCCAGGTCCACGAGCACCGCCCGGGGCACGTACTTGCCGGCGATGGCCTCGTTGTAGTACACGTTGATGCGCTCCAGCTGCAGGTCCGAGTCTCCGCAGTACGTGCCGGTGGGTTCTATCCCGTGCTCGTCGGAAATCACCTCCCAAAACTTGGCCCCGATCTGGTTCCCGCACTGGCCGGCCTGAATGTGGACGATTTCGCGCATTTTGCCGCTTATATTTATATTAATGGATCACAAAATAGATTATTTATAATTTTACAAAACTAACAGAACACCGAAAATCCAACCTCCAGTGCCTGAAGATTTCGTTTTAATGAAGAAATTTTCTCGATTTTTCCCCTGTGATTTTTTGTTATTTAAATATTTCAATTTTGGAATATTTTTTACGATAGAAAATTACGAACCTATTATAGTTTATTCGTAAGTACTCGTACATGTGGGTAACTCGTTTTCGGCCGATATTATCACGTTTTGGTAAAAGGTCTAAACAATAATCGCATAGTAAAATATTATTCATTTGTTTTGAATCCTAAAATAATGCACACACGAACATATTCTACGTATTATATTATACGTGCGCTTAGACGATCTTTTTAATCCTTCGTCATTCTTCATATCGTCATCATACACAGCACACATCCAATGAATCTTTGAAACATCGTATTGTAGTGATAAACGACACTATTAGCTAGAATGAACTAACTAGAATCTGCGTGGCCGGTGTGGGTCGTACGGGAGAACGGGAGAACGGGAGAACGAGAGACGGGAGTCTGCCGCACGCTGCCCATTATGTATTGTATAGTACGGAAGGATTTCGCCGCGCCGCGCCGCGCCGCGCTTCAGTCGAGCTTCTTCCAAAATGCCGTGGGCATTCTTCTGCGAAACAGCATTACTAGTTTAAACATATTTGTGTTTAAAGGTTTACTAGGCATAAACAAATCATTTTCATTATCAACTATCGTTTTGTTTTTTACATTTTTTCTTTCAGGGATGTCAGTATCCTCGGTAGAGGGGATGCCAGCACACCAACTTTGAAACTCTTGTGGATTTTTTCCTTATTCCCTGAACGGATTTATATAAATTGACTTATCGTGAAAATTAATTTGGCCTGGAGTGGAGATAGGACTGTTGTAGGTCACAGGGCATTTACTGAACAATATTACTTTATCATAAAGTAAAAACAGCCAAATGCTTTTTCGCAAAATGCCCACGATGTGTTCTGTCCTCTAGCCGACCCGCGACTTCCGCTTTCGCGAGGCGGATGGGGTTAGGGTGAAGGATGGAGTATTTTCGCTTTCGTTATTTAATCGAAATTAGTAAAAATACGATATATTGTGCCTTTAAAAGCACTATGTACACATACACACATCGACACCCTAATTTGTACATCCATACATAATGTATTTTAATTTATCGAACCTTTCTTAATTTTATTGAGATTCTTAATTATTTTTCTCGGTCGACATAACTCGACGTTAAACCAGAATTCGGCATTTTCTCGAGTTTTCTTGTTATCTTATCGCGCAGATGATAACAGCGATCGTTGCAAATAATCAACTGATAGTGGAAAGCGGCAGGTATAATAATGTATGCGCTTGTGATTTTTTACATTGGAGTTATCGGCGGAGTCAATTCGAGTATCCGATTCTAGATCGTAATCAATCATATCACGCAATCGAAACAGGGTTAGAACGTTCTATTTATTTCACCAATATTGGCAACATAGTATTTTTTATTTGAAAATTTATTTATAAACCCTTACGGATTATTACATTCATTTTACATAGAATAATGTATACATTTTTCAATCATACTCTGTTGTTCAAAATAATATTTTTTACGTCTTTTGAAAAATTTGTCCGAGTCTTTTTTTTAGTTTTGTCTAGTAGTTTATTGTATAATTTCAGTCCCTGGTTCATTAGTCTTGATTGTCCTTGTCTTGTTTTAGAAAGTTGTATATGGTATTTGTCTGATATTCTCGTATTATGTCCATGTTGACTACAATTTTTTACAAGTTGCAGTTCTTCGTCTACAATTATATTAGTGGCTAATTTATGAATAAATTTTAATGATTCTAGTTAAAAGAGTTCAGTTATATGAACTCGAGACTCGAGAGACTGGACACAGGACCGTGGAAGGTGGTGTGGAGTGTGGAATGTGGAGCGATGTGACGTGCTCGGTGCGTATCGTTCAGCTTCAGGGCCTCGGGGCTCGGGGCTCGGGGCTCGGGGTTGCCGCGTGACTAGCGGCTGGGCTGGGGGCTACTAGGATCACCGCACTCTCCCAGATTAGGTCGGACCGGTACTATCTGCCGGCCGTGTCCGGGCGGGGCGCGGAGTTTCCCGCGAATTTTGTCGGTATATAATATATATTTTGTATCTAATCAATTGATTTCTGTAAAAATTCCACCTGTTTGCATTAAAAATAATCCACGATCGATAAACGTAATGCGTAGGTCTACCGTCTGTAGTATCTATTATCTATGGCCGTGGCTGGGAAATATTTAGATATCTGCTCTACAAGTATCGGGTGCGGTAATAATTAGTACCGTTAGCAGCGCGCTGCCTTCCCTTCGAATATCGCTGCAGTGCCCTATGCCCCTATGCCCCATGACCACTGACCACCGGGTGCGGATAAAGCCCGCCTCAGCATTTTAAACTTGACCAGGCTTACGAGGAGATGATGACTTTTGAAATATAATGTATTTAACGCCAGAGTAGAGAGTACCCGCGCAGAAATGTTTACATCACTCCTCGTGTGGCCTACTAATATACGATTTAGTTTATTGTTCCGGGTATTTTTTTAAATAAAAAAGACACTAATCATAAAATACACTTTTATTTAAAGATAAAAATCACAACATAATGTTTTATAACATAGAGAAAAATTTAACATAATCTCCAATTCTAGGAACGTGGTGGAAAAACCGTATTTAAAGATTTATGCAAACTCTTAAAAAAAAAACTTAGGAATCAGTCGCTTCGTCACTCGAGTACATATAACAGCCTGATGATCCGGACATAGCTATTTCCCACGTATTTTTTTTATTTTTTTAATTTTGTTTTTTCAGAAAAATACAATTTTACAAATTTTTTTTGTAGACTAATGAAATTATTTGTTGAATCCTCGTCATTTTGTTTACCATTTTTTTAAATTAAATGTTTAAGTAACCAAAAACTATTCTTGAATATAACAAATATTTCTTGAGACTGTATTTACAATTCAGTATTTTTGTATGAAAGGGCGATCACTCACTCTAAATAAAATTAAAAGTTCAACCTTCCCTGTTTAACTGCAACTAGAGAACTTTTTAAACAAACTAAGCAATTAAATATAACTGAACTCTTTCAACTAGAATCAGTAAAATTTATCCATAAATTAGCCACTAATGTAATTGTAGACAAAGAACTAAAACGAGTAAAAAATTGTAGTCAACATGGACATAATACGAGAATATCAGACAAATACCATATACAACTTTCTAAAACAAGACAAGGACAATCAAGACTAATGAACCAGGGACTGAAATTATACAATAAACTACCAGACAAAACTAAACAAAAGACTCGGACAAACTTTTCAAAAGATGTAAAAAATATTATTTTGAACAACAGAGTATAAATGAAAAATGTATATATTATTTTATGTAAAATGAATGTAATAATCCGTAAGGGTTTATAAATAAATTTTCAAATTAAAAAAAAAAACGCTCGCGTGGACTTCTGTGGTAGATTTAGTCCCAACGATTTATCTCCGAATGGAATACTCTAGGACAGCGGTGCCCGTATCTCTTCTGGTAAAACGAACGCAGAATTAGAAAATCATACGATTTTGCTATTTCAAAACGAATGTTTTTTTTAAATCGCGCAACAATAAAAAAACATAAATTTAAAAAAATATATATTTTTTAAAGGTATTTCTGTTAAAAAATATCATCATCGTTCCCTTTGGTGCATAGGGCACTGCATTAGTACTCCAATCGCAGCGTATCTTGATCATTTTCGTTACATGAAGGTAAGATGATCAGTCTTACGCTTCAGGTACCAGTCCAGGGACTATGAAATATTCTAGTGTCAAAACACCCATTTTTAATAAATATTTTACATCAACCATGTCGGGAATCGAACCCGAGACCTCTTGCATGGCAGGCTAACGCGCTGACCATTACACCACGAGGCCAAAAAAAAATATACTCAGTAACTAAAATATAATTACTTTTAGACCGGCAGATTACGCCATTTCAAATTTAGAATCTATTATCTTAGGTATCTGGGATCTCAATAAAGACTAAGTAGTGAACTAAAATTTATAGTTATAATTTGAAGATAATAAATTGAACATGAAAGTGGTCGTGGCCAAATTTTAATTTTTCGGGTTTGAAAAGAAATACAAGCATTTTAAATACTCGTACCATACATTTTTGTGACATTTTCCTTTTTTTCTACTTTAAATTATGCTTTCGGTAATACTTATATTGTATACTTTAGTTGAAATCTTTATATATGGAATTGTATTATCTTTTAATGAAAAAAAAGTGTCGTGTCCTTTTAAAGTGTAGAAATACTGCTAGGATCTTAAAGAAACAGGATGCAATTACATTTCATGTGTAATTAGCAAATAAATGTGTATGTAACAAATGCATTACTTAAAAATTGAATTATTTTTCCATTTGTCAGATTGTCGAAAAAACAAAATAAACATTTCATTAGTGTTGCCACGGTAGTAATTTTTTTTACCCCACATTCCTCATCTAATGAGAGACCTTATGAAAGTTGAATCTCGGATTAAACAACTCTATCGTGGACATTCGACCGACATTATCTTTAAAACATCAAATATTATATAAAAATATCCGTTTTAGGTCAAATAAAATGTATTTTAAATATTCAGTTTTAAGTTTAAAGTTCATTAATTCAATTACCTACTCTTATTAAATGACCCTTTACTTATCTACTATGTTGTGTCAATCAATATTTCCCCGTGCGCAATAAAATTTTAGAGAAATTAACAGACTGCTTTTGTTTACCTTACATTTGTGTTATAATTATATTTTTTCCCATCGTGCAACATTACGCGGCGACATAACGAATGCACGCGGTGAAAGTGAGGCATAGTGGCTATTGGACACAGTCCGATGCATTCAAATATGATTCTACGCTCCTTCTGGACTATTCTTAATTCAATGCCTACATGTAACGTGAATTAAAAAAACAATTTTAAATATTAAGAATGGGCTGTATACATTTATTTTAAAGTTCATGAAATGACAAAAAAAACCTTTTTAACTTGTTTAAACGAGACTTTTGTGTAAGTTAATGTTTAATTTTGTGATGTAATATTTTTTAAAAATCAGATTCTTCATTTCAGAGTAATAAAACTCAATCATAAAAGAGTGCAATCAAGTAAAACGCTATCTCGCGATATCCAACGGCTTCAGCGCTAACGAATTATTTTCCTATCTTACTCGTGTAGATTATCTTGCGCATGTACTTGTAGCTCATGCGAAAAGTATCAGTAGGTAGTAGGTATCGCATATCGCATATCGCATATCGCATATCGCGAGTATCGGAACGCCGCGCCGCGCCGCCACAGCACCGCACCGGTGACGCGCATTAAGTAAATATCTATGCATATAATACGTTTTCTTGCGTTGTATTTCCATCAAATTATTCCCGAATCTAAGTACTTGGATTAACTAATGAGATTACCTACCACCTACCCACGCACACACACGCACACAATGTATGTATGTTGAAAACGGGAGAAAAAACTATTTAAAAAAAAAAAGCTTTTCATTAATGAAATGAAAAAGCAACACCTTTACATGTTAAGCGTAGTAATGTCATGTGCCGATGGCGATGCAGAAATGGCGATTCAAAAAAGTTGAATAATTAATAAAAATGATAGAGTAGATCTTTTTCTGATGAAAGTAATCGACAATATCATGCCTACTAAAAAAATATTTTTTAAGAAAATTAACAAATAATTAGCGCAGGACAAATACATATGCTTTCGCTGTAGTGATCGCCAACGTCGAGGAGACCCGGCAAGGCACCAGAAGAAGAAGAACAAATTATGGTACACACAACTCTAGTGTGACCTTAAGAATCAAAGAGATGAGTCTTACAAAATGAGGAACTTCAGCCCTACGGGAAATTGGATACAAAAAATGTTTTCTTACGCGGGGTAAAAATTAGAGCATTAAATTGTACCGCAAAGTTTCTTGAAATGTACAGAAAAAATAATAATAAATATTTTGATAAAAACGCACTACTTTAAATGACGTCACTGGTTCATGTGAATCAACCTATAATCTGAGAGCTATGAAAGATTTCCGGTCTGCTTGTCGCTTCTGGACCAATGGGAAGAACGGAATGAGAATAAGCGGAAATGAACCTCTGACGTTACACGCGGAGTTATTTCAGAAATACAAAACTTTGAAAAATCGTAGCGCCGATAATACGATATATAAAATTTTTTAAAAAATAATTTTGACTTAGTTTAACAGTCTATTAACAAATATTTTTTTTTTAAAAAACCACTGAACTTCCTCATTGCGCAAATAATTCAATCAGATGAAAACTGAGAAATGTGAAAAAAAAGGAAAGCTTAATGCGTCTGAATTTAATATCTTATAATGTTCTAATTAATTATTTTTTTTACAATTTTCTAAATAAATATATTTATTTATTTATTTATTTTAAAGAAACAAACAGTCGACAATGATATAATAACATTAAAAATATATTATATTGCAATCAACATTTCATATCGACCTTCCCGGGAATCGAACCCGGGACTCGGGGGACAACAAGTACGGTAATCCAACGCGCCAACCACTACACTAGGAGGCGGACTTATCTCCACTCGGTACTCCGAATGGCACCTTCGCACTACGGGCTCCGCTACTCTGTTCTATCTCCACTCTGGACGCCTGGCCTCTGGCCTCCGGATCCGTCCGTCCTGTCCGGAATATGTACGAGTACATACGACACGACATACGGGTATAAGTTAGTATAGTGTCCAAAGAACAAGGGACGGAAAAGGATTTGTGTAATAATGTATCCTTCTTTTATTCGATAGAATCCATTTTATTTGTCTGGCCGTCAGTTGCGGGATTATTGTATTACGAGCCTTCCCCCTGCCCCGCAACTTCCCCGGAGCCAGGCTCGTTTCTCTCGGATAAAGTAATCATTTAACGTTTCCATCAAAAAGCTTTTACTCGGCGTTCTCGGCAGAAAAAATCATATAATATTAGCGAGTGATATTTCTCCGCGCGAGTGGCGGGCAGGCGGGCAGGCGGGCGGGCGGGGAAGAGGGAGAGAGTACCTAGTGAGTAATTGAAGTAGGTAATAATGTATCCGGAGCCGGTTGTTCGTGCCGTCTCCCGCTGCTTCCCTAAAGGGAAAGCCAATCATCCCCGCGTAACTCAATAGTCCCCGCTCCGCGAGCGACACTTATTACAGGTGAAATGACTCGATTAAATTGGCACCACCCGCCGACCCGCCGACCCGCCCCGCGCGCGTATTGTGCGCACACGCGCTACTCCGACTGAAACTTCCTCTTGAGGACCGTCAACGCTAATATAATAATCGTCTTATATAATTACATCGCCATTATTCGATATCCGATGTGGCTAGACGCGGTAATGAGTACAGGGCGCGGGCCTCGCTCCGTCACCTGTCAGGGAGCACCGGACACCGCTGACCGCTTACACTGGGTGTCTAGAGCGTCTAGTAAGGTGGGCAGGTAATGCGTTCCGACATTATATATATTCGAACGTTCATTCTTCTTCGTGAGCCGTCTCAGATCCTCCCGTCCGGCCGGGGATTTCCAGCGGGGTCGCCTTCCCTCAGCCGGTGGGTCTCGGTTTTGCGACGCCGAAGATTCACCGTACGCCGCGCCGTCTCCCTGTCGGCCGCGACGCCGACGCCGACGGTGAGGTCGCTGATCACACCGGTCGGGACTCGCGGGATCGCGGGGACTACTCCGGGACGCCGGGGATTCGGACCTACGGACCTACAGACAGTCTCGCTGTTGTCATTTTATGGGTCAGCTAACCTTCCAGCGCCGGCGGGCCGCGAAGTATATCCCACCTCCCCCGTGGCGCTTCCGGTCATTCGAGTCCCCAGAACGTTCTCGCTCTAAGCTAAACCCAACTGCATCCGGGCGAATAAAGAATACAGTTCTGTGTGTGAAATTAACCCAGAATCCGCGACGAGCGTTATCGATTCGATGGCTACTCTCGAATAAAAAGTCCCGAATAAGGAAATCGAGTGGGAAAAATTCAGTCTCGCAGTAAAGTGAGCTAACATGCTCGTAATCCCGGGTTCGATTCGGGTAAGACTGATCATATTACCTTTCTGTAACAGATGATCGAGTCGCGCTGCATTTACACTATTAATGCGATTCCCTATGCACCACCAAGTACAGCAAATGGTTATGTCCCTCCGGACAGCGGGTAGTTAGTAGTCACTACCTGCTCCCTGCTCCCTGCTCTCCGCTCTCCGCATCCTGCTTACTGCAGTGCGTAATTCGCCATAATACAAACAATAAATTAATCTATTGAAATATTTTCTATTATACACATTCTAAAAGTTATGTTTCATAAATTATTGTCAAGATGATAAATCATAAAACAAAAAGTCACGTATTAAAAGTAAATGCTATTAGTTCGTGTTTCGGTGCTAATTGTGGCCATTAACTTATGAATAGCGACACACTCTGGACACGCTATTACCTAGTCGTAAGTTGTAACTCGTAACTCGTAACTCGACTGATGCATGTTTTTTGTTATTAATATTTTTAATGGACTCAGCTCTGAGAAAGAAGATGGAAATCGGTTAAGATGCACGCGAGCGTGATGCCGCCGATTTTAGTCCCGTAAGATAGTGAACTTACCTATTTCGAATCCACAATAATTACGCAATATTATTATTATTAAGTTGCGTGTTCCTATGTACTGATGAAGGGGTACATAATATTACAGTATGTACGTATTATACTCCTCCTAACGAAAAGTGCTGAAACTAAAGTGAAATTCTTCGGCGGAAGCTCCGCAGCCGAGACGCAAACCGGAAAATATTATTTTGTAGAGTAAGTTACCAACAGCTGCCTGCAAAGCGATGGAAAACTTATTTGTGTTTTATTTCTCGGCCCACAGAGAGCGCTATGGAAGGTTTAAGGCTTGGAGTATTTATATACTTTTTATTTTCTTTTATTTTATTTATTTCGAATACAAACAGATGTACAGGTTAAATGAATATTTTTTTTAAAAAAATATATATAAAATGTATACATAGTAGAGCCTGCCATCCAATTATATGTATTCACTAAATAATACTGTAATAAAGCGAAGACGCCTTGAAGTTTAAACTATATAAATAATAAATATACTATATATTAAAATAAGATAAATATGGACAAAACAAGGAGATAGTGGAAAGGAAAAGAAGGAAATTGATAACGAGTGGTAAAGGATGATTGAAGGAAAGTGAGAGTGGAAAATTGCATTTGATTTAATGATTAAACGAATTATGAATGAAGAGCATGAATCAAGCCTATTAATTATCTTCTGTACATATTGTATGGAGCGTTAAATATATCAAGACTATTAAATTTTTTGTTAAATGTTTCACATATACGAGGGATTGTAGAATGTTTCCGATGATTAGTTTAAATTTGCGAATATAGAAAATATCAGAGAGTCTAGTTGGCCTGGAGGGGACACGGTAAGCAAGTAGATTAATGAGTTCCGAGGAATCGAATTTATTATTGACAATTTTATAAAGCAGGATCTGATCAAACATATCTCTTCTGTGTGCTAATGAAACAAGGTTACAAGGCTAAATAATTTGGAAAATGCAAATGAAATTTGTATTCTAGTTTTTTCAGGAATTTTTTTTGAACATTCTCATATTTAATTTATAAACAGGAGACCAGATAGCAGTGCAATATTCAAGATGGGGGCGTACGTATGTTATGTAAAGCAATATAAATGAACCTAAATTTGTAAAAGATTTACACAGCCGCATGATAAATCCAGTCATTTTGTATGCCTTGTTAATTATAGTTTCTATATGACTATTGTAATTTAAGTTTGAGTCCAAAATAATTCCCAAGTCACGTATTTCGTTTACTTCTCTAATTGTATTTTCATTTATCATATAGTCATATTTTATTTTATTTTTATTACGAGTGAAAGATATTTTGTAACATTTAGACACATTGATATAAAGTTTGTATACGCTAAGGTTTAAGGCATTCAACTAAATACCTACAAGTTAACTGATACATTTTAGTAAAATATTTTTTTTTATTTTTGCTTTATTAAGTTAGTTCTAATTAATCTAACTAATATAAACTTTTAATAATTTTACAATTTTTTTATTAAAATTTCTCAATAACATATTTTTTCAAATTAATTTTAAATATTTAAATTTTTTTATTTCCTTTATTTCTTCGGGTAACTCAATGTACAGCTTCAATCCCTTGTACAAAGAGTTTTGAGATTCTGTTTTTTTCCTCATTGGTAATCTTATCTTTTTTTTACCCCCTTGTTTCATATGTATGACATTGTTGGTTAAATTTTATTATTGTTTTTATTTTATTCATCCCCTTGATTATTTTATGTAAAAAAATAGCCACTTTATATTTAATTTGTTGCTTTACTGTGAGCAAGCCAATTTCTTTGTGCATTCTTTCTACATTAGAATATATATTTTTTTAGTATAATCCTCATTGCGTTATTTAAAGAATTTGTATATTTTGAATTTTTTCTTCATTACATAAAAAAAGAATGGAAGAACAGTAATTTATGTGTGGACAAATTATTGTTTTATATACATTTAAGAATACTACTTTTTAAATCTATTACATTTCGTAATCTTCCCATAAATGTTTTTTTTTGTTACATATTGAGTATGTTTTTTAAAATTTAAATATTTATCCATGTAGACCCCGAGATACTTTATTTCGTCCAAATAATTTATATTCAAATTATCAATATTTATATTGTAACCCTAGGGTATTATTTTTCTCTCAATATTCATATATTTTGTTTTCGATATATTTAATGTTAATATAAAATAATTACAAAAACATTCATTTCTAAATTAGTTTTTGCCATCAGTTTCAGTAAAATAAAATAATGACAAAAACATGCATTTCTAAATTAGTTTTTGGTATGAATTAACTTCTTAATTTTAACCTTTTTGGTTCCATTTTCTTATATTTTTGATTAGTAAACCATTGATAAATGTAAAAAAACAACGCTCGTTACACAGTTTAGTCGGTTTCTGCTCAAATAAAACCACTTTAGGTTTTACCGTCACGCGTCATTAGCAAGTACCTCCATTTAAATTGGGTTATTTTAAACTAGTTTTTATTGAAGCTATATTTTTTTATAAAAGTTCATAAATTAGGGAAAATAAAATAAGTCTAGTGACCCGTTCATAAATATCCTAATAAAACTGTCTTCATTTTTGACAGCAATCGTTCATTTTTATATATCGTATTATCAGCGCTATTATTTTTTTAAGTTTTGCATTTCTGAAATAATTCCGCGTGTGACTTCAGGGGTTATTTTCTGTCAGTTCTTCCGATTGGTTCGTTTACGGTAAGTTTAAGGAATGTAGGTATATTGTTGGTAACAACAATATATCTACAGTCGTCTGCATACCCACACAGCTTGGAAAGTCTTTCTAGATTTGCCTCTCCTAGTTAACAGTCGCTCTCTAAACATAAACGAAATAATACGGACCAAAATGGACACCAAGTCGTTGGAACAAAAGGCATAATAGTACTACACACGTGCGTTTCCAGAAACTATCTACCAGCCAGCGGGCCACATGGCGACGGTATCTACCTACTGTCTACAAAAGCTTCTCTTCGGACATATATCTCCCTTTGTTAACCATGGAGTTGAAACAGTGTTTGATTTATTTAGTTTTTTATTGCTTACTTCTTGGCATGAACACTCGACCAATTTACTACTATACTCTATTTTTTATAAATTTATTGATATTGTTTTAACTTTGCTGGAATTCCTCTCGTCCATGCGCTTTGTAGCTGCACGATGATTGGTTATCTAGCTTTCATATATCTACTTTAAAATACTTAAATTTTGTAAATAGGATCTAGAATTCCAATCGTCTATGCGCTTAGTAGCTGCAAGATGTGTTGTAATCTTACACCTTTTTATTATTCATATTTTTTATTTTTTTAAATATCATTAATACACTAAATTTATTTGTCAATTTTTAAAATGTGTAAATGGGGGCCAAATTTCTAACTGTCTATGCGCTCTGTAGCTGCAAGACGTCCTGTAATCTAGCTCCTATCTGTTATAATTTTTGATTGATCTTAATTGAAAACGAGGAACTAGAATCCCAACCGTCCATGCCCTCTGTAGCTGCAAGACGTACTGGGATATTTATTAATTGTAAAGCGCCCTTGAGGTGATTTTCACAAAAATGGCGCTATATAAATTATCCAACTATATATATATATATATATATAGTAATAATAAGTATTTGTAATAAACATCAGTCAACCGTACCGAGTCTTATTCGCGTCAGAGTGTTTCCATACTTTCTCGGGTGTCCCGCAAGGCTCTAACCTGGGTCCATTGTTGTTCTCAATTTTCATTAATAATATTAAAAATGTAATTTTGAACTCGCGTTTTCTGTTGTTTGCGGATGACTTAAAACTGTTCTTAAAGGTGACAACTTCTGACGATTTTCGTCTTCTCCAAGCGGATATATCTAATATATTTTAATGGGGAAGGCGAAACAAACTTGGGTTTAATGTTTCCAAGTGTTCGGTCACGTCCTTCACTAGGGTCCAAAGAACTCTTTTTTTTCGCTACAAAATGAATGACCAGAATCTGATACGAACATCGAATGTTAAGGATCTGGGCGTTAGATTTGTAAGCACTCTGACATTTTATGAACACATAGAGACAATCAGTGGTAATGCATTGAAGATGTTAGGATTTGTTCTGCGTACTGCCAGGGTTTTCAAAAATACCCGCGTACTGAGAACTCTTTACAACTCCTTGGTGCGAAGTAGACTCGAGAGTGGCTCGATGATTTGGGGACCACATGAACTTAAGTACTCTCTTATGATAGAGAAAATCCAAAAGAAGTTTCTGAGATATCTCTACATGAGAGAGTGCGGGTATGATCCTTGGCTCTACCCGACCGAGTTTCTCCAGGGTATGCTTGGCTACAACAGTTTAGAGACTAGAAGGAATGTGTATTTGACCACACATTTTTATCGATTGTTGCGCGGTGTGATCGATAATTCTGAAATTATGATGAGCATTGGTTTGTATGTTCCTGATAATTACCTAAGACAGCGTCAGCATAGATTGTTTCATATTCCGATATTCAGGACCAACCTGCCTATGGTTATGCCTGTTGGAAGGGCTACCGCTATGCTGAACAACATCGCTCTGGATATTGATCTGTTCCATGTATCCGAAGGGGTTTTCCGGAGCAGGATTCTTCGACTACTTTGACATGAGTCTCTTTCGTTTATTTTTTTTTCTTTTTTATAATATGTACGTATTGACTATATTTTTGTAATGTATATGTTATATTTAAAATAAATAAATTGAAAATTGAAATTGAAATTACTAATCTTCTATACAACCGTAGGTCTATAACAGTAAGCAAACCGGATATGCTTCGCAGCTCTCATATCATTGGTCGGTTCATATGAACTAGTGACGTCGTTCAAAGTAGTATTTTTTTATAAAAATATTTTTAATTATTTTTTTTGTACATTTTTAAGAAACTTTGCCGTACAATTTGATGCTCTAATTTTTACTGCGCGCAGGGAAAATTGCCCAATTGTATTCAATTGCCCGTAAGACTGAAGTTCCTCAATTATATATTATCATGCATCGGACATCGGATTATTCGTCACAAAACCCATTAATTTTAATTCGAAATTTAAAAACTGATAGGTAGGTAATGTTCGTATTATAGAATTAAAAAAATATACGAAGATGTCGGCAAAAGCGTAAATTGTTTTTAGAACGGGAAAATAAAACCGAACATTGGTCATAATATTTATTGTCTTCGTATATTGATAGTCGATATAGGTATTAGAACAAACATAATTCCGCGGAAATTAGTTCTAAAATAGATTCAAAATAAACTTAACTCTGTAGGTACTTTGATCGGTTGCATACGCTCGGGGTTAAGTTCTTATTTACAAACATCAATGTACCCAGTTAGGTAATAATGCGTTGTTTTACAGTTTTACAATGATTGTGTAAAAGGTAAACATCGAGTAATGTAAAGCACGGGGAGTAAGTTGCGGGTTGTAGTTGTAGTATATTGCGGTTAGTGGCTAGGTGTGTACCTACTGTACTCTGTCCTACCGGCACTGCCACCCACCCCCGGACCGCGACACCCGCGCGGGCCCGACAGGGCGTAAGTCCAGCAGCCGTACGCCAATCTGAACCATACCGACATCCGGAAATCAGAACCTCTATTAACAACTGTTTCTAATTTTTCTACGTTTTATGTGTAGTGTTTTGAAATTTTTTACATTTCTGTGTAAATTTTATTTTCAATGTGTATTCTCGCATGTAAATAAATAAAAAGTAACTCGTCAAATTAATACAAAAAATGAATTAATAAATTATACCGAAAGTTATGATTTACATACTTTTAATGTTAACATCGCCGCAAGTACGCGTATTTAATTTAAAATTAAGTACCTACCATCGACTAACGCGGGCAAATAATTTTATAAAATATATTAACCAATCAATTTTTGTTAATTTTTTTTATCTATACATAATAATGTGTCAGCAGAAACCGATGCAACTGTTGTATGCTTCCTTATGTCGTGTATTAAAAATATATGCACCTAAAAGTATTACTAATAAAGAAATTAGAAACAAAAATGTTTTCTTGCGCGCGGTAAAAAATAGAGCATTAAATTGTACGGCAATGTTTAAAAACGAACTATTTTGAACGACGTCACTAGTTCGGAGGAGTCAACCGATGATAAGAGAGCTGCGAAAGATATTCGGTTTACTTACCATCATCGGACCGATCGGCAAAACTGACCGAGAATTATCGGAAGAGAACCTCCGTCGTCACAAGCGGAGTAATTTCAGCAATACTAAACTTTAAAAAATTACAGCGCTGATAATACTATGCGTTTATTTTTTTAAAAATTTGGCTTCGTTTAATAGTCTATCAACAAATATAAAAATAAAATAAAAAATACTTAACGTGCTCATTCTAAATACCTAATTTTCGATTGACTGTAGTTAACCAATTGCTGTTAGGTACTAGTAACTAGTAACTAGGTACTAGGTGGGTATCGTGATACTACATACATTACATGGGTATCCAAATAGTAATACCGCTCGTCCGCCTCAAGGTGGAGTGGTTGGCGCGTTCGATTACTATTTACGAGGTCCAGATTCAACTCTCAGTAGCTACAGTTAACTCGAAAAATACATAATGAAGGGTTTACTTCACTACAACATTTCATGGTACTCGCGCATGTACGTGTCTAGTGGCTGATATAATGTGAAGATTAAAGCTGCCCAGTTTACGTTAGGCTTCCGTCCATCCGATGATCGAAGTAACTTATGTACCGACTTGTATACCTACAGCGTAAGCGTGTCCTCGCTACTAACTACTCACTACTCGCTACTTACTAGGAGTATATTTTATTTAATTTATTTTGTTTTTTGATGCTGTGCGTACTACAGTGTCATGACTGTCATGTTCCAATTATAACAATAGTATAATTGTATTTATCGACATACTCGTAACACAACTCGTCAACATTTCGAATTTAGGGTGCATGGAGTAGTGTGTTTTGTTGTTGTATTTATTGAAATATATACATAATACGGATGATCCCACCGAGCCACTTTTTGGAGCTTGTCGGTGGAGATTTAGCTATATAAAAGTATTCCTACTCCAAAATAAATATCTTTTCACCGACAATTTTTGACAAATTGAAAAACAGTAACACCCGCATCTGCTGAATTTAAAAAAATATTTCAATTATATAAAAACATAATAATTATTATTCGATAACTATTTTTTTGTTGTTGTAGAATTGAAGATATACAGGGTTTTCTTTAAACCCTATCACATCCGAAACCGCGATGATCAGTATGGGCAAGAAGACATATTAGTATATTAAAAAAATATTTAGTACAAATATTTTAAAAAATATATATAAAAAACAAATGGTTTCTTACTTCTGCAGGGGAGAAGTGAGGGGAGTACGGCGCAGTATCAGACTCCTCCCTCCTCGTTTCTCCCCTTCAGAAGTAAGCGACCATTTGCTTTTTTGATATTTTATTTATTTAAATGTTATACGTTTAAAAAAATAATTTTCATATGCCAATATGTCTTCTTGCTAATACTGATTATCGTGGTTTCGGATGTGACAGGGTTTAATGAACACCTGTATTTATAGAAAAATGCATCTTGTGTATACCTAAACTTTCTTTTACAATTCATATTAAAGATGTTATCAATAAATCTTTAAAGGTCCTTGGATTTATTAACAGAATCACAACTGACTTCAAAAATATCAATATCCTGTATCTGTTTTCTAGTATGTACGAGTATATTTGTTGAATTACCTTATATAAAAAATAATATTACGAATTTTCATAAATTATTTTTTATTTTTTTTTATTTATTAAATCATACAAATTTTTTTTTTGTACTCCCAGGAGTTACAACAAACTCATTTTGGGACAGAAAAATATTTACACATAGGTATGTTAACAACAATAATATAGCAACAAATAGTAATAAAGTAACAAGTAATAATATGTACATAAAAACTGAAATAAGATAGCAAGCAAATATATGATACAAATCATACATTCGCTTGCCATCCCTTAAACAATCCATAATAAAAATAAAAAATAAAATTGTTATATTTACATATTGCAAGAAAGAAATATTTAAGGGAAAAAATAACTTAAAACTAAATTTCACCCTCCACGTACCTCCTCAAGTAGTAATTTTTTAAATGAATACTATTGTTATTTATTTGTTTATTTTATTTTGAGAAGGCAACGGGAAACCACTCTGGCCATCTTTTCCCGGGAATCACTACGGCATGTACATACCTTGCAATGTAAGGCAGAAGACACGTGTTTTGTAATATTTTCCAAAAACAAAAAATTAGAAGCATAAAATAATCATCATAATTATGTCAAAAATAATGTCAAATAAATCATCATTTCTTTTACAGGAGACAGATTTCGCTAAATTGATTTGATAATCAATTCGCGTGTATTATCAAAGTTTAAAAGATATCAACGAATTCGGGAAAAGGAAATTGACTAATCTCTAAATAAAATGTTATTTTATTACACTATTTAACATTTACCATTCTGCCCATATTTGAACATCTGTATCCCATCAATTCTTCCATCTGTTGATATTTGTGAAGTTAGAGAGCTTAAACCCTTATTGATGCGGATGAGATTTATTTGATTGAACTATTTCACCAGCTACAGTGTACAAGTGACCACTTTAACCAGCGAATGACAGGTCATAAGCTCTGCAGATGTCTAGACTTCTATATTCCCTTCTTTAAATGATTTTCATCTCAATATAAGAAATTGCTCAAACTTTGTAACAAATATTATAAAAGTTCAAAATGTAAACAATTTACCTATCCTGAAGATGCCTTCTTAAGCGAAAGCGCGCATTGATCAAAAACAAATAAAAGTAAAACTAAACCAAAAAGTTTATTGATAATTTTAGTTTAATTTTATCTTTATCAAACTATGGAGTTTTATCGAGAAATATCTATTTATACGTATTCGCTGTATTTACTAAAATACTGTAACTACAGCGAATGAAATAAGAATAGATTTATTTATTTATTTTATGAGGTAAAGAATAATGAAAATTTAGAAAAAGAATACTCAAGAATAGTAAAACATGCTTGTGGGTGAGATTAGTACTACAGATGCAACTAACTCGTAACTCGTAACTAAAGCTCTGTATTTACGGATACTGTTTACGGAAAAGCATCAGAAAGTCGCTTTTCCTCCGCACGGGGCCGGAGGGCGGTCCGAGTCGCCACGCCCCCCTCGGCCTCCCCCCGCGCCGCGCCCCCCGCGGTACTCGCGCGCGCGCACCGTCAGTCGCCCCCTCGCGAGCGGCAGGACCGGCCGTGCGTTTTCGAGTGTCGCGCGCTGATCTACCGTCCGCGCCTTTGGAATACCGTGCAGTGACAGTGCCAGTGCTCGTGTCGTGCTAGTGCCCCGGCGTGCCGAGCAGTGCGTGCAGTGCGTGCAGTGCGTGCAGTGCGCCCAGTGGCCCCAGCGCCCGCGGCGGCGAGCAGCGCGACCTGAGCGCCGCGCGGAGTGTGGGATGGTCGTGCGGGCGGGAGGCGCCCGCTGAAGAGAAGAATACGGGCTCCAGTCCGGGGAGCGGCGGCGGGCCATGCGGGGCTGAGGGGGCGCATGGCGGGCGCCAGGGCGGGCAGCGCTCCCCCCGGCCCCTGCGGTGAGGGGGCTCGGGGCCCGAGACGCAGCCGCAGCGCCGGGGGCGCCGGGCTCCCGCCGCCTCGCCTGCGCCCGCTCTTCCTGTGGGTGCGCCAGCTCGACACGGCCGTGCTGCAGGTGCACTGCGAGGACTACGATTCCCGGAACCGTCTTCGGATCGCCAAGACTCCTCTCGGCTGGCGCGCTCTGCCGCGAACGGAGACCTTCGACGCCATCCGCCTGCCACCGGCGCCACCTCCCGCCCGCCGAGCTCGCCCCCCGCGCCGCTCCCGGCCTCCGCGCCGCACCCTCCTTCCCCGCGCCCCGGTTATCGATCCGCCACCCCCTGTCACGACCTCCGCCGCTCCTCCCTCGCCCGACGTCGGTCGCCATCGAGGGACGGACTCCGAAGACGGGTCACGTCCTTCCGCAGGAAGCGGTCGAGAAGATTCGTCCGAAAGAATCTCGAGGCTCGACTTTGACAATTCCAAGGAGAGTTCGAGAAGTGCTTGGAATTTACCGGATATAGAAATAAGCATTCCGTCTCACACTATTCATATACCGCAACGTTCTGAGCGAAGAGACCCCTCGCCGCCTTCCGACGATACCCTTCCTGAAAGAGACTTCAACCCTACCCCGTTAGATAAATTACTCGCTGTTGCGGAGTTAGAGTTTAATCAGCAAAGAACGAGTACACCTGATCCCGAGGAACCCTCGGGAGAACAAACAGGAGCTGACTCACTACATAGACAATTTGCTAAATTTCCTTTTCTATCGGAAGACGAATGTGACAGAGATATTGTTCCGTTTGATATTCCTGAAACAGTTGAGAATCACCAAAATGAGTTTTACCCTCAAAAACACTCAAGATCAGAAAATAAGATGATTGAGGAAGAAAATGTTTTTCAAGGTGGAATGGTCGCCGCCAAAGATCTTTTTGAAAGTATTACTGAAAGTCATTACATGCCGGTGGATTTAGATAATCACGACCACGAAACGATAAATGCCAACGAACTGTTAGATTCTTTAGTGGAAAAGGGTTGCGAAGATCATAATATTATTGGAAATGATTTTGACAAAATTTCTAACATAGTTTCAGAAAACAATGAAAATATTGACGGAGATTATGACGAGGACGATGAAGAAATGTTAATGGATGATGCCCCAGTTTCTGATATAATTCATCGACTCGAACAATCCTTGGATTCTCCGGGACAAAACAGTATGACGGCAGCCCAAGGTCTTCTTCATTTACAACAGATAACGGATAATTTGTCGAATGAGCA
Source organism: Micrasema longulum (assembly GCF_059751315.1). NCBI lineage: Eukaryota > Metazoa > Arthropoda > Insecta > Trichoptera > Brachycentridae > Micrasema > Micrasema longulum. Next base: position 154,516 of record NW_028279350.1, read on the forward strand.
TAATAATATTGATCAAGAAGGGGAATATGCCGAAGAGACTTATGAAAAATCTGAAGAACCAGTTACCGAACAGTCTCCTCGTAGCGATGAAATAAATGTGTCTGTAGTTGATGAAAAACAGCTGGAATGTGAAAGTGAGAAACAAGAAGATATTGAAAACTCTTTAGATGAGACTGCTAATCAAAATCCTCTTTCAAATCAAATTTCGCAAGACGAACCCCAATCAGAGCTTGAAAATGACCATAATGAAATTGTGGAGTCCGAAGACTACTCTTCCGGAGAACAAGCTTCGGAATCAGATTTTATACAAACAGAAATAAGCAAAGTTCAAGAAGAGGATGATCAAGAATCTATTAAAGACAGTATAAGAGATAAAGAAAGTGACATTCATGATTCAGGTGATGACATGATGCCAACAGACTTGCGTATGAACGCGTCACCTAAAGAATCTACGGATGCTATAGACGACGTAGCGGATGAGTTATCAAATAAAAGCGATGAATTGCCAAAAGATTTAAGTTGTCGCAAAAGACCCGCTAGTCCGTGCATTTCTCTTCAAAGAATGGAAAGTCCCAGGCCTGTATCTAGAGGTTCTGACACTGTTCAATCACCTCAGCCTAGTGGGATACCGGCTGTTCCACCATCTCCTGAACTTTTCCCTACACCCCAAAATAGATGTAACTCAAAATCATTATTTTTAGAAACACTGCTCGCTTCTCCATCTCCAAAAATGTGCTTTTCGTCTGAATTGACGATTACGAAGCATCAAAATGAACCTCTTAATTTAGGTAAAAGTCGGAAATCAGCCAGCCCTACTGTAAGTAGTTGCTCGGAGGAAGTAAAAAAAACGAAATCATTCGGGGAACCAGAAGAAAAGCGATATAGAAAGGATATAATTGACGAACCTCCTTTGCAAAAACTTAACAAACTCTTTTCTAAATCGAATGAGTGCGTTTCAGAAGGGAAAGCAAAGAAAAGCGACTCAAGAACACACCGGAGTTCATCAGAACCGAGCCCTCTAGAACAGTTGCAACTGTTAAGATGTAGCTCAGAGTTTGAAGTTCCAGATCCTTTATTAGTTCCTAAAGAAAGATTTAGCGCTATTCTTGCATCGCCCGCTAGAGAAATACCCGCACTGTTATTACAAAGACCCGAACTCAGGTTACCCGAAGCTTTTGCTTTTCCGGCTGTCTTACAGGATCCAGATATTTTAGTAGTATCACTATCGCAACTCGAGGGGATTCTCCAGAAACAAAAGAATATTTCTGAAAAGGATTCTAATAAACATAAAGACCATAAACAGGCGAAGCTCACTACTCCTAATAATTTACCAGAGGTTGCTAAAGTTCATTCTACAGCTGCTCCGCAGACGTCCGAGAGTCCTTTGCGGTCTCTCGTTGGAATGGGATCTGCGCCTGCCGCAGAGGCCATGGCTGGAGATATCGATGCTGCCACATCAGCAGCGCTAAACCAAGTGCTCTGGCTTCCTTACCTCAGCCAGTTCGAGGCGGCAATGGCTTGCTCGCAGAATGCTGATTTCCTCAAAGCGCTTAACTCGCCGGTCCCTCCGGGCTATCCGGCACAAACGACCTATCCCGACTTGAGCCAGATGTTCTCCCAGCAGTCGCGGTTTATGAATTCTGCGTACCCGGGTATTCCCCCACTGGACTACGGGAACCAACTGGAACTGGCCATGTGGCAGGAGGCGATGGCTCAAACCAACGGTTCTAATTATCCAAGGACCGTTAAAAATAATATGGAATCCAATTTTTTGAAAAGCTCGGAGGCTCAAAACATTTTTGCCCAAGCTGCTAAGATTCAACATCATCATCAGCAACAGCACCAACACCAGCAACAGCAACAAGCTCGCAGCCACTCCTCCGCTAGGACGAGCCCCATCACCCGAGGCTGGAGGGGGGGCTCCGTGTCGGGGCTCGGTCCCGCGGGAGGCCTGCCGCCCTTCCCGTGGGCCGGGTACCCCGCCAGGCCGCCGCCCCCGAGCCAGTACAGCCCGGGCCAGCGCGGCCGGCCGCCGCACTCGTACTACCAGAACAACAACTACCTGAGCAGCAGCAAGCAGCCGGCCGGCGGCGGCGGCTCGCGGCCGCCGCCCGGCGCGCCCCCGGAGTCGCGCCCGCGCATCACCGTCAAGTCGCTGCACAACCTGCTGGAGCCGCCCGAGGTGGGCAGCTCCACACACCCCCCCGAGGAGCTGCCGCACGACCCCCACACCCCCCTCTGGCACCCGCTGTTCGGAAAGTAAGTTCATATTCCTACAATCCGTGATGAAACTATTCTTTGTTTTCCGATTTTCAGCTAGTTCGAATCTTTTTTACTTATTTGTTTATAATTTGTTTATAAAAAAATGTAATTGTTAGTTATACTTCGAATGATTTCGAGGCTATTGAATGCCTCATCATCTGGACCTATACCTGACCTAAAAACGTGATGATGAGGTAGTAAGCTCGGAAACCGGTCGACGAGACGTATAACTAAAAATTAAAGTGGAAATATGTGTAAAATGTCATAATTTTTTTACAAGTTTATATATTCATGTTCTATCATATTATATTCCTTTAATTTAATTTTAATTTTTTTCTTTATTTAAGATATATATACATCTGCGTTGGGTTGATTTTTACGGATATTAGGTCAGACGCATTTCGCTATGGTAATTTTCAATAGTTTAATTTAGTTCAATAATTTAGTTTAGGTGACTTCATCCAATAATTCCGTTCTTGAAAGCAGGTACTAATTACGTAAAAAATATAAAAACGGTACGAAGGTTTTCACGGTCACTGTTATCAATATGTTTCTTTTTTGGGTGATACCGTGTGTGTCGGATTTGTTCCGGTGTTTCGGCTACCATTGCAGGAGCCATCTTCAGGGTAAACTGAGTCAGTTTCAAACACGTTCATTATGATGAACGTGTTTGAAACGGTGGAGTAGATTTTCTATATTTAAACAGCTCTATAATATCTCACTCTGCCACATTTGTTTATTTTTTCAGAAACAAAAAAAAACACATTTATTGAAAATATTATGTGAAACTATAAATTTTATATTTGAAGCACTAACTTTGTGACTGAGAATGAAACAGGAAAAAAAAACTTCAGATGCTTCAATCTTCAATTGTTATTATTATCGGTATGTTTTCTATACATATATTGTTTTATTTTTGATATTATTATTGTTGGAATTTTTAAGAATCATTTTATGAGAAAAAAAACACGTGCAAAAATAGAGGAATTTCCTAGCTAGTCGGGACCTGAAACGAAGAACCTTCGTTCATTTTAAAACTGTGCGTCCTCTCGAGGAGCTGGGGGCAGACGCCATTTACTCATATCAACATAACCCATAATCCCAGCTCTCGCGCCTCAATCTGATAGCCTGAACTTTCGTAATATTCCCTCCTCCGAAGGATTTTTTTGCCTTCCGGTAATGATAGAATTTTCCGGCCGCGGTGATGGTCCGCCTGCTGCGCCACGCGCGTCGCCCACTCGGGGCGCGGCCGCGGGATTCCTGCGCGACATGGGAGATGGCATCGGGAGACAAATGGCCGCTCATCCATTTAGTCAGTTGACCCGTTTAACCCTAATGAAGGCTACCGGTTCTGTCGACTACCGACTACCGACTGCTGACTACCGACTGCTGAATAAAGAAATCACCGATTGCTGCTATGGAGATGCACCAGGTCACGGTTCGACTACTCGCTTTACATAATACAATTCGTAGCTACATATGTATCATTGATGAACAATATCTAAACATAACCAGAGCCAAGGCAGTGATGTTTTCTTATCGTCAAAAAATTATAGAAAATAACAGTCCTTATAAACTCTACAGATAAAACAATATCCGAAAGAAACTATCTTAATAACCTTCGCAGAACTCTTCAAATCGGATGCAAAATGGTGAAACGAACTTAGCAATAAAGTACTGAAATGGCTGTCCAAAAATCACAAATAAGACAAAAGACTGATCTCAAATATATCTTCTACCATTTTTCCTTTTATCGATTCAGAATATCCGTTTCCGTTCTGTCAAAATATTTTATTAATAATGTAGACTTTGAACAAGTCCAGTATATTAAAGACCTAGGTGTTACTTTCGATACTGAGTTAACTTTCTCACCTCACTACGAAATTATCTCAATGTTAGGTTTTGTTATTTATAACATTCGGCATTTTCAAATATTGAAACAATCGTAATTTTATTTTGTTCTATTGTAAGATCGCAGCTAGAGTATGCATCCGCAGTTTGGAGTTCCGCTTATTACCGCAACTCATATGATCTTGAATGATTACAAAGAAAGTTTTTAAGATACATTCAATTTAAATTAGGTCTACCTGTGTCAGAAATAAATTATAAATCCCTGATTAATAATTTAAATTTAACATTACTATCAAGCAGGAGGGCAGTAAATGACCTCTTGTTTATTTATAAATTATTAAATAATAAAATAGATTGCCCAGAACTGATAACTTTAATAATCTGTCATATTCCACATAGACCAACAAGACGATTTTTTTGTTTTACAGTCATCATCGTGGTAGTAATTATTCATTGAATTCACTAATTATTCGCATGCAGCGACTTGCAAATCAATTCAGTGATGATTTAGATTTATTTTATATCACGCCGATGATGATCAAGTCCCGAGTTTTGAAAAAATAATTAACAATTAAAAGTTCAAATAATGATAAGTTCTTCATTTTTGTTTTAACTCTTTACTCGTGTGTGTATAATTATTTTTAAAATTTATTTTTGTTTAGTATAATTATTTAACCACGAAGTAAACTTTTTAACTTTCCTTTTTAAGCACTTTCTTTCTTTTTTTTCCTCTTCCTCTTTTTTAAAACTGCTGTTTTCTTCAATTTACATTTCTTTTATATAGGTAAATATTTATATTTGATACAGATGTAATATCTTTTTTATGTATAAATACTGTTAACCATTGTATACTTTTCTCGATGTTTTTGTTTTTTTTTTTACATATTAATGATGCTATTTTTTGTTGTATTTTTTTTCACTGGTTTTATTTTAATTATGTGAAAGGTTCACGGAACCGTAAATAAATAAATAACAAATTGTATTTTGTTTATATTTTCTGATTTTTTATTAGATATTTTTATGTTTTTTCATTATGTATTTTTGTATTATTTAATTTGGTACTCACTCTTGTTTGGCATATTATTTATTACTCCTATTTCTTACCATAGTAGAGAGAGAGAGAGAGATAGTTTCTAGAAACCATATCTCAATTAGCATTTCAATTATGTTTATATATATATATGTATAATATTTTTCTATTGATTTCAATGATACTATTATTTTGTACATTTGATTATGTAGGAACCTAAATATGTATAATTTTTATTTTAATATTTATATCTGATTATCTTTTATACATTGTATTCTTCTGACTTTTATTATTTATTACTTATACCTTGTTTTTCTGGATTGTTATTCTATTGCATCACATGTCATTAAAATTTAATCTAATTAATTTCACTGTGTATTTTTTACTGTTAATTATTAAAACTTGACACGGGCACAGCCTAAAAAGTCTTAACAAGTTCAATAATATTTAAGCGAGTGTAATTTTAATAAATGAATAAATAAATAAATATTTGTAGCGCTAATTTTATGGTTCATTGTTATACTTTAGAGGCATAAATAAAATAACTTTGTTTTATGGACCACTTTTTATTCACACAACCGACTAGTTTCGGCAACTACACGTTGTGCTCTTCAGGACTATAAAATAACTATTTATTATATACACCCCTCGATTGTGTACACCTCCCGAAGACTAATCTTTGTCGAGAAATGCTCAACCGAATCCCTGAAACTGACGCCCTGGCGAGGCCCATTTCCACTTTTCTGGGAACGTATTCTGATGGGAAGTTAAAATGTATCTTCAATTTTATCTACAAATTAAAATTAAGTTTTCTGTATGAAAAATAGAATATGTTTACAATTTTTTTCTTCTGAACATGATCAATTACCGGTTGCCGGCGAATATTTTTTTAAATATTTTTTTTGTCTTTTTACAATATACATAAAACAGAGTATACAAAAAAGAAAGGATAATTAACAGAAAAAATAGTAAACAAAAAAATCCCACAAAGGCATGGCCCGTTCGTGGGTACCTATACGAGAAATGTTTATGAATTTTTGCTCCTATAATAAATAGACAGGTATAATATTTTTTATTACTAAGAAAGAGAAAAGAAAATATTCCGTGAAAGATTATAAGGTACTTTTTTATTTTATAGTAATTAAAAAAGGAAATAGAAAATATTTTTAAAAAAACATAAAAATATTCGTTATTATTAAAAGGACAACAAAATATAAAAAAAGATTAAATATCTTTAGTTTGAATCCAGGATAGTGCGTGTTTTTTAAAAAAAAGAAGGAAAATTTTGAAAGCTTGGGATCAATGAAATATCAGTAAATAAAAAATAAAAATTTTTGAGCCTATACTTTGAATTTTCATACAAATACATCGATATCATATCGATATTAGTTTATACCGTCTCAGTATATACCGATGAACATAGCCGTTCATAATCGCGGCCCAGGTGCTGTTAACGAACAAAATGTTCGGTACTGGTCCGGCACCGACCGCGACCCTCGGGAACTCCGCTCGAGACGTGCCACTGTGCGATACTGCCGGAAGCTTCAGAAGCCGACTACGACATTGTGTCGCTGCCGAAGGCCGCCATTTTGCACAAATCATTTTCAAAACCACGTAAAAAACTGTTTGAACTAACGAATCTAATAAAAAAAACCATGTCTCTAAGGCCGATAGTTTTCGTTTTATTGCTCCCCAAAACCCACCTGTATTTAGTAATATATAGAATTCTATAATTGGCCTATAATTTTTTGCTGTAATGGCAGTTGTTTCCTTTTAGTAAATAAATAATAAAAATTCCGGAGCGCACTTTTCCAGCGCGTCGCGGCGCGATTCCGCGTTTTCTCCTCTCCGCGCTCCGGTCGCGAAACGACGTTTTCCGTTGTCATCTTTATATTTGAATATAAATAAGATGGCGTAACTTCGTTCGATGAAACATTTTGGATCTAATGTAGGTACTATTTTTTACAAATTTAATCAATATACACAAAGCGTAATATTCTCATAAAAAAGCCACAAATAAATAGAGAGAAAAAGATACTACCGCAGAAAACTCCTCTGCAAATCCCAAAACCGTTTTAAAGATCGAGGGTTTTTCTGGCCGTTTTCTCTCATACTAAAAAACTACGTTTTTTTTTTTAAATCGAGTATCCGTATTTATTTTCAATTTCAGTTTTTATAAGTCGCGATATTGAATTTAACTCTACCTCTTTCATAGCTCCTTTCACTGTGAGTTTTTCAAATTACAGGGTTTATGTCGGAAATTGCCATTCTTCCTCGTGACCAAATTTCAATCGCACATACAGTGCCGTGGTAATAGCTGTTTATTCATTCCCAGAATCCAGCTACAAAAATCCATTACCATGATAAGATTATTATTATTATTATTTTGAAGGACTAGCTAACTCCACCGACGCCCTTCACACGAGTCTCTAAAAGATTAACTCCAATATTATGCTATTTCTCTTATTTCGATGTTATTAACTGACTAAAAGTCCTAGGGTGAGTTGGGACGACTGCTCAGTTAACACAGACATAGGGTAAAACCACCAACGATTGACTCTTTAAGCATATTGATTGAGTCAATATTTATTTATAAACTAAACAATCATCATTCGAATGTAAATGTTTTTTTTTTGCATCAACAAATTTTAGTTGATTTTCAACTTTTAAATTGATATTCCGAGGAACTTTCAATTTTTGAAAATTGAAATTGAAAATGTACTACTCGTATTTCGGCCATTTATTGGCACCTCTGTTTATTAATTGGCACAGCAATTTTGTCAGTTATTGGCGCCTTTAAAATTTCCGTGTATATGGAAAAAAATAAAAGACGTAGTATTTTTTTAATAATTATTGAATGAATTTAATATTATTACAAAAACACAAAGTACAATTCAATCTGAATCAGATGAAGATACCAACACTCTCTCTCTATTAAAAAAATTGTCTTAAACATTTTCTTCGGAGTATTTCTTTTTATATATTAGCCAATCCTTTTTGTTCTAAATGCTAAAATAATTTACTTTATTTGTCGCAAATAATAAACAAACAAAATATCAATAATGCATTTAAAATACTGATTGGCATGTGTTAATAATTCAAATTCTAACGAATAACAATACAACATGTTAATAATTGGCACAGTGCGATCTCTGATTTTTTTTCTTCGTATAGTTGGCACCCATTACAAAATATAATTTCTCAGTAAAATAATTACATTTGATACAAAACTAGCTTTATAAACATGTAATCAATCGCTGGTAAATATAATGCATAATGTTTTGAACTATCCTCGCTAAAAATTAATGTTCAATACAACTCTATCCTTAAAAAAATCTTAAGAAACTCTCGATTTCTCGCACGTTTTAGAGTTAGAGTTTTAGAGTCTCGCAAAGTAGAGCACATTGACATATGGTTTTAAATAGAATATCAACATATTTATTAACAACGATTCATTGTGACCAGTATTCAAGAATATATTTATATTTGATAAATTTAAGTACTCCGTTTTAAATACTAAAATCACTAACCATCTTTTTTTAGTTTGAATAAGAGATTGTCAATTACCGGGGGTGGGGGTTGCCGACAATACCCTGGTTTACTACCCTACTTGTATATCTCCGCAAATATATTATGTGATCGGAAACATAATCGTAATTCAAAAAACTAAATATATGGCACATCAATATGGTAAACAGCAAACTCAAACATTCGGAAATTCATCAAGGCGTTTTCCGCTCAGATCCCTTAATTAAGGAGAGCGCAGTAAAAACAACATATGTTTAGTATTACATAAATATATTCCGAACTACTAATGGTTCGTCGCATTCACGGTATTCACACCTCGGCCGATGTTAGGCAGTCACGGGGAGGGGGGCGGGGGGCTCCCGGGGGCCGGCGGCGGCGGCGCTCCGCCACCCGAGGCCCGAGGCCGCTGACCCCGGACTGCGCGCGACCTGCGGACGATGCGACGCGACCGTCTCCCGCGGAACGCGGAACTTACCATTCGCGATCGCAATAACTGCCTACAGGCTCAATCGCAAATAACTATCGACGTGCTAAGCATTTGAGCGATCACAATGAACAATAATGAACATGCTTAAGTTATCGCGGTCATAAGTCAACGCGCGTGTAATCTCTAAGTCAACGTTCGTGTCGGTTTGTTTTTTGTTTTCTTCGTAAATAAATACAGTTCATTGGCAAAAATATTTCGTGACTCTGCCGGAAACGAACCCGGGACCTCAAAAATAGTAGGCGATCGCCCAACCGCATTGTCAGACTGGTGGGAGACTAAACAATTTTCTATGTTATATACAAGAGCTAGCAGGGGTAGTAAATCACGATTTTATAAAATGATTTATTTATTTATTAAAAGAAAACAACAGCCATTACAACAAAAAATTTTTTTTTACAAAAAATCAAAATTATAGGCCAATTATATTTTTATATACATTACTAAATACAATATCAAAAAAGAAGAAGATAAGCGTATATTGAAATATCCACTCCGCATCATTCCACGCGTAAAAAATAAATACAATATTTCAGTAATAATGAAATAATAAAAAAATAAAGTTTTTTGTTTACTCTGACTTAAAAATTCTTTCGCCGGCGGATCCATGCGGAGCTTTAGTTTAGCTTTTATTAGTTCTCCCTTCTTTCTTTTTTCAAACAAGATAAAATAATTACAATATTAAAGTGTACAAAAAAATAAAATATTAGGTAGGTACAGTTAGATTAAATTATAATTATTATTTTTAATTAGGGTTGTAGCATTTTCTTTAAATTAGTTTAAAGTGAGGAAATATATATATATTTCAGCAAAAATACATGTTATAATTATTTAAAATTCTGGGCAAAGATGCATTCTTATTCGTGCTTGAAATATCAACATGAAATAATTGTCGCAGCCGAGTTGTACGTTGAGGGATACGAATTTTAGTTCAAGCAGTTGAGGGCAATCTAAATTGTTATTGCATATGTTGTAAAAGAAAACGGTATCATTGATGAATCTTCTAGATTGTAAGGTATCGATTTTGTGATGTACTGCAGTTTCTTCATAGTTATTGAAACGTAAATATTGACGATATTTTACGTGATTCAATTTTTTTTTTTGAATTCTTTCAATTCTTAAAATATATTTGAAATATTGAAGAGACCAGACAGTGGAACGATATTCAAGGATACTGCGTACACGTGCAAAATATAGTGTTTTTAATGTATGTGGATTGTTAAATGGCTTACAGACTCTTGTAACTTATGTTTGTAAGCCATTTAACTGACCGATGTTTTGTAAGCTTTGCTTACTTTCTTCTCTATATGTTCTTCATGTGTCATTTTTTTATCTAAATATACTCCAAGGTCACGAATACAGTCTACTTCAGTAATTTTGCATGCATTTATAAGGTAAAAGGATGGTATTATTATCTTATTTCTGGTAAAGGTTACTTTGTAGCATTTGGAGACATTAAAATAAAAAAAATTATCATTGCAGTATTTAACGACCCTATCTAGGTATCTTTGGAGGTTGTCAATATCTTTTAAAGATTTACTTTTGGTAAAAATGTTCATATCGTCGGTGTAAAGGGAAAAGACGGCAAATTCAAAGCAGTAAAAAATATCATTTATGTAAATATTACAAAAAAGAGGAAGAGGAGTTTCAATAAAAATAATTTAATTATAAAGTAATAACAGTTGCATGCATTTATGTTTTGTTTGCATGTATATAATAAAAACAAATGTAAAATATAGTTTTATTACGATATACTTAAATTATTTTAAGTTAAACTCGTTTATTCCCATAATTTCCAACCTCCGCTTGCACTCGTATATAGCATAGACATTTGTTTAGTCTCCCGCCTCCCGCCAGTCTGCAGTCTGCAGTCTTGCGGTGCCAAACGTCGGTCACGAGTCACGACGAAACCCGGTCACTGGTGAAGTTGATAGTTATCAATAAAAGTGGAATAAATACATTGTTCTATATTGATCTGTGGTCACAAATTGCGAACGTCCAAATCTTCAGTAGTTTTTCTCAGTTTGACGCATTTAGACTTGTGGCACTCCAGACGGGGGGTGCGGTATCTCTACTCGATTCCCTTATTCGGGATTTGAACCTGACCGAAGCCTTCGAATCTAAAACACTCGTCCGGGGTTCTGGTCCTATTTCACCCACAATACGTATTTTTGATCCGCCTGGACACAGAATAGTATGCATTTTCGGGGGAAAGGCAACATCGTACCGTTCTCGAGCGATGAAGCACACTCTCATACTCTCAATGGAACAGTCAATAACCAGAATGAGAGATATCAGGCTGCATCATAGACCTCTGATTCTCCAACAATTCGCAGTTCAAAAGTGACTGTCTGGGGTGCTATTCTGAATCTTCTCTACTCCCTAAAGAATAGTTAATTTGTGTATTTATTTTTTTTTTGCGTGCGACCACACTTTGCTTCATATATGGCCACTCTGATGATTAAACGTCAAATATCGTATATTCGTATTTACGAACAAGTAAAATCAAACATTATGATTTTCATATATATTACAACTGAGATATTAATATTCTAAATCTGTTGTAATGTAAAATTAATATTGATAACTCCCGAGGGGGTGAATCCAGTTCTTGTCTACAAAGATTTAGATAGACTCAAAATATTGTTGATGATGATTTTCACTTAGAACATTATTGGAGTGAAGGTCAATCCTGGCAATGTGCGGTTTAACAAGTTGAGGACACAGTTCGTGAGGCCAGAAATCGCCATCGACTGCTCTCAGAGCCATGTCCCCGTCACCGGGGACGACTCTATTTCACGTTTCGGTGACGTTCCGTGGCCTCCGAGATAATCAGATTTGTATTCATTTGACTTCTTTTCATGGGGGTGCTTAAAGGCACTTGCGTATGAGAAAAAACTTCGCACATTGGACGCATTCAAAATCGAAATCCGTCAAAAAATCATTAAAACCAATAGACGTACATAGTATGATATGCATGTTAGAGTGAGTTTGGGGAAATTTTCGTCAACTGTTTTAATTTTGCGTCAGCGAAAATTGATTGATCAGATTATATTAACGATATTTGGTATTAATGCGTGCAATCCTAAGGTGTATTTTCCTTTAATCCATATTCTTTCTAATGTTTATCCACGAAATATTAAATAGGTTATTGACCGAATGATAGAATGAACGGATTTTTTTTTTTTTGAGATTTTATTTATTTAATTTTTCAACAAAATCTTCATTTTTAAAATTTTGTTTGAAAGTTCAACGAGAATACATAAAATTTGTAAGTAAGCATTCGTATTATTCTTTATATATATCCTCAATTATAGAACTCCGCCATTTTTCATAAATTACATAAAATAAGTGTATAGCTAGTTTTTATTTTTATTTCCCTTTTATTTGTTTATTAAGGAAATCATACAGTCTTTATATAAATATTAGGTACAAAAGAACAATTAAAAAAAGTAAGACCAATTACAGATTTCACACTAATTTATTATGAATACAGCGAGAGAGGAGAAAAATCCTATGATTTTATTTGTTTAAATTACTATAAAATAAAAACGTACCTTATAATCTTTTACAGAATACTTTCTTTTCTCTTTCTTTTATTACACAAAAATAATTTTTCCTGTATAGGAGCCAAAATTCATAAACATTTCTTGTATACCCACGAACAGGCCACGCCTTTGTGGGATTTTTTGTTTACTATTTTTACTATTAATATGTATTTAATTAATATGTATTTCATTGCTTCGTAATTATTCTTTATTTGTTTAATACTCTGTTTTACCTCTTACGTATACTGTAAAAAAAAAACTTTAAAAAAATCAATTGAGCAATAAAGATCGAGTTAAAGATAAAACAAAAAGAGAAAATAAGAAGTCATAAGAAGTAATAAAAGAAACTAAAATTAACGTACGTACACCAAAATAAAGATTAGACATTCGATTTCAGAAACAGCAATATTTTTTATAATCAATTTCTCTATCATGATAAATGGCAATATGAACTTTTTTTCTATTTTTGTTCTAAAGTCTTAACATTCTAGAGGGTTGAGGGTTGCCATACTGTTTGTAAAAAAATGGAAGGTCAAAGGTATCAAAGGTAGAAATTTTTAACACAAAACGCTGAATCAACATTATTGTGAATTATATTGTACAAGTACATTATATCTGCAATTTGTCTCCCAGTTTTTAACTTTTCAATTTCAAAACACTCCAAGCGCTTTTCGTAACATCGAAGTATATTACACTTGAACGACAAATAAGGAAGGTTTTTTTTTCTGTACAGTTTCAATTACATTTAAAAAAAAACACATAATGAGGTGATCAATCAACACATCCGAATTCCAAATTGCTACGAACAAGAGAATTATACTAAAAGATATTGAATTGTGCTTACTTACTTAAAGTTAATATTGTTAATGCCATAAGTAAAACAACTTTGAGTCCTTTTTCTTGTAAACGCTATTTTATATCATTTTTAATATTTGGGTGCATATCATTCAGTTCACACCATTTACCTTAGGAATCAAGATCTTTTTGAAGTATTGCGTGGTCAACTGTTGATTCAATTTTACGCAATAGTTTTAAGGCATCGGTATAGAATAATTTAAATCTATTTATGCATATAATCAGGGTTCCGTTTTTCAAATCCAAATTTTTATCAGTATTTGCTAATTTTCGTCAATCAACGGGGTTGATTTCGCACAAACATAAAAATAATGTTATATATATCATATCTTGATAATTAATCGTATTACCCGCGTGCAACGTACAACGAATTACTAGCAAAATCATTCGCGAACGAGTTGGCATTCTTTGTATCGAGTAGAATGTACCTAAAATGGCAAAATAATCATATGGCGCGTAGAAAACGAAGAATCTTCCATTTCGGCCGTAACTTATATTCACTCAATCGGAATTAAAATACGTTTAAAATCGTACACTACTTTTAAAGCGTGTTTTGCGGGAGTTTGAATAAAGAACAATACAAAGTTATTTGTTACTTTATCTGTAAAGTCGGGTCCGCAATCGCGGGACGTCGCGTACCCCTCCCCGTGCCCGCCGATGCACCGCCCCGCGGCCCCCTCCCGCTCGACCGGGGGCATGCGCGGTTCAAGGCCAGCCGGCTCCGAGGGACCCGTCGGGCCGCGGGCGCGGGTTCGCCATCTCGGGCCCCCGAGACGGCGGGGAGGCCGCGTCGCCGGGCGCCCGGCCGGCGCCGGCCGCGCGGGTCCTCTCCCGTTACTCCGGGCTCGCCGTCCCTCTCCCGCCGCGCCCGCTCCGTCCCACCCGGGGAAAGTGAGGAGACGGTAAAACACGGTGACACAGTGGAAAAGAGAAATGCATTTACTCGGCGCCATATTTACGGCGGGAGGTGGGTCGGGTCATTCTGCGCGGTGGCGGACCGCCCCGCCTCGCCCCCGCCGTCACCCCTTGCCCTCGGAGGAACTCCGCCGGAGAGTCGCGGCACGAGCGATGGGAACTGGGAACACGGAATCGGGAGCGTCCTTCCCGAGGACCGAGGACTGGCGCGGCGTGCGGTGTAGTCGGTAGTCGGTAGTCGGTAGTTACAGCTGGTTGCAGCAGTTGTAGCAGTTGCACAATATGGACGAGGCAGTAGTGGCAGGTAATAACATGCACCGAGAGTAGACCGCATAGAGTACGAAGTATCTGCCGCGGATCTACGGAGGCGTACGGTAGAAATCGTAACTTTATTATTTCTTTAAATTTTATTTCATTCCACACTGCGCAGTCTCCGTATTTGGTAACGAACAAATAAATGTAATATACCTACCTATAATATGTACGAGTAACTATGCCATGCGCACTGCACGTAGACACGTTGCGGCGCGCGGCGCGGCGTCCGTCACCGTCATGGCGCATGGCGATACAACGAGCGCCCCACTATTCGAACATTTCCCTTTTAAAATTACGCAATTTGTACAAATCTGTTCTTAATAATCGTATCCTCAGTTTTATAGTGTAATGTAATACATAATATATCATATTTATCATTATGCACACATATATTTGCTACAAGATTGTTTAAATAAATCCGATATCGTAGTCTTGTTCAAAATTCCAAACTCATTATTTGATGCTCCTGAACTATTTAACTCCATACCAAAGAATTAAGAACAGTCCAGAAGAAGCGTAGAATCATATTTGAATACATCAGACTGTGTAAAAAAAAACCCACTTTGCCGTACTTTCGCCGCGCACATGCGCGAAGACGCCGCGTAATGTTTCCAGACCGTGAAAAATATTATCATAACACGAATGTAAAAATTAAAAAAACAATTTGTTAATTTCTCTAAAAGTTTATTATTCACGCAAAACATTGATTAACACAACAGCGTAGATAAATAAAGGTTCATTTAATAAGAGTAATTTAATTAACGAACATTGAATTTAAAAATAAAACAAAATTTATTTTGCATGAAACTGATATTTTTATGGCATGTTAAATACAATTTGATGTTTTAAAGATAATTTCAGTCAAATGTCCACCACGGCGTTGTTCAATCCGAGAGATCCAATTTTCATTAGTTCTCTCATTAGAATCGCAAAGTATCGTAAAAAATTTGCCTACCCTGGCAACACTAACAAAATGTCCATTTTGTTTTCTTTGACAATCTGACAGATGGACAAATAATTCAACCTTTACGCAATGCATTTGCTACTTACGCATGAAATGTAATCCCATCCTGTTTCTTGTTGATCCTAGCAGCATTTTTACACTTTAAAACGACACAACACGGCATCGTTGAATTCAAATCAGGAGTACTCAGCGACGTCTATAAAGAAACTAATGGGTCAAAACGTAAATCTACTCGTTTAAGAGTAGTTTAGTCGCCTTCAGTTTGGTGCGCGTATGCGGTTTCTGGACCATTCTTAATTCTACGCTCTATACCTACGATTAGACATTCCCAAAAATCTGAGGCAGAATCAGGCCTGTCACACAGAAATGCATACAGCTAATTACAGTTTCAACTCTCGTTTGCCCAGAATCCTCATTTCTTCAGTATTGGCTATTTTGATAATAAATTGTCATCCTTCACGCTAGTAACCAACTTCGAATAAAACCATATTCTCGTTATTTCCATTTTATACGTGTAATTCATATTATTTTTCTGAAATATTTTCTATTAACGTACCTTTTAGTAAATTCTGATTTTAATTTCTTCTTTTGTTTTTTTTTTCCGTAAGTATCATATTTTATTGATTGAATTTACTTGTGCCGGTCATTTATGTTAAAACATTCGATGTTTATTGTGCAACCACTACCTACGTGTATACGTGGACCAACAACCGCGCACCGGTATATGCCGAAGTGCCCTTTGGGCGTAATAAGACGGGTCGTGGTCCTGCGGGTAATGCCGCGGACTCCGGATCCGGAGGGCTGATGTTCGAACTCCACTCTACCGTATTTTTTCCCATTTTCTAACACGGTTATTTACGGCTAAAAGATAATGGTTCCAAAATTAAAATATTTGGGTAAATTGTAATAACGCGAATATTTGTTTTCTACATTAAAAAAAGGGAAATATAGGTACTCTCCGTAGAGAAGAAAATACTTATTTATTATTTATTGTAGTTTTGTTTTATCAGATCTCTATTAGAAGCTCGCGATACAGTTAAATAAAATAATTATATTCGTTTTTGTTTTAATCGGTGCGATTCTAATTTACGAATTATTTTTTTAAACGATATTATAAATTTAGTATTCCTCCTGTTTTTGACGCATTTTATAAATGTTTAAACGCAAGCCCCCTCCACTCGGACAGGTCCGTTCCGGAGCTCTCGTGGCCCCTTTTCAGATAGGCACATTGCAAAACAACTTGACTTACTATAATGTGGCTGTGTGCACCGCGTGCAGTGTGCAGTATATCCCGCGAGATGTGAGATATTGGATGAATCGCTCTATTCGGGGTTGCCAAGGTTGCCGAAGCCAGACCATGACACGGCCCTCGCCCCCTCGCGATGCGGGCGGACTATTGACCCCCGTCCCGGCTCGGCTCTCGGCTCTCGGCGCTCGGCGCTCGGCGCTCGGCGCTCGGCTCTCGGCGCTCGGCTCTCGGTCTAGGCCGAGACGCCTACGTAATATTACCATTACCATTAAAATTGAAGTTATTGTATTAGTTTTTTGTGATTTGCTCAAAATAAAGAAATATGGATTTGCAAATGGTGCGAATTTACCCTCGGTGCGCTCTGCAATCTGATTCCTCGATATCCTCGGTAGCTCAGCCCAGAAAAAAGACAATCCAGAAACTACAAAATACGTAGGTACTTTATCGGATTGCGAAAAAGATATTTTAATATATTTTTTTATTTTTTTTATTTATTTCTTAAGTTAGCTTATATTAAAACTAATATAAACTATTATGTACATTTACATCATCTATATATATTTACATTTCCTTACAGTAACTTATACATTTATTTTCAAATTCTTTCAGACACTTTTCATTCTTCATACATTCAGGCATCTCATCATACATTTTTAAACCCTTATACATCAAACAATTTTGCGACTCAGCTCTTTTCAATAATGGTAGTATTATTTTATCCTTTTGTCTAGTAGCATATTCATGACAATTTTTGTTTAAGACAACTTTATCCTTAAAATATTTTGGTAATTTATCTAAAAAAAATTATGTATAAATATCAACATATTAAATTTAAGTCTCCTTCTTACAGATAACCATTTTAGTTCATCTCTCATTTTTTTTACATTGCTATATTTATTTTTCTTAAGAACTATTCTCATCGCTTTATTTTGTAAAATTTCTAGTTTATTTAAATTTCCTTCGTTTGCTAAAAATAATATTGTTGAGCAGTAATCTAT
Organism: Micrasema longulum; assembly: GCF_059751315.1. NCBI lineage: Eukaryota > Metazoa > Arthropoda > Insecta > Trichoptera > Brachycentridae > Micrasema > Micrasema longulum. Next base: position 172,515 of record NW_028279350.1, read on the forward strand.
ATGTGGAAGAATGATTGTTTTGTAAATTAGTTCTGCAGTATCTTTATTTAATTTATTTCTCAATCTACTAAGGAAAAATATTTTTTTGATATTTTTTTATTAACGTGTTCAAAATTTGCATTTAATGTCAATATACAATATGGCGAGTGCGTGTTGTAGTAAAACTCCCCCGCTCGGTAAGGGGCGAGTTCCTCCTCCACCACCCCTCCGGGCTATTTTTATTTTTCATCTTCACGCAAAACGGTTACATTTTCGATAAAAATTGTATTACAAAAGTACTTCTCCTAAAATTCTACACAAAAAAGATTTTATCCGTCTTCGAGATATCGTAGTCGGAAAAGATTAAAAATCCATTAGCATTTATGGTTTGGCCTAATTTGCAACATCATTTTATGTAATATTTATTTTAAGCTGTTCTCCCCGACTACTTTTTGTATATATATATAGGTACGCATTTATTTTCTAGTACTTAGAAGAATACAGTTCCGAATGTGAAATAGAATCGGAACCTTTAACTAGCGCTATCTACTCGGTGGCTACTCTCGAGTAGAAACGTTAAAGAGAAAATCGAGCGGACATGATTAGTAAACCGCAAATCCATCGGTTCAACACACTGGCACCTGGCACCTGGCACTGTCGGCGAAAACGCTTCCATGTGAAAAACCCCGTAATACTTTGTACCATACTGTCCACTGTCCATACTCCGCCACCGCCGCCGCCGCCGCCGCCGTTCTGCGCTGATATTCATCGGTGCGTCGAACGGTGAAAAGGCTTTCCTCGGTGAATTTGTTCAACTCTTTTACTATCCCTTTATTCTAGCGTTTTATGTCCCGGAGGTAAAATTATTGCCAGGCCTTAGCATAGAGAAGTGTGCAGTTGTACGGAAGATTGGGAGTTGGGAGCATCGCTATGACACGTCGCATATATTATTATTCTAAAGATGATCGAGTGTTTATGTCATGTACGGGCCTGTTTCACACGTATCGTGCTAATCCACTCGGTCCGGTAAAATGGGTGGATACTTAATTATTATTTTCTTTTTCTGTTTTATTTATTTTAATTTTAGTTTATTTGTATTATACATGTACTTAACTAGCTATGTTATTTCAGTTTTATGTAAATACTCGTTACTATATTATTAATATACTTTTATGTAGTAAAAATTCTGTCCAAAAATGAGTTTGTTGTAACTCCTGGGAGTACAGAAAAAATTCAAAATTGTATGATTTAATAAAAAATAAAAATAAAATAGTTTCTACTCGCGGGTAAAAATTTTGCTGAAAGAAATTTATTGGAGATTAGTTAGCTTCATGGTGTACTGTTTCGTGTGTTTACCTACCTTTTGATAAATGAAATAATTGAAATATGAATTATCAATAAATCCACCCTATGATATTTCATTGTTTTTTTATTTATTTTTATTGGGGAAAAAAACTACAGTTTTTACATGTATTGTATATAGAAAATAAGTATATGTATACAAACAAAAAATGTGAAAACAATACAAATTTTCCACAGTGGTGTAAGCTATTGATTAAGTACATTATCGGTATCAAAATATAAAAAAATAAAAATATTGTGCCGTGCTATGTTGAACGTTCGAGTTAATTGGCGGATAGAAATTTGAGCTCTATTCTTAAAATAAATTGGATTTATTTTCCGAGCACTAAGCACAGTAATTTCTAATAAAAATATGTCAATCGAAGCTAAACTGGCAGTGCACAACGAAGTTTTAGTCCCAACACTTATGTATGAAAGTGAAACATGGAACTGGCAGAGGAAGGATGAAAGCCGAGTGAACGCGGTTGAAATGCGATCTCTTAGACGAATGTGTGGGAAATCAATGTATGACAGGGTTACGAATGATGAAATCAGGCGAGAGTGTTAATCTGAGTCAAGTATAACTGATAGTATTTAGAAAGGGTCTCTGAGATGGTTTGGTCATGTAGAACGAATGGACGACGAAAGAATGGTAAAACAAGTATATATAGCGAAAATGAACGGCAACGTTAGACGAGGACGACCAAGGAAGACGTGGCATGATCAGATAAACCAAAATCTTAAGTCTGGTCATGTCAAAAGCAGACAGAACCGAAGGGCATGTATGACAAGATGTATGAATGTGGAAGAGGCTAGGATTGTATGCCAGGATAGACGTGTGTGGCGGTCCATTCTCTCTGCCTACCCCTACGGGGAAATGGCGTGATGGTAGTAGTAGTAGTAGTAGTAGCAATTCGACTTTGAAAGCTCGGGTTGAAGTTGAAGTGATCCGCAACTATAGGAATACTCATGCGTCCTCAAGCGCTGTCTCTCTCAGTAATTCATTAATTATTTTACACCGGACTGGTGCGACAGAGACAACGTTCTATAAAGTTGGCAGTCTCTTTCCTTTTTATATAATTTATTAACTGTCGGCGCGTATACAAACGGAACGCGCTGTCAAATATTTTAAAGTTATATTTATGCGCTGAAAATTGCGATTAAAATTCAATTTTATATTATTCAATTGGGTTTTGAATAGTATGAAATAAAAAAAATCCGTAAACGCGCTGTGATTGTTTGACAGTTTGTTTATGACTTATGTTTTCTGTGGTCATATTTAAACATAAAAAGTATTTGACTTTGTAATGCTGAAATTAATGAAATAAATAATACAAGGTATGTTTGTTATATAAAGTTGTATTGTTCGTGGCCTACATTTTTATTATTTGTTCTTTATGAGGTTAATTTCTTCCTTTGCTTTTTATACTTAACTTCAATCACAACACGGAGAGTTCCGGATTCGGATTTCCAGTGTAAGATCACAATAATTTATGTACATTTTTACGTTTACCGTAACTTTAAGCTCGATGATAAAATAATAACTACAAATCGTAATTTGAGCAGTAAATGCTTTTATTTTATTATGAAGTGATCTGCTGACATTCCATTTGATAAAAATAGAAACTATGAAATTATGAAGAAAAATGCAACTTTCAACGAGTTGTAAATAAATAACTACTATTAGAAAAGGGGAACCGAGATTCTAATTAATTAACCGATATCGATAAAGCGATGCCCGAAGGGCTGAATTTCCTAGCAAGTGACAGTCTATTGGCTGCTAGTTTAATATTGCATTCTCAATCGTCCGTGTGATCTGCGATCTGCGATCTTACAGGGCGAAACGCAGGGCTGAGATAGCGAGCTCCATTCGTGGGATTAAAGATACAAAAAGTTTGTTTTAGATTTATTTACTTTATTTTTATACCTTTGAATAATATCTAAAATTCACTTAAAATTCCTTCATCTAACAAGTTCAAGAAACCCCTAATAATTATATTAAGAACTGTTATATTTTCCCTCTCGGTTTTATTATTATTATTTCTTTTATTAATCAATATACTCGTATTTCATAAATTGTACATGTTTTTTTATTCTATACAAATCTACTTTTATAAATCTGGTAAATGTTATAACTGTAACTCTCCAAAAAGAAACTAACTCTTGCGCTTGGAGAGTGACTTACACTGTTATAGTTATTTAATTATTAGAATTTATATAATTTTGAATAAACGAGTACATAAGAAAAAATAAATAAATAGGATATAAATAAAAACATACAATAATAATACAGTCATACCAATTAAAATTGAATGCAGTTTTTACACTCGTTTAAATTTTTTCTTTAAATTTATTTTATTTGTTTAAATAGTTTTTAGTTCATTGGGGAGATGATTGGAATTTTTGACACCTTTAAAGACAAATCTTTTTTGACCATGACTCGTGTGGAATTTAGGGATTTTATTTTGGTATCTGAGTGACTTATTCATCTCAAATTCTTTTATTTATCTTCTTTGTAAATTTAAAAATTGTTTTTTTAATAAATAGTGTCTTCCGAATGAACTTTAAATAACTTATTTAGAATTTCCGTATTGAATGTTGAGGGTTTCTTTAAAATTACATTTTTGGTTTAGCCCATCAAAAGTGCCAACAAATTATTTGAAATTCAAGTTATATCAAGTTTATAAGAAAAAAATGTTTGCATATTCCGTTTTTAATACAGAAAATTTGTAGATAAAATTGAAGATAAATGTTAACTTCCCATTGTAATCGGGACCTAGAATGAGAAAACAAGAACTACATAATATTATCTCGAATCGATCGGTGACTATCGTCCTATTGGAAGGAGTGCAACGACGGGAAGGGAAATGATAAGGGGGAGGGGGGGGGGATTAAGTAAGATTACGGTTTCGTTTGTTTTCGCTTTAGCGCTGAGCGCTGAACAAACACGCCGTGTTTCTATATTGAGAATGATAACGTACCTCGGCAGTGCAGCATCTATCGGGTATTGTCATCGTGTCCCCCATTACCTATTAGGACATCGCGGACTCCAGAGTTGCCAGCAACCTGAGAATCTGCCTCGACATTGTCGACTATCGGAAGTTTCTGATCCCTCATACCGAAGGCGTTCCTGATCCTGTTCCTGTTCCTGTTCCCGTCCGCACTGCCTCTGATAACGGAACAAGCCGACAAGAGACGCACCGAGCTTTAAGCGCGCGCGTATTTTCTTATTTTTAAATTTTTACGTTTTTGTGATTATTACAAATATTGTAGTTCTGGAGCCAATTTCAGCTGTATGATTAAAATGACCGCGCTAAAACAGGGGAATCGCGATCACAATGGAACATTCTTGAACACCTCATATTAAATGTCAAAATATTTACGTTTCGCAACGCATAATCCCCTGCGCAATCGCATGTTTGAATAACACCGTATTCATTTACGAGGAAAACAAACCGACACGAGCGTTGACTTAGAGATTACACACGGGTTGACTTATGACTGCGATAACTTAAGCTTGTTCATTATCGTTCATTGCGATCGCTCAAATGCTTAGCAAGTTTTTAAGCACGTCGATTGTTATTTGTGATTGAGCGACCGAGTCCGCGACGCCACCGCGGGACCGCAGCCCGGTTCGAGTACTCGACCGATACACGACTTTACTTATTTTGTGATAGTAGGTGTTTCGACAGAGATGGAAAACCTTTTTCGGAACATTGAAGCGCGGGCGTTTACGGGACTCACGACCCATTGGCTGGTTTAAGTATTCAGTTCGCGCACTTACGTTCATAATTCTGCATTTTTTTTAAATATTCTTTGTTATTCGATTTTACAATTGAATGTAATAACGCATTTATGCAAATATTTTTTCTAGTACCCCGAGCCAAAAATTAATAAAATAAAAATCTTCGAATGATTTTTGAGTGATTTAAAAGGTAGCAAAATATTGCATATTTACATTACTCTTCCCTCTTACATAATAATAAAATATCTCAAAATTAGTTACGTACTTATCAGCTGTACGTATTTATTGCATACTTACTCGCTTCGTTTGAATAACAGGGAAATATCACATATTACGAATACCAATAAAAGTATATACAATGGATCTAGACTAATTAATTGTATTTTCAAAATCAATATGCATATTGTGGAGAAACCTTTCCGTGTATAAATTTTAAAAATATTTTTTAAAATACGTCACTAGAAAAACGCGACATGTTTGGCCTTGATAGCTGTGACGTCAAGATTCGTGATAATGTTCTAAACAAATTTGAATGGTCAAGAACAAATAAACATGAATCGTGGCCAATGGAATGACCGCTTTTGCGGGAATTCAAAATTTCAAATTTAAAAAGATTTTTTATGCTACTAATACGTAACAATTTTTTTTCAATGGACAGTATTTCATAGACCTTTATTACTTTGAAAATATAAAAAAATGAAGTGACATTTCTCTATTGTTGCACATCCCAACTCCCAACATAACTGACATACTTTTAACGTTATCAAATGAAAATAATACGCTCTCGTTACCAACAACAACGAAACCTAAATATCCTTCACTCAGTCCGCGAGTCTGCGAAGCATTCCCGTCTGACAATGCGCGCCATTTTATTAATTTATTTTACACTTTACTAGCGTATATAATTTTATATATTGCCTTAGTTCAGTTTGAGAAAATTACAAGTACGTGGACATATTCTAGGTAAATTATACAGAATCTTATAATTTTATACAAAATTTGTAACGAAAATGAACTAAAAGCCTACACTATACTATGAAGAGTGGAGAGGGGATCGGAAGGAAAGAAGAAGGAGAAAGGAACGACTCGAACATTTAGATAGTGAGATTTCAATCTTGATTTATATGTAAATAAAGAAGGGGCGTCTCTGACGTTAGTGGATAGATTATTCCACAATCGAGAATGATGTGAAAAAGGAGGTAAAAAAATTAGAGCGGTCAATGGGTATCGAAAGGTCGACATCACGCGATCGAGGAAACCGTTCATCGATCGATAATTCCATCGGATCGTAACGCAATTTGATCAATTAGGAATCAACTATCAGCTGGTGAATTTCGTTAAATGTGATATAAATAATTGATTATTAAATATTAGGGATTATTTTTCAAAAATTGGTAAAATTAGTCAAAAATGAATAGTGAACAGTTTTAGATATGTCCGTGCGTGGTGAGTGATGACATACTATTTGGTATTAGGACTAGTGACCGAGTACTGCGTAGGTATTAGGAATGTACGTAGTGATAAGTGATGCATTATTTTGTACCGGACACGACATCCGGAACTCTGCCAGACAGGAAGTGGGTTAATTTTCCGAAGTACCTAACTGGATAGTAAGCGACCTGGGCCCCGATTACAGTGGAAAGTTAACAGAGTTACCTTCGACTGTCTATAAAGAAAACCCGATATTTGTGTTCGCAAATGAGTATATTTGCATGAATATTTAAAGTACTCGTCTCTTCGTCGGTAACCTATAATTGAACATGTTTAATAACTGCAATATTTCAATGTACCTAAACTCGCAGCTGAATCGTAAGATTGATCGCCTCACCTTTTTATCTAACATCTAGCGTATCATAATTCCCAACATTTAGTGTGTCAATCGATGGACTGTTGAAAATGGTGATGATGATTCACAACGCTATTTTATTGATTGATTTATTTTTGTATACGGCCTTTTTGCCGTATTACGTGTTGTCAGTGTAATAGGAGGAAAGTATACATAAAAATTCATTTTTATACTTAGGCTGGGTTGTTTGATCAATAAGAAATAATAGAAATTTAGTAGTAATAGTTAGAGTTTTTAATAAGTATTCCTCTTTTTTTACACAATAAAAATTCTGTTTTTAAAATGGTTACTCTTACTTTCGATTTTTAACTATTAGTAATGATCGAACACCCGGCCTTAGAGATTTTAAACAAAATGATTTCCAATAAAAATAACGAAGTACTCGATGGTGATCAGCGATGCCTGCAGTCTTCGGTCCCTCCTACGCTCGGCTCCCATTTTCTCGGTCGGCTGAGGGGTCTCATATAGAGATAATACATTAAATACATCGCGTCTCCAAACTTCAAATTTCAGATTTACCTTAGAAAAAATAAACTTACGATTACAGTAAAATCTTGCAGCTTTCCTAAATGCAATTTAGTATTTCAACACTCCTTTATAAGGGCTATTATTCTTTAAAATAAAACTGCTTCACTTGAGACAGTGTAAGTGAGATAGTATTGCACGCACCCGTTATAATGTGAAAAGGAGATAACGATTATGTGTACCAGTATATTACAAAGAAGTTAGATTAGGATAATACTGAAGTCCTGTAAGTTAATTTGTTGTAATGTACAAAATATGACGAATTGACATTTCAATCCTTAGTATCAGTATGAATACTTTAGTGAGTTTTCAAAAACAAAGATTCGTTAAACAAGAATAAAATATACATGAATTATATAATGTTTTTAACGGACGATGACATTTATATGTTATTCTTCAGTATCCATTTAAACTGTAAAAATAATGTTTAAGTTATGATAAAAACGTTACTAGTAAATTAAAATTGAATAGTGCCAAGAGTAAATTGTGCATAAAAAATAGTAAAATGTATAACTTACACCGTTTTGTGAATGTTAAAGTGATATAAAAATTAATGAAAGAATGATTCTAAAAAGGCAATTATTAGTTCTCGGTGAGGAATACTTTGAAATAATTTAGATTCTATCACATTATTTACAAAGAAATAGTGTTTTCCTTCGAGACAAGTAAAGGTAGTCACAATTAAGCGAAAATTATCGGTACGCTTATGAATAATATTATTTTATAAATCACTTTTTCGACGATTGGACTAGTATATGAAATAGCCGTGCGGATAAGTCGTTGCTTTCTAACGACTAGGGTTGGGGTTCGAGTCTTCGGTTCCAGTTTTTTTGCAATTATGTTTATTGTTTAAAAAATGTTTGTGTTAAATTAGAAAATATTTTAACTGAAACTATAAGCCGCTTATGCCATTTGTTATAGATTATTTATCAAACATAAAATAGTCTTATTTTTGGTAATTATGTTTTTTTTAATGCATTTTTTTGCTAATTAAATATGCGAATTAAATGAGAAAATATTTTAACTGAAACTATTAGCCGCTAGTGCCATTTGTTATAGATTATTTATCAAATATAAAATAGATCTTATTTATATGCCAAAGTACCGCTATAGACATTTCATCAGAATTTTTGCAGCTTACCAATCTAAAAACTCACCGCTCGAACTGGTACACCTACAGTGCGCTTAATGGGCTGGGTACTCTCGCGGGATCACATCCCCGTGGAGTGAGACTCGGGACATAACACCGGGTAGTGCCAGCGGGTGGACTACGCAGTGCGTATCTGTAATCTGCACTCTGCAGTTTCCCCTCGGTCGATGTCCCGCCTCCCGCCCCTGCCCACCGAGACTCGAGTCTCGTGACGTCGTGACGCCCGAGGTTCGAGATCTAATGCATCCTGCACCGGGCACTGTGCCCAAAACGTCGAGCCTATACTGACAGAAAGCATTAAGTAAACGGTCTTTATATATTTTAAATAAAGATGCAAGATGTTGATTTGAAATTTTATGCGCTCCCCAGAATAGAGATTACTCTTTCGAAGCTTAAAAAAAATTAAAATAAAATAAAATTGCTTGGGAAATAATACGTTTTATTGACTTAATGCATTTTGTCGGTAAAGCCTCGATACTATGCACACTCGCGATGTCCGTACGAACTTTGACCCGGACTGCTTAGCCGATAAAATTCGTTTACCGTTCAATTTAATTTTTAATTTCATCGCGATCGAAATAATTTTATAGCTTTAATTTAAATTTTAAATGATCACTTTCACAGTGTGTAACGTTCACCATTCTGACTGTGCTTTAACTAGACATCCACATTACGTTCTCAAAAATATTCGTAACAATAAATTTAAATCTCGATAACTCTCTCGGGGGTTGGTCTCCACTCCACCCTTGTCTTCAAACATTTGGACGTACTTAAATATTGTTGATATTTAAGTAGGTCATCATCATCGTCATTCCCTTTCCGCTCCTAATAGTGCATGGGGCACTGTATTGGTACACCGATCGCGGCGTTTCTCGTTCATTTCTGTTACATGAAGGTAAAATGATCAGTCTTAGTAGGCTTCAGGTGCCAGTTCAGGGACTATGAAATATTCTAGTGTAAAAACACCCTTTTTAATAAATATTTCATGTCATCATACCTGGAATCGAACCCGAAACTTCTCGCATGGTAGGCAAACGCACTGACCACTACACCACGAGGTCGAAGCTCAGACTACATAATCGTCGATCGACCATTTTGTCAATTTGACTAGCCAATACGTATTCTGGCTGAAATGACAATCCGGCTGCTGCGAACGCACTAACTACCTATTCACAAATTTGTCGTAAATCCTCTTTGTTAAACGTTTTTGTTTGCTATTGCATATTTGCAATACGGAACTTACCTTTTATTTTCCGTCTACGAGTATATTGCCTGTACTCGTGTAATAAGTAAAACGGAAGGTCCTGCCTGAACACACGATTTCCTAGCTAGTCGGGACCTGAAGCAAAGAACCTCGGTACATTTTAAATCTGCGAAATAAATCGTAAATAAATACTAAAATTATTGTTCACCGCGATGGTTGGATTAGTTAAAAAAACTTTAAATTCGGAGGTCGAAGGTCCGATTCACCGCCAATACGTATTTTTACTTTTTTTCTACTACTTCTACTACCATCACGCCATTTTTCCGTAGGGGTAGACAGAGATAATGGACCGCCACACACGTCTATCCTGGCATATATTTCTAGCTTCTTCCACATTCATACATCTTGTCATACATGCCCTTCGGTTCTGTCTGCTTTCGACATGACCAGACTTAAGATTTTAGTTTATCTGATCATGCCACGTCTTCCTCGGTCGTCCTCGTCTCACGTTACCGTTTATTTTCGCCATATATACTTGTTTTACCATTCGTTCTACATCTATCTACCAAACTATCTCAGAGACCCTTTCTAAATCTTATCAGTTATACTTGACTCAGATTAACACTCTCGCCTGATTTCATCATTCGTAACCCTGTCATACATTGATTTCCCACACAATCGTCTAAGAGATCGCATTTCAACCGCGTTCACTCGGCTTTCATCCTTCCTCTGCCAGTTCCATGTTTTACTTCCATACATAAGTGTTGGGACTAAAACTTCGTTGTGCACTGCTAGTTCAGCTTCGATTGACATATTTTTATTAACAATTACTGCGCTTAGTGCGCCGTTCATTTTGCTGCCCACATTCACTCTCCTTTCTACATATTTTTCTACTCTTCCATCTCTCGTAAACATACTTCCCAGATACACAAATTCTTCTACTCGTTCGAGACATTCGTTGTTTACATTTATTAAGCAGTCAGTAACCTCACTTCCTCTTTCAAATACCATCACTTTTTCGCAACACGATTCGCTCTCCAGGCATCATACATTCTAGAGACTATTTTTCGCAAATCCTTTTTGCTGCTTGCTAACAGAACCGCATCATCAGCATACAACGAGCAACTTTTTTCTAATCTAATTAAATGAACTAGTTGCTGATAATTCGATTAATCAGTTAAACCGCGTCTTCGCGTAAGTGTTTCACCCCAAGAATATCTGACTTCCACTCGACTTGACTTCGCCGGGCCCACAATACGAATATCATCCGAGTTCTCTTCCTTTTTCCATTCGAGTAATATGCACTTAACACAAACACTAGCCACTTGTGCGAGGGAAGCCATTCTTTCCGCGAGTAACTCTTGTGTTGTTTGGGAAATGCAAAATTGTTCAATTTTGCATTTCCCAATAAAATAACAACTAATTGAATAATAACTCGTTACTCAATACCAAGCGAGAAACGATAAGATAACCGTGTAATTCGCGGTAAATCGTTAAAAAACCCGTAATTGAATTAATCGTTAAAACGGAACCGTACCTACCGTATTTTGCGGACGATAAGACGCGCCGGAGCATAAGACGCACCTCAGAATGTATCGTATCATTTTTTGTAGAGTAACACGTGTCGGACGTTAAGACGTACCGGACTATAAGACGCACCCTATTTTTTGGTAAAATTTTCAGAGTAAAAAAGTGCGTCTTATGGTCCGAAAAATAAGGTAATTAATTTTCTCTAATATTTTTAAGTATGCATTTAGTACGTTGTCCAGGCGGACGAAGAATACCGTTATTTGTGCGAAAGGGAACCAGAACCTTGGACGAGCGTTTTCTACTCGATGGCTACTCTCGGGTAAAAATCCTAAAACGGGAAATCGAGTGGAAAAAGTCCGCCTTGCAATGGTGGTTAGCGCACTACCATTCTTGAGGTGCCATATTCGATTTCTAGCAAGATGGATATCATATATTTGTTTTAAGGGTGGTTCTACACTACGATATTTCACTGTCCCCGCACTAGTACCGGAAGCGTAAGACTGTTCATCTAACCGTCAAATAACGGATGAACAAAATACACGCTGTATTGTGTCTCCTTACAGCGCTTTATGCACCATCGAATCGATGACGATAATGAATAAGCAGTGGACGGCGGGCGCGTGCTGCTCACTGCACACACGCGTATCCGTCGCCATCATTTCCCACTCCGCACCCGGTGGTGCACGGGCCACTGTATCGGAACATCGAGTATGTTGCGTGAAGGAAAGGCGATCAGTCTTACGCCTCGGATGCCAGTCCGGGAACATTGAAAGATTGCAGCGAAGAACTAATATTTCACGTCCAACCCGCCAGGAATTTAGCCTCGGACCTCGAGCGTGGTAGGCGAACGCACCGACCACTTCACTGTGAGGCGGACTAATCACTACTCAATTTCCTTTTTCAGGATTTTTACCTGGCGACAGTCATCGAGCGCAATACACTCGTTCAGAGATTATTTTTTTTAGATTGTAGTTGCATTTTTATTTACGTTGCTTATTACGTACGTACGAGGTTTATATTTTATAAAAAATAGATTTTTCCGCTTTTTAATAAGCTTCTATTTTATCCTCGAGTGTTGGAATCGGGGGGGGGGGGTATTCTGTAGCGGGTCATTCAGGAACTTCTCAGTATTTGCTCTAGTGAAGAGCCAACTACTTAAAACTCTTAGAGAAGCCGGCCTGTTGGCAGTCATCGTATCCTTCCGTTCCACTTGAAGAGTGTCAGGCATTTTGTGACCTTCTTTTTGGAAACAGAACGATCTCCCTGGCATCGGCTCAGGTTTCGAGTGGATTCATACCATTCGGCCTGAGGATCGGGGAGCTCGCAGATGCGTACGAGTTGAAGAAGAGCCTCACCTTGCGGGACTTGCCGCAGGACGGACCTAACCAGGGAGTCGGAGACTGTTTCTCGCTCCCTCGCCCGCGGGACGCTGCCCGATAGATCGCGGCTACGATGACCGGACACCGCCCGAGGCAGTGTCGGAGAAGTCGAGGATCTTTACTGGTTAGTCTCTTGAACTGCGAAGTAGGTGCAGCGTTTGTACCTTTCGATGGCGTAAGAGAGCCGTCGTCGATTTCTGCTCTGTATTTTATTTTTAAATTTTGAATCTTGTAGTAATAATGTGCTTTAATAATAACAATATCATTTTTTTTTATTTATTAAAAGAAAACAACAGCCATTACAACAAAAATATAAATATTTACAAATAAACCAAAATTATAGGCTAATTATAGTTTTCTATACATTATTAAATACAATGTCAAAAAAAGAAGAAGAAAAGCGTACATTGAAATAGCCACTCCGCATCATTCCACACCTAAAAAATAAATAAAATATTACAATAATAATGAAATAATAAAAAAATAAAAGAAAAAGTTTTTTGTTTACTCGGACTTAAAAATAAAATATTTCATTTATAAGTTATTTAACACATATTTCTTAACCTTCCGTTTAAATTTTGATATTTGTTTTTCTTCGTTAATGTTTTTTCACATATAATATTTTTTACTGCCATAAGGCATTGAATAAAATTGAATTTTGTGACTTCGCCTTTTTTCTAAATGGTAGTCTGTTTTTTTTTTACCTTTTCTCTGGTATCGTGATCACGTTCACGTTGGCTTAACTCACTTTTTTCCAAAATTCTGTGTTTTAAAAATATTAATAATACAAGTAAACGTCTTATTACGCCGGGGTCCTGTTCCGAGAGACGCCGAAAAAAACCGGCGTAAAATGAACACAAATATAATGGAAGATATAAGGTTAGGTTCCGTGTCAACAATCTAACATTATTATTGAATACATATCCTATTTATATCCAACTCACCAGTTCGTCGGTACTAAATGAAATGATCACATTTTTATGGAAAAAGCATCCAATTTCATTTGCTTTGATTGTTGCTTCCTTTTTTACAGAATTATAGCATAAACTACAAATATTTGAATATTCTTTTAATTTTCATAATAATAAAATAAAAATATAATCGTACCTTTCTATTTTTCTTAAAAACAAAACGAATACTAACTCGGAAACAATTTCACACACACAATTGGCTGCTCGCGTACGCGGTAATAGAATAAAACAACGTGTGAAAGTGTGTCCGCTATTAGAATCGCGGCGCCTACTGTCGTCTGGTGTCGGCCGCACCGAGGAATCCCACGCCGGCGTAAATCGAACCGGCGCAAAACGACGTTTACCTGTATTTCACATCGAGTACCGTATTTTTCATCCACAGTATTGTATATAGAAATATACACATTACGCAACTTTTGTATTCGGTTAACACGAATAAATGTACGATTTCTTTCACAACACACATTCTATTCTTGAAAACTTTTAATTATACTTTTATTTATTTAATTTGGTTCGTTTTATTGTTGCAATGTTACGCGGTTACGACACATGAAATTGAAGGCACTTTAAGTAAATTGCTCCGCAAAAAATGGATATAATTATTCTACCGACTCAAATAAAGTACTCGAGAATCGTAACAATAACGATCATTTCATTCCAACATTTCTCGCGCAACATTCAGACTTCAGACTCTTCAGACTCTTCAGACTCTTCAGACTGGCGGTGTTTTTGCTCGCCCGTAAATGAATATAATTATGGATTATAATGTATCGCCCTCGTTGCGTCGGTGCCGCTCTAATTCCAATAACTTATGTTTACTTAATTAACTACCGGAGTTGGTGTATTTCACCTTTCCAGTCTAGTGCCTTCACACTTCACACTACACACAGCTACGGTATTGGCCATCTTTAGACGCGGACGCGGTAGCTACTAGCTACTAGCTGCCGGTAGATGGTAGATGCCGGCGCAGTGCCTTCGAACACCTGCAATGCGATGTGAAGGTTCAGTGGTGTTTTAATTTTTTTTATTCGTTATGTGTAGACTCTCAAAGCCAATTTAAATATATGTATCGTGTTATCAGCGCTATGATTTATTAAAGTTTTACAATTTTTGAATTAATCCGCCCGTGAAATCACGAGTTCTCGTCGGTGAGTTCTGCTGATTTATTAGTTGACTTCCCAGAAATTGGAAGTCTATCGCGATAATACATTATATCGGATAGTTCGGAAGAACTTGTGACGCAGTTCGAAGTTGTTCATTTTTACAAATTTTTTCGAACGTTTTCGAAATATTTCGCCATGCAATCAAATGCTTTAATTTGAGGAAACATTTTTTATATCCAATTTCCGTATAACTCATATTTTAGGCGTTGAAAATTTCAGTTACGTAACATTCAATATGATGTATGGTGATTGTTATTTTGGTATTAAATTGTCAATCAAAAGCTTTGAATTTCGACTGTACATTAGTTTTAGTTTTATCAATATTCACATTCGTTTTACACATTTTTCTCATCAGTTTTCATTAAAATTCGTTTCTAATACCAACTGACTGATTCCCTAATCGAAAACCTCACCGCACGCCCCTGGTATTTATGTGCGCGTTTGAACATCCATATTTCTTTAATTCTCTTCTTCTCCCTTCTCTATAATGTTCTCCGTGTCCGCTGTAATATGTTAATATAAACTCCCTGCTGGATAAAATTTAGTTATTGTCCACAAACATTTGGACAAACTAAGAAATATTTCAAATTATCCATACGAAACATATTTTGGAAAATTTAGAGGTTTGGTTTATAAAACATATATTGTTTTCTCTCGGGAATAGGAATAAGGAAGATATTCATTTTTTTTAATAAATAATAAACAAATAAATAATATACCATATCTCACTCTAGGTATACAGACTAGTAATAGCCGATTAATATGAAATATAAATAATTTTATTAGATTATTTATTTCTACGGGAAATCCGCTTAACTAAAACGCCAGTGTTGGGAAATAATAAAGTCATGCCGTTTATTTTTGTTCAAAATGATTTTTATCCGAAATGCTCAAACGGGAAGTAATTTATTAAGTTCGTTTCGTGACTCATTTTGTAATTACCGATTGGCTCCATCCAACGCTCCAATCTGCCGTCTTAGGGAATTATTACACTCGCGGAAAATTCTACGTTTTTTATCTGTTTTATTATACTAAACAATAGTTGGTCTAATGGAGATGGCCGCGATTACCACTTGCGAAATCTCTCACTCCGCTCTAAGAAGAAAACTAGTATATTTTCATGTGTTCTCCCCACAGTTTTCACACTCGTACTAAATATATTTTTCTTTTTATTATTATTGTTTATTGTGCGTTTTTTTAATATAAATAAATACGTAGTGTGTAAAACTGTCGGAACATTTTGTTAATTATCTCTGTATATTAAGTATTCTTTGTATATTCTTAAATGTAAAAATATTGTTAATAAAGTATATTGTTAAGTTTCCTCGGCACGGGTAATCACAGTGAGGTCACATTATTTTTATTATTAATCTTTTTTTACCATGTGGAAATAAAAAATATTAAAAAATGCCACAATGACTTACCTTACCGCTTGAAAAATACGCTGCATTTGCAGCGTATCTAAATTAGAGATCAATCTGAAAAATACACGATGACTTCACTTACAGGGCGAGACATAACGCGCCCTTAATATATTTTTTTTATTCAACCCTAACGAGCTTTTTAAAAATAATCGATATATTAAAAAAAAGACAAAGTAATAACAAATTACACCGTTTAAGTAATTGCGATATTTTCCGTGTATACTCGAAAATATTCAAATTGATATGCTACAAAAGCGGTTCTATTTTTGCTTTTTTACAATGAATATTCGGATGAGCAAACGCAAGAGCCTTAAAGTGATCGTTCGTGGAGCGAAATAAGAGTTTGATCGCGTTAGAGGGAGATATATGTATGGAATATGATCGAACTTATGAAACGAAGGCATGACATGCTAATAGGTGTGCATAGTTAGTTATTAGCGCGATGTAGCTAGTGGCAGTCAGTGACAACAAAAAGCGACCAGCTAATTTAGTTCCATCAATAAATTATTACAAAGCCTGCAATTTCGCCGCTGCTTTATTACTGCATCCGGTAATTACATTTATTTTACCGTCACTGCTCGTATCAGTACCTTTATATGATTAGCTATGTTATATTCACTGTGCACTTTGACTGGTACAGCGGGGTTGGGAACTACGTATATTATTCCGTCGGGTAACTTACATTTTGCTAGTTGCGAGATATTGCGCTTCGTCGTTGCACTTTTGATACCTCCGATGTGGCAAACTCATAGTTTTGAGTAAACGAAAAAAACTGTTTTAAAAAATATCTTCAATTTTTTTATAATAAATGATATCACGATAAATTGGAGAAACATAATTGACCTTTATTCCATTCTTTCAATTGTTGAAATATTCATTGCTTGTAAATTTGGCCACATCGGAAATATTCTGCGCACAATTTCACATCGCATTGAAGATATTGATCGCAAATTTTCAATGAATAAATAATAATAGGAAACAACAAATCGTCTATTTTTTCAATTTATATTACAAACAAATTGCGGAATAGAAATCCCCACAAATAAATTTCAAACATAAAATTAATAATCGTATGAAAAAAAAAGTTATAAATCTACAGGTACTTTTCTCTTCTAAGCTCTCTTTTCTTGATTAATTTCTTCCATTTGGCTCAAAAGAACGATTGTCATGAGGTGGCGGCTCTATCTATTACATCTATCAATTCTTGAAGGTGTCTGAATTTAGATTCTGTAATAGATAGAGGCCCATTATACAAAGCTAGAGGGTCAATAATTACACCTCATCTGCGTCTTTGTCTCCATTCGTCGTTTTAATAATGTTAAGTTCGAACGAAATACCACCATTTGATAAATATTTCGACCCACGAATATCAATGACCACTAGATCTCCGGTCTTTTTCCAGGGCGCGAAGGTAAATTTGTATCTAAATTATGTTTTTTTGTTTTAAGTCGTTAAAACATTTATATTTCTTATGCCCCAGAGTTGACTGAACAGCGTCGACTTGACCTTTTTCTAAATACGACGACATGTACTCCGATATTTGAGTGATGCGTAATACACATACATAAATACGCTTACGTTATATGTATAAATATATAATACCAAATAACTATTTAATGTTATTTTATTACGGTTATTTACAATTAATACGCGACTCTGCTTTTATATATTTTTTATATAGTTTAAACCATCACTTTTATAGTCTCCAAGTATAAGCATTTAAGTTTTACAAATGATGTATGTTTGTATTCTAAATAAATAAAATAAAAGTCCTAACTAAATAGTATAGAAATAAAATCCGTATTTAGTCGTCACCTATAGATCTGTTAAAAAGCCAAATAATTTATATGACACGTGTTTATAGGTAAAATAATTAATAATGAACGTAATTTATATATTCCTACTAGGTTAAAAGTCAAAATCCGCATCATCATTCCCCTTTCCGCATCCAGAGGTGCAGGACCCTGCTTTTGTAAACCAAATGCGGCGCATTTCGATAATCTGTCACACGAAGGTAAGGTGATCGGCCCTACGCTCCAGGTGCCAGTCCGGGATCAATAAAGTATTGCAGTTTTAAATCAATATTTCGTACCCAGGACTCAAATAATGATACGATGGTGGTTTTTATTGGGGCTATGTATAGCGTGTGAGCTCGCCAATATATGACAGTAAAAATTTTATTGTCTTTGAATTTCCTAGAGTTTTAACCATCGAAAAAAAAGAAGATTGCAAATCAAATCAACAGACAATGGAAATTTGATGTGTATTATTTTAATAGATTGTTTATAACAGACAATTACATAGAGAAATATCCATTTTTATTTTTTGTAATAAAAACAGTCTAGTAAATTCGAATAAATAAAAATACGCTTTATATTAACAATATTAATTAAAATGCTAAAATAATATTGAATACTTGAAAAATAAATATTACTGAGTGTTACAAACATAATTTAAAAAACGGATAGCGATTAAAAGTAAAAACTATCTTTAGTTTAATTCTTATAGCGATAAATACATAAACATTATAAATACATAAACACAGGAGTTATACAAATACAAAAATAATATTGTAACTAGGCGGCTACCTACACGGTTAAATTTCGAAACACCACGCAATTTCTTATCTCGGCTACGCTATGTAAAATGAAAAAAAATATTTAAATTAATAATTTCATCACGTCATGAAGTCGCCCCTGGGTAGCGCCTGCTAACGTCAATCAACAAAAACATCCTCGTTTTAATTACAATATTTCGGCTACGCCATAAATCTCTTTTTTCAAATAATTTCTCACGTCACAAAGTCGCCCCTGGGTAGCGCCTGCTAACGTCAATCAACAAAAACATCCTCGTTTTAATTACAATATTTCGGCTACGCCATAAATCTCTTTTTTTTAAATAATTTCTCACGTCACAAAGTCGCCCCTGGGTAGCGCCTGCTAACGTCAATCAACAAAAACATCCTCGTTTTAATTACAATATTTCGGCTACGCCATGAATCTCTTTTTTTAAATAATTTCTCACGTCATAAAGTCGCCCCTGGGTAGCGCCTGCTAACGTCAATCAACAAAATCATCCTCGTTTTTATAACAGTATTTCGGCTACGCCATGAATTTCTTATAAAAAATGTCAAAACGTCACAAAGCCACTCTCTGAGTGTCGCTACTGACATCATTTACAAAAACATAATTATTTGTGCTTTTTTCAGGTAAGCAACATTTTTTTTAAATACACCTACCTTACCGATAAAATACTATTAGTAATTAAACCAAGGTGTGCTTTAAAGTTCCGTATGGCCAAATAATATTTATTATTAGAATATTATTGACATGCAGTTCAAGCAATGCTGCATTCACGTTGCTTTACTTCTGAGAGCTCAACTGCTATGTTTTTCTATGGTTATGTTAATGTCATCTGTCATGTATTGGCGAGCTCACAGGCTATACTTACGCCTTTTATTGTTTACAAATCCTGAACATATTATATTTGCTACGTTTACTTAGCATAATTTAAATATGCACATCGGGTAATAGTCTGCATCAGAGTTCCGACGTTTTAATCCCCTTCTACTAATAGATAATAATACCCGAGTACAACTTGTTGTGTGTTTTCTAATCGTTATTTGCGACCACTTTCCCAGAATTGAAATATTTGTATCTAAAAATGACAATATTATGTTTATTGTATCATGTATCGCGGCACCTCCTCGACTTCTCATAACTCCTCGTGACTAGCCCGATCTCGCGAACCTAATATTATTATCGAATCTATAAATAGGTTCAACCCTCCGGCTCTTCCGACGGCGATGTTTACACGTTTACAGGTCAGAGCTGCTTTTGTAAGCCAAGTGCAGCGTGATCGGTCCTACGCTGCCTGATAATTCATAATAATATGTCCGCAGTCTGCATTAGAGGTTCTAATAATGGCCGAGATTGGGGAGCATTTCCTCAGACATAATGAGTCTTAGCTATTTGGACCTTTTTATTTTTATCTTCTACCTATGTTTACAGACGCGATACAAGGTCATGGGAAAACTTAAATTCACATGATAGTGGTGGTCAAAATGGGTTTCTTGGGAAAAAGACATTGTTTGAGTGAAGTAACCGCCCATCAACTATCAACTATCTTTACCGACAACCCAAGAATCGTTTTACAACTGACATTTTTTCTGTTGTGTAATATATTCATTTGCATTTGTATTTTGAAAACAAAATAATTTTAGTTGAAGTTTGTGTTAAAAGAATACAATATTTAAATGAAAAAGTAAAAATACCTCGTGACCACTTATTTGCTTTTGGAGTTTCTAATGCTATCAATTTGTAAATGGCTGTAGTTATAGTCAGTAATTATACTTTTGTTTTTTTTTTATTAATTGGATTAGTTTATATTGAATAAGTGAAACAATATTATAATTCAATAGTCATTGAAAAAACTGGTCCGAAGATAAGAGTACCCAAGACCCGACTACAATGGGAAGTTAACATTTATTTTCAATTTTATATACAAAGTAAAATTACGTTTTCTGTATGAAAAACAGAATATGCATAAAAAAAAATCTCAATATTTTCAATTACAGGTTACCGACGAAGGTACTTTAAATGTTACTCTTAATTAGAATATTTATATAACGCGGATTGAATCGGTGCAACGTAAAGTTTTTTAAATCGTTTATATTTAGAATTGGATCAAATACTTTTATAATTAATTATTATGACCGTCTAGAGTACTTACATATCTTCAGTTGGATTTTGGATGGTTAGATATTTTTGCACAAATTAATATATAACTGTATAGATGCCCATGATATTCTTGCTTAGATTAACCTTAATGTACCTCACCGTAACTTGCGTACCAATGCTGTCTTTGCTGTGGGAAATTATAAAACCAACATCGGATTCTTTTACCCTCTGCCAAGGATCCTCAGAACAGTGAACAGAATCTCATTAAACGGTACTGTCGGTGTGTTCCTACTGAAAAGGTAAGCATTCAAGAAGCAAGCGGTGTTGTCACTCCTGACTCGCGATGACACACTAGCCATGTCCGCCTAGATTATGCCATAATTATACCTTTGTACATTTTTATTTATTATTATAACTAACGGCAGTAGCGAATTTGTAAAGAATAAATACAAAGTTATAAAATATAAAGAAAACATAATTAATTGTTATGGTTAAACTCAGTAAAAGTAATGCATAGTTAAAAAAATAATAAAAGATTTATTGTAAAAAAGAGTGAAGTATAGAAGAAAAATACTAAAAAAGAGATGCATTTTAGGTTTGTAAATCTTACATAGGCACACATTGTTAGGCACACAAATTCAGCAAAAATAAAAATAAATAGACATTTATATGAGTATATTATACAACCAGACTGAATCTCCGGTTCATCAGTTATTGTTGCAAAGTCAGTAGTACTTACTTCCTATGCACAACCGAATGAGCATGAACCCATCTAGGTAGCATGTATTGTATATATAATGTTTCAGGGGTCTCAAACTAATTATTTTATTTATTATATCTTAAAATTAAAGAAAATACATGCTAAAAATCAAATAAAAATGTGCATATAAAAACAAAAAATAGAAATAGATTTTAAGATAGTTTAGATTAAGTGTTAGTATATATAATATATACTCATTAATGCCAATCTGTTAAGGCTTCCATAAGCCTGTTGATAGGCTTTAAACAAATGTGCATGCAAATATACTCATTTTCGTACACACATATAGGTTTTTCTTTATAGACAGTCGAATATAACTCTGTTAACTTCCCATTGTAATCGGGGCCCTGGGGCCTAGTAAATACCGCACGTCCCGCCCATAAGGGCAACCTCTGGGCTATATATGTATGTATATGAGTGCCATATACACTCAATTGCACTGAAAACCGTAAAAAAAAAAAAAAAATCAAAACCACCTGATCGAGGCGTAGAAGTGAACTCTGCTATAAAGTTGCGCGACTCGGAGTACGCAGACGCAGACGACGCGGTTCGTCTCGAAAAGTTTTTTGGTGATCTTCAGGAAATTGTTTACAAACTGCAGGAAAACTCCGCTGGTTTTGGGATCATATATTTGTACTCATACCAAAAACACCCAGATTATGTGCAACAAATCTTGTCCTGGCCCTGATGAATCTTTCTATAATAATGAGCGGAGGATCGAGAAAATTGACAGCTTTAAATACTTGGGATTTCCATAACTGAGGACGGTGGCAATAGCGATGGATGCACAAAGAACTGGCAACACCCGCCTAGGAACTGCTGGAGAAACTTTCGACACGATGCGTGTTGTCAGGAACTCTCGTCTATACTCCTGCAAAACGAAATACCGATTATTTAACTCTCGTATAATCCCAGAACTCCTATATGGGAACATATCTTGGTACTTTTCCAAAGCTCAAAACATTAAACTTTTGAGTTTTGAGAGTAAGTGCTTGAGGAGAATATTAGACATAAGGTGGTTTAATTTCATCACTAACATTGAAGTCCGAGAACGGTCACAGCAGCCTCCTATAACTAGCGTTTTAAAAATGCGGCGGTTAAACTGGCCTGAACGCGTGCTGCAAATGCCTCGGGAGAACCCGAATTGCCTCTTCTTTACACCAGCGGGCTCCCGCCGTCCTGAAAGCCGTCGATGACGACCTTTCGGCACTATTCGGAGGAACTAAAAGACGAGGGATTGATATGGAAGGATACGTGAGTGCTGGCTGGCGATACGGTCCCCCGGAGGCGTCTGGCGATGTCCACATACTTCACCTAGGAGCGTACGCGAAAAGAAGGCGAAAAAAATAACGTTTTTATTTCGCGTACTGATTATAGACCGCAGACAATACGAAACAAGATACACACGACGACCTTCCGTTGGTATCACACCTTGTGTTCTGGTCTCTGTGGTGAGTAGTAGCGTCTGCAGAGTATACGGAATGCAGAACAGTGCCCGAAACCCAAGGACGTGCGAGGGTGCGTGCGAGGCTGCGGGTGCTGGAATATTCCCTGCGGAGTTCCACGGCGCCAGCGTCACGCGATCACCCCTCAATAGCAGCACGCTCCGATAACATCACCTCGGTTGTCTTTATGCATATCTCCACTAACTAGCTCCTAGCTGATTATGCACGCTTCAATTTGCCAGATTTTACAAAATAAATATTTGCGTATTCATAATTTACCCGAGGTTGATATTGAGCTAGGTTCGAACCTCGAACTTTTGGGCCTTGAGTTCGCGACACCGGCCACGTAACCACAACCCGACTCCCGTTTCTACTCGTATCGTTATTTTTATTTCACCACAATACACCAGAGGTGAATTACAGCGCGGAACACCCAGGCTCGAGAAAAGAAGAAGAGAGAGAGAACCTACCGTGCCTGCGTCAAGCTTCTTGACTACTACATCACGGAGGGCGCGAATTTTTGTATATTAACTTCGAACATCTTTCAGAACTTCGGGGTCGAAATATTTATCTTCCTCGAGACATAAACAATTAATTGTAAAAATATTAAGCAAGATTAGGTATGATTTTACTGCATTATTTCGAAAAATTTCCTTTTCTTTCATCGGTCACCTTCTTTTCCCTTTCCCTCCATCTTTTTTTTGGTACGGCAAATAGTTTTTTGAGGCAGTAGGTACAGGCTACAGTAATTTGGAAGGAACAAAAATATTCTCTACATTTCTCAAAAACGATTTATACGAATTTGCTTTGTGAGCTCTTTTCTGTTAAATTATGTTGTCAAATTCTTAAATTATTCGTAATTTATCTGAATGTATTCACAATTACTCGATTGGTCTAAATACTAATTTAGTAATCCTATAAATAATCCTCAATATGTTAAAGTAACCGGTACCTAGGTCATTGATCGTTCCGGCCGATTTACTCAGACCGCATTTTACGTTCGACTTTATTGTTGTATACGACAAATTAAGAGTACTCGAAAATAATTCTCGATCGATTCGATAAACAGACGACTTGATTTTGGCTTTTGACGAGTTGACTACGCGACAATGGCTGCCCTAAATGTCCGTAAACAGAGGTAAAAACGCAATCAGAAAACGTAAATGCATTATTTTGTTGTAAATACCTGTCATTGGCTGTTCGCACTGTATCACATTCACCATTCTACCTTTGTTTATTTATTCAGTTAATCCTTCACAAGAATCATTATGCAATTGAACGATGCATTCCTCAGTGGGAAGACCCGTGCCGAGGAAGACGTTTTACAATCGTTTTAGACTCTTTGCATAGATATACAGAAAATAATTAATTTTAAATACAAATATATTGTTACAAATCTCACCTAAGTGTGGGTAGCTTGGATTATAGAATTTCTATAATACTGGCCATAGTTTTCGGGTTAGTTGCGTGTGTATTTTTTATTTTCTGTTTGAATTTTGAGTATTTTAATATGTCCCGAACATTTTTTCCAGACTGTTAAAAGGATTCAGGTCCATATGATTATCGGTACCGGCTGCAGTTCTTCGATGGTTTCCCGGGTTCCTATGTTTTTAGCGTCATAACAAAATAACATAGTAAAACCCGATTTAAAATTTGAAAAAACATCCATAACAGCCGCCGTTTGGAACACCTAATAAACTGGTGATAATTGGCAACTTCGACGTTGTTTTAAGTATTCGTTCGGGATCCGGCTTTGTCAAAAAACTTTCGGACATGGATGAAATAAAATTATCTTTCCAATTAAACTTCTTAGATTTTTACTGCCATTCAATTGCACGTTGAGTATTGTGACAGAATTTTTCAATAAACAACGTAACTAAAAGTAACATTACGTAGGTACGTTACACGTACGACTGATAGCGGATGATTATTTTAACGAAACGTTGCGCTTGTAGTGTGTAGTGTGTAGTGTGTATTGTGTATAAAGTATAAAGTTTAATGGCAGAATGCGCACAGCGCACACAAGCCGCACGGAGAGCGTTTAGCGCGCATTAGTCAACGTTCTATTTCACAAAGAGCAGACTCGGCTACATTACTGCCATTGCCGGTTACTGCTCAGTGCTCAGTGCTCACTGCTCACTATTATAGTCAGTTAGTTACCTTCTAGATATCTGCGAGGCGCGCAAAGGTCATTAGCACCGCGACCGGCCGCGGCCTGCAGTCTACACGGTACAGGCGAGCCGCTACAGTTCCACGCTCCGCAGTCGACTCCCGGCTCCGAGGAGCGCGAGCGGAGGCAACGGACCCAGACCGATGCGTGGCCTCTTTCCTCTTTACATACAGACGTAATACACCCAATATGCATAATGATAATATCTACTGCCTGCTGCCTGCTGCCTGCTGCCTGCAGTGCCTACTGTCCAGAGCCGGGGAGATCAGGCCACACATTATTAGAAATTCAATGCTAATCATTTCGCTGAAATGTTCAATACCAGCTTAAGGTCCGAGACACGAACTAGCCGGCCGCTGAAACGAGGCATTTTACCCGAGTACGTACATACTCCCACACCCCGCCCTATATTTATCAACAAAAATAAAAAACAAACCGACGTGCGTCCAGCTCAGAGTTTTTCTCCGAACCATAACTGGAAGGGCGTTTCCGCTTGTTGTAACCCAAGTTCCCGCTTTTAGTAATCACGGGATTTAAAATAATTCAAATTGAGATCCCGATCACCGTATACCTTAGATATTGACCCAACTATCCGCATAGAGTTGGAATGATGCGAAGTGAGGTTTCTAATATCTGGCTCTTTTTTCACACTTCATTTCGTTATTCGCTAAGTACAAACGTATATCCCTCGACACTCGGGTTAGTTCACTATATATATTGATTTTTCTCAAACCTGGAATACAAAGCCTTCATAAAACCTTTACAAGATAAATATTTGGAAATCCGCTTTTATAACACCAGTCCACAAGAAAGGGCCTAAAACCGACATTGCCAATTATAGACCAATTTCTAAACTGTGTATAGTGTCTAAAGTATTTGAAAGAATAATCTATAACCAACTATATTCCGCCATTAAAAACTCACTGAGTCCATCTCAACATGGTTTTCTAAAAGGGAGATCTACTGTGTCAAATTTAATCTTACTTAATGATTACCTTACTGATTCAATGGACGGTGGTCATCAGGTAGACGTTATTTACACCGATTACAGTAAATGCTTCGACCGAATCGATCACAAATTACTATTAAAAAAATTAACTAAAATCGGTATTAGAGGTGACCTCTTCAGATGGTTTTCATCCTATATAGACAACAGGTCGCAAGCGGTAGTGGTTAATAATTTTATTTCTAGTTGGGTACGGGTCCCCAGCGGGGTGCCTCAAGGGTCTCTTCTGGGACCTTTGCTCTTCATAATTTTTATTAACGACATTGATAAATGCTTTACCTCTTCGCGCTTGCTTTGTTTTGCTGACGACATGAAAATTTTTGCAACAATCAAGACCCCAGCTGACGTCTTTGATCTGCAGTCAGATCTCGACCGTCTAGAGGATTACTGCAACTCCAACTGCTTGGACCTTAATCCTTCTAAGTGTTCAGTTATTACATTTAGTCGCAAAGTAAATTTTTTACGTACTAACTATGTGCTTAAGGGTCAAAACCTCCAACGCTCATTATGTGTAAAGGATCTAGGTGTCTTCCATGATAGTAAATTACTTTTTGACACCCATGTTGACAGCATCATAAAAAAGTCATCGCGTGCGCTTGGCTTTGTTATGCGTAGCTCTACGTCGTTCACTATGGCAAAGACACTTAAAATCCTTTACTGTACATTAGTGCGAAGCAACTTAGAATATGCATCACAAATATTGAATCCTATGTACAATGTGCAGATATCACGCATTGAAAATATTCAAAAAAAATTCGTAAAGTTCATGTGTTTCCGGTTGAAACTTGAGTTTAAATCTGACCAGTATATTCATATATGTAAAAAACATCACCTACTGCCTCTGCAAAAACGTCGCGAAATAGCGGACATAATTTATTTACTTAAAATTGCCTCTGGTTCAATTGACTGTCCTGAACTACTTTGCAAACTTTCCATCAATGTTCCTTCCAAAGTTTTAAGAAATAACCCTCTTCTTCACATACCTCTTGTTTCATCTAATTATAGGCAAAATTCATATTTATGGCGAACTTTTAATAATTTTAATGTAATTAATAAATCATTTAACATAGATTTATTTGAAAATAATCTTAATAACGTGCGGCGTTTGCTTTCGAAATAACTCGTAGTATTTTTTTCTTTTCTTTTAAATTTACATTTAATTACTATTCATTTTATGTTCGAGAATCTTTTTTAACTTACTGTGATGCTACTTGTGAAAACCTGTAATTGGCTTATTTGTTATTTGTTTTGTTATATAAATATGTGATAATTATAGCTGTTGGTTATCCAAATAAATAAAATAAAAAAATAAATAAAATAAATAAATAAAATATCAAACAAATTCAGTGTATCATTTTTCACACGTCCGTCATTGTTCTACGACCCCGGCGAATATTATACAACTGTCGAGTATTCATACAAAGTCAGTTATTATTATGAGAAAGTCTCGTGACCTTTGATGATTCAAGTGCTCAAATTTACCGCACTATTGCACTGCAGGGTGGACCCACTTACCACTAACAATGCTGAGATCTCCATAAAAAATACCTTTTTTCTTTCCTTATCGTTTGTTTTTTTATTCATTTTAATTGTAATATTCGAGAACACATTTTTAATTCAATTTAACTCGTGCGTAGGTACTCATGTTGGGCATTTTTCTTTATGGTTTTACGAAGCTAAAATATGTTTTTGTGTTTATATTATGGTGAAATTGATTTTGCACTTGTTGGCCTTTTCGCTGGATTCAAATTATAAAATATCTAATTAAAATTCATTGTTTGTATTGTTTTTTTGAGACTGTCGCGCCAAGTTGTGTGCCGCCTGTGTATGAAAGGGAGGGTGCAAAATGTGGTATCTAATATGTAAAGACGTTAAGCTCGAATGGTTAATTGGTCGTGTCGTTTATGATGCAAGATTTATATTATTTATATTCATTGAAGGATTAACAGTTTAGCTACAAAATAAAAATACAGTCTAATAGCAGTTCGCCGACAACAGGGCAAAGCGGGGTACCGGGTAGGGCAGTGTAAAGTATCTCTCAAAACTAAAATATTGTGGTCATTTATTGAATTAAATAAATCTGTAATTGATGAAATGTGTGTTTGGAAACAAAATTCTAAAATTTAAAGTAGTTAATATTCACTGCAATAGCAAAACTTAACCGTCTGTGGACATTTCACATAAATGGGTGGCTTTATCGTCCGCGAGGACCTCCCCGCGCGAGCAGTTTGGCAGCGATTGCACTCCTATATTTTAACCTTCCCTCGAAAGTTGAGACAAGTAGCCACAATAAATACATTCATCGTCTTCAGCAGCTGCGGATTCGCTTCTTCTACATCTTCCGCTTGTTTGTTGTTTATTTTGTTCTTCTTTCATATAATCCATAGACCATGAATGTTCTTCGGTTATTTTTTTAATGTTCTAACCGTATTTACTGAAAATATAATAATAAATTAATGTTATTTATCACATAAAAAAACTTATATATTTTATGATATTTTTTTTCCGTTCCATTCTAACACATTTTCCAATTTTATCCTTATACGTCTACTTTTATGTATACTTTACATAAATGAAACACTAATTTTGACATTTAAAAAAAAGTTTTGTGAGTTTTTCTTTTTGAGACAAAAAACAATAATAACAACAATACATATTGAATTTTGATTTCTCAGAAAATACAACTCTTTCCCAATCATTCTCTGTCCATTTTTTTTTCTTTCGCCCATTTTAAACGATTTTTTTATAGTTATAATTGAAAAGATTTTTTCGCAGTTCTCCTGGCCAGTTATCCGAATTCTTGTAGTCTATTTGTGACTGTGCGTACACTAAGACTGACGCCGGTGGTTTCCCCGTCGTGCTCTTGGTTCTGATGCGAACCGACTTCTTGGTGATACTTTTTTTAGAACACGATTATTACGTTTTGAAAAGCAGCGTTTGAATCCTATGCCCACTTTTCGATTTAGTGTCCCACTTTCTTTGATTTTTTCAGAAATCTCCTCACAGTTGATTCATCGCACTTAATTTGCCTCGCTATATCACAATTAGAAAAGTATTTTTAGATTACGCAACGATAACTGATTTTTTTTCTAAAGAAAGTTTAAAACTCGTAAACATTTTGATTTAATAAAATAGGGACACTCCGAGAAAACGACTAATCACTGACAAATCAGATGTACATATAACTGAAGAAATATATGGCTTTCTGGAAGTGATAACCCATGACTGAAACCTAGGTTCAATTACTATGAACATCTAACGGTAATTTTTGTATTCAATTAGTCATTCAGCTATTTATGTTGCCGAGGGTGCATGTAATTGTGAAGCATAATCATTCACAGTGTTATTCCAGTGGATTTCTGTATCTCTGCTCCCGAGTCCCGAGTCCCGAGCTCCTGAGGAGTTAGTTAGGAATTGGCAACTTCGGGAAGTATCGGCAGTATTGCCCGACTCGCGCCTGCGCCTCTGTCCCGTGTACATCCACAATATCCACATTACAAGCTACAGTACGAATAGAAGTCAGATTATACCTGAACAAAAACATGTCGCTCATCCGATAAAATAGAGTCGTAACCTTAGAGTATATACATCTACACTCTAAGGTCGTAATTGAAGAAGGCAGGAAGGCAAGAAAGCCTGAAAACTAAATAAATACGTTATTTTAAAACTATGTATTTTCCATTGATTTTTTTTTCGTATGCAATGCCGATGTGTCATATTTTTTAAGAGTTGTATTAAAACATGCTACAACACTTTTCAAATATCTGTACGTTAGAGCGGCGATTCTCAATATTTTTAAGCCTGCGGACCGGTGAAAAAAAGAGAAAAAAATTGGGGACCTGTAATGCGGGTATAAAAACTTTTATTTATGTAGTATTTTGTTCATTGGTTTTTAATACTATATAATAACAGGTATAGAAATAACAAATGACGCTTTTTTAGTCCTTAAAATGGGTGACAAATTACAAGCGCCCCCCCCCCCCATCTTGAACTAAAATCGAAAAAAAAAATTACACTCTTCTCTATGTAGGTTGTAGGTTATTGTATCCAATGTATGTCCAAATAAAACTCAATATTGATTTTATTACATTATGTATTTATTCCCTGTTACGTCATATTAATATCAAATACATATAATAATATATTTTTAAAGTAAATAATTCGATATCAATTTTTTTATAAAAAAACTGAAAAAAAGTTTATGAGATCTTTGAGCCTCGTGTAATTGCGGCAATTTCGTAATATTAGGTTCAAGTTTAGTCAAATATAATCTCAAATCTCCTCTTTGACTTTTGTAATCGATTTGGTGATTTTTCTAAACACGCATTACTGCACTAAAACCCTTCCCTACTAAATAGAAAGATGGAAATGCTATGATGGGTAATTTTACGTCTTTCCACAGAAGAGGGTATTGATGGTGAAAACGAATCCAAAAAGCATTATAATCACATTGATTGAATATTATTTTGGCTTAGCAGTCATTTTGTCAGTCAATAAACTGCTCTTTTAAATTTGAACCGACACTTTCTACGTCTGATAAAAAAGGATTATTAACCTCGGACGGTACAAAATCTTCACTCGTAGGTGATTTTTTTTTTTTTGCACCACAACAGACCAGGAGGCCCAATTACAGTGGTGAATTACATCACAGAACACCCAGGCTTGAGAAAAATCACATTTTAATCTTTGTGTTCTCACCGGGAATTGAACCCGGAACCTTCCGTGTGTGAGTCAAGCATCTTAACCGCTACACCACGGAGGCTGCCGATATATATTGAACTGATATGTTGAACTTTTTTGAATGGACCTATATTTTATATGACAACATGATATTAAACCCAATCGATCTTCCGCAGCGCCCCCTAAATGCTAAAAATTTACAAACGCCCCGCTAGAGCTTCAAAACGCCCACGAAGGGGCGCTGGCGCTGGCGCCCCGGTTAAGAATCACTGGAATACACCATAATCACCAGTGAGGCGAGGCTCGGGTACTTCTTGTCGGAATATCTGCAGTCCATCGCTTCCCGGCCAATGTATCGGGAATCGGGAGTATGCCCGGCCTCGTTACGCCGGCAGCGGCAGCGCACGGGCAGTGCGCCCACCTGACCCCGATACCTGACACCCGACAACGATAGTAATATTATGTAAACTGACGTAAGTATGAAGTATGACTCGATGTCCCGGGACCGTATTGTGCCGTGTGTTGTGGATTGTGGGTTGTGGCCGTTGCGGGTCGTGTGTCGTGTGCCGGCCGATAAACCCCGCGGTATTTGGCCTTGTGCGCCGTGCGCCGTGCGCCGTACGCCGCGCAGGCGCAGACTGCACTATTTATTCCACGCAATTCGACCAAGTGCTCGACAATAACATCCGAAGGTGCACACCGCTGTACATGCACACACGCCCTCACACAGACACGAACACTCGTATAATTACAGTTTAACTTGATTATTCATTAAACTTTGGATCCTGTGATCACATAAAATATTTCCAGTTTGTTCCAATTGTGTACACAAATATTCAATAATTCGATCGAACTTTGTAGGCCTCCACTCTTTGTCGAGTGAGTTTACAACTTCTTGGTTCCGTTTGAATTGTAATATTTCTTTATTTACCGACGGGCATTTTCGCTAACTCGTGTCATCTTGTCCCTATGAGCACCCGTGGTGCAAAGGGCACTGCATTAGAAGTTACACCAAATGCAGCGTATATCGATTATCTGTCAATCATCTTAATACTACAAGTGAAGTCCCATCTTTGTTGGCATCGATTTCTTCCAACCGTGTCACCGGAAGTCAAAATCTGTTATTTATCAAATTTTCGAAGAGCAACTTCTGTATTTATGACCCAATGTCTAGAGTGTGTAGAGTAGTCAATTCGTCACGCAACTTGGAATTCTTCGGGATAGATCTTCCGGATTTTCGTAGATCTCTTCCCCATTAACACAGTGTGAGATGAAGACAGATTGGCATGGGTTAACTCGAAATCTTATACGTCTATCGTGTTTTTAAATATATTGTAAACCATAATTTTTTCCCTTGTTTGTCTTTGCCACATAGTTTTACGTTATTTTTGTTCAGCGTCTTGTACATATGTTTCTTTATGTAACTGTTGTAATTGGCTCAAGCCGTATATACAATAAATATATATATATATATATATATATATCTATTACATGAAGTTAACGTGATCAGTCTTACGCGTCGGGTGCAACACCAAAAACAATTATTTGTTTCTGTGTAAAACCACCTTTTTCATCAATGTTTCATGTCCGTCTTTCCAGTTATCGAACTCGGGACATCGAGTATGGTAGGCAAATGGTTCGACCGCTGCACTGCGTGGCGGACTTATCCCTACTTGATTCCCTGTTCCAGGATTCTAGTTTTATTTCACACCAGAAATGTATTCTTCGTCCGCCTGAACACGGAGTTCGTTTGATACTTTGTCTCAAAATTATTAACCAACATTTCAGACTCTCGTCGACTCTCGTGTGATTATTATAAAGATCGTGATAAATTTACAAGCAATAAAATTGTTACTTCAATTTTTTAAGGTCTGAAAAAAACATGGGCCCACATTAAATGTTCTTTAAGTTATCTTCGTGAATTTGATTATTTTGTAGCTGGATATTACCGAACCATTGTTACGTAACAACGTATTTGACCATTTTCTGAGTCTGCATGTTCTGCAATTTGCACGTGTCCATATTCAATATTCATTCATTATCCTCGACACATTGGAAAACGAACGAACGAATCGGGTTGTGGCCCCTTGGCTAGCGTTGCGATTTCACGGGCCAGAGGTCTGAGGTTCAAACCCCACTCTGCCCCTACTTGATTTCCATTTTTTAGTAGTGAGTGGTTTACAATTCGTTGAAAATGGCCACCAAAATTTAAATATTTGGGTAAATTATAAGTACGCTAATATTTCTTTTTTATTTAAAAAAAAAAAACAAATTTTCATTCAAACATCAATAATAATAATAATAATAATCATTACCTACGTGATTTTCAAAATAACAAATGTCTTTGTGAAGATTTGAGGAGAAATGTAAAAATAAATTGATTAAAAACAGTAAAGTGAATAAATACATACATTTAAGCATTTTTTATCGGGTGCTTTTCATAAAATATGTATATTAATACAGTTTTTGTACACTCATTTTGTGTCCGAGCGGTTAAGTACCGAAATGGTAGGTACAAGATCTTGTCCAGAATTTGGTCCAATAAATATTGTGTCGTAAATAGGTATACAACTGGATGAAATATATGGTCAAATTCCGAAAACAAAGAACGCGTCCTGTTTTTCAACCAATATTAGAACCAAGATCTGCGCGCGCATCCCACTGTTATATTGTTAACTGTCATCTGTCAACTTCAATTTTATTTATTTAATTTGAGTGAAAACTAACCAAGATTATTATGAAATCAACGATTTTTTTATTGAAACAACAAAATAAATACGTAGATATCTACGAGTATCTACATAAAGCTTTTTTTATGTTTTCTTTAATTTTATTAGATTTATTAGATCTAGAAAGATATGAATACTAAGGCTAGTGAGAGAGAACAGTTAATTAGTGAAAATTGTTAAAAGGGGATTTATAACGGTGCATTCCTTTTGATTATTTTAAAAATGTAATCTATAAACGCTTTGCCAATAATGTTATTCATCATCGTTCCATCTCCGCTCCCTAGTTGGATCATAATATATGGTGTCCACAAAGAGCCTCCGAGCATTTCTGTCAGCTCCCAAATAAGGTTCGCGTCCCGTAGTTCTCACTTGAACTGAAGTGATGTTTAAATAATTCAGATAAAAATCTGTTAATTATAATATTTTTAAAAATCACACGGCATTTATGTTTGAATGCGTTTTATTTCAAAGGCAGTTGAAGAGGTCAAAAACAAAAAAATGTTGTTTTGTTTTAATTGGTTTATTTGTAAAAAAATATATATAAACTACTGGAATTTAATTTAATATTCAAACCAATTTTATTACAAAAATATACAAATAAATTAGACATTTATTACAAAAGCAATGGAAAACACTTTAGTGAATGTAATTTTACCATCGAATATCTACTAATTGTATGTTTTTTTAAGTATGTGTGTAAAAAAAAAATCTGCAGTTAAATTCGGGAAAAAATTGAACACGTTCTATTTTTCAAACAATATTTGAACCGAGATCTGCGCGCGCACCCTACTGTAAAAATAATGTTAAGGCTGTAGTCCAATAGAAAGATGAAAGTAAGGTAATCGTACGACTTTGGTATTTTAAAAGGCTGATCTTATAAAATCTCGCAATTTTATTTTTTATAAATTAAAATTAGATAACTACAATCATTTTATTAGATGTTCCTGAAAATAATTTTGAAATTTTATATACCTAACTATAATAAATTTTCTTTTCGACCGGCAGATTACGCCTATTGAAATTAAGATTAAACAATATATTGGTACTCGTATATAAAATATCTAATTAGAAAATGTTCCAATTCAAAAGAATCGAAGAGGAAAGTTATTAAAATTAAAACTTACATTTTGATTTTTGAAAAGAAATGCAAGCATTTTAAATAATTGAAAACTTGTAGTATTTTTCTTAAATTCCGGGTTGAAATTATATTTTAAAATAGTTTGGCTTAATTTTTTTGGCATTATGTTTTTTGTCTTTTTTTTATAAAAAAGATTTTGGTTGAAAATACTTAATTTTGACAAAACGCTTTTCGCAAAAAATTTAATATTCATACCTATTGGCAATTTGACGTCACTAAAATTTTGTAAGCAAACAGACTGTAAAAATAAATTTCTCATTACGGCAAAAACATTCTTCATTCTTCTAAAAAAAAGGACAAAAACATGATTTCATAAATAGGGTTTGTATTAAAACATTTTACGTATTTTTTTAATACGCTGTGCCAAACGTAGGTATAATTTAGTATAAGATTTAAGAAAATTTCTTTGATTTAAAATGATTGTATTTTTTTTAATAACTAAAATTTACCCTTTTTTAAAATAATTTTCCAAATAAAAAAATAGTCTAAATTTCAAGAGACGTAATCTACCAGTCGCAAAGTAATTTTATTTTAACAATGTTTGATTATGTCCAAATGCTTGCAGACTGGCTGGATTTCCTCCCTAGGGAGTTGTTCATATTTAAATTTATTTCAACAGAGAGGGAAAAGTTTTCGAGAAGAAATTTGGAAGTCTAGGCATTTACAGGGCTTATGACCTTAAGCCCTGTAAATGCCTAGACTTCCAAATTTCTTCTCGAAAACTTTTCCCTCTCTGTTGAAATAAATTTAAATAATTTTATTTTGTTTATATAAAACTTTATAGTATATTTTTCATCAAATACACCCTAGAAAATAATTGTAGTGTTCTTATGTATATTTACTTAATTTTTTTATCAGCGCGATTTTGAAAAAAAAGTGTTTTAAAATCGTAAAATTATTTATTAACAAATAATAAGCTATTTATTGTGTATGCATATTAAAATTTGGTAAAGTATCCAAAATAAAACACTTATTTAAAAAAAAATATATATGTGACGCGTTTCGTCTTGTTAGGACATTATAAAACTAACTTTAATATTTCCAAAGTTTCCTTTTATACTAACAATAATTGCTGTTTAATGATATGGGTGCATAAAAGTATTGTTATAGTTTAAGATTGGGTATTAATTTTAATGGCAATTATTTGTTGAATATGTTCTACGGTTTATCTATCTGAGAACCTTTATATAGTGGAGTAGATTGTCTCTCTTACAGCAATTATTGTAAGGAATATGTTGTCAGGAAGCTTTGTAAATATTTAAGTTGTATGATAATGACCTAACAAGACGAAACGCGTCACATGTATTGAATAAAAATAAAAGTAGAATTAAATCCAGTAAGTGTTTTATTTTGGACGCCTTACCAAATTTTTTTAAATTACCTTTTTTTAAATCGCTGAACATCCTCGCGGCTTAATTCGGAAATGTGTCACTTAAAATTGTTTTAATTTGTGACGTTTTCCCCTGTTCTGGTAAATAACATGTTTATATAAATATTACGTGTCGGTGCAGAGCACGAAGCGTCTCGCGTCTCCCCTCCAAAGGAATTCTCAATTCTCACCGCAGAGTTACCGAACAAAATAAACAGTCCTTTGTCACCCAATACACAACACGAGGGTCCAATTCTAGCGAAGCGACGCCGACGATTGCCTCCCTCCGCTATTAGCGAGTCAAGTGTCAAGTGGCGTAGGGGACTCCCCCCCCTGTCCCGCGGGAGAACACGGAACACCCGGGCGCCCAGGATCCGGTTGGATTACTTCCTATCTTCAAATATTTAGCAAAGCGCCTTTTGGGGTTACGTAAATGGCGCTACATAAATCATTATTCGTAATATTATCTAATACCATGTACTCTGGGAGATGGTGTATTTTAAGTTTTAAAGCTAATCTTATAAATGGTAGGTACAATATTTATGTCCTAAAATAGGTACAAGATTTACTCTTGAAATATTTCACATTTTATATGAGCTAACGATACTAAATAACTCTCCATATAAATTATTATAAAGTGTTACGAAGTAAATGCCGATTCAATTAACAATATAACTTTCCATATTGTGGTAATACCTTAAGGAACCCAAAAACATTCTGCGTAGATTCGTTTAAGAATAATGTGTCCTTCTTCAATCCAACATCGAGAATACAACACGGATTATACAAGAGCATTGAAAACGTAGAGATTGACATTTTTGGCACTGGATTGTTTAGGTTAAAGAAGTAGGTATTTATTTATTTATATATACGCCCAATGAGCATTTTTAAGGACATATTTATGCATATAAAATTATTATAAAGGAAACTAGAAAGACACAATGGTATATATGTATAGTAGACTCAGTGGGAGTGGAAGCGGGAGAGAGGTGTTTATAATTGAATTTGATTCAATGATCGTTTGAAAGAAGACAACTTGTTATAAAAAAAACAAGACGAGTATGTTTGTTGGCAGACTTTAGAATTCTGGGCATAGGGGAATGAAAACCATAGTTAGTTCTATGGTTATGGGTATGAAATAGTAAGTTCTGCCTGAGGTTTCTAGTTGGGATATTTCATTGTATCGAACTCAGTAGTTCAGGCGCATCAAAGAGTGAGTTGAGAATTTTAAATAGGACTAGAAGCTCGGATTTATTTCGAGAAGATATATTTACGCTAATTTCTAACTCATTATACGTATATTGGTCTCCGGATAAGCCCAACCTCCAGCCTATCTTTCTTAAAAATCGATGTTGAACTGATTCAATATTTTTTATGTGTACATCATAATATGGAGACCAGATAGCAGAGGAATACTCTAGGTGCGGGCGAACTAGGGAACAGAGGAGAGTTTTAAGGGTATTGATATTTTTGAAGTCAGTTGTGCTTCTGTTAATTAATTCACGGTGTTTTAAATATTTACTGATAATATCTTTAGTACGAATTGTAAAAGAAAGTTTAGGTATTCACAAAATGCATTTTTATAATAATATATTTATTTCAATTTTAATAATTTATATTGTTAATTTTGTTTATATGTGTATTTTATTAGTGTTTCCATGTAATTGATGAAAATAAGTAATGTCTTTTTTGTATTTAAAAATTATTTCTTTAAATTACGTATTTTTTTTCATTGTTTGTAAACTAAATAAAAAAATACAATACTTCGTATAATAGGTACAGAAGAGAACTAATAATTTTGATTCAGAATTACGGAGAATAGACGTTTTGTTTTTTTTATCTTTATTTCTCGTCATTTCTACGTTCCTTCATTCATCCTCCACCACACTTCATCAGTTTCCTTCTTTACCATTCCCACTATCTCCTTGTTTTGTCTCTATTCCCTTTATTTTAATTTATATGAATAACATTGTTTCACAACTCGGTTATAAGCTCAGACTACACCCCGTCTGCGTAATCCGTAAGTGAGAAAGCACTAATTAATGATATGAATCATAAACGTATAAAACAATTACGTATATATATAGTAGTTTAAACCTGGTAATTTATCTGACCATGCCACGTCTTCCTCGGCCGCCGTCGCCCTACATTACCATGTAATCTCGCCGGTTTTACCATTTTTTCGTCACCCATTCGTTCCATGTACATTAAATGAGGAATTTCAGTGGTTTTTTATTGGTTATTTTTTAATGGACTATTAAACTATGCCAAAATCTTTTTTTTAAATTTTCTTTTGTATTATATTATCAGCGCTATGATTTTTTTAAGTTTCGTATTTCTAAAATTAATCCGCGTGTGTCGTCTCAAGTTGCCTTCCGCTTCTTCTCGGTTAATTCTGACGATTGGTCGGTTTACGATAAGTAAACCGGAAATCTTCCGCAGCTCTCTTATCATCGGTTAATTCGTATGATCTAAGTACGTCGTTCAAAGAAATTTATTTTGTTTTTTTTTAAAAATTCGTACATTTTCAAGAAAATTTTGCTTTATAATTGAATGCTCTATTTTTTTCACTGCGCGTTAGAAAATGCTTGATAATATTCCACAAGCATATTATTACCTATATCTTCAATTATAAAACTGCCAAGAATTGATAGAATTCCGTTAATTTGTCATTTTAGTGCTCGGTAGTTTGTGCCTAGTCCGATGTACTGTTAACGAAGAAATGGAGAAACAATACACGGCACAGCAACCCAGAAAAGCATCACATATAACTGTATAGATGGTCAACTGGGGCCTTATTCTGTACCCGATTCGTTTCGTTAATTCATTCGTATCGCATGGGAGGAAACGAGAGCAAAATACGATTTTGATTGGGCTACTCCTGTAAATGTGTAAAGATCTCACTAGATTGATATAATACGACGAACGAACGAACTTACTAAACGAAATTGTGACTGAATAAGCCTCCTGTAGCTTAATCACAAATAACAATCGACGTGATAACAATTTTTCACCATGGTTGTTTATCGTATTCGCGATCACAATGGAACATCCGTGAACACTTATATTAAATTTTAAAATATTTACGTTCCGCGACGTATAATCCTGCTGCCCAATCAAATGTTTGAATAACACCGGTGTAAATATGGAAAATATTCCAAAACTGCTATTTTGATTTATTTATTTATTATTTATCATGTTATTCATTGCAACTTTCCGGCGGCTGGCAAGCCAAATGTCAAGAAAAGCAGTCGCCATGGTAATTGTAATTAAATTTTCACATTTTTGTAATAGATACTCCTTACTATTTTGCATATTGTTTTATTTTTTATGGAAAACGCCGATTTTTCGCCAATGAACTATATTTGTTTACGAGGAAAACAAAAAACAAACCGACACGAGCGTTGACTTGGAGATTAGCACGTTCATTATTGTTTATTGTGATCGCTCAGCTTAGCATGTTTTTAATCACGTCGATAGTTATTTGTGATTGAGCTACTGGGCTGATATTCCGAACGCTTTTGCGGCAATAAAAAATACTTTTATACGCGAGATAAAAATGTTTTCTACGGCCGCGAGAGCGGTCTAGAATAGCACCGCTGCGCGCTGGTCTCATCCTTATTCATTATGTCGATCGTTAAACGCGTGTTGTACCTAGAACAGGAAAATGTGTACATGTAGATAGATACATTATCGTCTCTCGTTGAGAGTGTGTGCAGTAGTATGCTAGTATGGTCAATGGCCATTGACCAGTGATTATTTAATTATATATTTATATTTTTTTGTTTACATTTGTTACATTTTTTATTACATAATAAATATAATTTTATTTATAAAAACTGAAAAATCCCACATTGGCATTCTATGAAATCTATGGTGTAGGTGCATTTATAAATACCTACATTAAAAAAACATGTAATTATAATCATGAATTGACATATCACAACAGAGATGAAGAACATTTTAGAGAAGATAATATAGAAGTCTAGGCATCTACAGGGCTTATGACCTGTCATTGGCTGGTTTAAGTGGCCACTTTACACACTGTGTAACATTAACCATTCTGCCCGTATTTGAACATCTACATCCCTTCAACGCTTTCGTATTTTTATGTTTTTGAAATTAAAGATCTGAAACCTTTATTTATGCGGGTGAGATTCGTGTAATTGAATTATTTCACCTACATACTAGGCAACTCCTGAAAATTTTATTTTTTCTATTTCTGTACTTTCTATGTTATTCATGGACCGGGTGGATTTATCAAATTCAATTCCACGAATCTCACTCGCATAAATAAAGGTTTCAGCATTTCAACTTCACAAACATCAACATATGAAAGAGTTGAAGGGATATATATATTCAAATACGGACAGAATGATGAATGTTACACAGTGTGTAAAGTGGCCACTTAAACCAGCTGTTGTAATATGTTAATGTTAACAGCTTCAGGGAGTTGAATCCAGTACCTGTCCACAAAAATTTGGACAAACTCAAATTATTGTTTATAATGATGAGTTTTGGTTATTGGCTCTTGAGAAAAGCCCAAGAGGTTTATAGTGTAAGTAGATACTTTTACGCTCACATTCTCTAACTCTCTATATTATAAAACTGTCCACTCAGTAAAATCAATATCAGATCTGAAGATCTAGTAACTAGTTGCTGCTCTAGAACTTTACTGATTACACAATGGCCAATATGCGCACCATACCATAAGCAGGTGGAATACTAAGCATGGAGTGACTTGTAGATGAGGGACGAAGGGCGCCTGCCCCCCGTGCCGGCTCCGCCCCCGGCGCGTGCGGCGCGCGAGGCGCGCTGCCGTGCTGGCGTGCTGCGCGGCACGCCGAGCACGAGCGCCGGCCGAGGGTGGGGATATTGAGTGAGTACATTCCTGTATTTCTTGCTCGCCGAAAACTTGCTTCTTTCGTATGACGAAGTTTTTTTACTCGGGAGAAAAATATTTTTTACGGACAGTTCTTACTTTTTTTTCAATCGCATGAGCCTTAACAAAGTATTGAAAAAATGTAATCGTAAAAAAAAAATACGCGACGATCGGGTATATAAACATAATTCGAATCGGGTTGTTTTCCCGTGGGTAGTGTCTCGCGGATCGAAGGTCCGCGATTCGAATCTCACTCTACCCCAACATGATTCCCGTTTTTTTAATAATCAGTTATTTGCAACTCGCTGAAAATGGCCATCAAAGTTAAATATTTTGGTAAATTATAAGAACGTAAGTATTTCTTTTTCTAAAATGCATTGGCAAACAGAGAAAAAACATCAAAAACACTCAAACCCGTAACTTTAGAATACAAGACATCCGAATAACGGAAGGCAAAAAATATGACGTTTTAGAGTGACAATGTATCATACCAGTAATACGAGTATACAGTACTACACATAGTTAATCATTACAATTGGAAAATAAATGCTCAAAAAGTATCGATTTGAATTTGAATAATGATAAATTGATTGAAAATTTCTTTATTTCCTAGTTTGTTTGCTAACAAGTGGAGCCTTGGAAAAGGTGAGTACTGAACGTAGTTTGAACTATGCGAATCGACAGAGAAGCCAAATTTGCCTCGTTTCACGCAAAACACATAAAAAATACGTTATTTATTAATTATTTATTTATTTTATTTGAACGGTTTGTATACATAAATACAGTTTACACACATATGCATTAGGGCGGGCATATTGCCTTAACGCAATTTCTTCCTGCCTACCCAATCCGTTAAATTAGGGAAAATCCGTGATATATGAACATACTGTAGGTATATTATAATATTTTCATTATAAAACAAAACATCGATACATATATATATTTGTGAAATAAAATTTGACTAAATATCTACACTATACTATGAAGATTTAACAGCAGCACAAAATTTTAATTACCTTTCCATCCCTAATATGGTATCCTCTTTTGTGTTTACTCAGTCTTATTATTTTTTTGATGCTTCTTAAATTTTATTTCAAATGGCTCATCGCAGCTCTAAAAATATGGCGACTGTTTAGATTAGACATCATCACAAAATGAACACACTTAAGTACTGAATTTAAATTTTCTATACTGGGAACTCATATAAGACTGTAAATATCCCGTTCCTACCCAA
The DNA here is from genome assembly GCF_059751315.1 of Micrasema longulum. Taxonomy (NCBI): domain Eukaryota; kingdom Metazoa; phylum Arthropoda; class Insecta; order Trichoptera; family Brachycentridae; genus Micrasema; species Micrasema longulum. The sequence goes on from NW_028279350.1 coordinate 214,864, forward strand.
ATCCTTCCTATTTCAAATTCTCGTGTGTTTCTACCGTCCTGTGAGCAAGTCACATGTGAAAAGTTGTCTATCTGATAAATCTTTATCATATCCTACGTAAGCATATTTCGTACCGAGTGAAGTTAGTGTTGTATAAACAGGCTAAATTATGCAGTTCATCGTCGTCTACACGATACCGGTATCCGCGCTGCAGCAATAGTGAAGTGCTCCATATAAGAAACATGCAGTCCTGCCTGAAAGGCATTGAGCTGACCAAACAAACACTTTATTTTACGCTTTCAAGAGTAGAGCAAATTTAGTAGATTACGTAACTTCAAAACGTTATTTCGGTGGGGATGGGGGTCGTAAGATATTCTCTACAGAATATCAACCCTTTACAGAGACCGGCTGCGGCTGGATATGTATGGTGCGGTGGAATCTATAGACACAGCACCCACACACACAGAGCGCTCGCTAAATTGACTAAAGTTCTACGCTCTGCGGTGACTGGAGTTGGAGAGGGATAGGGGGGTGCCTGTTTATGAATGAGTCCTTTCTGCCGCCCCCTCCCCTATCGCGAGGGATATCAGGAATAGTACTACTCACATCTCTTTAACCTCACGTGGCGTGGGCGCGGGCGCGGGCGCGACAGTACAATATTTACATTATAGACAATGAGAAATTACGCGAACTTCGAGTACAACTTTTTGAATTAAATTATACTATCCAAATATTTTGATCCGTAAAGTAAACGAGTATTCTGATTTCTTTAACTTTTACTTTTCTTTATCTTTTAGTGTTCTTTTCCAACTCTAGGAATTCCCCAAAAATAACGTTATGAACAAAATTGACTCCGTCCGTAAATTTATTAAAATAAATTCATTCCTTGGCCATTTTCTATTACTCGATAGTTTTAATTAATAAATAACCGAGCTAGAATTTTTTTTTATTATTTTATTGAAATATTTACACTTAACTAACAGACTCAGACAAGACTCACACAAGACAAGAAATATATGTTTATTTGGTTTAAATTATTTATTCACAATTCTTGATGGAATTCCATTGTAATGATGTAATAACTTATATTTAAATATAAGTTATTAATTGAAAAATACTCGGTATACTTCCACTTATTTTTTTGACCAATTAGCGCTTTCACCCTTTAATGGGCACCTTCAGACTGGTGAATATTATACAGCGTGAATATAATTCATATAAAACTATATATTATCTTAAATGCAGGTACATTAAAAAAATAACGGTGCCCATTAGAGGGTGAAAGCGCCAATTGGTCAAACAAATGAGTGGAATAGTACCGAGATTTTTTTAATTAATAACTTATAAGTAAATATAAGTTATTACATCATATATTTATTTATTTTTAATTAGTGGTCCAAGCCACTTTTAGGGGAGATTTACATTTATCAAATCAATCATTCATAAAAATAAATATTTTTACATCCAAACAATTATTCAAATAAAAAAAAATTAAAAAACAGGTAGACTCGTATTTGATTAATTTCGAAAATAAATATTACTTCAAAACATATGTGTAATATACATCAACTTATATAAAAACACATCATTTTACACTCCATTAATATGAACATTCTTACTCGAGTAGCCAGTCGGCTTTTTACTCTCGCTATTTCTAATTCATTCAATCGTATTATGTCAATTAGTAGATATTAAATTGAAATATAATTTAAAGTTCTCTACCATGTTTATTACAAATTTGAGGGATCACTAAACCATAATTATTATAACAATAAGTAAAGCGAGTGTTATTTATCACGAGTTTGATTCATTGAGAAAACATTACAATTTATTATCCTGTTCTGAAATGAATCAGAGCCGCAGCATTCCTTGAATTGGCAGGATCTGTACTCTTTACTCGTGCAGGAGGCTTTTGTCATCTTTCTGTTTTGCATAATTCTACTGGTACAATGTTCTTATTGATGAAATATTGTAGAGCCTGCTGATATTGGTTTTAGCGAAATGACCCCATGATTTTATCCCATATCTTATTAAATACTCTACTAATGAAAGTTTAGTATTTTTTATTTAGTTTTTATTTAGTTTTTCTATTTAGTTTTTCTACTTGGTTTTTCGTATTTTTTATTTTCTCTCTATCTATCCTCGCCTCTGTTGTATACACCATGATTTGGTCTGACACACGTTTTGTGTATCCGAATTATGTTTCAAATAATCATGTGTTTATTGTACTATACGACATTTCTTAGGCATCCAGATGTTTACTAACTGAGATGGATATGTTCTCATCATCACAATGGCAGCATCATCTGCATGGCATGTGATGTTAATGACTTTATCTCCCTTAGTAGATTCACTATTTTTTTTTTATTCTTAAAAGCGTTTTTTATATATATTTATTCTGCTTGTGTAAGAAAAGGTTTTAGGCGTATATATTGTTGTTGTATATTAAGTTATAAAGGTGCTAAACTTGCTTTGTTTCTTTGTCGTTCTCAATATGTGTTATTTTCTAAATGTTAATATTATTTATGTCCCGAATTGAGTTATTGTAACTCCTGGTAATGTAATTCAATGTATTATACTCTGTGTTTTATGATTTATAAATAAAAAAATAAAAAATAATCCTCAGTGTGCATTTTGGGCAAGATCTTGATAAAGGTAATTGACAAAAAGTGGTAACAAGAGACCGTAATCTATTGAGAGTATTTTTCATGTTCAAATTTGAAAATGAGATTTAAGTTATACTACTGACATCCAAATACCGTTACATATTTGGTTAATTTAAGAACATACGAGTATGTTCAATCAATGTTTGTTTTTTTAAATATACAAATACATTTATCACATATCAGGCTTAGAAACTGACAGATACACCATGGCGTACTTATAATCTGTTTTCTACGGTAGCAAAGGAAGAAACGACCGTTTTCGGATGACAACTTATATTTTCAACATTTTCGTCTGTATTAACTTTCCCCCCTCCCCGAGGAATACAAGTACCCCTCGTAATAAACCCGCTGAACATGCTTCGAGCGTGGCGCGTGGCGCGTGGCTCGATACCTCGGGGGAGCGGGTTCGACATAATGTCCCACCGATTTTGTTTCATCCGATTAATGAAATCGCTCTTTACTTAGAATGCTATATTACATAACAAATTGAATCAAACACGATAATGATTAACTGGCAGGTGACAGCCGGCCATCGCCGGCCGTCACACGGCCCTACGCCCTGCGCCCTGCGCCGTACAGGACAAATGACGGACCGCTGGTAGGTTTTTTTCACCTCTGAGATTTTCCTGTCATTTTAGTCAATGTTTCTCTTACGGCTTGCGATAAACTGTAACTCATTTCGATGAACTTCCGTATTTATTATATATAGTATATTATTATATTTTTAACTCGATAAAACTTTTTTGCGCTTGCGGATCGATGCAGGTTCTTCAGTCCCGAAGATGCGTGCTCGGGCGAAAGCGCTCGTTGATCGTATTAAACAAAGCAAAACTTAACCGAGGAGTTTTATTGAGATTTTTATCAAAATCACTTACTGCGGAGTAGTTTTATCGAGAAATATCTACAAAACACATCAATATTAGTAAAATACTTATCTTTTGTTTAGGAAATATATAGTACCTTAAAAGATGTGAATGGACCACACTACTCGGTAATTTATATAGATGTAGATAAAAACAATCGTCAACAACGAGGGTTTCGGTTATGTTTCACAAACAGAACTGTCTTCCTTATTTTGGAGAAAGGTCGAGCCTATCAATCCACTAAATAACTTATTAATACGATAAAAATCAATCTATCCTACGGTAGTTTTACCACGCCCTGTGGATTCGTTACCATCCACGTGAAATGACCTTATTTTATTTCCACTTATCGCGTCAACTCGGGGATCTTTGTGAACTCGGCTATTTATATTTTATTAGCGATTTAAAAACTAATCCGCCATTGTGGCAAACGAAACGGAAAATATTGAATAATTTGTGGATTAATGGGCACACGGAGCACTCTGTACTCGGATGACAATCCAAATATACTGCCCTGACCCATTCTAGCATTGTGCACCTACACGTGGGAAGTGGGAGTGGGAAAGGGGAACGGGGAATGGGGACACCGACCCGCCGAGGTAAATAAATAATGGGACAATGTCCCACTTAGTACACCGCTCAATGTTTCGTGCATAATACATGCGAGCTTCTTGTGGCGAGGGGGGCAGCCCTTCCCAGTTGTCCCCCGGTGCGCTGGGCAGGTACTGACATTAATATCGAAGGTATTCCGTATCTAGTATCGATTCGACAGTACTAATAGTTAATACATATCTGTCTTGAAGCTTGTTACTTATAACGCGACAAACAAAAGGCCGTCGGCGTCGTGACATTTATAATTATTTGGTTGTATCGGCCGAACTTTCAGTGAGTATTGAATATCGATTTGATGTTGTTAGCTTCGTGCGCCGAGTGCTTCTGTAGCACACGGCATACACACATACACGGGGCTACATGCCACGTACTCCTACAGTCCTTCCAATTAATCTTTTAAAATGTTCCCCAAGGTGTCGAGTAATATACGAGAATAGTATGTGTGTACGTATAGGTAACGCAACCTAAGTTGGGGCTATCGCGGTACTCGCACGGTGTAAAACTTGTATACAGAGTGTTACTTTCCTGTATAAATTATATTTTATTCAATTATTATTATTCATTGCATTTTTTTAACGTATTTTCTGTCCAACTTGCGGTATATTGGTTAACGCGTTTGGTTGCCGTGCATGAGGTTTACGTGAAATATTTATTCAAAGTCCATTTTCATAGCAATGTTTCGTGTTAATATGGAAATATTTTATATGTATTTCTATGAACAATGCTGTACTTTCAATAACTTTTTTTTCAAAAATGTGAAAAATATTATAAAATGAACAGAGATTACAGAGACCCGGACGGTTCGTAGCAACGCGGTTTTTTCTAGTGGCGCGTCGTAGTAAATATATTTTTTTTATGATTATGATTTTTTTCATGCTTTAATCGTTTACACTTTTTAGTGCTCATCAAATACACGAATAAAATAGAGACTAATTGCAAAATTAAATATCTGTAACTTATGTATTTCGATGACAGAAAAGATTTATTTGACATAAACGTTTTCTTATAATGAACCGAATGGTCAGCACCGCTACGAAGTAATTTCTATCGAGTGGGAATTACCACCAATTATCTACAATAACTGTATGCTCACAGAAATGTTTTCATAAAATCGTTGCCTATTTTATTGTTTTTATATAAATTGGTACTTAAATAAATTATTTTTCATTTATTTTCTTATTGTCAGGTCCAAAGGCAAGTTTTGTAAAATTGAAATATAATAATATTTTATGCAATAAAATTAAGTTTTAATTATTATTTTGTCTTTTTAATCCATGTTTTATATTTTTAATATTATATTTTTTATGCATTCAGTAAAATACATAATAATATATTATCTACCGCGAATCTCTCAGTAAATAAAACGAAAAAAATGTATTTAATCATAAATTAAAATATCATCCTATACCTGAGTAGGGTTTACTATAATAATGTCATAAATCATACCTGGAAATACGGCCCGTTTCACACAGCGGAAAAATCCGCACGGCGCAATAATATAATCTAAGTGGCTTGATATTCGTAGTATTCTAATTATTTCTTTAATTACATTTATTTATTTAATGCCAGGCAAACGCAACAAGCTTTCGCGAAGGTTTTGGAACTAGAGACCACATCCAATCAATTCGACTACTCAGAAAAGTCAACTGAATACAACATAACACTACAATTAGCTTTTATCGACTATCGAAAAGCGCTTGACTCGGTTGAAAAATAGGCTGTTATTGAAACATTGCAAAATGCCCGAGTTGATTCAAGATACATAAGATTAATAAAATTCATTTATGACAACGCTACCATGGATGTAAGGATTGATGAGGACACAAAAACTGATAAAATCAATACAGAGAAAGGTGTCAGACAAGGGGATATCGCCAAAGCTCTTTACGCTAGCCTTAGAGGATATACATCCTATATACTTACTTACTTAAAACCCTAAATTGAGAAAATAAGGGTGTAAAGATCGATGGCATGTACTTGAGTCACCTCAGATTCGCAGATGGTCATAAGTAAAGACATGGATGAACTAGGCGAAATGATTATGGAACTACATGAGGCTTCAAAAAGGATTGGTTTGGAAATTGATATTCATAAAACAAAGATTATGAGTCCAACAGGACAAGATATTTTTTTTTTTTTTTTTTTTCTTAAGTTAGCTTATATTAAAACTAATATAAACTATTATGTACATCATCTATATATATTTACATTTCCTTACAGTAACCTATACATTTATTTTTAAATTCTTTCAGACACTTTTCATTCTTCATACATTCAGGCATCTCATCATACATTAACAATAATAAAATCGAAGTGGTTGATGAATACATATATCTAGGACACAAAGTCAAACTTGGTAAAGATAACCAGACAGTGGAGTTGCCGAGAAGAATAGGGCTAAGTTGGGCTGCTTTCGGAGAACTAAAATATATTTTTGAAAATAAAGAAGTCCCTATATGCTTGAAAAGACAAGTAAATGAATCGTGCATATTGATGGTGACAACATACGGACTAGAAACCATGTCTGTAACACAAAAAAGTAGCCAGAAATTAAAATGCACGCAACAATCCATGGAAAGACAGATGCTCGGTGTATGTCTAAGAGACAGAGTAAAAAATGAAGAAATAAGGCGCCAAACTGGAGTCATGGATATTATGGATCGTGCAGTGAAATTGAAATGACAGTGGGCAGGACACTCGGTGAGACAAAATGATAGCAGGTGGACACCCAGAATAATAAAGTGGAGACCATGGGCAAACAAAAGAAGTGTTGGAAGGCCACAGAAAACAAGGGTCGACGACATTGCCTCTATTGCCGGTAAAACGTGGATGATAATAGCGGGTGATAGGTAGGAATGGAGACGTTTGGATGGGGCCTTTATCCAGCAGTGGAGAGAATAAGGCTGAAGAAGAAGTAGAAGAAGAAACACAATAAGGTGACTAATCTTCTCTTAAATTCCCTTTTGCAGGAGTTTCACTTAATAGTAGCCCCTGAATAAATTTGAGATAAATACAACAAATTATAATAAATGTTAATCCACCCTAATTTTCTCGTGGAGTGTGGATTTGGATGATTCGTGTTAATTGGGCCTACGTGTTCAATAAACACACACTTGTACCATTCAGAATTGTATATATCTATATATAGATAAGATAGAGCGAATGACTATGTATGCGTGGTCTCAACTAAAGTTAATTTACCTGCACACTCACACGTGTTGGGAATCGGGAAGCCGGAGCTCGTATCGCCTATGACCATCGTGATCCGCTCTTTGTACTATTCGTGCCTACCGAAGCTCGCGTGAGATCCGACGGAACCTACCGAGCGAGGGCACTTGCTCTGCGGGCAGTTTACACAGACAGCAATTAAAAGTCCATTACGAAAGACATTAGCGTTAGCAGGCGGGGTACGTCTTCATTGTCTGCCTCCTGCACGCCAAGTACTCGTTTGTACTGTCCGTCAACCCCCCTCCACTGGCACTGTCTACTTCCTACTTCCTTCCTGATACGTTCTGCATTATCTTATATTATCCGCTGCAACTTTGGAGCTATTCGTTTTCAGACATGTAGACTCTCCTGTCTCCTGTCCGGTAATCATTTGGAAAACATTGACAAATAGTAAAACATAAGAACTAATGTTAGTAAATATTTACTTATATAAGTATAATACATATAACTACATTCGATAATTACTCGGTAGTTGTCGTAGGAAATAAATATGTACAAAAAAAGGATAATATTTCAGGTCACCATCTTGATAAAATCCCTCCAGAACCTGAGATGTTGTTGAAAAATTAACTGTTACTTATTTGCATATATATATTTATATAGGGTATATTACATCAGTAGATCAGTTCATAGGGTGATATATAGTTGGCGTCACCATTAACAAATCCATGTAATTTTTATCAAGTGCCAACCTTCAAAAAATACTTAATTTCATAACAATCTGAGGTTTAGATCACAAGTTTCAGTGGTTTTAGTGGCGCTATTTTTGTAATTTTTAAAACAACGGAAAAATCGGAATTTCGTATCCTGAAAGCATCGCTTTTTAATTGGAAAAAATACCGTTCAAATGAAGCAATAGCTCGACAAGTTATTTGGACTCCGCTCCATCGAGACAAATGGTAGACAGACACCGATGATGCTGAACGATCTGGTCGCCCGAATTCGGCAGTCGTTTTAGAAAACCTCAAAAAATCTACAAAGCAGTTTTGGCCGATCGTAAATTAAAGTTGCGCGAGATAGCCGATATCTTAAAGATATCAAAAGGCAGTGTATCAGATCCTGTTCGAAGTGGGTACCGCGTTTGCTTACACTTGATAATATAACAAAACACGTCGACAATTCAGGGCGCTGTTCGGAGCTGTTTCAGCGCAATAAAAATATTGTTTTTCATGTGATATGTGACAGTGTATAAACAAAATCACAAATGTCAGCTGGTAAGGTTTTGGCCTCTGTATTTTGGGATGCGCACGATATTATTATTTTCTCGGTGAAGCACTCAAATTTGAGTGAAACATGCCTTAATTTACCTAAGTTATTGTTGCGATAGTTATTGACGAAACAGTTGACAATAATATATACTTCGTGTCTTAAATATTTTTTCATGTTTGACTATCACACTATTGACCATAAGACAGTTCAGGGAAAGAAGATGCTCAACACTAAGTGGAAAAGATAGACCCAATAAGGACATGTCTATCAAAAATGTGTCATTAAGTAACAACCTGCAGTTAAATAGAATGTGATCTGCAGTCTCATCGTCCTCTTCACATCGACTAAGCGGAAGTCACTGCTTGAAATCTTTTGAGGTGTGGTGCCAACACTGTATGGCCAATTCTCAACCTACATATGAGGGACACTCTTAATTTGGGTACTTCGAACCACCGAACCAGGACATTTTCGGGACGATTTGTTGGGAAAATTTCATTCCATTCGTCACCCGGACCAACCTTAATTACATTAACGTAATCGGATGTAGGCAGAGAGAATAAACAAGAAATAATATCACCGCTACCGGCTTCATTTGCCACCGAGTCCACCAACTCGACGCGCGCGATATTTTATTCATTGATTACCTTAAGAAAGGAAGAACCATCAATAGCGTATATTATATGGCGTATTGGTACGTTCGATGGAAGAAACTGCGGAAAACGACCCCTAAATGATGATGAAGAAAAATTACTCTTTTCGTAAGACAATGCACCGTGTCACAAATCGATGGTAACGACGGCCAAATTGGCACGAGTTGAACTTCAAATTGCTTCCGCACACGCCGCATTCTCTATCACGTATTATTTGTTTTTTTTTAAAACTAATTCTAGTCTACTTTATTTTACATCAATGTATGAGTACTATATAAAAAAAATTGTCACATGTAATACTTCTATAAAATACAAGTTGAAGTTGAAATGTTGCACGTTATTAAATTACGTCTATTGACGTAATAAATAACCTCGGAGTAATTGAAGGGTGGGAACTAATAACACTAATACATATCGCGAATCTAAAAGAGCGATAAAATTGTAAATTAGAGATGGAAATTACCGCCCAATAAAAGAGAATTTTTATTTCGGGTTCCGGCGCTCTTTTCTTATTTTATGTATTTGTTCGCGCTTGTTTTATTGGGCCCAGAATACATTAAATGTTTATTGCTATTACACCTTTAACAGCGCAATTCCGAGATGTAGTTTCCGCCTTCCGCCATACTAAACTAATTAGATCAATATATGTACTATATTCTAGTTGTTTAAGTATATTCACCCCAACTGACCGCGTGAAAATGTAATGAAACGCTGTACCCGCCGGCGGCGGCGCCGTACCCGGGGAAGAAGCGGCGAACCCGGGCGCTGGCGCTGGCGCTGGAGGGTCGCAGGTTCGCTCACATCTCGCGATACGACGATACGACGATACGATCGGTCGACTTCGTGCGGGAAGCGGAACTTCGCCAGCGCACTAGCGCGCTATCTTCTCGGGTGTCTTCTCGAGTGTCCGTGACTGTGGTGTGTTGCTACTCCAAAAAATATATAAATACACTTGTTAGAGAAAATGATAGTAAAATATAGAAATTAGTGATATTGTAGCGTTATTTTTGCAACGGGCCGAGAAGCCCAATTGTAACAGAAAACCCGGGCTCGGACTTATCACATTTAAGTTGTAATCTCACCGGGAATTGAACCCGAAACCCTCTGTACCTAAATGAAGAAAAAACGATATTATAGATTCTTTCTTTTGTTGTAGAATTTTTATTTTTTTAAATAATGAAAAAAGCGCCATGATTCGAATTTGGTTTTTGCTATTTTTATCAAACGATTTAGTAGTTGGCTAGTAGTTAAGGCTGTAGTCTAATAAAATGCACGAAAAATGAGGAAATCTACGATTTTGTCATTTTAAAACGATTTTTTTTCAAAATCGCGCAATAATTTTTAAAGGTATTTCTGTAAAAAATACATTAATAATAATAAAAAAATATCACTTTTCGACCAGGAGATTACGTCTTTTAAAATTTAGACCAAACTTTGTTACATTGATTTTCGTACAAAGACTAAGTAATGAACCGAAATTTCCTGTAATAATTTAAAGATAACATAATAGATTGAACATTAAAAAGGCAGCATCAAAATCTAAGTTTTTTGTTTTTGGAAAATACAAGCATTTTTTTTTAAATCGCATATTTTTGAATATATTTTTCTTAATTTCTACGTGAAATTATGCCTTCGGTATTACTTTAATATATATATATATTTTAGTTGGAACTTTTTTTTATACATAAGATAATTTTTGTTGTAAATATTCAATTTCTGGCAATATGTTATTTCGATGTTTATGTTTATTATCTTCATACCGGCCCTTCGACAGTCCAGAACAGTTTGCTATGGCCGGACAGAGCAAAGCAAACACAATGGTCCCGCAGTTGATTTCAGCGAAACTACTATTTTCCTTCCGTTTACAGTACTTGTGTGTATTACGTATATAAATATAATTAATTCCGCACTTGGAGCATGCGTAGTGGTACTATAATCCTATTTAGATCACCTGTTCGTTAACGAGTCCTACATTTCCTCGTTTAAGATGAAGCAAATTAAATTACCCAGCCACATGCCTATTGCAAGTCCACGAGCTTGTTAAGTTAAACAATTACCAATTAGTTCAGTCCGGTGACGGTGGGACGGTGGGACGGTGGTTGCGCGACTCGTCATTCTTCGTATCTAATGTAAAGGCAGGCTGGGGCAGCCAGGAGTGCCGGCTACTGCGGATCTGGCCTGAAACTGCGGACGTGCGGACTACAGCAGCTCTGCTCCGGCGAGAAGCGCTTTCACCCGAGCTCTACCGGAGAGTGTGTGTGTGACGTCAGGCTGAACTGCTCGAAGGACTAATCTCCTAGCTGATCATCGCCATCGTCAATGGCATCAGGCATAAATCATAAGTCATTTTATCCGCTACCAAAATCCCTACTCTGGTATAATTGCTCCTAGGGAAACTTCTGATTAAAGTATGTTTATACTATTATCTTTTTTATTTACGGACTTATTCGGTCCATTTATTCGCAATATCTAAATAAATTTCTTTTTTATAAATACACATACAATTAAGATAAAATACAACTAAAGAAAATTAATGCTAGGACAAAAAAATGTATAGTAATTTCTACCTCGTGATAAGACGTATCAAAATGTTTACAGAACATTACCTTTTAGCAGAAGAGCATTTTCTATACCTCTTATTCGGAAGTTTCAACGGAAACGGAACATTCTATGCTTATTTTACCAACTCATAATTTGTCATAGTCAATAAGTACAGCATGACAATTCTACACAGTGCTTCCAATTTATCAATATTAGCCAAAGTTACCATTTTCTTTCCTCACATTCTACAGCATAAGCATAGTAACGCAAGTGAAGATATTCAATTAAGCAATGTGTTTTCTCGATAAATGCACAGTTTATTTTATTTTATTTTATTTCATTGAAAAGCCAACAGACATTTATGAATTTATAACTTGTGCTTAGAACAATGCAAAAAGTTCCTTTTGAAACGAACTGTTGGAAAATTGTAAAGTTCTAGATGTGCGGCAGCTATTTGTTAAAGAGGCACTTGTGAACTTCTGGAAATCTGTAGATAAAGTCAGGACACAGCAAAATATACAGACGCGATCAGCGGGAAGGATGAATTACCTTGGCCCTGCCACTCACTCAAAACTATCTCAAAGAAACTTTACCTTCCTAACTCCAAAATTTTTCAATCAACTTCCGACAGCCATGAAAAACTCCACAAGTGCCAATGTATTTAAGAAAAATATTTGCATTTGGTTGCTGCACAACTGGTTTGGTTGCTGTTTTTTTTATACATATATTTATTTTTGTTAATCTTTGCTTTTAATTTTTGTATAAAATTGTAAGATTCAATATGTCCATATATTTATAATTTTCTCAAACTGAACGGTTTGGGTAGGTAGGAAGAAATTGCCTTAAGGCAATATGCCCGCCCTTATATGTATATTTATTGTGTATGTATATAAAGTGTCAATAAATAAATAAATAAACGATAGGGACGAGGTTGTCAACTTTTTTAAAGTTAGAGATTAGCGATATGCAAAATTTGACAAATCTGCTTTCCTTCCATACTTTTACTTTTATTTGCTTTTTATATCTCGATATTTTTATGTTTTTCATTATGTACTTTTGTAATTATTTAATTTAGTGTTTACTCTTATTTGGCATATTATTTACTACTCCTATTTCTTACTATTGTATAGAGTGAGTTTCTAGAAACCACATCTCAATTATCATTTCACTTATGTTTGTATATATTTATTCTTTTTCTATTGATTTCAAAGATACTTTTATTTTGTTTTTTCAATACTACTGTATTTTACTATTACTTTGTTGATTTTAATGATACTGTTATTTTGTATATTTGATTATGTACGAATCTAAATTTGTTTAATTTATATCTGATTATCTTTTTTACATTGTATTCTTTGGAATTTTATTATTTATTACTTATACCTTGTTTTTTTGGATTGTGAATAACAAGAATATATTGCATCACATGTCATTATAATTTAATCTAATTAATTTTACTTTGTATTTTTTATTTTTTACCGAATTATAGATGACATTTATTATTTACAGTCACTCTAGCTTAAAACTTAGAAACTCTCAGCCTTACACAATGTATGGATCTCGACATTCGCGCATATATCGTAGGTACTTAGTTTTACCACGCATTCGCCTTAGAGAGACAAATCGTGATTTTGTCGAAGTTGTGATACAGAGTTATATATATAATTCCAAGGTTGGAATATGGCTCAAGTATTAGAAAATACTATGATATTCAATAGTTGCCATTGTAAAATGCACCATTCTCGAGAAAATCGAGCTTTTCCAAAGTATTTAACGTACTCCGCGAGCGGTCTCTGGCGTTTGGTGATCCGTTGCTCGAAAACCGTATATATTATAATGTATAGGAACTTTTATAATAACCTATTTATTTCAACTACATCATACCGTTTTGCTGCAAGACAATAAAGACTCCTCGGGGGGGTGAGGGGGGAGAGAGTTGTGTATTTTAAATATACAACGCCGAGGATAATTTTCCATACGGTTAAAAAACTTTATAAATTTTGCCACTTTTTCCATTCAATGAAATTTAGAATGAATCGACTAATATGGAAGAAATGATTTTTCGTGGAACATATTTCAATGCACCGCACCGATTTAAACGGGCAATTTATTATGTTACTATATGTAACTAATTTATTTAGAAACAATGAGGAACTTCAGCCCTACGGGAAATTGGATACAAAAAATGTTTTTTTGCGCGCGGTAAAAATTAGACCAATTAATTGTATGGCAAAGTTTTTTGAAAATGTGCGAATAAAACTATAAAAAATATTTAAATAAAAACGCGCTACTCTGATTGACGTCACTGGTTCATATGAACCAACCAATGATGTGAGAGCTGTAAAGGATATCCGGTTGGCTTACCGTAAACGATCCAATGGGAAGAACTAGCAGAGAACAACCTCTGACGTCACACGTGGAGTTATTTCAGAAATACAAAACTTTAAAAATCATAGCGCTGATAAAAAAATTTATTATTTTGGCTTAGTTTATTAGTCTATTAACAAATAAAAAAAATAAAATAAGACACTTAACTTCCAGCATTTACGCTTCCGTACTACTCTTTATGTTTTTAAAATAAGAATAAATGCATAAAATTGCGTATATGTTTAATTATCTTATTTTTTTATTTGTCGTTCGTCAATAATTATAATACGGGGGAAATCTCCCTGAGGCGGTGATTTTGTGATGGCATAATTTTTTTCACAATTTGTATTTTATTAAAACCCCTAAAGAAGATAGCTACGATCACGATTTCTTATTTCATTTCCCCGGTTTATGTGTGAATACTGAAAACAAGTCATTCATGTAGATAATTTTACTGAATACACAGTACTTAAAAATAATCCTCATAATTTATGTTAAGTATTGTTTTTATAAAAGGTACGAAAAAGACGGCTAATAACGTTACTTAGACGTTAATGGTAAATAGGGATTACTTATTAAAACCGTGATTAACACAATAGCGCGCAATACATCTTGCTTTAGTAATAATACCCAACAGATCTAGACTTGTATTGTTCTTACGTATGTAAGTATAATTTTATTAAAAAAAAAAAAAAAACTAATTATCAAGCTGAGAAAGAATCTATATAATGTACCAGTTAGCGGTGGAATGTAAAGTAGATTTTACGTACATGATACGTATATTTGCCCTAGAATACTGGGTGCTAGATAACGGTATCAAATTGGCAGAGGGATCTAGGAAACGCGTCTTTTCGAGATTTATACACTTACCATCCAGATCCACGGATCCAAACACCGACTATGGTTTGTATAATATTTACCTACCTAAGCGTAAAAAAGTTTGTCTTTCTGTAAACCAACTGCCGTGGATGGACAATCCTTAGCTTAGTGAGGTACTAACAGAAGAGGAAAATGGTGTCATACTAAAATACGGTATTTTCTGTTCCGAAGGTAGTTACTTCCTTGGAGAAAAATAAAGAACTTCGAAATCTATTGTAACCTACTCGAAAAAAAGTGTATCAAAAATTAAAATGTAACCAATTTGCGCATTGTAGTTGCCCAATAAAACAACAGACCGGCCGAGATGAGCAGTTTAATTTTTGTGATCTCACCGGGAATCGCACCCGAAATCTTCGGTACGTGAGCCGCCGATTTTTGATCTACACGTATTGAACATTTAATGTAGATTTATCAAAGATGTTTACTAAGGATTAAGGATGGAACTTGCTGAATAACGAAGTGTATAAGTGTCAAATGCACCGAAATTGTTACGTTTTCGTAAAATTGGCAAAATGGGTTGCCTCCCGTTATTATTTTTATTGCAGTCAAAATGTTGTCAGAAGCGTAACAATGCTGTAATTTTACTTGCCAACGTTTTTCCACGCAACTGGCTATAAGACTTTACTTTCCATGAAATAGAAGGAAACATAATCGGGTTGTGGTCCTGTGGCTAGTGTCTCGGACTCATGAACCAAAGGTCCGTGGTCCAAATCCCACTCTACCCCAACTTGATTCCCATTTTCTAATAGTGAGTTATTTACAATTCGTTGAAAATGGCCCTCAAAATTAAATATCTGGGTAAATCATAAAAACACAAGTATTAAAAAATCTTAACAAGTATCTTTTTATTAAAAAAAATAAATAATAATAAATATAAAACAATTTTGTTTTTATCGTTATGTAGACGATGTTTTTTGTTTATTTACAGGGTCGGGCCGAGAACTTCAGACATTTCTTAATTTCCTCAATTCATTACGTAAAGAATTTCTCGACTTGTCTTTAACAATTAAAATATTTAAACAATGTTTCGATATCTTCCGTAAACCAACATATACAGACACAATTATTCGTAATGAGGAATTCCACTGTTTTCTAATTTATTTTTTTCTATTAGCGTACTATTTAACTAAGCAAAAATATATTTAATTTTTTTGTCCGTTATTTACGAAGATGTGATTTTTTAAAGTTACATTTATCAAATACCGCGCCAAATGACTGTAATCAGTGTGTCACTTTTCAGTAGTGACGTCATGAAACGGTTGGCGTTCTTACCTTCACTGACCGCGGTAAGTTGTATTTCTCCAGCCAATAACAAAACTGACAAGAATCTATGGAATATTGCTTTGATTACTTCATTTAGTTGATCGTAATATGCTCATTTCTATGTTATGGTTGTTTTTACGAACGTTTCGATTTTAAAGTTGACATAATCTCTGGTAAAAATGTCAACAAAGTATTATTTGCCGGATTTCAGGTCGTAGATCGTAATCGAATTATTCACCGCCAAATCACTAATCACAAATTATACTCTTTTTTTTCTATGGTCGAAACGTTCCTTGCAAGGTGCGAAGGCTTTAAAGCGAAAACCGGAAATACTACACGTAGATATAAGGAGTGACGTCATTATTTCCGATTTTAAAATGAATACTATTTTCATCATTTTTTATTTATTTTTGCGTGCGTTTTTGAGATATTTCATCCTACTCCAAAATTTTTAAATATTCACGTGTACACGAAAACATTTTTCAAATTTAATTCTGGGTTGGGCTGGAATTCCTCATTCCTCAAATCATGCAATTGCTCAAAAACATTCCGCATTCCATTCAATGATACATAGGTTTATTAACGTTCCACTAGATTATACTAATAAAAAAATACAATAAAACAGATTGCTAATAACAATAATGATAACTTAATTGATTAAATACAAATACCATATACAACTTTTTAAAACAAGACAAGGACAATCAAGACTAATGAACCAGGGACTGAAATTATACAATAAACTACCAGACAAAACTAAACAAAAGACTCAGACAAACTTTACAAAAGATGTAAAAAATATTATTTTAAACAACAGAGTATAAATGAAAAATGTATGTATTATTTTATGTAAAATGAATGTTATAATCCGTAAGGGTTAAATAAATTTTCAAATAAAAAAAAAATATTA
The DNA here is from genome assembly GCF_059751315.1 of Micrasema longulum. Taxonomy (NCBI): domain Eukaryota; kingdom Metazoa; phylum Arthropoda; class Insecta; order Trichoptera; family Brachycentridae; genus Micrasema; species Micrasema longulum. Next base: position 232,031 of record NW_028279350.1, read on the forward strand.
AATCAAAAACAAAAATGCTTAACTTAAACTTATAAATAAATATTTATATTTTATTCCCACAATAAATAAAGCGAACCCACCTAAACAATGAAGACGAATTATTTTTGTAAATGACAATTTTTCAATTCAACAATTATCTAATTCCCTACCATCAAACATAAAACCATAGTCCATAAATATAATAAATCTGGAATATACTAATTAAATTGTAATGATTGCGATTCAATATACATTGGAAAATCTAAAAGAAACTTTAATATTAGAGTAAAAGAACACTTAAGGTGCCCAAATAGTTTTTTTTTCTGGTTTCGCAAACCATCTGATGAAAAATAATCATAACTTCAATTGGATTAAAAGTACTTCATGTTGAAAATAAAATATTTTAACTAGACAATTTGGAAATCTTCGAAATTAATAAAGCTATTCATAATTTCTTTTAGTCCACTCCTGTCTTATTTCTAACGTATCCCTATCACATTACCATCCTTTCCAGATAAAAAGACTTGATTTATTTGTTTCATTGGCAGCATACTGATAAGATAAAAAAAAATGATAAATTCATTTGTTAAATAAACCTCGAGAAAGAGTCTTGTTTAGCTTTGAAACCGGTCGGCGGAAAAAAAATAAGGCTTAAATACGAAGTTGTTATTTACTTTACATATTTTTTATTATTTTAAAATATTTCATCCCTCCTTTTTAAAGTTTTAAAAATCGTATTCATCTCACTTCACACTTCCCATCTTCACAAGAGCAACACGACAAACAGACTCGACTTCTTAGCTCCATTTTCGATGTATTATATTTCGATTCCATTTTATTTAGTTATCACTGTTAAAATAAAATAGGATAAAATTCACTAGTTAAGTATACCTCGATAAAGAAACTTGCGTGGCTTCGAAACCGGTCTGTAGAAAAAAACAAAGTGAGTTAATATTTATTTTATTAAAATGAATAACCACAAAGTTAGTTCTTTAAATATCAATGTTAGAACTAAACGTGTTCATTAGACAAGTTTTCAGGTAATTTTCCACCTCCCCAAACATCGAACTGAGAAATATTCTAACCACAAGTCCGTTTACCTTCCATCCTAATCTTCAATACATAATATATTGTTTACCTAGCTATAATCAGCTTACCTACACTCCCTCCTCCGGCTCCCGACTACATTTTGTGTTAATACAAACAATGACCCCACACGCATATGTGATAGGATAAATGAACTAGTTCGGCGCACTGACTGCCAACCAACTACTGCACATCAAGTTTAGTAATCGTAATAAGTTACCCCCGGTACAAGAACAACCCGCTGGTCGTCTCACCTTCGTGCAGCGTCGTAGCCTTGTTTGCAATTCACATCTTCTTTTCAATTCATTAAAGCGCATATCGATACATCCCCGGGCGTACCTAATACATCTAGTTTATAAGTTACATGCGGATGCAGAAAACATAGGCGGCGTCGTAGCCGGGGGCCGGTCAGGCGGGGGGCTTCCGGGGGCGCGACCTTCGCGAACACTTTGCAGACCGACAGCCTTCGCTTCCTAGAAAATAAGTCTTTGGAGGCCGCAAAATTTAAATCTCGCTAGGGGCGCTCACGACCCCGGCTACGACGCTGCCCGTGTGATACAGAAATGAAATAATCAAGATACGCCGCAATTTGTACACCGAAACGGTCGACGCACCGTATGGTGCGGATAAGATAGTGAGGATAGGTTTTATTGGTACACACTTATATTGCGGGTGTGGCCAACTTGATCAGACCTGAGGCCTACTCTGTATTCCAGTGCCCGACTTACTACTCCCGACTGGAGAAATGTCTCGAGAGGATACTAAAAAAATGACTTCAAATGCTCTTCTTGATGCTTGGCAATCGCGATGGGAATTTTTACCTTCGGGGAGGGGGATACTTTCTTTTTTACCTTCAATCCGCCAGCGCTTAAAATCTTCCGATTATCCCCGATTACTGGACTACGCAGTTTTTATCGGGTCGTGGTAAATTTAATGACAAAGTATTTGTTTTTAATATTGTTGATTTCCCTTCCTATTATTACCGAATGGAGCTTCTCGCTACTATCCGTGGCCCTTTCATAGATCCTGTCGGATATACAGATCTGGTGGCTTCCAAAAAGAATTTCGAAGTTTTAAAAATATTTTCAATCATTTCGGCGAATTAATCATGTCCAATCAATTTAATCCCAGTCAGTGAAGTATTCACCTCCCTCTTTTCTCGATTCAATGTACTTCTGGATTACATTCTCTCGGCACGTAGATGCTAAGGCTACCATATTACGGAGAGCTCCTTCGGGCTGTTTTTCTCGTTCGGTAACGAGCAACTTTTCCGTGTATGCGGGCACCGCCAAGGAGACCGCCGTGTCCTCGGGTGCGGTGTGGGGTATGCGGTGGCAAGCTACAAGCGACATATTTCGATCATCTGAGTGTGATGTGATCAGTGATCAGTCATACGCTTTCGGGGCCCAATCCGGGGACTATGAAATATTAAAGTGTAAAAACCAATATTTCACATCGACCCTTCCCGGATTCGAGCTTTAGACCTCGTGGATTTGAATATATTCGTCTACCTACCGGTACACGCTCAGTTCTGTATTTTTGAAACTTTTACACACATTTGATTAAAAATTCAATTTTGTTAAGCGCGCAATATAACCGGATAGCTAAAAATCTCCCTTGGCGCCATCGACAGTCCCAAATCCTAATACTCGTAGCTCGTAGATCGTAGATCGTAGCTCGTGGCTACGATCGACCGGTCGCCCACCGCTGTGCTGCGCTGGTCTGTTTTATTTACGTTATTAACTTTATTTAGGGACCAAACAGCATAAGTAATTTTTAGTTTAGGTACCTATATGAATGTAAATAATAATTAAGCAATAGGTAAATATGTTTAATTAAAACACGGCTTATTGTCTCGTAGATTATTTTTCTTTTTTATTTTTGTTATGTTTTTGGACATATTTATGATAAAAAAATAAACGGGAATTTGGCAAAAACACGCAAAATTTTAATTTTCTCAAATGTTTTTTACTATCTCCTTTAAAATACTCGCTATTTACGACGATATATTGATGCCGATGCTTAATCCAATTGTCCGTGCACTTTTCATAGGCCTGCAAAGAAATGGCCTTTAGCTCTCGCAGCGAATTCTCTTTTATGGGATCAATCTTCTCAAAGCGCGTTCCTCTTAATAGCTATTTTAGTCTTCGGAATTGAAAAAAGTCAGTCGGGGCCTGGTCTGGATAATACGGCGCTCGGCTGATGAGATTAGTCGAATTTTTGGCCAAAAACTCCGAAACAATCACCGCACTCGTAAGACGGCGTTTTATCGTGGCGTAAAATCCACGAATCGTCCTTCCACATTCCTTCAGTATTTTGGGACTAGGGGGGCAGTGACGCGTTTCATACCCAAAACATCTCAATGATGAGATGCTCAATAACACAGTAAGCGCTCGAATTGGTACACATCGATTTTTCAACACGATTTGCTTCGCCGATTCGATGTTTTCTTCGGTACTTGACGTTGCTGGACGTCTAGTATGTTTATCATCGTCTAAGCATTCACGAACGTCTTTAAACCTCTTATACCATTCGTATACCCGTGTTCTTGACATACACGATTTCCCAAAGGCTTTATTCAATTAGTTAGTAATTTTATTAGCAACACAAAATTTGAGGCACGATCGTTGTGCCAATTTTATCCATTGTAAAAATCGCCACAGGGCAATTTTTCGACTCACCCAAACAGACGCTGGCGGAATACTGAGCTGTACTGAGCATCCGATCGCCGTCAAACTTTGACAGATTATCAAAAATAGTGCTGTCAACGCAGCTACAAAAAGAATACCGATTGGTGTAGCGCGGGCATTTCAAATTAGAAATTCCCATTTATTTTTGATCATATGGTACATGGTCCAAATTAATCCTCACTCCGGCATTTGTAAGTGTATCGTGTACGTGCACGAGTACGTATTGGGTGTGCGTGTTCCCAATATTGCGCTCTAATCCATCTTGTAGTATGTTTGCCTAATCCCAATACGTATTCTAACAATATAATATCATGGCGGCTAACATCAATATATTATTATATGCGCTGATTATGTTATAATATTACACGACGTCCACGGACCACGACGCCAGTGGTATTATCCTAAATCCTGAGTCCATAACGACATTAGGTCGGTGCGTGACATTTTCCTAAATTTGATTAGCTTCGCCTTCGTGGCTAAATAAACACAAACCTAATTTAGATCTAGAACCGAATCCATTATACTCCTCCGTGTAAACCTAACTGTACCTAGAACAGCTCACATACAGCATCTCGCGGATTAGGTATTTCATACTCGAATTATTCAATTATCAAAACGTGTTTTTTACTCGACGAAACCATAAATAAAAATGAAACTTTTTATTATTTATTTATTTATTGAGTTAGCTTATATTACAGAGTACATCAACTTATATTAACACTTACTTTACTTACATATCTATTTACACCGGCTTAAAGTAAAGAAAAGTTTTTATTTTATAATAATTCTTCAGCCGATTTTATGATATGAATGATATTTTTTATTTAACAACGCTATTCATTTTTATGTAGACGAGAGATAACAAAACACTAACAGTTAGGTGAAAAAATAGTCTAAAAACTTAGTACAGTGGCTTAAATTGTGCTAAACAATTAGTCCCAGAAGGAATATAAAGATATTTATTTAATCACTTTTTCACCTATTAAGCTTTTGAGGCTTGTCGGTGGGTGGGGAAGAGAGAATATGAAAAGAAACTTATGAAAAATACACCACAACACTGAATATTTTCTTCCAACTGGCTGGAATCGAAACGCGACGCCAGTTTCACAGTTAGCCACCGAACCGACCGCCCGTCATATTGAATATTACATGTTCTGGGAAAATTAATGTTTATACTACTACTACTACCATCACGCCATTTCCCCGTAGGGGTAGGCAGAGAGAATGGACCGCCACACACGTCTATACTGGCATGCAATTTACACTCTCGCCTGATTTCATCATTCGTAACCCTGTCATAAATTGATTTCCCACACATTCGTCTAAGAGATCACATTTCAACTGCGTTCTTTCGGCTTTCATCCTTCCTCTGCCAGTTCCATGTTTCACTTCCATACATAATATTCATACTACTTCTTAATAATACCCCACGAACTAACGCCCCTTGCTGGCAACGAAGAGGACCTGCCAAAAGACGACGACGCGACGGCGACGTATCCGAGATAATGTACAACTATAACTAGTGAAGTGTGCGATGGAAGCGATTTGCTGATGATGGTTTTTAAATAAATGAAAGAACTTTTTAAAAACTCCTAAAATTTTTTTTCCAAAAAAACATTTTTTTGTTCTTTTTTTCTTCATAATTTGAAAATGCAGTAAATGATTTCGGTAGTCAGGTGGCAGAAGGGACTATCTGTAATTTTTTCAGTTTTTTAGCTGTCACGAGTTTTAGTAAATATTTCAGTAAAGACACGCAAAAAATAAAATTTAAAAAAAGCGGCATTTAAAATGATAATTAATTATTGAAAAAAAACACAATTTTTTATAAGTTTTTGGATTAAAGTCTTAAAATTGAGTTTTTTTTCAGCTCAGATGATTATTTTAAAAAATTACAGATAGCCCCCCTTCTGCCATCTGATTACCGGTTTATTTCTCGGACTAGCATCCCTTCGACAAACCCCTACTCCTACGATACGCGTCGGACGCGGACAAGGAAAACTGCCGGGTAGGAGAGGGGCAGGGGCTTACGGAAGGGATGCTAGTCCGAGATATTAAGGATTCACTCCATTTTCAAATTATATATTTAGCGTGAGTCTTGTAAATTTTAAATATCAATGTATATGTTCCTTATCAAATAGAACTTAATATTCTGTTCATATTGTATTTTATAACATTATGTACCTAGCTGCTTTAAACCTTTAATTGTATTTCTTTAGCTTATTAAAAAAATAAATAAATATGGAAATATATATATTTATTGCTTTATTTTTTTTTTAAACCAACTTAACTTTTAAACACAGTTCTATATTTTATTACTTTATATTGTATTTTTTTTAAATTTATGTTGTTAATACACTCATCTTTTTATTTTTATACCAACTGTACTTCTTAACACTGTTCCTATATTTTATTTCTTTATATTGTGCTTTTTTTTTTAAATCTATGTTGTTTATATACTCATCTTCTTTTTTTATACCAACTTTACTTCTTACTTCTTAACACTGTTCTATCTTTTGTTGCTTTATATTGTATTTTTTTAAAATTTAATGTTGTTTATATATTTATATTTTGTAAAACTTTCATGTATGTAAAAGCCTTATGGGCGTGAAAAAATAATAAAATAAAATAAATAAAATAAATAAAATAAAATATTTTTTTTTTTTAATCGTCGATGTTTTAGGAAAAAAATATTAGGATTTAAAAAAGTTTAACCATGAGGAATGTTCTTCTGAAGTTTCGCGGTTTGATCCTGAAACACCGTGTATACGAAATCTGCAAGAAAGAAAAAAAACGTCGCCTGAGCTATGAAACTGGTTACTGAATACTCAGTATGATTATTTATTACTGCGGTATATTTGGTTGTCTCTGTGTTCAGGCGGATGAAGAATACAGTTCTGAGTGTGAACCCTGAACGAGTGTTTTCGACTCGACGGCTGCCGAGTGTGGAAATCGAGTGGAGATAAATCCGCCTCGCTGTGAAGCGGTCGGAGCGGTCATCTTCCATTCTCGGGGTCCCGGGTTCGATTCCCGGCAGGGTGAAAGTATAATAGATTTTAAAGGTAGGTCAACCAGCGATACGTATTCCGTTTTCCTGGACTGTCACCCGAAGCGTCAGATGAAGAAGGAGGAAATTATGATATTTGGGTGGTTCGAACTTCCCCCGAAGTATTCATCCAAATTGCGACGGTCGACTTGGGTTCATAATATTATTCCCTATCCGCAGTAAGCGCCGAGACGGCGGACACTCGAGGCCTTAATCTGATTACGGGTGGAATAATACCTTATTAACGTTATAATAAAGGCGTATTGGGTTTCAGCGCGCTTATTATAATACCAACAATAACACTTCTTACCGCTTCAGCTTCAGCGAGGACGCGACGTTCCTACCTATCTATTGTTTAAGTCCAGTCCAGCGCTTTACCACCATTTTGAGTGCGCGACTCCCTTACGAGCAGAAAAAATAGCTGGCGACCCCCCTCCCCCCCGAGACCAACTTTGGCCTTGTCGGTGGGCGGAGAGGGGTCGCGACCGCACTATCGAGGCTTCGCCTCACGATCCACAGGTTTAAAAACACCGTTTTATTCAATTTCATCAAAATTTTATTATTTATTTGACAATGTATACTTATAATATAAAAAAATCAAGCGCTAATTTGAATCTACAGAGTACTTTGTATTATTTTTACAAATATAAAAACAAAAATTCGTGACAATTGTTTCGCCTTGTTAGGGCATTTTCAAACGAATGTGAAGATTAGACGGATTGAATGTCCTTATATAGTTATATATTCACGGTACTTAAGTGACAAATAAAAATAATCTTATGAACTATAGCGTGTACATTAATCATAATTGCGAGGAAAACCAATAGTTAAGGGCAAGGCTAAGTGTTTAATAGGTAATGGAGAATTTAGGTATTTCTATTTACTGTAGTCTGCATTACTTTACGGGTTGTTTGACCCATTGCGTAATGCAGACTGTAAATACAAGTCAGAGCTTAATGTACAGCAAGCAGATAGCTGCTGAACTGCCGATGTGTACCGAAAGATAGGTCCATATTGTCCGCAGTAGCCGTATACAGCAAGCGAATTGCCCTATTAATGGATAAACTCTGACTTGCAATCGTGCGGCTTCTGGGTGCGTAAAACAGTGCACGAGATATCGCTCTAGTATAATTAATAGGAACATACAAAATGATCTCTTTCGATATATTTGAATTATAATATATTATATACTTTTTATTATAGAAATAAAAGACGAGTGAAACTTTAATCTACAAATTTGATAAATCCAGTGACCGGTTTCATCGCTTTCGCGACATCTCCGAGACTGGTATCTTTATTGAGGAGTTCAATGTATTTGTACAAAACAGAGGTAAGGATAGATTATTCAAAATTATATGAAAGTAAATTAAATAAAGTTATTTTTATCTAAAGGACCATTATCAAAATTTAATAAATTAAAATGAACTTCCATCAAGAATTTTCACTTACAAACTTAAATGTTTTATATTATATACTTCCAGAAATTAGCTTAAAACGCTTCCCAAGAAAAAATTGACGACGAGATTCGAGGGTGTCGTAATCCAGCGTGGGGATAGAAATAATGTCGGATACAAGAATGCATAATTATTATTTTCTTCCAGATAAGTATCGCAAAAATCGCCTGCTCTGGCACTTCCTCGAAGGCGACAATAGTGTAAATCGGCTTCCGCGGGATAACTCTCCGCTTTCTACGCATTCTTCGATAGCCTCAACTTCAACGACAATGTTTTTGAAACTAAACCCGTTTAAAAAACAAAACAATGAATTGTGACTTTTCTTCGCAATATTTACCGAGCACATAAAAATTCACCAACAGTTGTTTATTAATCGTTTCAGATAACGAAGTAAAGCTATATTTATATTGCGGGTTGATAATATGTGCAATAATTAGGTTCGTTCTATAAATATATACGTAGGTAGTAGGTACAACAGGTAGTGCTTTGATTATGTTAAGCAAAACTATATTTCATTCATTTATTATAATTCGAGGTCCAGGTGGATGAAGAACACAATTTTGTATGTAAAATAATACCAGAACCCGGGACGAGTGTTTTCGACTCGATGGCTGCTCTCGGGTAAAAATCCTGAATAAAGAAATCGAATGAAGATAAGTCCGTCCGGTTGTGGGGGGGTTAGCGCGTCCGTCTACCGTTCTTGAAGTCCTGGGTTCGGTTTCTAGCCGGCTGGATCTGAAATATTGATTAACTGCAATATTTTACTGTTCTTAGACTGGCACGTGAAGCGTAGGACTGGTCACCTTACCCCCGTAAAACAGATGATCGAAATACGGTGCATTTGGCTTACAAATAAATCTCAAAAAGCATGAGAAAAAGCAGTCTTTCTACTTTCCTTTATAATAATTTTCTATGTATAAATATGTCCTTAAAAATGCCTATCGGGCGTATATATAAATAAATAAATTATTTACACGCGTAGATATCTACTATCAGAGAGTTTTTTTTATACATAACTAGCGGACCCGACAGACGTTGTCCTGCCCGAGCGTTAGCTTGCCTCCTATAAGCTGTTTTAATAAACTTTTTTTCGTAATTAATTACACACATTATTTATTTTTGACTTTTTTGAGCTATTTATATATTCATAATAAGGGTTTGTTTTTCGTTTTATCTCCACATCTGATTGGCTAAGAGGCCTCATCGTGCTCAAATCAAAATCGTGCAAAAATCACTACTCTAGTGCCACATTCTATGGAGAAAATACGTGAATGCGTATTTATGAAGAGAAGTCAGACCGCGTTTTACCCCGTGCCTTCTAAAATTATGACACTCAACTCATGCCCAACGCGCATTTAGCTATTTCCTAATTGCCAGCCGTGTTTTGATGTGAGCTTGACATTTAAGTCGAAAACAAAATAAATTACATAAATGACAAAATACATCGCTTTAACTTAACATATTTTATTACATTACATATTTTGTTTGTACGAATTATTCCCAATCCGTAAAAGAGCTGGTATAAGGGGATATAATTTATTATAACACAATAGTGTTAATAAAAAATCGTGAAATAAACGTCACATATCACTAACGGGGGCTGTAAAAACTGTTTTATTCAGGTGTTTAAAAAAACACAAAAACACTTTCAAAAGTACGAACATGTTTAATGTATTTTTTTAGTTCATTAGAAAGTCAATTGCAAAACTTTATTGCTGTATATACCAAACTGTTTTTTTTTTGTTAGTCCTAAGTTGTTAGCGAGTTAAATTATTTGACCCTTTTGTATTTATTGTTTGTATTTTGCAGTTAAAGTTTAATTTAATATTAGTCTTTTAATGAAAAGAAATAGGCTTGATTGTATCGTGAAAGCGTGCAAAAACTATTCAAATTAAAGGAAAAAGACTTTTCATTGAAAATACGGTACTTAGGTGCTTGTTTATGATTGAATTCCAAAACTAAAAACTATTAATGTTTAAATATTGAATTAAGGTAGGCACCTAAGTACTTGTTTATTGTTGAATTCTGAAACCAAAAATCCAGAACATTGGCTTGCCTGCTATAAGCTGGTCGAACAAACGTTTTTTCGTAATTAATTACACATTATTTATTTTGTACTTTTTAGAGCTATTTATAGATTTGTAATAAGAGTAAATTTTTTGTTTTATCGCATCATGTGATTGGCTAAGAGACTTGGTTGTGATCAAATAAAAAACGTTCAAAAATCACTACTCTAGGGCCATAATCCACGGATAAAATACGGGAATACGTTTTATGAAGAAAAGTCAGGCCAAGTTTTACCCTGAGCCTTCTAAAACTATGTTTTGACGTGATCTTGACATTTAATTTGAAACCAAAGTAAATGAAAAAAAAATACCTGATTGTGTCGTAAAAGTGTGCAAAAACTGTTCGAATAAAAGGAAAAAAAACTTATATTATACTAGATATTTGTAGTAAGGGTTAGTTTTTCGTTTTATCTCCTCGTGCAATTGGCTAAGAGGCCTCGTTGCGCTCAAATCAAAATCTTGCAAAAAATACCACTCCAGTACCATAATCCATGGAGAAAATACAGGAATATGTGTTAATTAATAAAATTCAGAGCGCGATTTACCCTGAGCCCTCTAATATTATGGCACTCAACCCATGCTCAACGCGAATTTAGTCATTCTTTAATCGTCAGCCGTGTTTCGACGTGACCTTGACATTTGAAACCAAAAGAAAAGAATGAACTAAGAAATACCAAATCTTGTCTTGAAGTATTTGACCTAGCTTTAATTTTATTTCGTTGTATTTTATTTCATTTGTACCTGTATTAAGTATAAGAAAATGTGCTGGAATGGACTGTATAGGTCCGTCAATAAATAGATAAATAAATAATAATAAAAGAAAAATGACTGTATCGTGAAAGCGTGCAAAAACTTTCCGGATAAAAGAAAAAATATTTTTCATTGATATGTAGGTACCTCGGTACTTGTTTGTGGTTGAATTCCAAAACATGAAATAATAATTTTTCAAATAAATAATTATTTTTGCAAGTGTCAAACTCTACGCTACTTACCGCCATTGGGTGCATTCTGTGTATAAATCCGGTTTCTAAAAAATGACTCGAATGTCGATTAATTTTTTTAACATAACTAAAAATCCATTTAAAATATGTTAACATGTAGAAATTAATAAATTGTTAGGAAATTAATAAATTCAGTATTCACTAAAAATAATTGATGTTAGTAAACGTTAAAATACAAACTTTTCTAATTTACAAAAAAACATTCTCCAAATTTTTTGGTCGAATGACAACCCTGGAAAATCGATGAAAACACATATATGCTTCTAACTTTTTTCTACTCAATATATTGAAGATGTTATTATTTGTAAACCTCATGTACGTGAATTAGAAAATTTTTCACGTAAATCTGTCGAGCCATTTTCAAGTTTTTGTGAGACGCAACACGGCTATTCATTTATATATATATATAATATAGATAGAAAGATAACGTTTTAATTGTATCGAACGTCCAACTGGTACAGCGGTAGATTTCCATTAAATTTGCACATAATTGCATTGAGGTAAGTATACCTAATGGAAGTCGGTGTAAAGTACGCGCAGGTGCGAACTACACGCAGGCTATTTAAATCTCGATATTATTAGTACAGTAGAGAGAGCAGGTACTCGTGGGCCACCCGCATACGCTAGAGCGCGCGGGAGTGATAATTTCTGGTATTCATTCAACCGAGATTATTTTATGTGATTTTAAGTTTTCTCTCGTTTTCATTATCAATCCGCTAGCCGCATTCTCTCGCCATCCGAAGGCCGGGATCGAGTGCGTCGTGTGCAAGACGTCGTCCGACGACGCCGACGCTCCTACGCAGCATCTCGACGGTCACCTCGACGCGCGACGCTGCAAACAGAGAAGACGTCGGACGCGGCCACGGCAACACGCGCGCATCGCCCCCCTTAGCTACGCGTCAAATTTTAATATCAAATTATCTACTTCCGTATCTCAACAGCGACGGAGAATATTTCAACTGTCCGTGAATCTTTCCTCTCACTGCGCCCCTGACTTGTAAAGCATGTTTCAAGGAGAAATATAATAATTATGATGAACAATTTACTTCAGAAAGCTACTAGGAGAGTGCGACGCTAGGATGGCGGAGATAACGGTTCTGGGTGTAAAATAATATCTCAATCTTGGACGAGTGTTTTTCACTCGATGGCTACTCTCGAGTGAAAATCGCGATAAAGCGATTCAAGCGAGTGTGCCTCGTGGCGCAGTAGTTGACGTGTTCGCATACCGAGCTTAAAGTCCCGGGTTCGATTCCTGGCCTGCAAAATTGAACGGTAAAAAATTCAAGGTTGTTTAGGCTGCAATACATCATTGTTCCTGAACTGGCGCCTGATGCGTGGGACTGATCGCCTTGCCTTCGTGTCATGCTGATGATCGAAATACGCTGCATTGGTTTAACAAATGATCATGATAATTAATCTAATAACAGGAACAAAATGTATGTAGGTACATTGGTATATTGTGAGTTATTTCGACGCACTCCTCGACCCCTTCCACGTGACACCGAACATCCCTCAAATCGTTGAAAGGGCTTAAAATGATACAAAAGAGAAAAGATCTATGTATGTAACTGAAATGGCTCAAAATCAAACAGCGGAGAGACTATTACTCCCACTCACTTCTGTTCGATGTACTTCATAGTCCTAACGCTTCTATATACCTGCGTGAAAAATTTCAACGCTTATCAGTTCAAGATTTACCTCTTCGTTCTAATTCTCAAGGCACTCTCTTAATAACCATCCACAGTTCCTATTTCTTCTCTAACTCATATAGTGTCCATGCCGCTCGACTGTGGAATTATCTTCCATCCACCATTAAAGATGTTACTACAGTATCTCTGTTTAAATCACGTCTGAAGAAACATCTCCTTTCTCTTCCTCAATCTCTCCTCCTTTCCTCTTGCCCCTTTTCTCCCTTTTCCCATTGAGTAATAGTATTGATTTAAGGTAATTAATATACAAATACATTTATTTCTAGTTTTAAACATGTATAGAAAAAAAATTGTAAACATATTAAATTTTTCATCCAGAAAACTTGATTTTACTTTGTAGATAAAATTGAAGATACATTTTAACTTCCCATCAGAATACGTACCCAGATCAGCCTTCCTCCCTTTCTTCTTTCAAACAAGAAAAAATAAATATATTATAAAATAATATGAAAGTATACAAAAAATAGCATGTAAAACTTTTTTAAATAGGTAAAGTTTAATTATAATTATTATTCGCAAAGGTTCTAGCATTTTCTTTATAGTGAGGAAGTATGTGTCGATGTAGGATTCTGGCAAAAGATCCATCCTTATTGTTATTTGTGCTTGAAATACCAACACGAAACAATTGTTGCAGCCGAGTCGTACGTTAAGGGATACGAATTTTAATTTTCTCGAGCAGTTTTGGGCAATCTTGTACTCGTATTAACTATTTATATAGTTTTATGACGGGTTGTGGTCCCGGTGTGCGAACTCCGGATTTCTTCCCCATTATTTTATTGCGCGACTATGCTATAAATAACTGTATATGGTTATTTAAGGCTCAAAATTCGAAATGTTTATTTCATTATTTTGAAACGTCAGTACGAACACAACACAAGAACGTGAAAATCTATTAAATGTTCTATTTTTAACCAATTTTCTTTTGAAGATACAACAAAGCGTGCCTTATAATATTTATAAATTTAATAATATTGTAGATGCAACTAAACTCGCCAATGAACAAAAATGACTTCTGACAAATAATAGTTGAAAATACCCCCAAAATTAAAACGTTTAATAATGCAGATGTACCGAAAGAGTCGTATTTCGTGATGGTAAGACTTCCCTCGTGAGAGCGCTAATACTGTTTTCCTGTTCAGCTACCATAAGTGTACGAGTATCACGAACAGGGCACTGCAGATTGAACAGACACCTTGCCAGAATAAATCTTTCCGAAACTTCCAGATCTAGGTTCTGCAGTGCAGATGGAGAAACACCTTTACACGTTCTATGTGAATGTAATGCTTTTTATCATAAAAGAGGCCTCATCCTCCGGGGGCCACTGGTTAAACCTGAGGATATTAAAGAGCTCGCCCCCTACCTAATAAATAGCCCGATACTTTACGGATCTGGGCTTGGAGGGGAGATTTATCAAAATGTAAACTCTCGCCTTCCACACAGTAGACAGGCTGGGCTTGGAGGGCGAGAACTATTCACGGGGACCCATCGCAATAGATCTTTACAGGTCTTCGGTGACGTCAGGAGCTCACATAGCACTGAGCCCCACCACTAAGAATAAGAATACGTTTTTGGTATCTTTTTAAAAAATAAATCAAATTAAATCCTTATAACAAAACGTTATCGCCTTATTTACTAAAACTAGATAACTTATGTTAGTCGTATAACCCGACTAGAGTGATCTGATAAAGGTTAGAGTGATAGGAGCAGAGTGCAGTAAGCGGTAACCGGATTCCGTACTGCCCGAGTAATACTAACCTACATTACGTTACGAGTTGTTGTCTTATTACTTACCTGTACCGGGTACCTACTGCCTGCTACCTACCACCTACCACCTACCACTTACCACCTACCACATACTACCTACTACATACGTCAGGTGAGCCCTCTACACAGATTCAAATTATTCTTTTAATCCTTTCCGAGAACTTCTATTGAACTATTTTAGCCCGGTTAAAATATATCTATTATTATAAACTATAAAATAGTATGAATGTACCCATAGTAATTTGATGTGATTAGGGACGATCATTGGAAAAAAATTAAATTCCTATTACTTCATTTTATATCATCAAGTTTATGACTTGATATTGTTTTGTAATCAAAATACGATACATTTTCTTATCTGGAAATACGCTTAACAAACTGTTGCTTAACGAAATTTTGTCAATTTTGAAGGTCGAAATCATTATTTTAATTTCATGGTTAAAATTTAAAATCACATCATTTTGGTTTTAAATATAATAAACTTCATAAAAAAAAATTCTACCAATAATATTCATATATCATTATAACTATAATCGGGTAACACTTATAAAGCCAGTTTCGGGTTGAATAGGGACAAGTTATAGGGTGATTTAAAACGAGTAGTATAACAAATACACGGATTGAGTTTGCAAAGACCCAGTCTTTATAGTTATGGGCCGTATAATTGAAATTATGATCCATATTTTTAAACGATTAAAGTATATTTTTACTTTTTTATTTCAAAGGCCGTTTTTGACTTCCTTTAATTATCGTTATCTCAAAAACCCGACCCTGTTCACCGCAGATTACGGTATTTAAGATCGAGAAATAATCTTTTCGGGGGTGGAGAATCTCATTTATTGTGTGTTATGGGGTGGCCTTGGTGGTCTTGTAGTAAAACTCTTCTTTATGATTAGTGTGGTATATTTACAAGATATACAGAGGAACAATAGCAACAAGTGGACAAGTGTCTACAGAGGAGGCTAGCCGAAGAATAAAGCCTGTTGGTCTAGGTATGTGGGGGTACCTTGTGGCCAGTAGGTAGGTGTTGTATTGGGAACAATACAACCCTTACCTACACCTCTTACATTGTGTATGCAGACAATTGGTAGAATTCCATATTAAATTTGGGAATGTATCCGAAACAGAACACGTTTATGGGACTTTAATTCTACTTTATTTTTTAAAATGTACAAGAGGGCATATATTACTTCATTACTTCATTCCGCGTAAAGTCAAACCACCGCACGCCCAACATTCTTCTGAGACACCTATTCTCAAAACTCTTGGGCCCAAGTTAGGTGCCACGATTCGCATCCATAAAGGAGAATAGGTGCTATGCAGGCATTATATAGGCGGCATTTGGTTTTCACTGAGTAAGTATCCGATCTCCAGACAGCCTTCATACCTCATCCTAGCCGCACTCCAAGTTCTTTTTGAAAGCCGCCATTTCCGTAACGTATACTCCCGGGTATTTAAAGCTCTCGACCCTTTAGATGACTCGGTTTGACAGTCAGGGGATTTGGGGCATCGAGGCATGAAGTGTTGCACAGTACATGGGTTTTTGCAATATTGATTTTTGAACTCACGCATGCGGAGTACCTATTTATGCTATCTACAGTAGCCTGAAGACCCGTGACTGAATCGTCAATTATAACCGCATCATCCGCATACTTTAGTACCTACGTATTTTTATTATTATAATTAAAATGCAGTTCCACCACCACCAAGAAATGTCAGTAGAAAAGCTCAATCTATACAAATTTCCTTTTGGATCAGTGGGCACACTAAAATGATTTGTGTACAATATTTTTAAATATACACATAAAGCAAAGCGGTTATTAATGATTTGAATGGACACTAGGTACGAAATTTTTATATTTCAATTGAACATCCTCATCCTCATCCTCACTCGTGTCGTGTCGTGTCACTGCTTCGGTTGCATGTAATAATCGATTACTTTATGGAATACTTCTTTGTATCGAGTACGTATTACTTATATAATACGACATCAACTTAGAATATACGAAATTAGAGAATCCTCTCCGGGAGTAGCCCCCCGGGCGGTGGGCCGGTGGCCGGTGGCCGGTGGCCGGTGGCTGGTGGCTGGTGGCTGCGGAAGGAGTAGAGCTCGATACGAGTGTATTTATTCTAAGCCCTCGTCCACTCGCCGGTAGCAAGCAGCAAGCAGCAAGTAGCAACGTGGTAGCAACAGTGCACCGTGCGGTAGAGCGATAGGGGGCGGGGGAGGAGAGACTATAAACACGTCGCCCGCCCCCGCCCCCGCCGCCGCCCTCGACCCCATCTATCTACTACAACTGCGCAATAACAACAACTCGACGATGCGATGGCTGAAAAATAAACACACGAATTGCCATCGTTTTCATTTATGGAAATTTCCCGAAATGGTGGAAACTAGAAACTGGAAACATAATAGTCACCGATAAAAGTGATTCAGGTAAAACGAATTGTAAATTCCTCGTCTTAATATACCACGGTTGTGTAAAAAATATGGAATCGTATCAAAATACCTACATTTTTTTTTGTTGTACTCCCAGGAGTTACAACAAACTCATTTTGGGACAGAATAATATTTACATAAAGGTATGGTAGTAATAATAATAAAGTAACAAGTAATAATATGTACATAAAACTGAAATAAGATAGCGAGCAAGTATGTAATACAAAGAAATTAAAACAATTCATAATAAAAAATAATATTAAACATTTACATATAGTAAGAAAGAAATATCTGAGGAAAAGGAAGAACTTAAAACTAAATTTCACCTTCCACGTACCTCTTCAAATAGTAATTTTTTAAATAAATAAAGTCATTTTTTGGCGTTCTATGGGACTCCGGTAGCCTGTTGTACTCGCTACAAGCAAGGCACGGCACAGACCTTAGACCATACCTTGTCGCGCGTGATCCAGGTACGTGAATATTTTGACTCTGTCGCGTATCATACAGTTGGACGTCACGATTGAAGGTATGGCCAATATTAGTGATAGAGTCTTTATTTACACCTTAAAGCACCGTTTTTTTCAGATTCAGAATATCTCCGTTCATACTGCTCTCACATTTAGTTATATTTTCATCCCTTTCAAAAACCATCACCTTCGATTTACCAACATTCATAAGCAAATTGCTTTTCTTGCATACATCGTAGACTTTTGTTACCAAGAATTGCGGGTCTTCTTTGTTGCTAGCAAGATCATCATCAAGATGCACGGCATCATCAGCAAACAGAAGACAGTTAACAGTCATACCACTCATTTTTGCTCTTGTAATTCCTTATATATATAATATCTGTTGACAACTTAGTGCACACAAATACACATATATGTGCATATGTAGGTAGGAAGGAAGGAAGGAAGGGGAGGAAGTACTACAGAAATGATCCTGTGAAGTACAGTCCGTAGTGTAGGTATATGTTCTGATGGCGGGCTATGTTTGAGGGCTCCCAATGAGTATTTTTGTCGGGCGGTGGACTGACTATACAGAACTGTGGCGAATTATTTTTACCGCTAATATTCGTCGCAATAATTTGACGAACGCGTTCAGTGATCGGCGAGTCTGCGGTCAGCGGTCAGCGGTCAACGGTCAGTGAACGACGGAGGCATAAATCTCCCCCAGACGCTGAGTTAGGAGTTAGGACTCCAAACTCTAGCCATAACAAACCAAATTAGGACTCTGCTTTCGTCTCCCAATCCGCCCCCAGCCCAGTCTTCCCATACTTTGACCGATTATTTAGACATTATATATGCGGGCAGTAGGGTCCGAATCCTGGAGCAACCGTCGAGCGTACTGAAAAACTAACTATAAGAATATGTTATTTCGAAAATTACCATTTAGCGAAAGACAACGATATTCGTATATTTTCTTAAAATTATACTTTTTTACACTGCGCGTACAATCCAAACTCTCTTTAACAAAAAGTAATTACACTGCAATTGGAATTGATAAATAAATACAGTTTTTTTTTTTCCCACATTTGTCTTAACATTTTAAAAAATCACACTTGTTTCGCTCGCAACAACTTCGCCAACTTTTTGTAATAAACAGTAACATCATACAGCATACAGATTCCGGTAGATTTTAGCTACATAAGTTATTCACTAAAGATTCTGTTTCCCTTATGATTAAAATTATTATTTACTCCCGGGATTAGGGAAATTAAAAAAAATAATAGCATACGTATTTCCGGTAGAATTCTGGAATTCCAGGGGGGTTGGCAACGGGCGCGTTCCGTACATACATACTGTGGAGGGGGTGCGAGGCATCCCTTGAATGTTTGAAAGTAAGATTATGTACTTAATTATTAAAAATTATAAATAAGAAAAAAAAAGCAAAAAATATTTCTAAAATTATCCCAGAAAATGTTCGAGCGCACGCAACTTACAATTTCAAACAATATTTTCAGTATACATCCCTAAATAGTAAATACTTCTGCGTATTTTCTAGATCAAGGTGCCATGGCTATATATATTTGATAGTATTTATTTGATGCGCTGGAATCTGGATACTACTCTTTATTTTGAGTCCAGACTTTTATTATTATTCCAAATGTTCGAATTTATCTGTCGTATTGTTCTACGAGACTCGCAGAGATAAGAGCATCCAACTTGAGTAATGCAAAGAAAAAACGACTCTTATAACGTATACCACAAAGTATTAAATAGCGTGTTATTGAAATTTAAGCCAAATTTTAGAACATCTCGAGATCTAGGCGCCTGGTTGGCAACCCTACCTGCACTTTGTAACAGCTTTGCCTCATGAACCGAAGTTGTCTCGTACCTAGTTATTACGGTTGGACTTACCGACAACGTGCTCACTATCGATTTGACATTTACGCTGGGAAAGTAGCGGCTACCCGTACTACGCACTAGGCATAACAGTTACCGTAAATGACCTCTTCCTCTGCGGTCAACCTCGGGGAAATTCCTCCGTTTTGTACACACACATACTACGTACACCTCATGTTACTATACGTGTCCACAGTGCCTACGTTCATTATGTACGATCGTTATATCTGAGCTACTTATGTTTACGTTATTGGGTAACCTACCGCTTTATGTCAACTGACCGACTAACATTCTGATTTGGTTATTAAAGTGATGATATAACTTCCAATATATATCTACCTATTGTAAAGTCTAATTCGATTAGAAATTGGCGAAAATTAGAGTTAGAATTGGCTCAACTGTTCACGTTGATACCTGGCGTACCTGGCGTACGAGTATGTAACTATCTGAAAATATACCTCCTTTTACTATAAATTTAGAACGCGATATTTTCAAAGCATCGAAGTTTTCTGTGACGGATGAAAAATACAGTTCTTCGTGTGAAATATAACTAAATCCCCGGACGAGGGTTGACTCGAAGGCCGCGCTCGACTGAAAATCCCGAATGAGGAAATCGAGAGATTGCTAGAATGTATCCATACGTCATGGTACTCACCGCAATAAGCATGTTCCTTCTATCTGCTCCCACTGCTGCGTGAGGATCTGGCGAGATAGTCGGCCGGGGCCTTATCAGGATCGTATTAGGATCTTCTCCGCATTTGTTTTTTGAAGAGGAAAAAACTATTTCAGTTTGAGAGTGGCGGCATTTAAAGTCCGCACGTTAAATTCTCTAATGAAGAAGATGCATTCCGCAGCTCGCACAGTCTTCACAAATCTGCTAGTAGAGGTGCTGCCACAATACTAAAACATGAAATGTACCGCATTTTAGAATTTCGGGAACGATGTCTTGTGGATGTGCCATAAATATAAATTATTTTAGTAACTCTGCCATGGATACTGCAAAAAAATACGTTAATCCGTTTTCTCGGCATTGCAACTGTTCTGCCGATTTGAACGTTCGCCGGTGGAGCTTTTTAATAGTGAAATGAGAATCTTATAAGATATCACAAACTCGGAAATATAATTTGAGGATATTTTCTGTGAAAAAAAGATGTCAGTTTGATTGAAGGGATTATTATGTTCTTCGGATCTTTTAATCTCAACACTATCTGTTTCACCCCGCTATCTTATAAACGAAGAACCTCTCGATCTATCTGCCGGTTATCTGCCGCATGCCGGTGAGATCTGAGATCGGCATTGTTTCTCGAGGACCTCGGAGGCTCGGATTCCGCCGTCTCCCGTGACTTTTGGTTCTTAAGTACCGCAGTAACATTAAAATTCCTAAGTAACGTTAAAATAATTTTATGTACATTTTTCTTGTGTTTTTTAAATTCGATAGTGAAAACAAATTACTGAACTTCATGAAATTTAAGGTATTTTTTTTTTAATTTTCCAGCCCCGTAAATATTATTATTATTGTATCCGGCACTTTTTAATGCGCTTCCGTCGAATAGAATGAGTGGTCATTACAAATAATAAAAATATATTTCATAAAAAACAAGTATCTTTTTATGAATTTCTTCTTCCTAAAATGGCAATTTCCCAGTGCGTCGGACTGATTATGCCTAAATAAAATCGCCGTTTCGCTGTCCCATTGATTTGGTGCGTTTTTATAAGAAAGTATGAGAATGAAATTTCCCATCAAAACCTTTTGAATTTATCTTAAATAGTTATTATATTTGTATATCGTACGTCCGAAGACAGCAGGGGCGCTTTTAAAGGTTTTTGAATGGTACTAATTCCCATAAGAAACACAAAACTCTAGGGACACGCTAATGGTAAATATATATAGTGTGTAAAATAAACACTACTCCAGACCAGTCTTACAATCGAGGGAGAAAATACTAGAATACGTTTTTTTTTAAATATTTTTTTTTATTAAACAGTGGAGTTTTAGTTGTTTATTTATAAGAGTTTATATAATTTTAAATACGAGTACATGAAAAAGAAAAAGAAAAGCATAGGATATATAAATACAGAAACACACTGTCAACTTTGGACCGATCAATATGGTTAGATATGCAAGCCTCTTATAGGACATTTATAAAAGAAATAAAATCTAGTTTCTGGTGTACAAAAATCACTGAACAGAAAAAGTCTCCAAAACAACTCTGGCGAAGCCTTCAATCTGTTCGTGGTGACTGTATAGCAGAGACATCTAACACA
The DNA here is from genome assembly GCF_059751315.1 of Micrasema longulum. Classification (NCBI taxonomy): domain Eukaryota; kingdom Metazoa; phylum Arthropoda; class Insecta; order Trichoptera; family Brachycentridae; genus Micrasema; species Micrasema longulum. Next base: position 253,870 of record NW_028279350.1, read on the forward strand.
AGCGCTACTGCCACTGATTTTGCCGACTTTTTTACAAATAAAGTCGAAAAAATCAGACTGGCGTGTAGTTCAGCGAAAAAACCTGTAATTTTAGATAATGCCCTTCAAAAATTCAGTAAATTTGAACCGACGTCTATAAATGAGGTTAAAAAAATTGTTGCGGCATTACCCAACAAACAATGTATATTAGATCCGATGCCAACATGGCTTTTGAAAAAATGCATTAACGTATTAGCTCCATTTTTAACAGATTTATTTAATACATCCATGGAGCGCAGCATTGTTCCGAGAGCCATAAAAAAAGCAAATGTAACTCCACTTTTAAAAAATTCCCAACTAGATGTGGAAGATCTTTCCAGTTTTCGCCCTATTTCAAATCTTCCCATCGTATCAAAAATACTAGAAAAAATAGTTTCTCACAGGCTCGTTAACTATATCGAGCGGAATTCTTTATTTTCGGTAAGGCAATCGGCATACCGACGTTTTCATTCCACGGAGACGGGAGTGATAAGAGTACTGTCTGACATTATAACGTCGGTGGACTCTGGTAATCTGGTGTTGATGGCTCTTCTGGACATGAGTGCTGCATTTGATACTGTAGACCATAATATTTTGCTTGAACGTCTGGAGAAAACTTATGGTATCCGTGATCAGGCACATATGTGGTTCAGTTCATATCTTAATAAAAGAGAATATGCAGTCGTGTTCCAGGGTAAAAGCTCAACCAACTTTCGGGTGTCTACAGGAGTGCCTCAAGGGTCAGTACTCGGACCACTTCTCTATCTCCTTTACACTAAAGATATAGAGAACATTATCAAAGAATGTGGATTGTGGTCGCACTGCTATGCAGATGATACGCAGATTTATTTTTATTGCAAACCAGGCGAGAGAAGTGTGCTTGTCAATTTAATTGATGGATGCATCAAGAAAATAGGAAACTGGATGGCTGAAAACAGACTAACATTAAACCCATCAAAAACTGAACAACTGTGGGTGGCTTCAGCCAGACGACAGAATTTGATCCAGGATACGGCTCTACCCAATGTAGGGAGTGCCGTTTTACCCACCGTTAAACTACTGGGAGTTTTACTCAATTCTGACCTATCTCTTGACGCTCAAATTAGTAGAACGATAAGTTCATGCTTCTACCAGCTGAGACAAATTAAATGCATACGCAAAAATTTGCCGGTTGATGCCGCCCGTCAATTAATAAATGCGTTTGTAGTGTCTAGAGTCGATTATTGTAATGGTATCTATGCAGGTCTACCAATGAACAAAATGACTCGCCTACAATCTGTATTGAATGCCGCAGCGAGACTTATTTTCGGAATCTCTAAGTTCAGTCATATCACTCCACTACTTCGGGAACTACACTGGCTACGTTTTCCACAGAGGGTCGAATACAAACTCTGTTGGCTTATGTATAAGTCACTGCACAACTCGGCTCCGGAATATCTAAGGGAACTATGCATTCCAGATGAACTAGCTGACAGGCGTCTCACGCTTAGATCAGCTACGTCTACGGCGAGAGGAAAAGTTATTATACCTCTACGCAAACAGCGCACTAAATTTGGTGAGCGCGCATTTGCGGTCGCAGGCCCTATGGCATGGAATGCTCTCCCAGCAGAGGTGCGAGGCTGTGAAAGTGAAGTGATGTTTCGGAAAAAACTTAAAACCCACTTGTTCTCTAAATCATTTGAATAAATCCGTAGCACGTGACAACAAAATAAATTATTTTAATCAAATTACAAATTTAAAGCTTCAATTAAATTAACTTAACAGTAGAATCACCATGTAAAGCGCCCTTGAGGTATTTTATTACGAAAATGGCGCTATATAAGTTATCCACAATAAATAAATAAATAAATAAAGAAAAAACATAAAACAATAATACATTCGTACTAATTAAAATTTTATGTTGTTTTTAAACGAGTTCAAAAAATTTCTTTAGATTAACTTTAAATTTATTTATTGATATATTATTTTTAATAGTTTTTAGTTCATTAGGAAGATTATTATAATTTTTTACACCTTTGAAGACAAAGCTATTCTGACTATGACTTGCGTGGAATTTAGGAATTTTAATATTATGTTGGTATCTGAGTGACTTATTCATTTCAAATTCCAATTCAAACCCCACCCTACAATACCATATTGTAACAAAGTTTGTACGAAGAAAAGTCAGAACCCCTTTCCTGCCCCATATGCTGTGCTAGAAACAGCACCGTTCTCAAACTGGGTATAAAGATAAAATAACAATGAATATATTACAACAGAGATGAAGAACATTTTAAAGAGTGTAATACTAGGCGTAATGTAATGTAAGTCTAGGCAAATACAGGGCTTATGACCAATTTACATACTGTGTGAAACATTCATCATTCTGTCTATGTTTGAACATGCGTATTCCTTAAATTCTTCCATCGGTTGGTTTCTGTGATGTCGAAGAGCTGAAACCTTTATTGATGCGATACACACTGGTACATACTTACTAGGCAACGCTTGAATTATCGTTTTATTGAATTTACTTCTCCCGGACGTCTGTATTCCCCTTCTCTAAAATTGTCTTCATTTCTGTTGTAATATATCAATCTAAATAACACCCAGAGAGGTTGAATGTCTACGAAAATCTAGACTAACTCAAAATTTTGCTGATAAAATCATAATTTTAAAATATATTTTTACAACACTAGCTGCCGCCGGCGCCGCCTACTTCGAGAGTTTTTATTGAAGTTATATTAGTCGTATATTATCTTCGAGTTTCGAGGGCTCAGTGCGCAGTGCGCAGTGCGCAGTGCGCAGTGCACGCGCAGTGCCCGAGAACCCTCACAGAGCGCGAATCGGGAGAGCCTGTTCGCGTCCCATATAACATAACATCCCGGTAGGCGCTATGCATCAGCGGAGGTTGAATCGTCATAATAAGCGATTATGCACAGTTTACCATTATATTTGAGTTTCGAAAATAATGTTTTATGGGAAATATTATGTTTATGCTAAAATAAATAAAATAATTGTTATTTATAATAAATCACCACCGCCGTCTATATCTTCCTACAAAAAAATATCTATGAAGTGCGCCCAGCGCCCAGCCCGTTCTCAGTGAACGACGAAACTAGCCGATTACCTTAGCTTATTCTCCATACAAAAAACTACACTATATTTTACATCTCTAACCCGAGTCAGCTTTTTTAGTACTTTAACAAGCTTGCAGATAATAAATATTATTTGAAGATTTTCTATTTGGAAACTAGTATTTCGAACATTATTTCCGAAGAACTATTTTTCTTTGATAGGGATACCGTTGACATATTATTATGTATCACATAGGACATGTGGCGTTCGCAGTGGCCCTTTTTGGCATTATTCATTTTAAAAGGAATCGGCCAGTGCTCAGTGTTGACAGTCTCTGCCGAATGTCATTGTGGTATTTGTTAATAAACTTTAGTACAAGTATTGTACTAAAATAGTGTATAATATAGCTACGTATATCGCGTGGATAATAATAATTGTTGTTTGAGTAAATTTTCACAGAACCACTGAAAAAATAGACATTTATAATTACATTACTTACATATTATGTACATGTATTCATACGTTAGTACAAATGAATGATATTTTTTTGTAGATTACCTATAAAATAGATCACGGCTCGCCCCTGCTTTCAATGTGCACTGGAGACATTTTTTTAATTTCTATTTTTGATTTGTTACGTAAGTGTTAATCATTTTGTTTTGACTTGTTTTTCTTACTTTAGTCTTAAAATATGTATCTAGTAGGATGGCTCTTTGCTTTTGGATAAATAACTTTATTCTGTTTTATATGATGTCTTTATAAATGTTTGTAAAGGAAAGATGTTTTTATGCTACAATATTACAAACGGTTAACCGGATTAGCGAGATCATAGTAATGAAGGGAAGTTCAGTGGTTTTAAAAATAAATAAAATTGTTAGTAGACTATTAAACTAAGCCGAATGATTTATTTTTTTATTTTTACGTTTTTACTCAGCGCTATGATTTTTCAAAGTTTCGTATTTCTGAAGTAACTCCGCGCGTGACGTTTTAAGTTCTCTTCCGCTTCTTCTCGGCCAGTTTGCCGATCGGTCCCTTGATAAGTCGCTGACGTCGTTCAAATCAGTTCATTTTATTATTTTTTTCATGCATTTTCAGGAAACTTCGCCGTACAATTGAATGCTGTAATTTTTACAGCGCGTAAGAGAATATTTTTAGCATACAATTTCCATAGTAAGCAATAGTAAGTGGGCAGCGGCAGCGGCAGCGAGTGCAGTCACTCGGCTTTCCTCAGCGCGCTGAATCCATTCACAGTCACATAATAATGTAGTATTTTTTTATAATAATATGCAAATGCCGGTACATAGAATCGGGGCCGAGCACTTCATCCTTCAAGCTGCGCAAATAGGCAATCATATTATAATGTATTTTAATGTACTTTAGGTACTCGTAGCACTCGAGATTTGTTTACTGATTGTAATTAGTTTGAGATATACTGCCGCTATATTTACCGACGGCTTAGTCTTCTGAATATCTCACTTCAACCTTTCGCTCACTGAGCATCCAAAAATTACACATGAACGGGGGGACCAAACGACCCCAGCGCCTACTCGTATATGGCGTCAGGAGAATAAAACGTTGGAAGTGTTCATGACCTTGCAATAATTTATTCGTGTTTTCGCGTACACATATTTTACTCATTCGTGTATTTTATTCATTTTTGTTAGTTTGCCGAATTCTTACGTACACAAAGTGAAATTGACCATTGTATTATTTACGTCTTTTTTTGTTTCAATATTTAAAAAAAAAACTATTTCAAAATTTAAAAACAAAAACATGAAAATGCTTATTTCTATTAATTTCACGATTACAAACAATATACGGCAAATAGATTCAATAATACCTTAATCAAGTGTTATTAAAGTTAATTAAGTTACGAATTAAAATCGGTCTATGGGGGATTCGAATCCCTCCCTTCGGTCCGGCTAGGTTAAAGTACATTATCCGATCTTTCTGTGATTTATATTATATGGCAGCAAAAATTCTCAAAAAGCGACCTCTTCCCATATTGATAGATACTAGATGCAACACTAAGCACCCGTCTTGTTTTCCATTCAACCCAAGTTCCGGAACCTGACTTGCAGTCAGCGTTGCCATTACTACCGATTTTTCGGTAGATCTACCGATTTTAGGAGCAATCCTTTGCAATGCCTTTGTGGGATTTTTTGTTTACTATTTTTCTATTAATATGTATTTCATTGATATGTAATTATGCTTTATTTTTTTAATATTCTGTTTAATTATTATATTTATTGCAAAAAAACAAAAATATTTTAATTAAAAAAAAAAATAATAAAAATAAAGATCTACCGAATTCTATTGAAATTCTACCGATTTCTATATATTTCTTCGTTTTTTTTCATGGAACAAAATTTCAATACAAATAAAACGAATACATGTTATAATAATTTATTGTTTCTTTGCTCACTTAGGTTTCCATCTGTTGATTGTTAAAAAAAACTCCTTATATATATATATATATTGTACATAAGTATATACCTAATGAATTATATATTAATGAAATTAATTGGTTAGTATTGGTGAATGGTGATTCCCGATTATTTTCAAATATATAATATTGTGGTATGATAAATCAAGACCATAGAATTTCACGACATTATTGAAAAATTCACAGATATCTTTGTTTATCTTAAAAGGAGAAATGAAAGGGGGTCACCTTTCATATAAAAATGATAGAAATGGCTGTTCTTTAGTTAATTATCTATTTAAATTTAGTTGAATCATTGTTTTAAGCAATTTTTTCAGTACTTCAGCAGTTAACAGTTTTTACATTTAAAGAACTTTAAAATATTAATAATTTCTTTGTTTGGCAATTTTGTTTGACAACAAAGTTTGACTGATGATTGTAAAAATGACCAGGACATGGAGAGATAGAGAAGACCCATCAATTTCAGGGCCTCCATGCTGCGAGACGCTTCTACCTGCAAGAAAACTATTTATACCGAGTCATTGACGGGCTTACAATACACAATACTTGAATTTCCACAGAACGGGTATTAATCTACATCATTGAATATATTTTATGAAAATACATTCAACCGATGTACCTTTGTGCATAAAAATACATACATAGGTAACTTAGTGTGATTGAATTAATTTATTAAGCAACATACACTTAAATCAAAATATTTATGCCTTAAACCCTCGAAGAATTTGTATGGTTACACAAAATACAGTATTGTTGAAATAGATATTAAAATATCAACATAACCTCAAAGTAATACGATAAGATTTACCTGTATTCTGGGCCAGTTTTGCAAGCCGGAATCAATATATTTCGGTGATTCACATATTGCAGTCCTTTTGGTTTTCAATTGTTCATTTATCATGCATTTTCGACTATTTAAAGCAACGGCGCTTTAATTTTGAACAACAACTGTCAAATTTATTTTTGCCTCCTACCCCCCCTCCTCACCACCGAATCTAACGAAATCTACCGATTTATTTTTCTGAATCTACCTATTTTCGCTTGACCCAGTCTGGCAACCCTGCTTGCAGTCAGCAAACGTGAAGCAGCGTAAAGAGACGCGACATACAGCTTTGAATTCACAGTAAACTGACATAGAGAGTTAGTCTTTTTTACTCTACGACGCGTTTTGCACGGCAATGTTCACGCGACAACGCTCATTTTTCGGAACATAATTTCAAAATATCTTTTTTATTTTAATTATATTTTTTATAAAGAAATAACCCGCTAAGCCTCTATTTTGAGGCTTGTCAGCAGGTGGGATAGAGGGGTTATGGAAGGAGGTAATTAAAAATACACCACAACACCCGGACCAAACGAGAAAAAAAACTTTCTCGGATTTTTTTCTCGCAACTGGCGGGAATCGAACCCGTGACGCCAGTTTCACAGTTAGCCGTCTAACCAACTGCGCCACGGCGCCTGTCATTCTATGAATCATCATCTCTGTTTTATTATACCTCAGTTGCCAAAAATTATTTTTTTAATTCAATATTTTCATAATTAAATTTAATCTTAAAAATTAATCCCGTTAAAACATTACAAAATGTTGTGTCGAACGGGTTATACTGTACACTGTACACTGTACATACTTCTTACATAAAATCTATGTCACTAATACTTAAGAAACACCAAAAAACTTTTTTTTAAACCTTTTTATAGAAAAGAAAATTTACATAGGACATGTATGTAGAAACTTTATGTTAATCTGGTCGTGGACCCGCGAGTAGTGTTAGGACTCACGGATCAGATGTCCGAGGTTCGAACCCCACTCTAGCTCAACTGGATTCTTATTTTCTAATTCGTTGAAAATGGCCCCGAAAATTGAAATATTAAGGGTAAATCATAAAAACGCAAATATTGTTTTCCTAAATAAAAATAACATAAAGAATATAAATTAAAAAGAGAAATATAATAATAAATAAACCAAGATTAAAAACTAATCTCATAATTTGAAGAACATAAAACAAAATATAATTGATTATATTACCTAATAAAAATAAATTGCGCAAGTTTTTGTTTTCAGATCGATTGTGTAATTTTGTTTTGACATTATCATAATATATTACGGTGTAGGGTGTAGGGTGTAGGTGTAGGTATGTAGTTGTCGATACGAAGCATTATGACGCTCGCATCTTTCATCCGCTAACAACATACAGGAATACTATGGCGCGGCAACGTAGCAATATGATGTTTAAGTTATTACAAATATGTAATATATTTTATAACTTCCGGAACTTTACGATCTGAAATAACACTAAACTTCTTCGGCTTTACTTTTTATGAGCTTTACTCGTAACTCGCCTTCGATTCTTATTATTTTTGGATCGCGGTCATCGACCTCCGTCGACTCCGGATCGATATTAAATTCTGTCAATAAACGAACTCCACCGGGAGACGATTCGAGTCGGGATCGAGGACCCCGCTACTGGACTCTCGGCCCGCGTATCCCTCAGGGGCGAATGCTCCTTATAATCGATTACATGCAGCTTACCATATTTTTTTGACATCGTAAGTAATGTTTTATAAAACTGTAGGATTAGGAAAAAACACATCACCAAAAAAATATATTACTTTTCTTTGGTTATTAAATTTATATCATATTCCTTTATTCCATACAGCGACCAGTTTCGCCTCTATTGGCCAAAATTATTACTACTGGATTACACGAGATTACTCTGCTCCCTTTAAAATAACTAATTCAAATACGTCTTTAACCTAAAACTTTAGAATCTCGTTCGAAAAATTACACTTGCGATTACAGTAATATCTTGCAGCTTTCATTAATGCAATTTAGTCTTTCAATACTTTTTCATAAGGGCTAGTATTCTTTAAAATACATCAATTTGACTTACGACAGTCTAAAGGAGGTGACAATATACGCACTCGTTATGTGTAAGAAAGAGATAACGAATATATTTTGTATGTCGTAAGTAATTTAGCATACTTATGTTCCGGTGGTTTGAAAGTAAATTTGCTTTAAAATAAATAAATATTTTGATATTTTAATCGAAACGAATTGATATTTTAATCCATAATGTAGTATAAATCCTTTAGTGGGTTTTAAAAAACAAAGATTCGCTTATTGTTTTTTTAATTGTAATTCGTTTTGTGCATACGATGACAGTTGAATATTGTAGGTTATTCTTCAGTATCCATTTAAACTTTTAAAATTTAGTTAGAGTTATGATAAAAACGTTACTAGTGTATAGTGTTAAGAATAAATATATATGAAGAATTATAATATGTATAACTTATGTCGTTTTGTGAATAATAATGTGATATAAAAGTCGATGAAACAATGATTCTTAAAACGTAATTTATGTTTTGTTTGGTGAACTATCGTACTCGGTAAGGAATACTTTAAAATTATTTAATTATTATCATTTATTAAGAAATAGTGTTTTATTTCAAGACAAGTTATAATAGTCTGACCTAACCAAAGATGCACCGGTGCGCTAATGAATTATCCAGTTTATTAATTACTTTTTCGACGCTTAGCCGAAAACGCGAAATAGCTGCGCGGTTGGGTCGTTGCTTTCTAACGATGAAGGCGGGGGTTCGAGTCCACAGGGGTTCCAATTTTTGTTTTGCAATTATGTTTTTTTAAATTGTATTTTTTAAATCAAAGTTTGTGCTACATTAGAAAATATTTTTACTGAAACTATTAGCCGCTGGAGCCATTTGTTAGGAATTATTTATTAAATATAAAATAGACTTGTTTTTTATATGCCATACTACCGCTATGGACTTTTTATCAGAATTTTCATAGCTTACCAATTTAAAAACTCACCGCTCGCCACTGGTATCCCTATATAATCTCTGCCGATGTTTAACCCTTACGCTGCTACGCAGTTTTTCAAGAATCTAATCAGAAATCTTATTATTAATACATTTTAAAAATATTTTATCGAATACGTTGTTTTCCAAACACACTACTGTTTTAAACATTAATAGCAATTCCAAGAAAAATCTTCCATTTCATAAATATCTAATTCAAGCCCAGTGGAGTGAGCAAGATAGACACATCGTGCCGCCCGCAACACATTCTCGTACAGCGGTTGTAAACCCTTTCTTAATCGAAAATAAAAACAAACAAAAATGATCTCGCACAGCAATCTCAAGGCGCATTGTTTTAATAGTTATTATTGAAACGACAGTATTATGATGGTTTTTTTGTTGATTGCGGGGCAAAGTGCCCTTATTATCAAACCTACCACTTCCATCAATGCATGCTAAACAAAATTTGAGTAAAATATATCTTGGAATTTGTTGCAACAGAGAGGGAACACATTTTTGCCAAGGGAACATGGAAGTCTAGGCATTTACAGGAATTATGATCTGTCATTGGCTGTTTTAAATGGCCACTTTACACACTGCGAAATATTCACCATTCATGATTATTTTTACATTACCTCAACTCTTGCATCTGTTGACTTTTGCAAACTAAAAGAGCTGAAACCTTTATTGAATTCGGCGAGTTTCATCTGGATAAATTATTTCACCTCCTAGGTTATGCTTAAAAATACTTATTATGCAAGTTATTTCGATCAACAATATTTTGAGTATGTCCAAATGTTTGTATGGAGTTATTTATATTGAAACTTTATCAAACTTTATTGAGTTATTTAGATGATAACGGGTAAATGTACTAAGAAGTGATGTTATTTCTTGGTAGATGTTATAATATAATTTTAATTTAAAAATAATCTTTTCGTACAACTGTCTCACAAATTGATATCACTTCCAAGAAAAATATTCCGTTTCACTAATAGCTAGTTCACGCATAATGGATTGAGCGAGATAGACAACAGTTGCTGAAATTACAAACAGCTGTGGTAAATTACATATTGTGTACATTTATATATATTTTTAATCTTACTTTGTTACTCTGACAAGTTAACTCTGCAAAGGGTCCTTTTTATTGTGAATAAATATACAAAGTATATCATTCAAAATGATAACGGATATTAAAAGTGATATAGAAATAAAAATACCTCACCTAGAAACTTGAAAACTTAGCAGCTCAACCTATTCCAAAAGTGAATTCGACAATAACGATCAACTTCTAAGTGATAGTGATGATAGTTTATATGACTCCTATGAAGAGCTCAAAATCTAAGAAGCATTTCTGAAATATTTTTGGATCAAGATCGAGCTGATATACTTTATTTACCACAATTACGTTTTGTTTGTAGAATTGTTTCTAGAATAGAGTTTGTATAGTAATAATTACGTTTTGTTTGTAGAGTAATAATTACTACCTAATAAACAGCTTAAACATTTTAATTTCACATTACTGTAGGTACCCATTATAATAAATCAACAAATGATTTTTTAATATTCAAACGTCCTAATTGACAATCATTTAGGTTCCATGGTGAATTATTTTTATATTTTATGGCTCTTTACTTATTTGTTTATATTCTTAATTACGGGGTTTTCCGGTGATATAGGGACCTTACTAAATAAGAGTTATTATATTAAAGGTAAAGTATTCAATTAGTTATTCATTACGGAAATACATCAATATTTTTGTAATCACTGGATCGGGTATAATAGCAGGGAAGACACAAAATATAATTATTTTTCTCAAATATCGTTTTTGCAATGTAAAAAAATTCCCTGTTTCCGGTCCCGGCTAGCTAGAAGTTTCCTGTGTTTAGTCGTTTCTCTTTTTTTAAAAGCACTGCAAATTTGAACATCATAAGTAAATGTGTAACGAGGAAATTTAGTTGTTTAAAAAAAATAAACTATTTGTTAATAAACTACTAAACCAAGCTTTTTTTTCAATTTTTATGTATCGTATTATCGGCGCTACGATTTTTCAAAGTTTTGAATTTCCGAAATTAATCCACGTGTTACATCGCAAGTTCTCTTCCGCTTCTTCTTGATTTATTCTGTTGATTGCTCCATTGACGATTAGCAAACCGGAAATCTTCCAAAACCCTCTTATCATTGGTTGATTCATATGAACAAGTGACGTCGTTCAAAGTAGTTCGTTTTTATTAAAATATTTTATATTATTTTTTATTAATTTTCAAGAAACTTTGCTGTACAATTTAATGCTCGAATTTTTATCGCGCGTAAGAAAACATTTTTTGTATTAAATTTTCCGTAGGGCTGAAATAAGTACGAAACTGAATAATAACCCGTCGAATAAGTAATTTTTATGTTTTGAAAATGTTTTATACCACTGACGGTTAAGTGCAACAAGCAGTTCCCGAATTAATTTGCCCTTTTGGGGATTATGACGTCAGCATCAGTCTAGTTAGAACTTTATGATAGGGATTAACAACAACGATATATCGTTGTTTAGCAGTCTAAGAGTTAAACACGCGTAAAGTACCAACCTACGTTACATAAATAGTATACATCGTAGTCTTTGTATACTATTTATAGGGTTTAAATATTACAATAAAAGAATAATTCGAACATGATAACAAAAAAGAAGAAAAGAAGCATCGGCAAACATAATGGACATCGAGACAAGATCTGGACTATTTATTTAGCGCTCGTTTAAATCGTTGTAAACGTAAACCAAAAAAGTCCAGATCTTGTCTCTAGTTAACAATACGACAAAGGCGGGTCGGGTTATTGGAGAATAAAGGCCATAGTTCGTTCTATGCCGATCGATGAACGGTACTTCGTTGTTTCTCAACCTACGAGTCGGAATATGTAATTTGACCTGTCCCAGTAATGATGGAACATCGATTATACCATTTAGTACGCCGAACATACACATATACGGAGTCAATATTGGTTGTACGTTTTTGTAGACTGGAAATATTGAACATTGACTCTATATCAGCATGAGAATAATAATCTACGTTTATATTCGAGTACCGATCCGATTACTAAAGCCTACACTATAAAAACTGCATATTTACAAAATTACAGCCGGTTACACTTTTTAATTTTGTTTTATTTTATTTATGTTCACAAACGATACATAAGGCATTTTTTTTATTTATTCGTGCAAATTCATATGTATTACAAACAAAAAACGTGTACCTAACTATATGGACCACGAGCCCTGTGTCGAGTTAGGATACGACATAATGGAAAGTTACATTATTAAATAATAGCAAAAACTCAAATTCAAAATTATTACATAAACATATATTTCGAAAAACATCTGTAGCGCAATCGCAAATAACTATCGGCGTGCTAATAAGCGACGTGATAACGATTTCTCACCGTGGTTGTTTATCGTATTCGCGATCACAATGGAACATCCGTGAACAGTAAACACCTAAAGTAAATGTCAAAATATTGACGTTTCGCGACGTATAATCCTGCTGTGCAATCGCGTATTTAAATTTCACCGGTGTAAATATGGAAAATATTCCGAAGCTGCTATTTTTATTTATTTTTTTCGTGATAAATATCGATAAATATTGCATTTAGCCGGCTGTTGGCGAGCTAAATGTCGAGAAAAGCGGTCGACATAGTAATTGTAATTTAATTTTCACTTTTTCGTATTAGATACTCCTTACTATTTTGCAAATGCGATATATTATATTATTTTTTATAGAAAACGCCGATTTTTCGCCGGTGAACTGCATTTATTTACGAGGAAAACAAAAAACGAACGGACACACGCGTTGACTTATGATTGCGATAACTTAAGCGTGTTCATTATGGTTCATTGTGATCGCTCGAATGCTTAGCAGGTTTTTAAGCACGTCGATGGTTATTTGTGATTGAGCTACTGGACAACACGCTTAATAGTATATAAATATATGCAATATCTCTTCCCTTAGACAAAATCCAAACTTGTACACTTCTCCTGAAAATGGCTTTCGTTTAGGAGAATTTAATATGTTCATTGGTATAATAATCACAATTGGTTATGTTTAGATATTGTTGATCAATTATATGTGAACACAAATGCGCAAATAAGTTTTTTTTAAAGTTTACATATTATTATTTTTTAATCGACTAGCTTAGTTAAATTCTATTAATATTATCAAAGTCATTTCAATAAATTAAACTAAAAGATTATGACTATTTGACTAATATTGATGTTTTTTGTTGATATTTCTTGATAAAACTCCATAGCTAATGATTATGATAAAATTATAAATGAACTTATCAATTAAACTTCTTGGTTTAGTTTAACTTTTTATTATTTTGACCAACGAGCGCTTATATGCTATATGTAAACTTCCCTGTCAAAAATGAAGTACTATGCTAACTTCATCTGTTGAAATGTGTATTTCCCACTCTGTTGTATTTCGCCATGTGTTCCTTTCCCACCGTTTAAATAATAAAAGCTTAATCCCAATTTCGGTCCAAAAACTCCCGAAAATGAACTGTTTAGCAAACCAGTTGTAAATATTTATGTTTCTGTTCCCTGTTAAAATACTTATTTGATCTTATCTCCAAAATATGTCAAGAATAGTATAAAAACTGTAAATGTTCTAAACAATTCACCAGTCTTGAAGATGCCTACTTAGGCGAAAGCGCTCGTTGGTCAAAATAATAAAAAGTAAAACTAAACCAAGAAGTTTCATTGACAAGTTCATTTTTAATTTTATCATAATTATTACTAATTATTTTACCTAGCTAACATAAGGGAACATTTGATTTTATGAATTGCGTTACAGTTCTCCACTAAAGATATCAATCAATCTTGTGTATTATGCCTGTTGGAAGGGCTACCGCTATGCTGAACCACGTCGCTCTGGATATTGATCTGTTCCATATATCCTAAAGGGTTTTCCGGATCAGGATTCTCCTACTACTTTGACTCTATGAGTCTCTTTTATGTATTTTTTTTTCATTTTTATAATATGTACGTATTTAATGTATGTTTGTAATGTTTATGTTATTTTTAAATAAATTAATTGAATTGAATTGAATCAATGTCAGCGTACGTAATTACATAATCTTAACATACGTGATAATGCATTAAGGCGGCCTCCGTGGTGTAGTGGTCAAAACGCTTAATTCACGCACGGAAGGTTCCGGGTTCGATTCCCGGTGAGAACACAAAAATTAAAAATGTGATTTTTCTCAAGCCTGGGTGCTCTGTGATGTAATTCACCACTGTAATTAGGCCTCCTGGCCTGTTGCGGGGCAAAAAAAATAAAATGTAAATGTAAAATTAAAGCGCGCCATATTATTATTGAAGGTTGTAAGATAAAATGTAGTGTACAATCTCAATCGTTGACTGGGGACATTCAGAAGTACATTATCTAAAAAAATGCAGAGTCAACATTACAATTAATTATTTATTTTATTTAACAAATTTACGAACAATGTCCAATTTAAACAAATTATACAGTAACAAATAATAGAAGGAATACAACAAAGGAAAGCAAAGACAAGTTAATACATTAGACAGGAATTATGGAATCCAGGTTAATTCTACAAATATACAGTCAATTTATTGAGAATATTTCTTCAGTCTATTTGTAAACAAACTCAATTTACTATCAAAATAATGGAGATCTTGATTTTCATTTACAAATTTAATCATTCTGGGTAGAGGCGCATGGAAACCATAATTAGTCTTATGATGACCGAGGAACAGAATTTCATTATTTCTGAGTCTACGTGAAGAAACATTAAGAGATATTTGTTGGAGAATAGTCGGGACATCAAATAAACTATTGAGATGCAAATTAAATCTACATTAAATCGACGTTGTGAGAGACTGGATATATTCAGGAAAAGTTCCATGTCGGTATAGTTATAGTGATCTCTTGTGATTCCTAGTTTGTACGCAATGTTTCTTATAAATTTATGCTGAACTGATTCGATGCGATTTCTATGAGTAACATATGAAGCAGACCACATTACGGAGGCGTATTCAAGAATGGGACGAATCGATGAGCAGTCAAGTGAATTTTAGCAAAATGTCTTCAATTAATAAATAGCATTTATTTAAATCAACAGTATTAGTGTAATTATGTTGGGAGTTTATTCAATTTATTATAAAGATACAACTCGTCTAAAATCTGTCTCCAAAATTCCAATTTATCTAGACCAATATTTTCCAGGCGGCAATTATAAAACAGGAGGTTCCTTTCCAGGTTACATTTGAATGTTTTTTACTTTAATCGATTAAAATTAACAAAATACATCATTTTCAAATAGCCAGCGCATTTGCCTATCACGCAAGAGGTCTCGGGTTCGATTCCAGACAGAGTCAACATGAAATATTTATTTGAAAGTGCTAGAATATTTCATAGTCCATGGACTGGCGCTTGAAGCGCAAGACTGATCATATTACTTTCATGTTACAAAAATGATCAAGATTCATAAGAAGCTGGTGTACTAATGCAGCGCCCTAATAATGAAAAATGACACTGTTAGATGCCAACAGTGAATAGGGTGGTTCGGGGGATTATAGGGTAGTTCAACATTATACCAGTCCCGGTCACTATATACGATATATATATATATATTTATTTATTCATATTTTTCGCTTACAAACTATAATTAATAATAAAAATAATGTGACCTCACTTACCGTGCCGAGGACACTTAAAAAACAAACATAATTAACAAATATTCAGACAGTTTTAAAAACAAGGTATGTACATCTATATTATTTATATTACAAAACACACAATGAAAATAACAAAAACCTAACATAAGCTATACAGTTGTGGAGCAGTCAATTCAGTATTGGTATGGGCGAATGAGACAATCCATTTTACTTCTACCTAGCTCCACTATCCATTTTTTATAGCCTTTTTAAACATTTTCTCATTACTAATTCCTTTATAGATAGTGGAAGTAGGTTATAGATTTTAATTAAATAATACTCAAAATCCCTTTGTCCGAAAGTGGTATTAGTTTGTATTTGTTTAAGTTGTCACTATCTACCAGCTACCAGCTACCAGTCTCCGATTCTCGGTCCGATAATCTGTTTTCCACTTCGCCGGTTCTCTACGGACAATGTTCCAATTTTATCATCTGAGGAATTTTCATAATTAAGTACCTACCTACCCAGCTGGCGCGGGCATATTCCGCGCTCCCTAAAGTTCATCTATGTATATCGGGAATGTGGACCGTCCTAATCCCGACTGTCACCTGTCACCTGTCACCCGCCTTCCTCCCCCCGCCCGCCACAGTCCATAGTACACGGGACGACTATCAACCGGAACTGGTCACCGATCGCTATTACACCGGAAATAAAGCGGACTCGACATTACTTTTTTTCATTTCATTTCATTTTTTTTTTCATTTTTTTTTTGCACCACAACAGGCCAGGAGGCCCAATTACAGTGGTGAATTACATTACAGAAAAACCAGACTTGAGAAAAATCACTTTTTAAAATTTTTGTGTTCTCACCGGGAATCGAACCCGGAACCTTCCGTGCGTGAGTCAAGCGTCTTGACCACTACACCACGGAGGCCGCCCTTAACTACTGTCACCCATGTGTCCTGCTAATTCGTATTTTATGTTGAAACTTAACAAAGATAAATGAAATACATACAATTTTGATGTCAGTATTGGTATCATTCTTCACATATATCCTCAATAATATACCACATACTACGAATACCGATGAAAATATATGAAATAGATTTTGAATAATTAATTGTATTTTCAAAATCGATATGAATGTCGTGGAGAAATGTTCTCATACATAAATGTAAAAAAGAAATTCAATAAAAATTCGTTCGTAGAAAAAACGGGACGTGTTTGTCCTTGGTGTTTGTGACGTCAAGATTCGTGATATTGTTCTACACAAATTTCAATGGCAAGAACAAATAAACATGAATCGTGACGTATTAGGGGCGTGGCCAATGGAATCACCGTTTTTGCGAGAATTAAAAAGTATTTTTTATGCTACTAATAATTAGAACCAAAAGTTTATTTTTTTACTGGAGAGTATTTTATAGACCTTTATTACTTTAAAATGTAATAAAAAAGGGATATTTCCCTATTATAGAACTCCACCATCTTTCATAAATTACATAAAATAAGTGTGAAGCTTAATGAGGAAGTTCGGTGTTTTTTTTTAAATTTTTATTTGTTAATAGACTGTTAAACTAAGTCAAAAATATTTTTTTAAAATTTTTGTATATCGTATTATCGGCGCTACGATTTTTCAAAGTTTTGTATTTCTGAAATAACTCCGCGTGTAACGTCAGAGGTTCATTTCCGCTTATTCTCATTCAGTTCTTCCTATTGGTCCAGAAGCAACAAGCAGACCGGAAATCTTCCATAGCTCTCAGATCATAGGTTGATTCACATGAACCAGTGACGTCATTTAAAGTAGTGCGTTTTTATCAAAGTATTTTTTATTATTTTTTCTGTACATTTTCAAGAAACTTTGTAGTACAATTTAATGCTCTAATTTTTACCCCGCGTAAGAAAACATTTTTTGTATCCAATTTCCCGTAGGGCTGAAGTTCCTCATTAAATCAATTTCGAGTAGTATTAAAGATTGAGTTAAAGATGAGACAAATCGTTTTTAAAGAAAATAAAATAAGAAGATATAATAAGAAATAAAAGAAACTAAAATTAATTTACATATTGTGATGAATAAGTTCCGGGGGCGAAGAACCCACCTGAACTTCTTCATCCACCGACCAGCGGAGCCGAATATAAAACATGAGACCATTAAAACCTTTTACCGTGGCAAATCCCTTCCATCCCAAGTGACTTATGCACCACCCGAATCCTCGGATCAAAACACATTGTTCAAATTCAAACTTCTTTATTCTAATCTTCATCAAGTATAGATCCCGATACAGACAAACATAACTTAATACTATATCCAAATTTGAAAATATAGTCACAATATTCCAGAAGATTAGATAATGCACCTTTTAGGAACTAAGCCGCGCTGTTTAGGTCAAAAATGAATGGCTTAAAATATTCTCGAACAACTTTATAGATTAACGATTCTAAAACTTTAGCAAAACATGAAAGAATACAAATAGGTCCGTAATTCTTGACAGGCTAAATAGCCCAGATTGATGGATGGGGAGTCACATTTACAATCTTCCACAAATCAGGAAAATACTTTCGGTAAGAGATTTATTATATATCATGTACAATGGTTCGCTTAATTAATTACTGCAGTTTTTTTAGAAATATATTTGGTATCTGATCAGGCCCTGGACCCTTTTTAACATCTAAATTTTTAAGAGATATTTTGATTTCATCTCAATTTTTTTTATGCTATTTAAGTTAAATCGGCAGTATCTATTATTGGATATTTTGGATGTATTTGATACACTCCGAACAATGTTTGATTTACTGATGCAAAATAATTCGAGAACATTTCAGCTACGGCAATTTCGTCACTGGCGCGTACATTTTCACGAATCACAACTTTTGGAATACAGTTGGTAGCGCAGTACAGTTGGTTTAGTAAATAACCAGAATACCTTAATATTGTCAACGAAGCCTTCTCCAACAGATTTTTCCTTTTGCAAACCTTTGGATCTTCTTCTTCGAATAGAGAATCCTCCTAACCGAGTGGATTGTTGTATTTTTTGCCCTCGTCCTCGTTTAATTTTTCTCTTTTGAAACCTTAATGAATGGTTTACTAAACCATTGTGGATAGTTACAATTTGATTCACTATTTTTAAATGGGGCATTTCTGTTTATTATTTCCCACAAAATGTTACAGAAAATCAAGACCATATCATTTGTATTATGTTCTCCGAACTTCAGTCCAGTTCCAGTCTTGATATGATAGGTCTTGACGACACAGTTCGTAATTACATTTTTTAAAAATTGTATTTTAAATTTTCGCCATTTCCATTCAGTAATGAGGAATTTCAGCCCTACGGGAAATTGGATACGATAAATGTCAACTTGCGCGTGGTAAAAATAAAGCATTAAATTGTAAAAAAATAATACAAAATATTTTTAAACAACTCTCCTTTGAACGATGTCACTGGTTCATATGAGTCAACAAATGGTCAGAACTGATCGAGAATAACCGGAAAAGAACCTCTGACGTCGAAAAACAGTTTTTTTTTGCCTAATTTAATAGTCTATTAACACATAAAGAAAACCACTAAACTTCCTCATTGTGTATTCTCAATTTCAAATGAATTTTCGATTGCTGGATGATGGATGATGGCAATCGATTGCTACAAGACTGTCTACGGGAAAAACTTTTAAATTATTTTTATCAGAAAAAACCGGATCAATATTCGACCACTATGATTGCATTATTTTTATACGTTTCAGATACATACAAAGCAGCCAAAATGAAGGATTTTGGGTTAGTGTAGTTTGTAGAAGAGGTAGTATTGTTATCACGTGAAGCGACTGATACCCGTTTAATTTCAGGTATATTAAAACCGCCCCGAATAATGCATTGTGAATTTGATTTACGTTGAAGAAATCTGTACTGAAGCTTTTGAAAGCAGCTATTATAGTTAGAGATAGGTATTTAAATTTGGATTTAAATATGCTACACAAAGATAAATACTAAAGTTTAAAATAATATTCGATTTGATTTCCACCCAAATGCCTTTATTTTCTTTTTCAAATGTTTTATTTCCATTAGAAACTAGTTGTTTCGAGACTGCTATCAAAACTCCACCTCCTTGCCTTGAAGTAAAACTTGATGCTTCGCGATCTCTTCTGAAGTCAGCATATCGCCGATCAAATATTTATTCACTGGATATTGTTGAGTTTAGCCAAGTTTCAGTCAAGCGGATTATGTCATAGTTATTATTTAAAACATCTTGATGAAAATTTTCGGGTTTGGTCTTCATGCCTCTTGTATTTTGGTAATATATATTTAACGAAGTGAAAAGGATTTTGTAAGTTCGATTTCATGTAAATTTATAATACATGAAAAAAAGAGAATTGACTAATAAATTAACTAATAGTATCTAGACAATCTAAACTCTTAATCAAAATAGTTGGAGATGTATCATTTCGTCGAACAAAAATAAGACCTATAGTAAAGTTTATATTTGAAGCACTAACATTGTGGTTATTCATTATAATAAAATAAATAAAACAACTTTGTTTTTAACCACTTATTTTTATTTTCCACCGACCGGAAAGCAAACAAACTACTTCGCGTTCAAGCATTTTTTTTTCTCCTTTGCTTTAATTCTCGTGCATGCGTGAAGGGTGTGAGTTTGGAGGAGAAAGATGTTCACTAATATATATATATATATATATAGGAAACTTTGTTCCTCCAATTCCAACGTGTGAAGTGTTTATTTTTATCATTTTATATACTATATAATTCAGTACTAGGTATTTTACTCTATTATACGATTGTATTGCGCTTATCTTTACTCCCACTCTCCTCAAACTGTTTTTAGATCCCGTTTCCCTTTACTAATCCATTCTTCTTCTTCTTCAGCTTTGTTCTCTCCACTGCTGGATAGACGCATCTTCGAAACGTCTCCATTCCTTCCTATCACCCGCTTTTATCATCTATGCTTTACCGGCTATCGAGGCAATGTGTCGTCGACCCGTCTCGTTTACGGCCTTCCGACACTTCTTTTGTTTGCCCACGGTCTCAACTTTATTATTCTGGGTGTCTTCCTGCCATCAATTCGCCTCGCCGAGGTCCCGCCCTCTACCATGTTAATTTTGCTGCCATGATCCATGATATCCACGACTCCCGTCCATCCTTATTATGTTTTTTTTATTTTTTTTTATATATTTTTTTAATTTTTTTTTTATTATTTACATACATTTTAGTTATTTTAAAAACATTTTTTATTTATTTATTTTTTTACAGGACTTACTAAGCCAATGAATATGGCTTGTCGGTAAAGATCCTTTACAATTTATAATATGATAGTCCTACATAGCTGTATAATAATATTTACTACTAACTTAAATATAAGGAGCGAATGTAATTTATGCTTTCAAAAAAATATTTAGAAAGATGTAAAAAAAAGCAAAAAATTAGTGAATGATAACGCAATTTTAAGATAAAAAATAAATCAATACAGAACCGGAAAATGTTAAATTCAATAATAATACAAATAAATTGAAAATCATTTGATTGATAAGTAGACCGTCTTTTACACGACTGTTGATTGATCGCAAGAGATCGCTTCGAAGCAATATTTATACCGGTGAAATTATTTTCCCACAATACACCAAATTATTTACTGCAGTAGTAACCATGTAGCGCACGATCCTCAGTATCTCTAACGGAGCATTGTCCTTTGTCCACAGCCAGAAGAACTACAGCAGCCCGTGGAACTGGACCACGGTGACGGCGAACGGAGACTGACCCGGCGAGCCTCCCCCTCGCCGCTGGTGAAGGGGAGGTCGGCGGAGGACCGCGCTCCGACCCGCTCCGACCCGCACGCCGCGCTGACGACGCGCGATTGCGGCCCTCACACCACTCCACAGATCCCATATTTTTGTAGCGGAGATCCGCCGCTGCGTACTTCGGACGGTCCGGCGCGAGGAGCGCGAACGCGAGCGTTAGTTAATTATGTGTCGGAACTATGTAACATATAAGTGTATAAAGACAGACAGTCCGCAGCTCGAGCGGACTCAGGCGTCGGACGCGTGCAATGTCGAGAGATAGGTGTATATTTGTACAAAACTCTAAACTTTTATGTAATTTTTTTAAATTATTGTATCGTTATATACTGTGTTATACTGTGTTGTTCGTTCGTACGAGGCGTTTGTTTCGGTACCCCTCGCGACTCTTCCAGAATGATGCCTATCTTAATTTTAGGGACGCTATAGGAGACAATCAGGACTCCGGTCCGGCGCGGGAGCCGCGCGCGCGTGTCTCCGGCGGCCGCGGCTCCACGGTAGTACCTATCGAACTTAAGGAAAATCAAACATTAAAAGCAGCCACGAGTTTCATCGCTTTCTTCCTCTCCAACCCCCCGCGGAAATGACTTATTAGCTACATCGGATTATTCTCGAAAATGTGAATTACCCGTATTATTATATTTATCGTACACCTTTGTACGTGCGGCTCTTGACTCTCGAGACGTCGCTTATATGAATATTTCCTGTATCATCATACAGGGGAGCCAGATGTTTCTGGCATTTTAATAATTCACCCCCCTCCCAGCAGTCGGAAACCAGAAGGGAGATGTTCTTTAATATGTTAAGCTCGCCCGAATATCGAATACCCCTGCCCTCGGAGCCCCCCGCGGGATGACGTCACGCCGGGAAACTCTGATGATGCGCTCTCTGTATCTAAACTCAAGCTCAAACTCACAGCCAGTTGGCTTGAAGTTTCTAAACTTTATATTTTGACACAATTCCCATAATCAAACTAGAAACTTCGTTATTTTGTACATACAATAAATAATAGTTTCATTTGAAGACATAATAGAGGTCATTTTCTGAAACGCATTTTTAATTTACGTGTTTTTTTGAATAATTTTTTATATTTTTTGTATTTCATTTTGAACCTTGAATTTAGCACTTTGTTGGAGTATACCTAGGGTGTATCTAAGTGGTACTGGTTCAAAACCCACTGTTAATCCATCATACATAATGAGTTTCGGTACTGTCCTGTCCACACCGCGCACAGCCCTCCACAGTGCCCAGTACCCAGTGCCCAGCACCAGCGGTGTATTTTAGCTACCGCAAGGCCATATCCACTCTGCCCTCGGGAGACTTAGTTCATAAAGCCCCTACTGACTCATCTCATTTCTTTATTTCAGTCATGAAAATCCCCCAGATACTGACGACCCTATGGTCGTATGGCTCGAATCAATTATTTTATACAAAAGTATTGATTTCAGTCAATCGATTTTCCCATCTTTCGTTACAGTTTCTCGCTATTTATTTGGTTTTCATTTCTCGAAAGATCGTATTGTCCGTTATAATCCCTTTCCACCCCGTCGGGGGAATTGTCCCGGTGACAGCTATAACGCCGCAGAGGATGAAGAGTGACGCGAGAGTGATGAGCTCGCGTGGGACTCGTCACACGTGTTCCTTAAATGAGATTACGAACCGCGAGATAAATACTTCGCAGAGGAAATGAATTTCAGAATTTTCTTCATTGTTGTATTAACCTCGTGTGACTACCGAAGGTTTAGGAGGGACGATACATTTCCCTCGGAGGTGTATTGTCCATTTCCCACTTCCCAAGGAAAATACGCCCAATGTTCGACAGCTCCCGATAAATATTACCATCATGTCATTTCCCCGAACTTTTTTTGATTTCTTTTTTAAAAATAAAAGACACACCTCTATATGTCTTCTGCCGTTGCTTTCATCATCCATCATCCACTTCCGCACATTTGTGTATGTCCGACTGCGTATAGATTCTCGGTGCTCATTGCAGATTTCCCCTGTTCATGATAATTAGTTGAATGCAATCTTCTCGTTCTTCTTCTTTAGCCTTATTCTCTCCACTGCCGGATAAAGGCCTCTTCCAAACGTATTCAATCCTCTCTATCACCCGCTTTCATCATCCATGTTTCGCAAAAATGGAATACGTGAGATTAAATCGAATTCCGCCCTTAGTGACTAAGCCTTCGTCCTGGGGGTCGCAGCTAAGCAAAAACCGAATCCCTCTTCCGCCAGTTCCGAGTTGAACTTCCGTCGTAAACACTACCGGTCGGGACTAGAAATTATATACTATTACTCCTACTAGTTAACGCGTAAATATTTTCTATGTGTTGTTGTTTACTACGTAATAAAATTGAATTAAAGTTTGCAGTAATGGGGTAAGTTTGCCGACAGAAACTTCGGGTAGGTAGTCGGTAAGTTTCCCTTTGCGGAAGAAAGTTCTCGAAGAACAAAAAGTTGCTCACCAGAATTACGGGAAAAGTTTACAGGGAACTGCAGAGTCCAGCCGCAGGGGATCTTCAGGAGGGGGTCGCGGGACGAGGGGGCGGGAAAAATCAACCCCAACGGAATAGAGAATAGATGTTGCGACATCGTGAATTACTTCATCAAACAAACATCGATATATATGAGCTGCATTTCACTCCTTTCAGGCTCTGGTATTGAGCTACCGCCTCTTTATAAAAAAAAACATACTACAAGTGCCTCTACATCCGCGGGTTTCGTTATAATTTGCGATGTAACATCGTATTTTTCTTTTCCGAACGGAACTTTCCGATGAGAATGAAATGTGACAGCTGAAATATTTTCACGTCGCACTCGAGTCTGCTCTTGTCGAGTTCAATTCATTTCTATCAAACCCAGACCTGATTAAGCAATACGCTATTCGTAACGACATCGACAGTGGATACGAAATCATTCGAACAAAATACGACCATTCCGGGATTCCGAACATACTCGTACACGTGCAATGTGCAGTTCGATTTTTCGTGTACCGTATTTGTTAGGAAAACGCCGACATTCCAATGAAGAGATAGTTCAGATCCTCCGCGAGCGATCCTCGAGTCGCCGTCTCAGGCCCCGCAGCCCGAGAGGCGCTCGCCGGTATCGGATGGCGGGGCACCCAGCCAGCAGCCAGCGGCCAGCGGCCAGTAAGTTTTCCTTCGCTCCGCGGGGCCACGCCATTGTGTGTGCAGAATGTTCTTTATTGCGGAACTCTTCTCGGAATTTCCGCGACTCGATATGGAGGTTTCTTATTCTCTCTTTCTGCCCGGGAGATCGGTCACCCCCCCCCCTCCCTTCCTACACACCCGCTCGCCGTGCCGACCTCAGCTGCGCGGGAAAATCAATAGACGGTGATGCCACTCTCTACACAACACACTCGCATCCACGCCCACACACACAGGGCATGCACGCATACACTAATACGCACACTCGTACTTGCACGAGGGCTGACAATATTGCTTATTTTTACTCCTAACATATTTGTAACGTCAGTAACAACAAATCTCATCGTAATCATTTCAATTTTTCAAAATTACGTTGATAGAATCATCAAAGTATATACTAAGTAATGATTAATGTTCTAGATCTGACAATTAAAAATAATATTTGTTTTGAAACTTTCTCTTGGAAGATGGAGAGGGTTGTATCTGCTGCATGATTTGATTTGTCGAATTTCCTTTTAGTTTCTCCTGAAAACGTAATTTCGACAAATGTTCGCGCAAATTAAATTTACAATGACAAATATGTTTATTGATTCTTTCCGACATAACTTTTTTATCTTCTTTAACGAAAGCGTACAATTATTTTAATTCCATTAAATTTCCCAAGAAAAAGTAGGTCGCCCAGTGATGTCGATGTTTTGTTCTTCTCGAGGCTGGCGACCATCGTTCCGACTCCACCGCGATCCCGGGCCAGTCTAATCGGCGCTGCTGCATCCGGCACACCGAACCACCGTCTAAGATTTCTGAGCCACGATGCTCTTTTCTGTCCCATACCCCGCCTGCCCTCCATAATAAGTTGGAGAAGGACACACTTCCCACTGCGGAATGTGTGACCGAAGTGTGAGGCTTCTCTTCTTTTGACGGTGGTCAACTCCCTCTCTTTATTCATTATGCTTAAATCCGCTTCATCGGAGACACGGTCAGTCCATGGGATTCTAAACATTCCTCTGCACACCCAAAGTTCGAATGTCTCAATTTCGTTCGTCGTTGAGACTTCGGGAGTCCAACCTCCACTCCATACAGCGACACTGGCGACACTGGCGACACTGGCAACACATGAGCTTTCATTGCTCTCCATCTTGTGCCTAGTCTCAGTTTCGGTTGCGCAAGAGTTTCTGCATGCTGAAGAAGGTTGATCTCGCAATCTCAATTCAGTTCTTTATTTCCGAATCCGAATTCCGCTCGTCATTTAGGTCAGCATCCTAAATATTGAAAAAAGGGTGACCTGTTCTATCTCAATTATTGTTTCATTGTTGAATTATTTAAAGTTCTCGGTCATGATATTCTTCTAAATGTAACCATATGTTGCGATCCTATCGCTGAATTATGAACCGAAGGTTCGAGGTTCGAACCACAATCTACCACAACAAGATTCCTATATTTTCTAGCCCGGCTGTGCTATTTTCGGCTTTTAGGAAATGATCTCATAATTTAAATATTTGGGTAAATAAGACAAAAATATTTTTTTAATTCTCTTTTTTCTTAGAGAATTAATATATTATTTTATGGGTTATACAAATATACCTCTCGGATTCTTTTGAACGCTAGAGCGAGGCAAGAATTCACTTCTCTAATAGACGATTTTTGTCAACCTTCCGAAAACCTTGAAAAGGAGAGGGTTCTCCTAAATATGTAAGTGATGGCATTTGGAATTCTTTTTTACCAACGCTCATAAGAGTTTTCCTCATAATGTGAGGATCGGTAAAAACGCATCCTGTACGAGTATAGCATGTTTGCTGTTTACTTATAGCGATAGTCGCGCAAGACGAAGTTTTTAGGTATTTAAAAAAAAAATTGCATCTAAATTATCTACGGATTATTTTTTCTCATCATCATCATCATTCCCTTTCCGTGGGGCGCTGTATCGGTACATTAATTGCGGCGGTCAGTATCTTAATCGATTCTGTTGCATCAAGGTGAGATGAGTCTTACGCTTCAGGTATCAGTCCTATTCGTAGGACCGTAATATTTAGACATAAGTATTAAGTATCTCGGGAATCGAACCGGAGACCTCTCGCATGGCGGGCGAACGCGTCGTCTATTGGACCACGAGGCGGACTTATTTTTACCAGAAATTATTTACCACTGTGTAACTGGGCTTTTTGGCCTGTTGCGGGGCAAAAAAAAATTATAATAAAATGGATCAAGATCTGGAAAGTTAACTTTGCAAGTGGCAACCCTCGTTCCGTAGATTTATATGTATGCACCTACACAAGAGAGAAACACCTCCCCTCCCCGAGCCGTGCACCACCCCCTCCCTCCGACATCTGTGTACTGTAATTATATTACGTAGGTGCGTCCCCGTGTGAGGGTGTGTGTGTGTAGCGGGAAACTCGGTCGGTAAACCTAGAGCACTTTTCTGGCACAAAAAATCGGGCAATTTTCTGAAAAAAGCGTTTCCCCTTCTCCCCCAGGAGCCCCCCCCCCCCGGCCCCTTCCTCGCTGCGACGCCCACCCCGATGTACATCCCAGGTTCTTGCGATCCTTCGTATTATTACGACCAGTGACTTGAACAAGTATAGCGCCGTACGTTATATTTATATTTTACGCACGGGAGGGACAAGTTTTATGAAATCAGCGTTCGGATTTATTCGTTTTGCTTCGGCAATTTTGCACCCAGAAAATTTGATCAATTTACTTTTTTCGTAATTTGAAAATATTGTCAGAATATGAATCTTGGAAGTGCTAAATGCTTTTTGTTTCTCTCCGAGAGTGCGCCGGCGCCGGCGGCCGCAGCCGGCTTCCGGCGACTCGAGGCGCAGAGGGCCGATACAGAGAGACGTACGGGCGGAGGATAGAATGTAGATAGTGACGTTTGTGGTAGCCTAGGCAACTATGTAACTGTGTAGTTGGAGAACGTGGAAAGGAATCGTATCGTATTTAATCAGGGTTAAACGGAAAGACCAATGTCTTTAGAGAATTGTTAGAATTTGTATGTTTCGGCGACTTTCGCCTTTAGGCTGTGTGCGTGTAACATAACTGGTATAACTTCGTATCTTCGTTCGATTGTAAGTACTTTCCTAACATTGATCGTCGCTTCCCGGCTGCAGGAGACCGCCCCGGCGCCATATTCGCAAATACCCGACTGATATTCTACAGTGAAAACGAGAAAGTTCGCGTTGAGCGACGTCAGCAGGCGCTACTCGGGGGCGATTTTGTGACGTTACGATATTGAACAGTCGTAATCAATAGCGAGCGGAAGACGTATTTCCTTCCGGGTGATCCCCGATGGATGACGCGTCGGGCATTTGCGAATGTGCGTACCCAGTATCCACCGGAATAGGAACCGCAGAGACGGAGACGAGCCGGTAGCGAGTGGAGAGTGTGGAGAGTGCGGAGAGTGCGGGGGATGTTGGATGTTGTTAGTTCGCGAGTATTGATTTCCCCGTCCTCCCCGCCCCCGCTCCGCCCCTCAGCCTTGACTCGGCCGCCTGAGGTCACCCGGAGCGCCCCCGCCCCCGCCCTCGCCCCAGCGCCCCGCATTCCGGAACAGCGCGGGCGCGGCGCGCGGGGGCCGGGCGGGGGAACGTCCCGGGATACCCTCCGGCTCCCGAGTAGAAAGTGACTCTCTCCCGCCCCCGACGCTACGCTCGCCCCCTGAATGAATTCCCCCGATTCACGCGGAGCCGCCAGCGGGGGCGTGACGTCATCGCAACCATTTCCTGTTCGCTGAAGTAGGAACTGGGAACATTCCTGTTCCGGATAAACGGAAGATATGTTTATAATATTATTGTGTTACGACTCGAGTATCACTATTCCCAGTACAAAGTATTCCGCGTGTGACGCAGGACGCGGGAAAACGTATTTCTTTTACTGTACTATTATTATTTATTTATTTTTTAAAATAATTATAACTTATAAGTATACTTGTAAAAACAAGTCGAGTCATTCAGTTTTGTTTACACATTAACTAACATCGCACGAAATGAAAAGATTACCCAGAAATGTATTTATAAAAATAATTGTTTACCTATGTCATTTTTGTTAAGATGAATTTTCCTGCGTCGTATGTTGGTGATATCGTTCCTTTCCCCTCGTCCCCCTCGAAGTGTTAAATCCGCCCCCAATTGTTGTGTTTTACGTTTAACTCGGTTGTTCAAGTTTTTGTATCGATTCATCCGCTAGTAATCTCATCACTCGAGCCCGTCCGAGAGATCCACATTCCGGCTGCACCGTACCGAGGTACTGAGGCACTACGCACCGCGTACTGCCGGCACTAGGGGGCAAGAGCGGACGGGACGTCTCTCTAAATACCGTATACCGGATACCGCATGCCGCACGCTTGCCTACTGAATGAATCCTCTCATTATTCCGTTGTACCTATAGAAGGTGCGATAACTTGTAGATAAATTACAAACAAATATTATAAATAAAGAGTAACAATAATATTCCCTGTAAATAAGCCAACCGCGTCACGGAAGGTTGTGCTGCCCTGTGTAATATATATCATAACATTACTATACGATGAAATAGGATAATTTTTTAGGCCAAATATGTACTGAATGTTATAAATTTACTATTATTACTAAAGCGAGGCGGCGCGGCGGGGGCGCCTCCGCCCGCGGCCCGCAGCCCGCGGACTCCGGAGCCGGGGCCGCCCGCGCGCCCTCGCTCCGTTGGTAGGTAGACGATCGCCCTCTCGCGGCGACTAATCGCGTACAATATTGTGTCCTATAATAATCTTGCGTATGTTAAATGGGACGGAAATGTCCCCGAACTTGCCCGCGCGAAATGTGCCCGCACGGGACGTGCTGGCGCACGCTGGCGCACGAGGGGATTGTATCGGGAGCTATGACATAATCATCAGATCGGTACTCGTATGTGATATCAATAAAACTATTCTCTAAGTTCTAATTGTTCTTTTATTTCGATGACCCGAATCCCACCCACAGCCCGCGGACCACTCGTCTACAGCCCGCAATACCGGGATCGGCATTCCTCGAACTGGGTTCGAGCCCTGGATTTACTTTTTTTATGGAATGAATATTTTATTTTAATGCTAAAATCTACTACGCATGTAGGTAGAACATACGAGACGCGGGACATGGTAAAACATATCTACGTGGAACATATAAGACATGTCACCTATCAAAAATAAAAAGAATCGTACTTAGGTACATGCACATGCAGATACAGATACATTACCAATGCGCATATAAAATTGAGCAAAGTTCTTGCAAATCGGTTATTGAAAATACAATCAAATCGCAATATTTTTGCAACTGTGGAGGTACAAATGTCAAATTGATATTATATTGTATTTTTTAATCTTTTTTGGGAGGACATATTACAACATTACCTCGGTAAGTATGCCTGCGTGATATCGCTAGCCCGAAGCAGCAGCGAGGTAAACCCGACATTTCCGATTTTGAGATACACGTGCAGATAGATATGTATGTTAATAAATTAATGTTTATAAATAATAAAACATTGTACGTAAAAATACAGTATTCGTGATTATGAATACTTGAGCAGATTTACTCAAATTCATAGTCGGCCTCGCGTTTCCCTGGACTGGTACCTGAATCGTAAGACTGATCATCTTACCTTCATGTGACAATAAACGATCAAGAAACGCTGCGATCGGTGTACCAATGCAGCGCCCTACGCACCATCAGGTGCGGAAAGGGAATGATGATGGATGAATCTACTTCGAACAATTTGATTCGGATCCCTCGAAGTCCGATTATCCGAGGAGTATGTTCGTCTGTTCTGCAGAGATACGAGTATCTCTCCGTTGCTTCGGGCTGACGATGTGTGGCGGGTGTAGCGGGTGCACCGCACTCGACGTGTATGATTCCTGATAGAGACGATAACAAGCTTGCTCGGCAAATAAATGCACTATGTAAATTAATGCTCTAGGTTTAATTAATCTGGTCCCCGTTCGTTCCAAAACGCACCGCGCCCGGCATACGGCAGCCGGGATTACCCCGCTGAGTGTTGATGGA
Source organism: Micrasema longulum (assembly GCF_059751315.1). Lineage (NCBI taxonomy): Eukaryota > Metazoa > Arthropoda > Insecta > Trichoptera > Brachycentridae > Micrasema > Micrasema longulum. The sequence goes on from NW_028279350.1 coordinate 284,836, forward strand.
GTCGAGGGGATGTGGACAGATGTAAAGTTTAGGCGCAAGTCGATATTTGACTTCAAATTATCATTTCAACTGACACTTTTGTCACAGTACAATTTTACGATACAATCCATTGATTATATTTCTCGTAGGGACAAGTAACGAATAGATGCAGGAAACGAGGGAGACCGAGAATGACCATGGCACGGCCGAACTCAACAGATGCTCGAAGATGAACACCAAAAGAGGAGACGAGGTCTGTATGCGAAGGCGGAGTGAGGTGGAGTTCTCTCTGCGCAGGTGCGGGGAAATAACGTGGTGGTTTTTTAGTTTGTTTACCAAAATGAAAGAACACAACAAAAGAAGAACTTGTTCTAAGCAAAGTTTCTGTAAAAATGTTTACTGACATTTCACTGTTTTTATACCTAATATCTAGACTCTAGACCGGTGATTCCCAGAGTGGTCTATATCGACCCCCAGGGGTCTATGACAACCTGCAAGGGGTCTACGTCAACGAAAAAAAAATTTGGGGGTCCATGAAATGAAAATGGGAATCCACAATAGTGGATCTCAACATACACTGATAGTACTTCTGGCTGCAAAAAAACATACCGTTACTTATCCTGTATTATGGAATATAGCGAGCAAATTTTTAATTTCCTTTCCATCGTCATACCTAGTGGAAGGGGGGTTCAGCGCTGTTACCAATCTCCTAACGAAAAAAGAAACAGACTGGACATCATTGGCCGAGGAGATTTAAGATTAAACCTGACAAAATTGACGCCCAATGTTGATAATTTATTATTAAAGCATCAGGTTCATCCTTCCCACTAAAAACATTTACTTATTGCTTAGTTTATTTTATGTTTATTTTATGTTACGTTTATTTTATATAACAGATACAAAATTTTATTTTGAGTAGTTTTAATTTAAATTCAATTAATAAATGTATAAAACTTAACATTTGTTTTAACTTTAAGTTTTTAACACTAAACTTCACTACAGTTAGATATTTATGAAAAATCAATATCAGGTAAGTAGGGGGTCTACCAAAAACCGAAAAACATGGCAAGGGGTCTACGACACAAAAAAGTTTGGGAACCTCTGCTCTAGACGAGCATCCGATACCGACATATCTGCGATATTTTGAAGTTTCCGATATATCGAAATCGGCGATATTTATTTGCCGATACACCGCGACCGATACGTTTCTAATTTCGCGATTTAAAAGACGCGCGATGGTTGTAACTTATTTATTTTAATTTAATTTTATTTATTTAAAAAATATATATATTATAAAGTAATGCCTAGAAGGAGAAGACCCGCGCTAAGTCAGAATAACATGTATGTTTATTTATATATCTCCATATACATACGCACACACGTGTGCACCCTTATAAACATTTATACACGTACATACACACATACATATTTATTTATTTATTATACTTTTGCAATAATTGTATTTTTTTTTCGTACATAATCGTCTGGTCATGTCAAAAGCAGACAGAACCGAAGGGCATGTATGACAAGATGTATGAATGTGGAAGAGGCTAGGAGTGTATGCCAGGATAGACGTGTTTGGCGGTCCATTCTCTCTGCCTACCCCTACGGGGAAATGGCGTGATGGTAGTAGTAGTAGTGCGTCTTATTTAAGGTTTACACCTTTTAAATTCATTACCGGTATCGTATTGTATCGGCAGAAGCGCATATCGGTACATCCGTAGATATACCTAATATATGTCGGTAAGTTACACGCGGAAAACAATAATATTCATCGTCATCATCTTTCCCTATCCGCACCTAATGGTGCATAGGGCACTGCATTGGTACACCAATCGCAGCGTATTTTGGTCATATTTTTATTTCACAGAGTAAGATGATCATTCGTACGCTTCAGGTGCCAGTCCAGATGTCGGAAATCGAACCCGAGACCTCTTGCATGGTAGGCAAACACGTAGACTAACACGAGGCGGCAAACACTTTTGCATTGTTAAAATAATTAAGTGGTATCCTAAATAACGTAATATCGCCTTGTGGATGTGAAACTAAACAAAATCTCATTTTTTCGGTAAGACTAAATAGAATTATGATTAATCAAAACCAATACTACGCGTGATAAACCGATTGCTTATTTTAAATAGTATGTTCGCTCGGCGGCCTTCGTGGTGTAGTGGTCAAGGCGCTCGACTCACACACGGAAGGTTCCGGGTTCGATACCCGGTGAGAACACAAATATTAAAATGTACTTTTTCTCGAGCCTGGGTATTCCGTGATGTAATTCACCACTGTAATTGGGCCTCCTGGCCTGTTGTGGTGGAAAAAAAATTAACTTAAAATTTTATATAATATATCTAAAAAATAATACAAGTGACACTACTCAAAATTAACCAATTTTGTAGGGCCGTTATTCTTTAAAAAGTCATATGTGCCTTTTGTTATTATAGATAACTCATAAAGTGCCGAGATTCGTAAATATTGATTTTAACTTGTATTATGGAAAACAAATATCATCGAGATCCTAACTAACCGATGCCCTAGAGCCGATAAACTTGGGCCCATAGGGCCGGGCCGATTAAATAAGGCCCAATGGACAAATTCATTAAGACCCGCAAGGCTGGTTAAATGAGACTGTCGACGATAGCTGCCTGCTAGTGTAGTGATCATGATTACGCAAGTTCTTTCTCAGATAGGTAGTCGATTTTCGAGATCTTGTTAAGCGCACGAAATATGAGAAAATCATACGATTTTGCCATTTTAAAACGGTGTTTTTTCAAAATCACAAAATTAAAAAAAAAGCATGTATGCAGTAGATAAAAACTCAATCATTTTTAAAGATATTTCTGTTAAAAATTATGCTTAAAAGTGTTATAAAACTAAAATATAATTACTTTCCGACTAGCAGATTACGCCATTTAAAATTTAGACTGATTCTCATATAAAGACTTAATATTAAAGTAATATTCGTTCTATTGATTTAAACATTATAAATTGAATATTAGAAAGGCCGCGGCAAACTCTTAATTTTTTGGTTTTTAAAAGAAATGTGAGCATTTTAAATCACATAGTTTTTTAGGTATTTTTCTTTAGTTCTACGTGAAAGTATGCCTTCGATAAACGTTGAAATAATTTATTTTTTTGTTGAATCCTTTTTTTATGGAACAATGTATTTTTTTAAAATAAGTGGAAAATTTTGGTGTTAAAGATGTTTAGTAAATGAGTTTATACTCGTATCTTTCACAAACAGTTAGTGTTAGCTACGAGTATCGACGTTGCCGGCAAACCGTCAATTTCTATAAATGAATCAATTAGGAATACCTACCTCGAGCCATTACCACCAGTAGAATTATAAACATTAATCCCCTCCCCGTAAGCTGAAGAGCTTCACCCGCCGAAACCACTTTAAACACCGAGGGCCTTCCTACCGTTCTCCCATCTGTTTCTGTTTCGCTCAAAATTCAATAATCTTTTTTTTGTCAAAAATCGAGTTACCTTTTCAAATTTCAATTTAATTTCATCGAACTCTACCGCTTTCATTGTTCCTTATATTTAATTTCACTGTGAGATTGGCGTTTTGTGTCGGATATTGTCATTCTTACTTACTTCGCTCCTTACAGAATGTGTCGTTTCCAATTCCAAGAACCGAGAGACATAGATATTACAATTTATTACAAAGCGTAAGAATAAATGGCGGATTAGTAATTACAATCTTCGTGATCATTATATCGGCCATGACCTAAATGGGATAATGAATGTACCTAAGCAAATGTGCGCATGTTTTGATAATATCTGTTAGTGTAATTAAAACAACTGGGTTATTATGATCGTAACTAGGCGCGCGTGCGACGTGCGACGTGCGTAGGAAGTGTGTCGAGTGTCGAGAGTCGCAAGTAGCGCTAATAATGAAATGCTAACATAATTAGCAAGTTAAATGCGAAATATCGTCAACGCAGGTAAACCTATGAAGATGATATATTCAGAACACCAAATGCAGCGCATTTTCACATGCAGGTAGGGCGATCAGTCTCGTGCTGCAGGCGCCAGTCCGGGGACATAGCAACACGGCAGTATAGTTCACCGTGGGTGCTATTCTGAACCGCTCTCGCGGCACGAGAAAACAGTTTTTCTCGTGTATTTTGTATGTAAATACACGAGATAATACGGCCGCGAGAGCGTTTGGAATATCACTCCGGGAATCGTACCCAGAACCTCGAGCATGTTACAAGTGGAGAACACTCGTCCGGATATGGAGAGATATTATTACTGTAAACAAATATACCATTTCACATGTATCCTGCCAATCCACCCAGTCAGGTAAAATTAGGGAGGGGGGATGCCTATTTTTTATTGTCTTTTTTCGTTTTATTTCTTTAGTTTGTACTCGCGGGTAAAAATTTTGCTAAAGAAAATCGAGTGGAGATCAGTCGGCCTGCCGGTGTGCCAATTAATAAAAGTATAAAAAAAATTACTTGCATGACAAAAATCAATCTACCCTATGTTATTTTGTCAGACCGGGTGGATTTTTCTGTTGGGCTAGGCAGAGCCATGTGTTCGATTTGAAGTCTCTCGTTAGTATTTCAACATACTTAAATAGGTCTTCGGGCATGACTCTGTCTACGAAGCTCTCTCCTACGAGCTTTCTTTACTTCTTCGTGAAGCGATCTGTACTCTATGCGACTTTCCGCATTGTCGAGACTGGACCGTCCCATGCTTCCGCGGCTTTCTACCGAGGACCGAATGTGATCGGTTATCCATTCCTTACGGCGCTCCGATGTTGTAATCCAATGTTTGCAACGAGCAGTTCGCAGTCGCCGCCGCAACCTGCATCCGGATACGCTCTGGTGTTCGAGGTGCACGAGCACGCGGTGTTAATTACAGAAAATATAAATGGAGCGTCCACCAATCACTTTCCCGGGAAGGCTGTTGCGTCGCTCCACGACTCTGTTTGTCGGGAAGTTCTTCCTGGGGTCGGATGTGGAGGAGTCGGTCTTTAATTTTAGCGAATGACCTCCGAGATGGCGGCTACTATTCATAGTGAACATTGATTTTAACATCGACGCGCTGCATCGCTCCGTTGAGATTTTAAATGTTTCGATAAAGTCACCACACCGCCCCGCCCCGCCTACGCTATTCCAGTGCACTCGAACCGAGCTCCCTTAAACGGTCGTCGTGTATTGTTTTATTCCTTAGAGAAAGTACCATCTCAGTAACCCTTCTCTGGACTTTTTCCGACAACTCTTAAAAAAGGGACTTCAGATTCGGTAGGATACTCCGGGAGCGAACGACCATACCCTTTATAAAATTTAGGGAACAAATCTCGGAATTGCGATAACTTGTAACCTTAAATGGGAATCACATACAGTATCCGATTATCCGGATCAACGAGTGCCAGACGTTATCACATAAAAACTTACTTAAATATGTCCAGCAAAATTGTTTGACGAAGAAGTACGCCGGCCGCCGGTACCCTTTTTTATTTATTAATATAATATCTCCTTTATTTTTTATTTCCCGATAAAGATCCTATTATTTGGAAATTCGGATGACTGGAGTTCGGATAGACGGATTTATTTCTAACCTAACCTAACTAGCGGACCCGACAGATGTTGTCCCGCCCGAACGTTGACTTCCCCGCATTAGCTGGTTCGGCAATTTTTTTTTCGATAAACTATATACTAAGTGCCAATTAAAATTTAAATCTTTTAGTTCGTCATTGTGTGATTTGCTGTTGCCCAAATAAAAAAAAAAGAGCGCAATATCTCGTTATCCTGCGCCGTTTGACTCTTGTTTTTACAAAGTTTGTTACGGATCGCAGCGCCACCTACCGGGTCCAATTGTGAATATTAACCATCCACGGACCCACTCGAACACACACAAAATTTCACCAAAATCGGTCCAGCCGTTTAGGAGGAGTTCAGTGACATACACGCGCACGGAGAAAATGAAAATGTTCTACATCTCGATAATCCTTTCTAACACGGAGGTCTTACGCTTCAGATACAGTTCAGGGACTGTAAAATATTGCATAGCGATAATCTTTCGAGTCAACACTTCACGCCGGGAATCAAACCCGAGACCGAGACGAGTGTGGCAGGCGACGCTCCGACAGTAGTAGCCTAGTAAGACCACTATGCAATATTACAGAAGGACCAGATATCTAACAATACGTACAATATATTATTTATTATATTATTTTCACATATATACTTACTGTTAACTAATTTTCATTATTTGTTTTTAACAATAATTTGTTGATACCGTTTTTTTTATGCTTATAAGTATATGAAAATGTATTTATTTTTTTGTTTGAATTCTTTACAGGTTATTTACAATTTGCTTTTTAATTCAATTACTTTTATTATATCCATTTAATTTTTTTTTTCTTTTTTACTATATAAAGTTTCACTTTTTATTTTGCATGGCAGTATGCTTCTATTGTTTCTAAATGTATACAAAAAAGCATTGTTTATATTTTAAATTTTTACGCACTATGTTTGTACTTACCTGTATATTTTTTGTAAATGCCCCTTGGGCGTATTGTAAAATTAAATAAATAAATAAAATAAAATAAATATAATAAAACTGGTTTTGTGCAACTTAAATAGATATAAACATCAATATAATATCATCCCGCATAACCTCAATTTTTTACGAAAATGTTTTTACTGCATAAATTCTAATTCTAGGAACTAAGAGCCGTTGGTTTTAAATTACTGATATTTTTACTCCAAGTACTGATAATTGCTCTAATACTCCAGCGGTATTTTCGGTTGATTAAAATCTGGTACTGCAGTACTATATCACTGACGATATGCCAAAACAATGTTTTTCTTCTTTTGTTTTGCCCTGACTAGTATCGACGATATGTCAATCTCGAATAAATAAAACCCAAATATGAAATATCATTGTTATAATTTATTTGATATAAATAATGTTAACAGACATACAAATCCGAGTGCTTTCGGGTCTGTGGACAGAATAAATATTATTATACATATTAAGTAACGTTACAAATATTTATACAGTCAGTGTGAACAGTCAAAAATTTCTTTACAAAAATTTATTCCTTATTTACTAAAGTATATTATCATTAGTGCCGTAATATATTACATATTACATAGAAGGGTGAAGAAACTGTCGTTTCAGTTCGTAGGAAAATACAAAAGCAGAATTTGGAGAAATGACTCGGAAACTGTTTAATTTAGTGTATCAAAAATACTTATTTACTGGTATAATTCGGAACGGTAAGTTATATTACGGACACGATTTGGGATTTACTATTATTTATAGTTGATATTTACACATCTAATATAACAAAAATAGTCATGTCAATCGGTTAATACAACTTTAAACATTTATATGATCTATTGGCTAAACATTATAGACATCGAATAAAATTGAATATACGACTGATACAAATTAACAATACACTCTTAAACTCGCACCGGTACAGCGTGCGGCGTTGCTATCTCCCTAGTTTGCAAAATACTCGTGCGATGCGAGCATCGGTCGTAGGAGGGCGGGGATGGCCTCGATATGTGCAGGCGACAATTGCAAATATGGTGTGAAAACTCCGCACTTTTGTCGTAGAAGCGTACATCCGCCAAACGACCCGAACACCCGAGACCATTGCTCGAATGCTCCGCTCGCAAACACGCGGCTGCCCTTCGACTTTGGGACCCCTCTGTTAGGAAAGTTCTCCATGATGACCTAGGTTTTCATCCGCACAAGATGGTCACTGCCCGAAAACTAATATCCTAATCCGCACGGGATTCGGCATAAACCCCGAGAAATGCTTCGGAGATCTCTCGCACGAGTGGTTAGACAATGACGGGCACCACTTGTTTGGCGTTATTTTTAAAACAACTTAAAATTAAATTCCTATATTGCAGTTTTCGGAAATAAAAATAAATGTTTTGCACCTCGAAAGGCTTTTTATTTATCCGCCTACAAAACTAGGGAGATAGCGATGCCGCACCTGTATATTAGTATCAGAAATAATTTAGAAGTACCGTAGCAATAAAAACACTTTAAAAATGGAAGATTAATTGCACTGAGACTTTACCCAAATATTACAGTCGTTTTCAACTAGCCGTAAATGACTGCTTTAGACCACCGTGGATCAAGTTGCGGCAGAGAGCGGAGAGAACCTCGGACCTCTGATCTGCGAGCCGGTTCATATTGCTCGGGGGACATAACAAGTTTACGACAATAGTCATATGAAGATGCAAAATAAGTATGCGAGATATTGCATAGATTTATAAACTATTAAGCGTGTTGTCCAGATAATTATTGAAATATATGTTCATGTAATTATTTTTAAATTTTGCTATTTTTTAATAATATACATGCTTCCACTTCCATTATGTCATATCCCAACTCAACACAGGGCTTTAGGCCTCACACAGTGCGGGATATGTTCGTTTTATTTTTTGTAATATACATGTATTTGTATGAATAAATAAATCAAATAAAGTAGCATAAGATAAGTATACGATAGATAGCTGGGAATATCTCCATTATTGTCTGCCACACAGTAATGTATTCCAGCAATCGAGGCTTTCAAAAATGATATTCTGAAAGTAAATACCTCTATATTTTGTTAAGCACTGGCATTCAAAATATCAATGTCCTAATTTATTTTTATTATTTTGAATCTCAAAAATAAGTAAACTTTAGAAGTCGTAAGCGGACCATTCGGTAGTTTTCTCGGACCATAATATTATACACATTTATATAATACGGAGATATTCCGGAATCTATCGACGTTTTTAAACAGATTATTATGAAAATAAAAATATTTAAAAAAACATCACATTACAACGGAGATGAAGAACATTTTAGAGTAGGGTACGTGGAAGTCACGGCATTTACAGGGCTTATGACCTGTTATTGGCAGATTTATGTGGCCATTTTACACACTGCATTCTCCATCTCTCTTGTAATGTGTTAATCTTAAAAACTCCCCAAGGAGTTAAAAAAAAAACACCCAGGAGGTGAAATCCAGTCCTTGTCGATAAAAATTTTGACAAACTCAAAACACCGTTTTAAATTTAAAAAAAAAACACTTTATTTAATCTTTGTTATAAAACAAACAATTACATCCGAAACTGAACCAAACACCGAATTGAGGTTTCATGTTCATAATTATAAAGTTCAGTGCTTTTTTATTTATTTTTTATTTGTTAACAGACTATCAAATTAAGCCAAATTTAAAAAAATATATTTTTATGTATCAAATTACCATCACAATGATTTTTTAAGTGTTGTAATTTTTAAATTACTCTGCTCGTGTCATGGGTTACCGTCGCGTGAATTGCGCTGACATTTAAAAGTAGAGCCTCGTAGCATCAAAATACACTTAACTTTGAAAAAATGGCTAACCGGAAACCGGAAATCTATCACAACATATATAACAATGCTATAATTGATTGTTTGCTTTACAAGAACTTGTGTCGTAGTTTATTGAGAAACTTGTTCGTATTATTAAATGCTCTAATTTTGACCGCGTGTAAGAAAACATTGTTATATACAATTTCCCGTAGCACTGAACTTCCTCATTCCCAGCAACGGATAAATATGGGTGAGGAAACATGAATTTTCTTTTAAAAATATTGCGTCAAACATCATAATATTTCACATTTGATATCAAGTATATTATACATACTGCATTAAAAAATTGTGTTAATTATTAGATTGTAAAATTGTATTGTGAAAAGATGAATGGATAAAAGAGGTAGATTTAAAAATAGATTTAACAGCGGAGGAGGCGATAGCTTCCTTCATCAGAGGAATGTATAATAATTTGTCGTGTATCTAAATATACACGGAATAAGAAGGATCCATTCACTACAGTAGAAATCGGTACACTTTCCAGCTGCGCTAGGAAATATTTTGTTAAAATTTAAACATCCCGAGAGTGATTTCCATTCGTATTTCTTGCCATCGCACTTCAGCTATTGCAGTTTCGCACACGCGTGGTACTTACCCCGACCGATCGAAAGGGGAGTTTACGCCGTTATGATTCAGCCGACTGTTGCGTACGCTTCGTGGTGATAGTTTGAAATGCCAAGTAAAATTGCAAATCTCGCCGCTTCTGAGCGCAAAGTTTCCTATATCCAGTTTTTCACAAACAATCTCGCGAAGAAGTGGTCTTGAAATTTGGGAAATCCCATAGAGAAAGCGTCTTGAATTGTTTTCTTCAACTGCACAAACTAAATCATCTCTAATCACGTTGTTTCTCATCCATCTTCTTACCATTGATTCGCTTATTGCATGTTCTCCGTACACCTCGCAGGTCTGTTGATGCATGTAGACTGGTTTAATGTTCTTCGCAATAAGGGAATGAATTCATAGGTCGGGGTAAGTACCAGGCGTGCGCAAAGTCAAGGGACCACAGCGCTGCGATGGCAAGAAACACAGACGGAACTTACTTTCTGAATGTACAGTAAAACCTCGTTTTTACGTTGCTCAATTTTACGTTTTCCCGCTTTTTACGCCAAAATGTTTAGGTCCCATTTTTTCACGTACATTCTCATTCAAATATCCCCCCAATAAACGTTTTCTACGTTTTGTATAACCCCAGTTTTACATCGAAAATTTTTCAAAACTCATTCGATCTGTCAAAAGACGCCGAGCTGAGTGCCACCGCGTTCGCCCCAAATGGTGAATAAAATCAAGGTAAATAAAAAAATATGTAAATTGTTGTCTCAAACTAAATTCAAAGTAGGTTTAGTGTAATTGATCATTTTGTTTAGGTGTGTAATTTTGACATTTTACTAAATTGTGACATGCGGTTGACGCATGAAGAATGAAGTCTTTACATCGATAAATTACGATGTAGAAAGTTTTTAAATTTGGCATTTGAAATATTATTTGAAATTATAAACATGGAAAGAAGATAGTTTAAACACTTATCATAAAAGTGTGAGTTTTGCAGAGATGTAAATGACAGTTGAAATTCTGTGATGCCATACTAAAAAAAGTGATACCATATAAATAAAATTTTCCAATATTTAGGGACAAAATCATTTTATGAATATCAAATTTTAATTTTTGTGTTTTTAAAGTTAAGTACCTACATAAAATTTATTAAACATGTTTTTTATTTAATTCAATAAAAAAAAAACACATTGTAGTATTGATTGAAAAAATACTAAATATTTTGAATGAAATCAGGTTTATATGAATAATCCCCAATTATGTCAGTTTTTACAACTTTTCTGCAGTTTTTCATTTCCTCACTTTAGGGTTTTCCTCAGTTTAGCACTTTTTTAATGCTTCTTTGAAACCCGTAAAACAGGGGTTTTACTGTACTTTGTAGTGTTAACTCGCAAATATATGGATTTTTACAACACTCAATATATTAATATATTTCAAAAGAATAAATTTCAGTCGCACAAAGATACACATATTGACCGCGTTCAGGTCAAAAGCTTCAAAACCACAATTCCGGAAAGAGCTTTTTCATTAGTTCAAATGTTTAAACCAATCGCGAAGGTCTTATACGCATTCTAGCGAAAGGATTTGAACTGCAAATGTCTATTGACTCCAATCCTTTTGCAGAATGTGTGGAAGCCCTATGCAATTAGTTTAAACCACATTTGAAATAATGAAACAGCTTTTTCCGGAATTGTCGTTCGAAGCCGGTCTTCATCCACCTTTTATTGGTGTAATAAATGACACAAACTTGCAAGCGCTGATTGAAATTGAAATAAAATAAACTGCGATAATGATGATATGCGTCACTTGTCCAGCAAGGAGAGGTTCAGCACGGCGGCCAGCTGAGCTTCCTCCAGCAGGCGCTCCTGTTCCTCCCGCTGGCTGGCCACCAGGGCTTGCTCCAACGCCCCCTCGGGGGGCTCCGCAGGGCCCGCGGCCTCGCCGCGCCAGCTCTCCAGGCTGGCCTGGATGGCCCTAGCGGTACAAGGGACTAGCTTACTACCACACACACACACGCGTACAATACTATATGAGGCACAGAGAGCCAGAGATACTTCGAGCGACATTTAAACAGTTTTTGACAAAATGCCTTTCAAACATTTATGACTTTTGTTTTTGTATATAAAATTACTGAGACCGCAGTTAATGAGACGATTTTTTGTTAACATAAATGAAATGGAAATAAATTATGTTGACTGACGGCTCATACAAATGTTTCTCTGGCATAATTTTTATTTACCCACGGAGATTTTCTTTGTTTTTTTAATTTGGAGCTATAATATTGATGCTCGAGTTAATGTGGCTTTTTTTTGCCAAATACGTACTCTAATCAAATTGCGGTCAAATATCGCTTAAGCTCCTATGACTCTCAGCCCCTGACATAATACAAGATATACTCGTCTCGGACTCGGAGAGAGAGAACTACACAGGTCTCAGGGATGTCGGCAGCTTGGGAAACCCTGATTCCTACCCATTCAACGAGGGCTGATCCAAAAATATGGTGAATTAACTTTTAAAGCAGCAACCGCTGACGCCAAATCCAGTGAAATAATAAGTCCGTTAGTCTGATCCGTCGAGATAGTCAGTGCCATGTTTGAACAAGTTGCGACTTGTCAGTCGGCTTCCAGAGCCAGAAGAGTGAGGTCATCATCATCATGAATGTAAAAATAAAAAAAATCAACATTAAGCTCATGAACTGTTAAGATTAATGTATGGCGATAATGTGGTGACTCAATTAAAGATGAGCAATTGTCGGGACGTCGTTTGACCTCAAAAACAAGCGACTGACTATTCGAGAACTTACCAAAAAACTAAACATCTCGTACAGGTCCCTGCAAAGCATTTTAACTGATATTTTGTAAATGAGACGAGTGAATGTAAAATTTGTCATTGCTCCTATTTAATATTTGTAAACGCTGTTTGTTTCTGGCTAGTATTACCAAGAACGGTAAAAGCCATAATAAATTTTAAAAAACCTTTATTCTCGTCCGCGTGCTTTTGGCCAAAAAAAAAGGCTCCTGTCTGTCTTACTCTCCGGATTTAGCACTATGCGACTTCTGGCTATTTCCAAAAACAAAATTTTTGACATTATTCCTGACACAGAGGACCACGATGGAGCGGCTGAAGACGTTTCTGAAGGAAGTCTTCCAGAAATGCTACCAATCCTGGAATCAAAATTGGGATAAGTGCATCACTAGCTAAGGATATTGAAGGAGATTAATTCAAATTCGATGTAAGCTTATTACTCTGTTCGTAATAAAATTATTCGCCATATCTTTAGATTACCCTGCGTACATGCAGCGGGATTGCCGATGGCTACTTGAGGATGGGAGAGGCGCGGGGGAGGCGACGGCCCGTGGTGAGGTAGGACTTGACCTGCAGGTAGGCCGAGGGGGAGGGGCAGCCCTGGGCGGGGGAGGGAGATGCGCGGAAGGGAGAGCTGCCGAGCCCCGGGGTGGAGGAGCGCCGCTCCCTAGAAACATTACATCGTGCCAGACAAACACCATCCCTCGATTTGAGACGCTTCGAGAAATATTAGAAAGGATACCAAATATGCACACCGGAACCACTTTTTACACGGTTTCAAAATAACACAGTACAAAAATTAAACATTAATTTAACAATCAATAACAGCGTAACCGCAATATAATTATAGTATTCGTTTTTAAATTCCCTACATCGCTCTCTTTTATATACTAGGCATACAACATATATGATAGTCATCGTCATCGGCTCTACAGCCAGCTGCAGGCCTCGACCTCCTCCAACATTCGTCGCTATCTTGCTCTATCCCGGCATGTACTCCTCCAGTCTCCGATGCCAATATCATCCACGTCCCACTGAACTCCATCCAGCTATCGGAGTTAGGGTCTACCGACGCAACATCTACCTTGGGGCTCCGTGTGAAGTAATAATATATGATAGTAAAAGTGAATAATCTTCGCTATAATTTTTATTTATTTGTCGTCATGTTTAAAATAAAAAGTAAACAATTCTTTTTTATAAAATCAAAAATAGATTTTTGCGTAAGGAAACCTATCCACCATTGTTCTATTTTTAGTGTACTTTTTTACACGGTTCTGCGTGGAACGCATCACCCGCGTAAAAAGAGGTTCCTGCGCATTACCATGTTGCGAGTAAATAATAAGATACCTCTGGAGCTGGCGGTCCTCCTCCCCCAGGATGCTGGGGGTAGACGGCCGCTGGGCCTTGAGGGCTTCCCAGATATCCACCTGCAAGAACCATCGACTCTTTGAAATCGCATAATTATTAAGAGCAGTTGCTTCTATCCCAGGACCTGCAGAGGGATTATCAACGCCGTACAGTACTAAATTTAAAGATATAGACCAGGGTTTTCCGAACTATGTCCCGCGGAACACCAGCCTGAATAATTGAATGAGTGGTAATTCTATACTCTTTCGCAATATTTTCCCAAAACTAATAAGGACGATTCCTGCATTCCGGATTCCGATCCATTTTCCAACATGTCGAAACAAGCCATCATTGTCTTACTTCCGTTTTCTACGGATGTATGTCATAAGGATTCAACTCACCTATAGCCTGATATCAAAAAGATTTGCGATTCAAGAACTCAAAATCATCCGAGTCATCGAGAGTTTTATTCACTCATATTTTTATGCGAATTGTTTTAATTTATATAAACATTTTTTTTGTTTTAACTATACCCAAAATAAAAAATAAACTAAGCGTTCTGTTCAAATTTTAGGATTTTCAAATGTTCCATCGCTGAAAAACTTTAGGAAACCCTGATATGGACTGTGTCAATATCACACTGTCATTACGCAGCTTGACAGGTACTTGAACTCTTCCTTCATTATCTTCCGTCATTATCCTCATGAAATGCTGATCAGTATCTTTTCAGTATCTTAAAACATTGGTTCTTCCATTATCAGACTTACATTTCTTCAAAATCAATGGACATGATAATAAACTGGATACGAAAATCGAAATGTCATTTCATCGAATTCGGGATTTGCATCCGTCTGCCTCTGAGGCACAGATATATTGATGTTTTTCCTTCCTTCCTATGTAATCCTTGTACGTATATAATGCCTCAGAGTTATATTTCTATAATTACTTTGCACAAATCATGGGCATTATTTCTTAATGTTCACTATAAATATGTGTAACTTTTGATTTTCCAAAATAAAATTTTAAAATACGCTTTAATATCTGGATCAATATTATTTTCTATTGCGGATAAAAAAATAAAACAAAGAGAGTTACCTCATCTTTCTCACTGCCGGCGTCGATGAGACTCTGCTGAATGGCGTACTGCAGCAGGTCGTCTTCGTCTTCGAACGCGTGCTGCCTTCTGTCCTCGTCTCCTGCGCAGAGGAAGGAACACCGGGTTAGGCGGGGACGGCTAGAACGGGGACATGCGAGGACAGGTCGGGTGGGTTACCTTGCGCGCGGTAGTCCGGCGGCACCTGGAACACGTCGTCGTCGATGACGCACGTCTGGCGATCTCCCTCGCTGATGCTCGACACGTGGGGGACGGGGGAGTCAGCGCCGTAAATGTTCCCAAAGGTTATGCGAGCATTCAGAACGTGAAACAGTGGAATCTCTAAAAAATACAATTTCATGAATAGTTTGTGGATTGAAACAAAAGGTAGGATTGCTCGTAACGAAGAATTCGTATCATCCTATGGAATAAATAAAATCTCCATTCTGTAGTAGACTTGTAAATACAACAGTCATTTAAAATAGTTTCTAATATAATTTCTAGGAAATACTATTAAAGTGATTGAATGGCCTCCAAACTTTAATTATTTTAGTATACCATAAGAAAAAAAACAACAGAATTTGTTAATAAATAGGTTATCAAAAAAATGTTCGCAAATACATTTTAATTTTAATAAAAATAAATAAATAAAATATTTTATCCCATCCTAAATTCAACTTTAAAATATTTTCTGTAATTATGACCCAATATGAGCATTTACCTTTGACATGGAACATTTCCACTCCGTACAAAACTATAATTGTGTTTTGTTTTACTTACATTCTTATCTCAATTTACTGTGTTTTGAGCCACTTTCATAACATTTACCTTTTCTTAATAATTACTTAAATACATTTTATACGTATTTATAAAGTCGGCTTCGGATGTAAATTTATTAATAAACAGTCAAGTAACGAGGAATAACAAAAGTACAAACCAATTTTGACAGGAAAACCGGAGGGAAGCTGCATCTGGATAAAATCTTTGAGTTTAGCGAAGTGCGGAGACGACATGGACGCCATCAGGTCCAGGATGGGCATTATCTGCTCCTGGAGCTGTCGGGGAAGACAAGCGACCGGCATTATATTCAGGAACCTGACTTGCGTAACTGTAACTAATCTCCAGTACCTGAATCATTCTTCCATCCAATATTTAGGTAGTATTGTGTATGTTGGAATTTGCAGGAAACAGTAAGTGAATTAGCATATTTTACTATTTTGCTGAAGTTTATAATCCGGCATAATAACAAATGTAAACCTCATTTTTACGTTCCTCGGTATTAAAGTTTTCACAGTTTTTACGCTGAAATGTTTGGGTACTATTTACTGATACAAATATTCTCTCCAATTAATGTATTTTACATTTTTCATCACCTTAATAGACCTTCGTGGATTTTCTACTGAAATTTTTTAGAGAAACTGCATTTAGTTTAATTCCACTTTTTTCATAGTTTACACCAGTGACTGGGTTTCATCGTGACTGACACCAGTCTGATAATGTCAGTAACGACGACACCCGGGTACTGATGAAAATAATAAATAATAGATGAATATTGACATTATTATAATCCTTCTTTTAAACTACATATTTAAAAAAAATATCATATGTCAAAAAAATTCAAACGGTACCACACACCGCATATGCCTAAACTGAAGAAAAAAGCAGGTTGCTAAATATGTTCATGCCCGCACCAAATATTAATACGAGGGATTATAGTATAAATAATAAAACATCAACCAGTCGTTGTTGAATGAAGCAGTTGAATTTCCTGTGACATTACTCATTTCACAGCCAAATTTGCCAAAATGAAAACTATTCACGCTACGTAAGAACACATATATAAAGAGTAAACCATTGTCTCAAACTAAATTAAAAATAGGTGAAGTGTATCGAGGTAATCTTAGTTATCGATCGATTAGTTTAGTAAACGTGACTTCGTGATAAAACATGCTCGAACCGTGAAAACGATCTAATATTTATTTTTTATTTATTTAATTATTGACGGACTTATACGGTCCATTCTAACAATGGTAATACAATTTTTTATAATAAATACAGGTACTAATAAAAGAAAATACAACTAAATAAAATAAAGCTAGGACAAAAAAAAAATTACTACTTCGAGACAAGATCCGGTCTATCTTAGTGATTTTTTAAATCTGTAAAGACTTTACCAAAAAAGTCCAGATCTTGTCTCGAGTTTTTAATACGACACAATCGGGACATCGGTGCATGCGAGTCATAGTTGCGCCGCGTTGATCGAGGAACAGCGCATTATTATTTCCCAACATCGAATGCCACTTGTTCCGGTAACGATGGTACATCAATTAAGCCATTCAGTAAATTAAACATAAATATGGAGTTAATGTTATTTCTACGTTTTTGTAGGCTCGAGATTTTTAACATTGACTCCATTTCTCCGTAAGTGTAGTGTGTCCCTCTCGAGCGTGGATGATTGGCCGTGCTACTTTTCTTAGCAAACGATGTTGCGCCGATTCAATATAATTTATCCAGCCTGCATAGAATGGCATCACAGAGCCAGATCACAGAGGCATATTCTAAAAGAGGACGAACAAGTGAGCAATATAGTGTTTTGACTGTGAACATATTAGTCAAGTCACTATAATATAAGGGGATGTTGCGGATGATGTACCTGCAGAGGATAGGATTCGCTGAGCCACAGGGTGGCGCGGAACTTCTGTATGCGAGTGGACAGCTCTCGCGGCCTACCGATGTCGCGCCCGTCCAGTTCCTCCCCCCCGAAGTACTCCTCGGGACTGATGTTGCACGGGTTACCCGCGGAGAAGAACTCTTGCTGAAATCAGTCGCAATCGTCACCGATCATTATATTCGGCAGACATGAACATAACTTAAACAGCGTAAACAATAAAAATATAATACGAATACAGCACACTGTGGTCCCCCGTAGCAGGTCATTCACTTCCGATATTTCGGATCGAAAGTGACCACATCGCGTCGGCTGTCATTAGGATTATCATAGCGGCAATTACTCACTCTGCGTCTAATTGTTTGTTTCTTAGTTAAAGGATTTTTGTGACAGCAAACTAAACTAAAAACGGCTAATTGAGTTTCTCTTAACTGATTATTACAATAATGCAACGTATGTATTATGTCTGCTTGGAATAAAGTTTTATTTTCATTAGCTAACTGCATTAGAGGAATTTATCGATCATACATAAAAATTATAAAATTCTCCGACATTTTCTAAACTAACATCGAGACAAGTTCGGTTAAAGTTCTAAAGTAAGAGAGATAAGATTACCTATTATAATACACCGGAATGTCTTTTTGATGTTGATAGGTTTCCTCAGTTTCCTTGTGTAAAAATAAATTTGGAATTTCAAAATAATGAAATGGTTTAATAATTTAATTGATTAACCTTTTTAAATGTTTTTTGATTTTTATTCCTATAAATAAATTTTACTCTTGGCAGAAATCATCCTTCTTAGGATGGATTGCCTTAATAAAAAAATAAAAAATAAAAAATTAAAAATTAAAAAAACCTCGGCGTGTACTGCCCCAACCGCGAGGCCATAAAATTCAAGTCAAATAGCATATGGCCCCACCGTTGGGATGCGGTCTATCAATGGCATCCATGGTTGATACTACGAAGAAAAATCATTGAAATGTTTTTTTTTTGTTTTACTTACTGATTTGCAATCATTTTAAAATGTCACACGATCTTATCATCAATTTTATTAAAAAAAACATTTTTTCTCTCAAAAATAACTCAGTCGACAGAACATATCTTTTTCATTAAAACTTACTCACCAAGAGCTTAAAAAAATATAACGTGACAAACAAATATTTAAAAAAAATTGTAACAAAGATTATTCACTATCGCTATCATATCACACCCACCGTCGAGGGTGCCATATGACTGTTGAACTGTGTTACTTTGAAACTGTGTAAAAAAAAAAAAAAACCTGTAAAACGAGCTACACATAGTTTGTGGAGAAACATGATAACCAAAAAAAATGATTAGAAAACATACCCGGTTCTGAAACGCGTAAATGTAGGAAGCATGCAAAATAAAATAAACATGGTTTGACATTAGATGTAAGTGACAAATGTGACGGTAAATAGTGGCGTTGGGTGCGAGGACACGCACCTGATCCTCCGGCTGCACGAGCTGTTCCTGGGTGTCGGCGATGCCCAGCAGCGAGTGCAGCGGCGTGCGCGGGCCGCGAGCGCGAGCCTTGTCGCCCTGAGCCAGGTGCTCCGTCCGCGTGCGCGTCACGAGCTCCACGTTGGACGCGCTGAACACCTTGCAGTCCCAGCCGCCCACGCACTCCGCCTTGTCCGACCGCCAGCCCCAGATCCCGCTCTTGTTCCTGCACAGACACCCCCCTCTGGATCAGTGAGTGATCGGCGAAAATACCAGCTATCTCAACACGGCTCATAGTGTCGAGATAAACTAACTGTTCAACACCCTACCCGATAGCTCGATACTTTACGGATCTGGACTTGGAGGGGGAGATTTAGCAAAATGAGAACTATCGCCTTCCACGCAGTAGCCAGGCTCTTTATAGACCCGGGCTTGGAGGGCGAGAACTATCCAAGGGAACCCGTCACAATAGATCTTCACAGATCGCAGTGACGTCGGGAGCTTAAAGCATAGCACTGACCTCCACCTCTAAGTGCAAGAATAAGAACTGTGCCGCAAAATAAGGCTATGAGAATTATTTTAAGAAAGAATATCAAATTAATACTAAAAGAAAATTTTGACAGAACGTCAATTATATTTTTTGATGTAATGTACACCGCAAGACAAAAAAAATTACGAGTTTACCTGCTACCGCGCCCCTTGACTTTACTGAACCCTTTTTCTAAGAAATCCTTTATCGATACCTCTTTCTTTTGTTTAATAAATTAAGGACACTATGTGTCACCTTTCTACAATATTTACATTTTAAAATGTCTCAACAGTCTTGTTTTACCCGCGTTTGAGTGAACATAACACAACAATCATGGAAAGTGCAAAGCAAATGTCGATTGCGATAAAATCCAAAATAATCACATTGTCGCAAGAAAACATATCTAATTGTGAAATATCTCGTCGAGTTGGGTATTCAGAAGGTGCAGTGAGGTTTTTATTAAAAAAAATCCAAGAAACTGGATCCATAGAACGGAAAAAAGGAAGCGGACGGGGGCGCGTGACATCTGCCCGAGATGATCGCTTAATAAAAAAAATTGTTATGCGCGATCGATTTTTAACGGCACCTGAAATACACGCAGAGGTGCAGTCTACCAGCACATCAACATTTTCAGTAAAAACAGTGTCCAGGCGGCTGTTGGAGCATGGTTTCCAAGCACGGAGTCCCGCAAAGAAACCATTACTCACGGACAAAATGAAGAAGGCTAGACTGGATTGGGCGAAAGAGCACCAGAATTGGACCTTGGAGGATTGGCAAAATGTTGTTTTCTCTGATGAATCAAAATTCAACCTTTTTGGTCCAGACGGCAGAAAGATAGTTCGACGAAAACGTGGGGAAAGATATCATCCGTCGTGCGTCACTCGAACCGTTAAACATTCACCCTACGTGATGATTTGGGGGTGCATGACAGCATACGGTTTAGGACCTCTAAATTTTGTACAGGGTACGATGAATGCCATTCAGTACAAAAAAGTGTTAAAAAAACATATTATTCCAACAATCGAGGACATTACGCAGTATACCGCGGACCCAATTTTTCAGGACGATTCTGCGCCGTGCCATAGAGCCCGCACTGTGAGTACAAATATATATATTTTTAAATGCATTTTGTGACCACATGATAAATAATTTATTGTTTTTTTATAGATCAATGAATTCAAGGAGAAAATTGGCTTAAAATCGTTGACGTGGCCCGGGAATAGCCCTGATTTGAACCCGATAGAAAATTTATGGGCGATTATGAAAAAAAAAGTCGGGAAAAAAAATCAAAAAACATTGAGGAATTAAAAAAAAACTTAATTCAAGTTTGGGAAGAAGAAATAACATCAGAAATTTTAGATTCGCTTTACGCTTCTCTAAATAATAGAATTTTACATGTTATAAAAAATAAAGGTGAATTCACTAAGTACTAAATATTTTTAAATGTTATAAATATGTTTAAATGTAAAATACTTTAATTTAAAATAAAGCGATAAGAACCTACTTCTTAAATATGAATTAAAAAATAACATGTCTTTTATTATTCCATCACAAACACTCGACCATAAATGAACCGTTATGGGTCTCTAAGGTTCGGGTAATCTGATACCTGATATATAATGGCAATTTCTAAGTACAATTCATGAGTAAGATTTTTTATTTTAACCTTGAAATAACGAGTAGTCATCACATATGTCAAACAATATAAAAAAAACTAATTAAATATCAAGAATAATTCATTATATGTCAATTTTAGTTTTTTTTGAGAACTCGTAAATTTATTTGTCTTGCGGTGTATTTTATTTACAAAATAATTCATAGATATTCATCAAATGAATTAACTACCAAAAAAATCTAATTAATGTGAACATAAATATAAAACTATTTTTTTAATAATTTTTTTCAAGAAGTTGGTTCTTAAAAATATATTTTATAAATAGTTTACTAATATTGATAATAAAATAATATCGAGTTAACAAATGTTCATAAAAGTTTTAACATATTGATATTTTTGTAGCGAACACCGCCGCTCGTATTACGAAAGAAGGGGGAATGCGGCCTGTAACGCGGTGACAAGTGCCGATCGTTAAACAATAACATCAAGCCTGGCGGCCTTTGTTCGGGCTCATAGACGGAGATGATAGCTGCATGAGGAAAAATGCTCAACTGGGCGCCGAGAAATTATGAGACCCCCGATGGCGGCTGAAGCTTCGCGAGTTGTCGCTAGGGCTACACGCGGTGCTCTAATAAACTGCACAAGTTTTTTTATGAAGTTATTTATATGTTGGTTTTCTGTGTTTATTTTGGCTAGGGGTACCTTGTAATCTAATGAGCTGCCCTTTTAATAAAGACAATTAGTTATGTCACTTGCGGGGGCAGACGTTAGAATATCGAGACTCTAGCCACAAATATGTATAGGATTGTGAGGTACTAGGCCTCATTCAGTACCATCCGTCATTGTACATGTTCTATTTGGCTCTCCGTTATTTCGGGTTTGGCGATTTTATAAAATAGTGAATAACTTATTACATATTAAATTAGCAAGTTTTCAAATATTCAGTACGCGCTCTCAACATGACATAATTAATTTCAGCTGGATGAATACACTGGTCAATAAGAGAAAAGGTGTCACCTTTCGAAGCTAATCTTCTCGGTGTCGATGTAGTTGGTGGCGATGGGGGCCGTGAGACGGTGCTCCACCTGGCGGGGCGTGGGGGCGGCGGGGGGCGCCGGCGGGGGGGAGGGGGGCAGGCGCTCCGTCCACACCTGGCGGCTGTCGTGGTCCAGCTCCATCATGCTGGCCGAGTTACCTGGACAATTTCCACACTTAAGGGAGCTAATCAGGATCATACGCACTCCCACTATTAGACTACTTCTAAATTGAATTAGATAGAAAAATAAAATAAACCCTTAAGCGAAGATCGTACAAACTTCTTTGCCACTTTTTTACAAGTGCGGGAATACAAGTGCTTTTTTATGAGTTCGCGCTCAGCCACCGTACGGGCTGGGCGTGAAATATAGTTCGTCTCCAACTGTAGCTAATAACTTTATAATAAATTTGAAAATAAGTTGTTAACTGTTAAAAACTGAGTTAATGTTTACAAGTCGTTAGTGAGTAGTCATGATATAGACAAACAGTGGAAAATAGATGGATATTTATTTGATTTTATTTATTTATTTATTTTATTGACTTTATTTTTACCAAAATAAGTGACAAATAGTAAACAATGGAAACTTTCAAACAATATTGCGACTGTAACCTTAAAATCGTAAAATTTTATATGAATCCATTAAAACCGTTTGAGAATGCATAAGCTTTTGACGCGAAAGTACCCAAATTTTGCTATCAAGAACACTACCCCCATAATAAAACAGTGAACTGAGTCCGCGACACTAGCCCCGAGACTGCGACCCGATTCAAATGAAATTTAATAGTTAAATAGTATTATTGTAATGATGTTACCTTGTCCCTTGAAAATGTAGGTCCTGTCCCCTCTCTGCCACTGGGAGTCCTCAAAACCCAGCAGCGTGGTGTCGATACGCACGCTCGCCCCACGCTTGTACACGCGATACGTGTCGTGTGGACACATGCGTGACACCAGAGGCACTGCAACAAGCCGAGGGGTCAATTCAGCAGAATGATAAATATTATTTTATTGAAATGCACATATTTCAGATATTAAATATTTTAACATGTAATATAGAAATTATTGTAAAAAAAAAAAATTGCGTTCTTATAATTTACCCGAATATAGTTCTGTGTGTAAAATAGAAACAGAACCCTGGATGAGTATTTTCCACTCGATAACTGCTCCCGAGTCAAAGTGACTTTTATCTCGTGTAGTGGTTGACGCGTACGCCCACCATTCTTGAAATCCCGGGTTTGATTACCGGCAGGATGGATGCGAAATACTGATCACCCTACCTTCTTGTCACAGATGATCGAACTACAATGCATTTGGTTTACCAATGCGATGCCCTATGCACACTTGGTGCAGAAAGGGGAATAATGATGATTTCAATTTTGGGGCCGTTTTCAACACGTAAATCACTCACTATTAGAAAATGGGGATCGATTCGGGGCAGAGTGGGGTTCGAACCTCGGACCTCTGATCCGTGACTCCGCGACACCAGCCACGGGATCACAATTCGATTTTTAAATACCATACCTTCCTATTATACTTTTAGACTATGGCTGTATTTGTTGGTGGGTGAAAATTAAAAACTCCAAAATATTCAGACCTTAATAACGAAGGTTTGACAAAAGCGGTATTCATGATACAATGGCTAAAACACCGGTTTCAAGAAAATGTTTTCCGAGTGTCCACAAAAGTTAAAGTGGTTTGTACAAATTTATAAATAAATAAGTGGAAAATGTCACACCACAAATTGTAAAATGTTTTTGATATGAAAAATATATTAAATAACGAGACTGCATAATTAATTGCAGTATATAAAGTGGCCATTTAAACCAGCCAATGACAGATCATAAGCCCTGTAAATGTATAGATTTCCATACTCCCTTTTCAAAAATGTTTTCCCTCTCTATTACAATAAATTCAGGACGAGGAACTTCAGCCCTACGGGAAATAAGATACAATAAATGTTTTCTTGGGCGCGGTAAAAAAATGTCTGCAGTTTCCTGAAAATGTACAAAATAAATAAAAAAAAACAAACTACTTTGAACGCCACTGGTTCATATGAATAAACCAATGATAAGAGAGTTACAGAAGATTTACGGTTTGCTTGCCGCCAATGGACCAATGGGCAGAACTGATTGAGAATAAACGGAAGAGAATCTCTGACGTTAAAACTTTAAAAAATCATAGCGCTGATAATACGATATATAAAAATATTTAAAAAAAAAATTGGTATGGTTTAACAGTCTTTTATTTATTAGATAAAACTACGAGTTATCGCTTCGTAGGTATCGAGATCAACATAACGCACGATGCGACAGTATCGTTGTTTGTTTACCACACATTGTACAGATAAAATACGCGCTAAGGACTCACTCCAGCTGGTGAACTCCCACTTCATCTCGACGTAGAAGTCGGGCGCGGTGTGCAGACGGGACAGCAGCAGCGGCACTGCTAGCGCACGGGCCGCCGCACGCTGCGCATCGCGCCGCCCCACAGCCAGCGCTACTAGTTCGGGGTCCCCCGTGGACACAGCTTCCTGCACCACTGCACACACGACATATTACCATTGCAAAATCATGTAGAATTAATTATAAGTAAACTGCATTTTGATTCATCGACATAATTTGTTGTGGATGCAGAAAAAGGAGTGCGTAAATAAAAAATATTCTGAAAATATTATTTGCTGTGCAAGATTTTTTAATCAACCTTTGTTTTAAGATGCATATATAGATAGTTAATTAAATAGAGTTGGAAAAAAACATATGGGAATTTGGATTGACTTTGTTAAGGTCAGAACTAGCATTATTTATTTATTTAATTTACAGAAACAAACAGTTGACAATGATATAGTAACGTAAAAAGATACAGTTTACAGACAGACCAGCGAAGTTTCTAAATAAAAATCATACATATTAAATTGTGGTACAACAAAAGGGTGCGTTTATGTGTATAAGAGTAGGTGTATTTGTGTGTTTTTGTGTGGGAGTAAGTGTTCAGGCATTAGCTGATGACTGAGCGATACAACCAGCACTAGCCGGTGACTGCGAGTGTTACGGCCAGCACTAGCTAGTTACTGCGAGTGTCGCGGCCAACGCTAGCTAGTGACTGTGACTGTTACAGCCAGCATTAGCTTGTGACTGCACAAAAATAACTAACCCGACCATCCTTCCCGATTCTCGCAGTTGACGTTAGCTCCCCCGTCCAGCAGGAGGCGGGTGATGGAGGTCAGGCCGAGTGTCACGGCCAGCACTAGCGGAGTACGCCCTCGGGGGTCCAACTTCTCCAAATCATGCTGAAATAAATGTTTTCTTTTATTTACCTATTCGTATTTGCAATGTCATACATCTTGTTAAAACATAATTAAATGAGTATTTACCCTTGTTTTAATTATAACATATAATTACAAATTCAAACAGTGTCTCTGAAATCAACTAATGTATGTATGTTTTAAATAAATAATAAATCTTCTTTTCGCAGTGCCTTGTCAGGTCCCCTCGACGTTGGCGACCACGACAGGGAAAGCATTACGGTCCCGCGCTACTCTTATATTCCGCAGCCGGGACAACTGCTTATTGGATGTACTCGCCACAGTGATTCCCGGGAAAAGAAGAACAGAGTGGGTTTCCTTTGCCTTCTCTGGTGAACTTTTCTGTCGGGATTACTGTCCCTTAGCTTATTGGTTTTGAGGCACCAGAAACTCGCCTTTTATACTCTCGTTATCCGCTGTGATCACACCGTTACGAGGGCGATCCCATCGCCCACAGTTCGCCAAGTGGACGCTAACTAGTCGGACTAGTCATCAGTGTTGCCGGAAATATATAAATAGTAAATAAAATAAATTCATTAATTCATATGTAATCAAACAATGACTGAAGCTATATTATAGAAAGCCTAGGGGTGTTAGTGCTTACGTGTGCCCTACTTCAAGATTTAAAATAAAATAAAAAATGAATCATTAAATTACTACACTAATACTAAAAATTAATCACATTTAATTAATGATGTCATAAAAATGAATTATTTTTGTTTGGTTTTAAATGAATTTCTTATTTCCCTCGTTTCTAGATATTACGCTATTATTATTTAAGTAGAAGTACTTGGAATGATTTTATCCTAAAGGTTACACAATACAAACAAGAAGTGGACAATTACATTATGCTTAATTACATATATACAGTGCGTGCGCGGCTAACAGGTGATAATAGGATTCGGGGAGGCGGGTCAGGCAGGTCCGGAGATTAAAAATGCCTAATTATGATTCCGGTACAACACACACACACACGTGGGAGGAAACCTGGCTAGTGGCTAACGGACGGTGGCCGGCGTCCGGCGGCTAGCGGGGAGCGCAAGGAAGCCCCACTGATTTCCCCCATTCCACTTCTTAACATTTACTTTACTTAACTTCGCAAAAGACAAACATTGTAAGCACTTATATTTAGGACATAATTATACACGGTTTTTCAGGGCCACACCGCGAAACTTCGGAGGAACATTTTTTATGATGTACTTTTAAAAATATCTTAATGGAGTTTTTTTTTTTTGAAAACATCATTTTTTAGTTTAAAAAAAATTGAGATTAAAATCTTATTTGGCTGATGAAACGATACGCACTGGACGTGGACTAGGGAAGCGGTCGGGTCAGGGAGGAGTAGGGTAGGGGACAGGTAGAGCTTTGCGGAAGGATTTTCTCCATTTTAAAATTATAATGGCTAATTTTTCTCATAAAAAAACGAGTTTTTGAAAAAAGATATTTGGGATTTTTATTAACGTATGAGGAATATTCTTCTGAAGTTTTGCAAACTGGCCCTGAAACACAGTGTACGTACAGGTGGTCCCATAAACAAACGTATTCTTCGGAAGGGCTGATATGTAAATACGACCTCGGTGAAATTCGTTCATTTTCGAGTCAAAGTCAGCTGCATAATTGCATTAATGATTTTTTTCACGCAAAAGTACAGCACTATCAGTATTATTTTGAACTGTGATCAGCATTCATTCGGGATAGTTAGAATCTAAATTAGTATATTTGATGTTGTGGCTCTCGAGAAACTGATTTGAGATGTAGGTTATCACGAAATTCAAAAAAGCGCCAATATTTCGAAAACTGATTACTTTTTACTGGGGTCAGATTTACATATTCCGGTGAGTCACCGGCTGGCATTTCAGCTCTCCAAGGGAATACATTAATTTTTGGGACATTCTTTTTTTAATTAATGTAAGTACATATTACGTTATATTATTCAAATAATTTATACCTACACTCGATACAAAATAACAGTTAGTCTTATAAATACATTTACATTTAAATCAAAAACTGATTCCGTATTTGTATATCTTATTTGAAAGTTGAGTTAGTCTGCAGTACTTGCGTAGATAAGCCTTTATTTGAATATTTCAATAAACACTGGAAATGCAACTTGCTATCATATACACGAAGAAGTGTGATGATTCACAAAAATTCTTTACCAGGTAACGAACGGGTAAACCAAACATGGCTTGCATCTATTATTATCAGATATCATATAATGTGAGTTTGTAAACAGCTCAACCTAATTATTATTATTATTAGAAAAATAACAAGTTAAGCTTACAACTGAGATAATAGCACCTTTATAAAATGAGTGAATAATCAAATCTACACACCAGTTGCAATGTTTTTGATTTTGACAAATGATAAACAATGAATACATTAGTTTTTTTTTTTTATTACAAACGAGAATCTGACTACGTATTTTACTAGTTTTAATAATTTTCAAGTACCTTCAGATTATTCTAGTGCTCTGGGTATTTTTTGCAAATTGAGAAATGCCATTTTTGTGATCGACACCACTTTCAGAAGGTGATTATTACAGTTTTTTGTATGAAAGCGGTCTGGCTGTTTTTAGCAGAACATAGAATTGACCATACTGCAACCGATAACACCAATGTCTAATTTATTTAAAATTGTGGACTGGCTGCTTTCTGCATAACTACGTTCAACTTATGCTCTTAAAGTTTTTTTTTCGATGTTTAAATACCATTTTACTTATTATTTTTAAGGTAAAACATTTATTTTTTTATAATAATAAAAATTTGTACCCAATCGCTGGTAAAAATTATAAATAAATGTGAAATGAAATTATTCAACATTTTTTTTTCAATTTTTAATATCTATTTTTACTTCTATGATAAAGAAATATTTTCGTTCTTATAATTTGCCCAAATATTTCTTTTTTAACAAGTTGTAAATTACTCACTATTAGAAAATGGAAATCGTGCTGGGATAGAGCGGGGTTCGAACCTCGGACCTCTGATCCGTGAGTCCGCAACATCAGCCACGGGAGCGCAACCCGTTTCTCGACAATATTGTTTGTACATTACCAATAATGCGCTTTTCTCGCCTCGGGTTCGATTTCTAAAATGATCAACCGCAATTTTTTTTTTTAAAAAGGTGTTTTAGCATCTGAATATTTTATAGTCCCTGAACTGGCACCCGTGCCGCGATTATGAACGCTATCTTCATCTGTACATATCGAGGCGGTACACTTAACTTCTGTACTATCTCTATCTACCTCGGTACGTTTTACCGACTTGTCATCTCGACGTCATATGATCGAATCCAACCGATTAATGATCCTGAAAATTTTGTCCGCGTTCCTTACTTCATTCAAATTAAAAATACCTCTCATTTATGTTTTAAATAGGCTTCTGTCATAAAAAGTGCTCACTTCTAAGCGCTTTTAATTGACGATTCAGTCAGGGGTCTTCGGGCCACTGTAGATAGCCTAAATAGGTACTCCGCATGCGTGGTTTTAAAAATCAATATTGCTAAAACCCGTGTACTGTGTAACACTTCATGATGCCCAAAACTCCCTGACTCTGTCAAACCGAGTCATCGAGAGGGTCGAGAGTTTCCAATATCTGGACTCCCAGTCATATGTTATGGAAAATGGCAGCTTTCAAAAAGAACTGGGAGTGCGGCTAGGAATAGCAGGCGCCACATTCAATAGTATGAAGGCTGTCTGGAGATCGGATACTTACTCAGTGAAAACCAAATGCCGCCTATATAGCACCTGTTCTCCTCTATGGATATATGGAATCGTGGCACCTCACTAGGGCCCGAAGCAGCAAAATTCTGAGTTTTGAGAAAAGTGAGTGTCTCAGAAGAATCTCGGATGTGCGATGGTTTGACTTTGTGAGGAATAAAGTAACAAGAGAACGGACGCAGCAAACTCCGGTGACAACTGTCAACGAACGGAGGCGATACGGTTGGCTCGGCCACGTGCTGCGGATGCCTCCTGAGAGCCTTAACCACGCTTGCCTACTTTACGAGGCATCAGGTTCTCGACGTCCCGAACGTCCACTGCTGACTGTTCGTCGGCAGTTCGTGTCAGAACTACGGGACGCGAACCTGACTCGGGAGGATGCGCAGGAGCCGGCAGAGATGCTT
The DNA here is from genome assembly GCF_059751315.1 of Micrasema longulum. Taxonomy (NCBI): domain Eukaryota; kingdom Metazoa; phylum Arthropoda; class Insecta; order Trichoptera; family Brachycentridae; genus Micrasema; species Micrasema longulum. The sequence goes on from NW_028279350.1 coordinate 314,728, forward strand.
GGAGGATCTTCGTGGACACCATATGGTCCAACTAGGGAGCGGACATGGAATAATGAATGTTTTCGACGATATTTTTAGTACCTATGTACTCGATACTTTTAGCAAGTTTTGTGTACATAAATACTGAATCGACCCTCAAGAGGTTATTAAAACAAGCGCATCATAATATTACAAAAATCTCAAAACAATTTCTCCATAAAGAATTACGAGGGTCTAAATATTCATGCCACAGCCAATGACCAATGACAGATCATAATCCCTGTAATTGCCGGTTTTGCATTCCCTTCCGAAAACTCCGTATGTCTATTGAGATTTATCCTCACCCGAGCTGATGACCGAATAGGATTCAGTTCGTAAAATAATACAAAACAAGAAGCAGCGCCAGCATCGTACACCATAAATACCATCGACGCGCACACGATGTGGAAAACATGATAAAAGTATTTATCGGAGGGGTCATAATGCATCTCTGACAGAGCGCAAACTTCCGCAAGAAAGAATTACCATTCGTTCCTCGTGTCGGTCTTTAAAATAAACGTTTCTTTGGGAAATAAGAACCGAGCCCTATTCTCGGTGAGTCGCTAACGAGTCGAGCTCTGGGGCGGCCTTTTTAATTTATACAATTTTAATATGCAGTTAGTATGTTTACACCGCCACGCTCGAGGCCACCGATACAATATAATGTAACTTGAAATGTAAAAGTACTCGTGGTCAGAACGATGAATCGAACAATGTATAAAGTGATCGCTCAAGTTGGAGAGGCAGATGATACCTCGGAAATTAAAATTACAATTCACAGGAGTAAATGTAGGACATCAATGGTGAAATTCATTTCATTGGCAATAAATAATAGTATATTACAATTAACACAATATTATGATATTTTTTTATTCATATCGAGAGTAATTTCGTGATTTGTAGCACGCGAACGAGCAGATATTGCCGTAATTCGTATTTTCTCGCGTCAGACAAGAAGACAGCTGTCTAATGAAAGGTTCTGTCATACACCCTTGACAGATAACGTATAAAATGTACTATTAAAATAAGCACTATCTTAACAAAAACGAATACAGATAAATCTTACCACTTTCTTGGATACCTCTTCCTGCAACTCCTCGTACGAGTTATTCCAGACGAGCCAATGCAATGGAAACTCCGCTTTGATCAATTCTACGGTGGCCATCACGACATACTCTTCGATCGGTGATAATTTTGAATGAGCTAATTGCAATAACTGTTTACTATCTGACCAACAATTCACGTAAATAAGACATTTTAATTAGCACTACAGCTCCAATACAAATGCAGCACTGTTAACAGTGTTAGTTGACCTGTTACTGCTGACTGTTACAGTTTACAGTTATACAGTTACGGACACATTTCGCTTGTAGTTGACAAATTTTGACAGCCTACACTTTTTTCACTTCGCGGATATGATTATCTCCCCGCGGCCCGCTATCCGTCAGTCTGTGAATTGGTGATGGAAATTAATGTAAATAGCATAGCTTGTCTAATTTTATTGCTATTTTTTTTTATTTTTTTTTTAGTTAAATCTTAAAATAGGGCACACATATCATACATATTGTTATGTGTGTTCTAATAATAACATTGCAAATATATTTAATTTATAAGTTGTTTATCACATATGTCTTGACCATTATTTTAAATTTTGAAATGTTTTTTTCTTCATAAAATTTTTTTTCCATTTCGTAATACTTTTTAATTGCTTTAAATAAAATTGAATTTTGTGACTTTGCCTTTTTCCTAAATGGAAGTCTAATTTTGTTCTTTTCTCTAGTATTGTGATTGTGTTCATGCTGGTTCCGATCAATTTTTTTCCAAAATTCTGTTTTTTTATTAGAGTTTATAATTTTATGAACAAATATCATTGTATTGTAAAATATTCTTTGTTTATATGTTAATAATTTCATTTCATTTACCATCGACTTTACCCTCGTATATCTGTTTTTTTTCAAAATGATTCTAAAGGCTTTATTTTGTAATACAGTTAGTTTATCTATGTTTTCTTTGTTTGATAAAAATAAAATGCTACTACAGTAGTTAACGTGTGGTTCAATAATTGCTTTGTAAATAGTTTTGCAGGAGTCCTTATCAATAAATCTTCTGATCCTTCCCAAAATTGATATTGCTAAATTATATTACCGAATAACGGGTTTGCGAATTTTCAGTATTTGGTTTGAGTAAAAAACAAATAAACGATTATTTCTTTTATTTATTTAAAGTAAATTTTTGGTAATACAAAAATTTTGTCAGATTTTTTTAATAGTTAATAAAAGGTTGCTGAGCTTTATTTTGGCCCATTGAAACTTGTACACGGAATCGTTTTTTCTCGAATTATCAAACTACCAAGAAAGTTAGCGAGCGATTTTTTTTTAGATTTAGGTTAATTTAGGTTTAATTCTAAAAATCTGATAACTCTTTCGCTACTACTCACTGCTCTTTGCTCATTCCACTGTCTTATGTCATGTCGTGATGGTCATGATCACGGGCGTATTTATTTAGAAATATTGAATAGCTCGATGGGAACCTATAGTGTTCCCGTCGATGTATTTTACTCTAACTTTGTATTTTGAAGTACTTGCCTATCATTCACAGTAGGTACCTATTGGGTTCTTAATATACTTATCATTATCATCATGTGCTTATCCGTACTCTATGGTGCATAAGGGAACTGCTTTATACATGAAACGAAGCGTATATTATGTAAATGTAAAGTAATCACTCTTACACCTTAGAATTGTATTCTTCGTCCGCCTGGACACGGAGTAAACTATGTATTTTATCTAGTGTAAACTACTTTTCGATAGGGGGGTTGAAGTTTGGACCCCCAAACCCCTCCTTATATACGTCGTTGGTCGTGATATCATCGCTAATCCTGGGGTGATATTCCAAACGCTCTCGCGGCTGTAGAAAACACTTTTATATATTTACATACAAAATACGAGAGATAAAAGTGTTTTCTACGACCGCGAGAGCGGTTCAGAATAGTTCTGGTTAAAATTTATTACTTTCAGCATTTCATTAAGTTTAGCAAGTAAAATAGCATGTGCTAATGTTTTTCATATTTCATTATGATTTCGCGATGGTAATGCGAATTATTTCATTACAAATTCGTTATGAGAGCGCTAACAAAACAAATCTCTAGCTAACTTCACATCTATCTTTTTAACCAATGACATAGATAAAATATATATTATGACCAATGAGAACTGCTGGAAGAGAAGTTAGCCAACAATCTTTTCGCAATTTTAAATCATCAAAAAATTCTATGATTGCCTTACTGCCAACATAATAAATCTGAAATAATATGATAATATGGAACAAAATATTTTGCATATTATAATATTATGATACTCGATCATAATATCATTTCGTCTTTGAATATTTTGTTTAAAAGGGTTTCATATATTTTATAGGTACAATGGCGCCCATATATTTTTAAAAAAATTATTTTGCCTATGTACACGGTGTGATCAAGAACCGGTTCGCCATCTTCTACCCCCACTCCCCCTCCCAAAAAAAAGTTTTTTATTCTGCACATATAAAGATTTAAACGTACACAGCAACTGCATTTCCTAACCACTAGATTTTCTATCACATTTTTTTAATGTATTCAATTTTTCTGTCTCATTCTGGCCCTGCGGGGACCAGGCAAGTTACGAAAAGGAAAACATTATTTACTTGTAAATTTTTTGAAGCGTACATTTTCACTATATTCTTTTACTAAGGGCAATTGCTTAACTGATGAAGTTTTCCACTAATTTTTTCGCTTAGAGAGGTTCAAATATTTTTACAACACGGTAGACCGAGTAAACCGAGCGTGCTCTGACACACGATCTCAATGGGAATATTGCGTGACAACAAAGGGTAGAGGACCGGTTCGGCTAACTCGGAAAATCGCGAACCAGTGCGAACCGGCTGGATCCCACCACTGTACACAGTACACAAGTAAGTCTATAACATCGACGGAAATTTAAAATGTTGTAACTAACTAACTAACTAACTAACCATCACGCCATTTCCCCAGAGGGGTAGGCAGAGAGGATAGAACGCCACACCACTCTGTCCTGGCACACTTCCTTTGCTTCCTTCACATTCATACATCTTCTCATGCACGCACGTCGATTATTCCGACTTTTCACATGACCACTTTCAAGAATTTGTTGTACTTGATCATGCCATGTCTTTCTCGCCCTTCCTCGACTTCTACAACCAGACACATTCGCATCATAAATCTCGTAAATCATAAATGTTGTAAGGGACAAAAATTGTAAATGTGAGAAAAAAGAAAGTTTGAAAACAATTATGTTAGTTTTTTTTATTCATTGTGTATGCAGATAATTGGTAGAATTCCATAATAAAATTTGGTAAGGTATCCAAAACAAAACATTTTTATGGGATTCAATTCTACTTTTATTTTATTATAAATATATGTGACAAACTAGTTTGATTATGTCCTAACAAGACGAAACGTGTCACATATATTAAAAAAATAATAAATAATCATCATTCCCTTTCCACACCTAATGGTGCATAGGGCACTACAATGGTACGCCAATCGCAGTGTATCTTGATCATTTTTGTTACATGAAGGTAAGGTGATCAGTCTTACGTTTCAGGTACCAGTCCAGGGACTACGAAATATTCTGGTGCTATAACACCTTTTAAAATAAATATTTCATGTCAACCATGTCGGGAATCAAACCAGGGACCTCTCGCATGGTAGACAAACGCACTGACCACTACACCACGAGGCTGACAAATAATAAAAGTAGAATTAAATCTAATAAAAGTGTTTAATTTTGGATACCTTACCAAATTTAATTATATTTCTTGTTTTTGTTGATATATAAATACCCAATGAATGTCTTTATCATAAAATGAAGAACAATTTACATTTATGTATACTTCGAAATGAAAAATCATTGTAGTATTTTTTATTTCGACAGACGATAATATGTATATATCATTTGGTATATTCTGAATGCAGTTAGTTGGTAGAATTACATGTTAATTATTGATAAGGAATTGGAAATAAAATATGACTGGATTTTTTTCTTCATTTATTTATTGATGTACAAGAATGTGGTACAGTATATAAAATACTTAAATTGGTATTAAATAAGAGTATAACTAATTTTGGTTTCTCATAAAATGTTATAATAATTAGATCAGTTAAATACTTACTTTATGCCTTTTAAAATTATAATATTAAATGATGAACTATAAATATTATTAACAGAAAAAGTTTTTTGCAGTAATATATTTACATACCCGAGGCTATAATTAAGAATACTACAATTGGGTGTAAAATTATAAAGAAAAACGTTTGCAGATATCAAAATGTTTTTTATTGATTAATTTTAATATACAATATTTTAACATTACTAATAATCGTACATAGTGATTAATTTATATTTATCTGAAAAGCTATGTTTCATTAAAATCATATAAAATTATTTAAAGAAGTAATGGTTAAAACCATTCAATTTTAATAATTCGAAGCATCCTTATTCAATCTCGTACCATGTTCTAAATAACTATCAAACTCTACATAGTTGGCTTTGTGACTATTTACAATAATATTGCATGATAAAAACATACAAAATATTGTACTGAGCAAATTTTTTCGAAGAAATAATATTATCACAGTACCGTATCCATATACTTTCGGACAACTTTACTAGGTAACATCATATCCAATACTCCGCTCTCTGTAATTTACGAGTATTGGTATAAAAAATAATTTTAAGTAAAGAAAGGGGAGATACAACTAACATCAAATAACCTTTCACAAATTGTCTTTTGTTTTGTATTGAAATTTTGAATAAACGCCATACACAATTTGAAAGTAACATTTATCTAATTGATCATGTGATCTATGTCCAGCACTTCTGGTATATTATCAATTGTGTTGGAAGCATCCGTCTCGTCCGGGAACTCGAGATCCATGTGGCGAGAGATGTCGTAAGTGAAGACTTTGGGGGCTACGAATCCTCCGTAGTTTCTCCTCCCCTTGTGGTACAATCCGGCCCCCGACAGGGGCACGGGCAGGAGAGGCTGGGCGGGCTGGGCGTCCAAATACGGGACCGTGGTCTGAGCGGCGTCAGCATCAAGGTCGCTGTTAGTGAATTCGACGTATTGATCTGTCTTGGAATCCGGAATGGAGCCTCCTTTATTCTCTGTCGGGATATCCGGTTTGAACAAGGTCACCAGAGTTCTGAAAAAAAAGATTATGACTGATTTAATACAATGCTTAAAATGATGAGGGAAAAAATCGGCAGGGCGGGGAAAGACAATCGAGTCTGATTGATCCCGAAAAAGGAAGCCCAATATTTGTATTTGTATACAACAAAAACTTACAGACTATTTTTTCCGGCATAACCATTTTTATTTATAACAAGCGGAACCGACAGACGTCCTGCCCGAACGTTAGCTTGCCTGCTATTAGATGGTAAAACAATTTTTTTTTCGTAATTAATTACCCACGTTATTTATTTTTGACTTTTTAAAGCTATTTATATTTTCCTAATAAGGGTTAGTTTTTCGGTATATCTCCTCATGCGATTGGCTAAGAGGCCTCGTCACGCTCAAATCAAAATCATGCAAAAATCACTAGTGCCATAATCCACGGAGAAAATACAGGAATATGTGTTAATTAAGAAAATTCAGAGCGCGATTTACCCTGAGCCCTCTAAAATTATATCACTCAACCTATGCCCAACGAATTCAGTCATTCTTTAATCGTCAGCCGTGTTTCGACGTAACCTTGACATTTAATTCGAAACCAAAAGAAAAGAAAGAACTAAGATAGACAAGATCTTGTCTTGAGGTAGCAATTTATTTATTTTTATCCTAGCTTTAATTTTATTTCGTTTTGTATCTGTATTTAGTATAAGTATATGTGTTTACCATTGTTGAAGTGGAATGTTTAAGTCCGTCAATAAATAAATTAATAATAATAAAAGAAAAATGACTGTATCGTGAAAGCGTGCAAAAACTTTCCGGATAAAAGGAAAAATACTTTTTGTTGATATGCATAGGTACCTAAGTACTTGTTTATGATTGAATTCCAAAACTTAAAATTGTTGATATTCAAATATTGGATTTAATTACAGAATAAGTAACTTGGTACTTGTTTGTGGTTGAATTCCAAAACATGAAATAATAATTTTTCAAATAAAGAATTATTTTTGCAAATGTCAAACTCTATGCTACTTACCAGTAGTGGCGCATTCTGTGTAAGAATCCGTTTTTCAAAAATGTCTCAATGTCGGTTAATTTTTTTTAAACATTACTAAAAATCCATTAAAAATACTTTAACACATAGAAATTAGGAAATTGTTAGGAAATGAATCAATTCAGTATCTATTGAAAATAATTGATGTTTGTAAACGTTAAATACAAAATTTTTTAATTTACAAAAAAATAGCATTCTCCAATTTTTTTGGAATATGCATTTTAGACGAATGCAACCCTGGAAAATCGATGAAAACACATATATGCTTCTAACTTTTTTTCTACTCAATATATTGAAGATGTTATTATTTGTAAACCTTGAGTACGTGAATTAGAAAATTTTGCAAAAAACCGCTCGTAAATCTGTCAAGCCATTTTCGAGTTTTTGCGAGACAACACGGCGATTCATTTATATATATATAGATAGATGGACGAATTGATATTAATTTTTAGTACTATGAGGTAAGGAGAAGGAAGTCAGCAATTTCTACTACTGTGAAACTGTAGCCTATTTTACCTAACTGATTCGATCAACATAGGATAAACAATACTTTTCTATGAATAAAATATTTTTCTCTCACCTAGGTTTATGAGCAGCAGCATCTGTATTGTCGTTGCTTATCCAAACACTCTTTTCATTGGGGGAGATGAGTTTCCCCGTAGTGAAGTTGAATGGCGTGGTGCGAATCTCGAAGTTGAGATGGCTGCCGACCTTCCGCAGGCGAACTCCGGTCAGCAGGTGGCCCTCCGGCCCCTCGAGGTCGTCCAGGTCGATGGCCCGCTCCTCGTACGACATACTGTGGTAGTCCTTCCCCTTCACCAGGGAGGAGTCTCCCACCGAGAAGGGGGACACGGGGCGCCAGCGAACACTGGCCGGGTCGATCTTGCCCCGCGGTAGTAGACTTCCCTCGCTTATCTGCAGGTGGATCACCTTATTCACCTTGGTGAAGCGAATTCCCGTCACTACCCTACCCGCAAAACTAAATATTAGTATCGGGAAACAAAACAGACCGAGCCACAAAAATATGATGTTGTGTGCAAGGTCCGCGGCATATCGTATTCCAACTTTGGAAATATTACAGATTTATATTATGTAATTCTTCATCATCATCATCATTCCCTTTCCGCACCTAATGGTGCATAGGGCACTGCCACGGTACACCAATCACAGTGTATCTTGATAATTTTGTTACGTGAAGGTAAGATGATCAGTCCAGGGACTATGAAATATTCTAGTGTAAAAACACCTTTTTAAATAAATATTCCATGTCAACCATGTCAGGAATCGAACCAGAAACCTCTTGCATGGTAGGAAAACGCGCTGATTACTACACTACGAGACCGATGTAATTCTTAATTACAATAGAAAAAAAAATTGGATCTATTTAACCGTATTAATTAGCACTTTTTAATTTAAAAAAATAGCAATACTAAAGGCCAGGAGCACCAATTACAGAGGTGAATAATTACAGCGCAGAACACCCGGGTTTGAGGAGAATCATATTTAATTTTTGTGTTCTCACCGGGAATCGAACCCAGAACCTTCCGTGCATGAGTCGAGCGTCTTAACCACGACACCACGGGGACCGCTGAATTAAAAATCAATTCGTTATTATTGCCAGAAAATAAATTACATACATATATGGCATACTTCAAAGTAAGAATGCATGTAATTGTTAATGATTAAGGCTTAACACGGGCACAGCCTAAAAAGCCTCAATAAATTCATGAATATGTAAACGAGTGTAATTTTGAATGAATAAATAAATTATAAAATAAAAAAGGATATTCACAGTCCATTCAAATCTTTAACAACTTTTGCTTGTGGGTGTAACAAAAAGTTGTTATACTTATTTTGACTCCTACGAAGACTCTTCTTCTTTTCATAGTTTAACTTCCCTTGCTAAACAATTTTAACTCTTAGAACATATTTTAATCAATTGTCTCGTAAAGTCAATGCGAAACGATAAATTTTTTATTATCCATTGCAAAAAAATATATTTTCAAAACTCGTTTATTTATCGTAGCTGCTCCAAATTCAACTTACTTTGTACCAATTATGTTCATATTATTATCATATCAAAATTTTGAATCGGTCAACTATATTATGAAAGTCACTCTTCTCCACTCCTCCACTCTATTTCCTCATCCCTTAACCTTCATATTGTAGTATTGTATAATGTTATTTTTTCTCTTTACTGTTTATTTATTTATTTTGTTTATTAACGCCCAAAAGGCATTTACAAAAAATAAAAATGAAATACACGCTAACATACTAAATAATAAACACAGAATATACAAAAAAATATGTGAAATTATTTAGAAAGGATATAATAAAAAGTTTTACAAAGTTAAAAAAAAACAATAATACCAAAGGTATGCAAGAAAAAACAGTAAACGTATAAACAAAAAATGCAAAGATATAAGCTTATGAAATAAATTCTGTAAAGCAAACTATAAATAAAGTGTTACATTAAGCAGGAAAAATTAAATTAATAAACAAGCAAGCACATATTATCACGAAAAAATAAGAAATAAAAATATGTATACATGAAATGCGTATTTGCCAATACTACAATGCAATTTGATATAATAGTAAAAAATAAAAAACAAGTATAAGGTAATAAAAATATTCTCTCATTATATTTGTGAAAAACTTTAACTGGGTGTATGTAAGTACTATATTTATATTTCTACTAGCGGACTCGACAGACGTTGTTCTGTCCGAACGTTGGCTTGCCTGCTATTAGCTCGGAAAAAGACATTTTATTGATAAGTAGGTATCTAGGTACTTGTTTATGATTGAATTCCAAAATTAAAAATTATTAATATTCAAATATTGAATTCAAGTAGGTACCTATAGTCCTTAATATAGCTTGATAAGAATGACAGCTGTCAAACTAATTTCATTAGTGATGGGAAATTACTGATCACTGATCAAATCGATTTTATCAATTTTTTCATGCAATCACGAAACTCTGTTTCCGAAAATTGATACAAAAACGCAAAAACAAGCCTATTATAGTGTGTTTAACACAATTATTCACCAAAAAAAATAAGACATTTATCCTTTTTTCATGGACAACATCGAATGAATTATTTTTTTATTCAATCAATTTACATTGATCAATTTATCGCATCTCTAACGTTTTTGCAAAATGATGTAACCTTGTAAGAATGTTGTTAATAATTAGGTTTATTATATTTTTTTTAGTCTTAAAGCTGATTTTATATATTTATGTTGATTTATGTGTCAAGCATTGTATAAAAAAATAAATTAACACGCCAGATACAAATGATTTTTCGTGTGTCAATATAAATAACTCCTTTGACGTCACTACAAAGTTATGGCGTCACTTTTTCTGACAAATATCATTATAATCAAGCCATTTTTTAAGGACTATAGGTACTTGTTTATGGTTGAATTCCAAAACATAAAATTATTCATTTTAAAATATTTAATTATTTTTGTAAATGTCAAACTGTGATCTTCCAACCAACAGGGGTGCACTGTATGTGGGAATGCGATTTTCAAAAATGTGTTAATTGTCAGATAATGCTATTTTATCGTTACTAAAAATCTATTAAAACTAAATAAATGGATAGAAATTATAAGGAATTTAAGTAAATAATCTGATTGGGATCCATAAAAGCGAATGTTGTTTGTAAACATTCAAAACAAACTTTTTTTATAAAACAAAAAAACAACATACTTTCATTTTTTTGTATTTGTATTCTCGTCGAATGCAACCCTGGTGCGTCGATGAAAAAAATATTTATGTTTCTAACTTTTTTTACAGATTTGATTGAAAATTTTCTACGAACACGCGCAGCGCAAATATCTACATTTCGCTGAAAACTGCACGTAAATCCGCTAAGGAGATGTTTAGTGACATCACACGTACAGAAGAATGAAATATATATATATAAAGATATAAAAACTGTTGTTTTTCCTAAATAAATAAAAATGAAATACGTAACACACATAGGAATATGTTTATGTGTGCCCCATTTCAAGATTTAAAATAATAAAATAAAAAATAATAACATTTTAACTTTTACAACTGCATGATTAATATAACATTAGCATATATTATAGAGCAAGCTTTTAATGATTCATTCTGCATTGTCCTGTTCAAGTGTAGGTACTAATAGTACCTACTCGAGGTTTACATAGCAGTGGATGTAAATAGATAAAAAATGAACCAACAAAGCCACTTATTTTATTCAACTGAGTACTCTCAGCAGTGACGCCCTCACCTGCATAGCCAATAATGTACACATCATACGGTATCATGCTTAAGTGGTTAGTGTATATTCATGCATCAAATTACATAATAAGCAAAACAGATAGTGCAAGAATGAGTCAGGATAAATGCCACCCTCGACACAGCACCAAGTGAGTACCCTCTGTCTGATAACCACCACCGTATGATAATATGACAAATGATAACTCCTCATTCAACTGCCTGTGTCTGCTGCATCGCTAACCGTCACCCGGGTATACATATTGTTCAGTTTCTGAGAGCAAACTTACTGAGATACACCTTGCTCGTATATCGGTGTACATGTAATAATATTTTGTTGTGATTCAGATACCAAATTAGATTTTCTAGTACAGGTTACCGTTGTTTTACGCCAGGGTTCCGTTCCGTAAAAAATCGGTGTAAAATGAACACAAATATGATGAAAGATATGAGGTTAGGTTCCGTGTCAAAATTCTAAGAACAATTTAACATGTTTATTTAATACATTTCCTATATATATTCAAAATAAATTTTAAATGTATTTAATAAATACAGTTTAAATTCGATTACAAAATAAATAATAATCTCTTGATATAAAATATTATTTTTTATAATAAATACTAACTCACCAGTTCGTCGGTACTAAATTAAATTCTCACACTTTTTTGAAAAAACATCTAATTTCATTTGCTTCGATTGTTTCTTCCTTTCTTGCAAAATCATGGCATAAACTACAAATATTTAAATATTCTTTAAAAAATATGATCATACCTTTTTATTTTTCTTAAAAACAAAACAAAAACTAACTCGGAAACAATTTCACACACACAATAGGCTGCTTGTGTACACGGTAATAGAATAAAATAACTTGTAAAAGTGTGTCTGCTATTTAAATCGCGGCGCCTACTGTCGTCTGGTGTCGGCCGAACCGGGGAATCCCACGCCGGCACTAACCGGCATAATTGTAAATCGGCGTAAATCGAACCAGCGCAAAACGACGTTTACCTGTATTTGGTTTCTAAATAACAGATTCCAAAACTCTATTTATTTTATTGGTAACATAAAATATAACGAACATTATGTCTGATTTGATATAAAATTAAAGAAACCTCAAAATATGCAGACATTTAATATTGGAACAAAGCAATCATATTGAATACAACAGAGTTTCGCCGATGACGCTGCTAGTGACGATCAATTAGTAATAATTGTCTACACCAGATGTAAGCGATATTTGTTAAAATTATAAGTGGTAATCTTTCGAAAAAGCAACAGATTTACCACAATCACAAATCAGGAACATACCAACCCACCCTTAAAAGGAAACATGACACTTGTTAGAGAACAAAGAACCTTCAACATTCCCAACAGAATTGAAATTGTTAAGGTACCATAAATTTATTAAAGAAATCTATAAGCAATATTCAATTTTACAAATTTATAAAGAAAATACTTTGCATTGAACTTTTCACATAGATACCAAAATAATATTAAAATGTTAAAAATATTTATCTATCAACCGCCCTAATTGTTATTTTTTAGCACAATACTCAAATAGTTAATTTGTTTTTTATTACAATATTTTATGTGAATTAATATTAAATTATTATTATTTTGGTTAGCAACTCAAAACTTTATTTAATTTTATTTTAATTTAATTTTATCAGTCTTATCACCATGTTACTATACATACATACATTTTGTACACAAGCACAAGAGGATGTCTATGTTTTGGTGAGGAATTTTGTTTTTTTTTTTACTTTTCTCCTAATATGTATAATACATTATATGTAAAAGAAAAATGCATCTGTTGATAGAACATATTCAATAAATAAAAAGAAAAAACATAATTCTTAAGTGGGTGGAGAACGTGACTGTGGGTATATAAGTTTAGCAGAGTCGGTGGGTGCCGCAGACGAGGATACTGACTTGTTCTGTGCGGAGTCGGCCTCCGCAGGTCGCATGCTGAAGGTGCGGTGGCTGGCCGCGCTCGGATCGTCGCACAGGCACAGGCAGTAGGAGCAGTGGTACAGGTCCAGGCGCCACCACGAGTCCACCTGTCACACTCTTCACCATTACATCACGAATCTTTCACTCCCTCACCGAACCGCATGCCGCATGAAGCTTTGTAGGATTCACCGGAAATCACTGTCCGCTGTCACCTGACCTACTATCGTCTTAGAGACGGTGCAGAAGGTGAAACATACATTTCCCGTATGTAAACGACAAAAAATATCAAAACATCCAAATCACTGAAGTCAAATTGATTGACACGCGCGGATATTAAATTGCTGAGTCGGAAAAATAAAATACGATCTCGATTCCCCACTAGGAAGTAAAGAGAACACTGAGGACAGTTAGTATATAAGCAGTAGCATCCTCAGTTACTCAGTAAAACACTTAGTTACTCAATCGGTTATTCAGTCAGTAACTTCTCGCACACCATTACCGAAATACACATCGGAGCCTCAACACTCAAAAATATTATATAATGCTGCTCTAACAGAGAAAGTATTATTTCAAATGTATATGTAGTTTGAAATAATAATTTAAATATTTTGAACATTAAAAAACATCATAAATACAATTTGGAAAATAAAGAGAGGTGAGCCATCAGCTTACAGACAGAGCAAACACAACTTGATAAGTGCAATATGACAGTATTTGACATTCTTTTAAGAACAGAAAAGAGAGAACATTTATTCCAGTCTCGGTAAAATACATAACTCGCATTCTAAAGTAAAAAAGTTTCCATCGTCCTTATTATAAAATATCAATAAAGTTAATTCCTGTATAAAACATCTGTTCACTTAGGTATTCATGTACAAACGAGGCACTCAAACAAAGCGATGTCATGCATAACACTATTTACAGCAAATGGAGTGATAATAATCAAATATATACATATTAACAAAGCACCGAGCTATACTTTTCTACAGTGGATACATAGATAGATTATATGGATAGAGGCTATGTCATTGTAAACTATGAAACGTAAATAAAAAAAAACAGACAATTCACACATCGAATTCATGTATCAATTTCTACTGAAAATCAAATTGTGGCCATTTGGTTATCGTGGAATTATTACAAATTAAAAATACATTTTAACATTGTCAGAGATTTCGAAGGCCTAATGTATAATTGCGAAAACATTGACTTTTATTTAATTTCAAAGTTTGTATTTGTACCATTACATTTGATTGGTATTTTTAATATGTTTTAATATAGAAATTGAAGGCAAGCTTTGTACTGTCACAGCTTCATCACCCGCATCGATAAAGGTTTCAGCTCTTTAACATCGCAAAAATCAACAGACGGAAGCGTTGAAGAAATATGGATGTTCAAACATATGCAGAACCGTAAATATTACACAGAGTGTGAAGTGGCCACTTAAATCAGCCGATGACAGGTAGTAAGCTTCTCTAAGATGCTCTCCATCTCTGTTGTAAAGCTACTTCGACACGCTTGGCAATAAGATGGCAAGCATATGCAAGTAAACATTAGCGTACATATTTTCGTATGATACTCTTTATTTAATCTTTGCGGTTGATCGCAGTGCGCGATTAATGAAAACACAGTAAAATAAAAGGTGCTGGCAAGCGAGGAGAGTCTAGCTCGGGGGGTTAGTGCTAGGGCAGCAGGCTGTCACTGACTTGTTTTGGTCGGCGAGAACTTCGCGCAGGCTGAAGTGGCGGTGGGAGGCGGGGCCCTCCTGGTCGCACAAGCATAGGCAGTAGGAGCAGTGCCAGAATAACCAGCGCCACCACGAGTCCACCTGTACCGACCACCGTATTACACCCTCGCAATGGACACCTGTCACCTCTTCATTCTACATACATGCTATAGGCTATGGGCGGCAAAATGGACTGGAAGTGTCAGATTCAACTGAGTAGCGCACCACCATCATAGTCATACCTTTATCCGCACCTGGGGGCACTGCATCGGCACAAATGCGCAGTATCTCGTTCGTCTTCTCAGTGAAGGTAAGGTAATCAGTGTTACACTCCAGGTGCCAGTCCAGGGACAGTTAAGTTTAAGACAGGGAGTTTTTTTGAGCAGGGAATATGAGAGTTAGTGTGTTAAGTGGCCACTTAAACCAGCCAATGACAGGTCATAAGCCCTGTAAATGCCTAGACCCCCATATTCCCCTCTTAAAATGTTTTCCCTCTCTGTTGCAACAAATTTAAATATGAACAACTTTTGTTGGATTTGGCTCGTCTTGAAAGACCCGTGAAAGATACAGTTGATTGTTGTTATATTTCGGGTTCATATGCATAGATCCATGATTCGTCGCCTGTCATGATCTTATAGACGTCTTTTGAAGCACCGCGATTTAATTTTTTAAACATTTTCACCAATCGACACGAGCCCTGCGACGAAGTGTAACCACGATTGAATTCAGAAAACCTGCGAATCATGGTGGCTCGAGATGGTGCTTCATCACCAAAAGTCGCAGCGAGTTAGTCAACACACTGTTTTTGGTTTAAACTACGTCGAAAATCATAGAAAATCTTCGCACGAAAATGTTTTTTATCAAAATTAATTTTTCAAGTATCTGTAAACAACACAAATCACCTTTCAAACAAATATTTTATGTAACCCCTACTGGGAATCGAACCCTAGATGGAGGGCGTCTTCGCTCGATTTCCTTTTTCAGTACGTTTATCTGAGAGCAGTTATCAACTCTGTATTTTTCATCCAAGCGGACACGAATAATGTTATTTATACGCACTTTGTACTCTGCGAATCTCTATATTAACTGAAATAACAACAAATATCATATTTATTTATTTTTGCACACGAGTACTACGTATTTTCCAAATTGTACATTCTAGCGATTGACATAAACATTGAAAACATGTACATGCTAAACTTATTATTTTATAAAGGTCACGATTAATTACGTAACATGTCTATCGATCATATTTAAAATAATGAAATAACATTATTATTAATTACCAACAGTTACTTGGTTAGCTGTAGAGTTTTAGTTTGTAAATTGATGGAATAATTTGTATTAAAATAGATATTATTATATTACCTTAGAGGTCCCGGATAGGCAGGAACCTCGACGACCCAAAATTCGCTTATTTTCATATTCAATCCACTCGTAGCGCCGCGTACTGCTTCTCGGCTGGAAAATTTGAAACAAAATACATTTGATACCTGTAAATGACGGCATCAACTGATGAAAGGTCTGATATAAAAACTCGGAAGTATAAAGCTTTTCAAATTCATTTTTTATTTTACAATTTTGACATTAGTATCCTTATAAGGGTGATATTTTATATCAGAGATGGAGAGTATTTTTGTGAAAGAAATATGGAAGTCCAAGCATTTACAGGGCTGACGACCTTTCATCGGTCGGTTTACACCCTGTGTAACATTCACCATACTACTAACATTTGAAAATCCATATTTCTCACTCTTCCATCGGTTGATTTTTTCTGATGGCACTTATACCAAATTATGTAAGTCTAGTTATATGTATGTTATTATAACCAACTCTCTTATGTTATTCTTTTATATTCATGTTTTTTTTTGGAAATATTGTTATCCACTGTCTTTTTTCGTTTTGTTGCTTCCATGTTATTTCATCGCGATTTGTAAATACCTAACTTGTATTCGCCGAATATTATATTATCATGTTTTGGTTAAAAACCTCAATAAATTGTAAAACTTCTCTTAAATGCGTGAAAAAAAATTCAACACATACCTATGCCGTAATTATTCACAAATTAGTACAGTCCGTTTGAAAAAACTCATAGAACAACTATAGCAATGGGTAACCTATGACATGCCAAGACATTTTGGGTAGCAAGCATCGTTTGCGGACGATCTTCTCGCATCTTTGAGACCTTATTCTCGGCTTTAAATAATATTAAATAAATTAAAGACATTGACTGACTGATAAGTGCATAATGCTTGCTTATATTTAAGATATACTATATTTTGTAACCTTCAATTCACAAATGAAATTTAGCAACAAAAAAGTATCTGATGTATGCAATTGTTGTTACTTTTTAATAAAAATAAATAAATAGTTTAGAAACAAAACACTTTAATTAACTAGGGTTGCAAAAATTATCAATATTCATAGATGCGACGCAGCACCCAGGTAAAACTAGGTTTATTCAGAACTTTGATACTCCGAGCTAGAAAGGTCACTGAACTAGGAGATAAGAGTGGCATCAAAAATAAAAATTGAACTGAGGATTTGAAAAATCTAAATCATTAAAAAAATCATAGTGGCGTCGGAATATGACACTTACAGCGGGACATATCCACATGTCGGAGTCGATGTACTCGCAGTTGAGGATCTTCCCCTTGCAAGGCGGCTGACGGGAGCAGAACTGGTCCTTGAAGCATCCCGTGTTACGCGCGTAGCTGTAGTAAGCGCAGTTCTCCCTGCACGTATTGTCGCTGTTCATGTCCACCTCGTTCTCCACGTATCCCTGAAGCAGGCGGGTGAGGCTCTCGAACGTTTCCCCTGGAACGGAAGAGAGAAAACTGGATAGAGACTTATAAGATACAAAATTATTATAAAGACTTACAAGATACTAAAATACCGCCCCCCGCACGAGATGTATCCATTAAATCCCAACACCAATTTACGGAGTCATAACTGGAAGCTCTATCGTCCTCGATGTCACCTCAATCTCAAGAAAAACTTTCTTTCCAGCCGAATGGTATCAGACTTAATAAATCGTCGAGCCTAGTTGTCCATTTCTCAGTCGACCAGTTCAAAAACCATTTCGATGCTTTTTTGAAGAAAGAAGACAAAAAGCAGAACACGAGATAAAGGCGCACCAGCGAAGATTGCCAGCCTACAACAAATAATAATAACGAACGTGCAATCGCTTATAATAAACGCCAAGTACAGGGCAGAACGCAGATGATCACACGGTGGAGGGTTGTAGATCTTGATAGTTAAAATGTGTTTTTCCTCAACCCTTGGTGTTCTGTGCACTGTTGTTGGGCCCCTTGGCCTGTTGTGCTGTGAATAATAAAAGTAATGATTTTAAATTCAGTAAAAAGGCAAAATATATATAACACAAAGAAACAAAAGTCTCATAAAACAATATGGAAATAACTAACATAATGTATATACATTATATAAACAAAATATTTAATAAAAAATAAAAAAACATAAATTAAATAAAAACTGAAAAAAGCCCAAAATGGATTTCATTTGAAATATTTCAACACAAACAAAAACTATTTAATGTTCAACAATGTTTTGAGTATGTCCAAATGCTTGTAGACTGGCTGGATTTCCTCCCTTAGGAGTTATTCATATTTAAATTTGTTGCAACGGAGAGAGGAACCTAATAGGTAAATTGGTTCAGCCGGCTGAATCTCACCCGCATGATAAAAGTTTCAGATCTTTTACTTCACAAAAGTCAACAGATGGAAGAGTTGAGGAAATGTGGATGTTCAAACATAGGCAGGATGGTGAATGTTAGTGTGTAAAGTGGCCACTTAAACGTAGTTGTCCATAAATATGTAGTTTTTAAAACTGTCTGAACATTTTGTTAATTATCTATGTTTATTAAGTTAAATCTTCAACAATGTTTGAGTATGTCCAAATGCTTGCAGACTGGCTGGATTTCCTCCCTAGGGAGTTATTCATATTTAAATTTATTTCAACAGAGAGGGAAAACATTTTTGAGAAGGGAATATGGAAGTCCAGGCATTTACAGGGCTTATGACCTGTCATTGGCTGGTTTAAGTGGCCACTTTACACACTGTGTAACATTCACCATTCTGCCCATGTTTGAACATCCACATTTCCTCAACTCTTCCATCTGTTGACTTTTGTGAAGTAAAAGAGCTGAAACCCTTATCATATTCCCTTCTCAAAAATGTTTTCCCCCTCTGTTGAAATAAATTTAAATATGAGTAACTCCCTAGGGAGGAAATGCAGCCAGTCTGCAAGCATTTGGACATACTCAAACATTGTTGAATTAACTACCTGGTAAAAGAAGAAGTATAAAAATTGGAAAATAGTTTTCAGGAGTTGCCTAGTAGGTGATTTGGTTCAGCCAGATTAATCTCACCTGCGTGATAAAGGTTTCAGCTCTTTTACTTCACAAAAGTCAACAGGAAATGTGGATGTTCAAACATGGGCAGATTGGTGAATGTTACACAGTGTGTAAAGTGGCCACTTAAACCAGCCAATGACAGGTCATAAGAACAAATTTAAATATTTAATGTTTATTTGACACTTGAGTTATTTTTTCATTGTTAATAAAATTAAAGTTTTTTTTAAAAAAATTGTAAAGAAATATTTGCATTCTTCTGATTTACCCAAATATTTCATTTTAAGGGCCGTTTTATAACTCACTATTAGGAAATAGGAATCAAGTTAGGGTAGAGTGGGATTCGAACCACAGACCTTTGAGCCGTGAGTCCGAGACAATAGCCACGAGACCAGAACCTGATTTTATTTATAAGTTATTTTACTTTTGTTTGTTTTGTCTTAGCTATAAAACTATATAACATACATCCGTTTCGCAAAAATGTTATCTGCGTAATTAGCAAAACATATTTTTCGATTTTCTGAATAAAAAAAATAGTTGAAGATAAAATATAAAAATACTAATAACAAATAAAGTAACTTTGATAAAATATTAGTCGCAGATTGAGAACATTGAACTTTCCACTAAAATAGATTGTTTTTTTCAATTCACAGTTTCCTGTCTACTGTTTCTAGGAATTTATTTATTTAAATATCATTAAAGTCAATCAATGAACCAGTGGGAATCAAAAATTATTCTGGATATTTTCATCAACCAACATAATGGCCTTGCTGCGGTGATCATTAACATACGAGTAAATATCACGAACACAAGAATGCAGATAAGAATTGTTTGTCAAAACAAAACGTTATTACATTATGTGGTTACAGTTCGTGTGATCAATTATTATTATAAATGCCAGGATGGGACAATTGTCGTGGTAATGAAACAATAATATATTTGTCACAAATTCCGCAAATTCTGTGGTTCTGTATCATTTTGGAAGGGAGAAAAATCAACAAACTCACACATATATTAGAACATTGTTATAATACATAATGAAGGTTTAGTGATTCCAAAGACATGCAACAAATATGAACATTGAAATGCGTGCTTCCAGTTGTGTTCAATTTGTTGCCAAATGATATTAGAAATGGCACTTCCAAAAGAGATGAGGGCAAAATAAGAGAATGGCTATTTGAATAAAATAGAGTAAGTATACATAAATATATGGAAATAATGTTTTGGAAAAGGCTTTAGCTTACTAGGTACTTACAAATTTCAATTTAAAATTTGGGTATTCCGGTTTTGTAATTAATTTTTATTTTAAAAAAATTCTCTTATAATTGGGATATTAGGTATTCAATTTTGTTTCTAATCTTTCTAAACTTTATTCTTTAAAAAAAACATTTCTCACTCCTTATGGTTAAGTTAGTAGTAATTATTATTATACAAATAGTATAATCATATGTTAGAGGCAAATAGCAGTTCACAACGGAGTCCTGGTCCCGACCCTGATGTGAGCGAAGTATGGACTTGGAAAAACAGAAATGAAAGTAGGCTAAATGCTGTCGAAATGCGATCTCTCAGGCGAACGTGTGGTAAAATTATGTACGATATGTACGATCCGTACATTATGTAAGGCTGAGACGAGCATTATTGACAAAATCAAGAAAGGAGCTCTGCGCTAGTTTGGACATGTAGAACGAATGGACAGCGAAAGAACAGCTAAGAATATTTACAATGCGAATATTGATGGATGCAGAAATAGAGGAAGACCGAGAAAGACATGGCATGACCAAATCCAACAAATACTTGAAGATGGACGTGTCAAAAGTCGGAATCATCGGCGCGCGTGCATGAGAAGATGTATGAATGTAGAGGAAGCGAGATCTGTATGCAAAGATAGAGTGATTTAGCATTCTATCCTCTCTGCCTACCCTTACGGGGAAACGGCGTGATGGTTTGTTGTTGTTGTATATGTTTTAATGCAAAGGATCTTTACCACGAGCCATATAAATATGCTTGGTGAGTCCTGTAATAAAAAAAATTAATATGTAAATTTAAAAAAAAACATATGTGTATGTGTTTTAAGTAAATAAATAAAAAATACATTTAAACAAAAAATTGAGTTGGGAACAAAATCTGTCACAAAGCAAAGTGTTTTGTAACAAGACACTTGTGTAATGTTATTATGGACCTCTCCAGTAGACGGTAGGTATCTTCTCTAACCCGCCTGACGCTTGATATGATGAAGAAGGATGATCCAACAATAAACCGCTAATAAACATGATATAAAATTTGGTAGATATTCTTCTTTCTTTTTCCACTTCCGCTTCTAAGTGGGGCATATGGACATCATGAGACGCCTCCGGGAGACCCTATCGCCTATTCCCACCTCAATCCACCGCCGCACCCTTAAGACGCTCGTTATAGGAGGCTGCTGCGTCCGTTCTCGGGCTTCAATGTTAGATATCATATATTATTTACGAACCAATATTTAAATTTTTAAAATCTACGGTAAAAAAAACAACAATATTGTACTAATTTTTATTTTAAATTAGGAAATAACAAAGTATGTAACTCTGTAACATTTTCTTAATGAAAACAATATGCGGGAATTGAATTAGCAATCAAAGCAATCATATGATTTATATAAGAAAGTGATAGTGATATTTTAATGGTAAAGAGAGTTGTTTATTACCTTCCTCGTGGTACTGGGGATCGCACCTCCATATCTCCCTGCTGGCCTCGCTGAGGGCACTCTTCACGGCCGCCAGCGCCATAGCGCTCCGCTCGTGGAACCTCTCCCTCATCAGTGACGATTCCCGAGTAAAGTTTCCTGAAACGCGTACCCAAGTATTAACATTGTGCTCCATCAGACCTCGTAACATGTATTTAAGTACTCGACTCGTCCTAATTATACATATGTTGCGTAAAATGAGTCGAGAGAAATGGAATAACAACAGTTCTAAGTTTGTTCGGTTCTAAGTTTGGTGATGCGGGATTAGGAATCCGTATGAAACGAACCTTTGCCATAAATCCTGAGCAGCATCCAGGAGAACTGCATCATGGTGTAGCCCTTGATCTCTGTGAGGGCGATGGTGTTATACATGTTGTAGAGAAGCTGGTGGGGAGACTGCTGCAGACTGCACAGGTGGGAGTTAGAATCCTGTCAACAAATAAAACAATGTTTTTCATTTTTTACGTACCTAAATTCAAAGCGCACTATATAAAATAAACAAAGCAGTTATACAAAGGTTTCATTAATACTTAAGAATAATTTATAGAACCTCTAATGCATACAAAGAATCATTGTCAACAATTTAATTTTATATATGTACAGTAATGTTTTGTTTTAAAATGAAAATACTATAATATACCTACAACATGTCCATATACCACTAATTTTCTAAAATTGAACGGTTCGGGTAGATAGGAAGAAATTGCCTTAAGGCAATATGCCCACCCTTATGCATATGTATGTCAACTGTATATGTATATAAAGTCTTTAAATAAATAATGAATAAATTTATCAGCTCCAATATGGCATGATATGGTTTTGTTCAAATACGGCATTATTTATTTATTGAACAAGAAATTACAAGTTTTCAGTGAGCAAACATGATTTATTTAACTTAGTATATTACATACATTATATATTATTATGGCGAAATACAGTATTACAAGAAACCCGAAGAATGCAACATGCAGTCGCATTGCATTCAATAAAAACACCTGACACCTGACTATCATATGTACAGTAATAAGGAATAATTATGTATCTCCACCATTATATTGACCTTCTTTCAGTCAAAACTTAATAGATACAATAATTTATAATAGTTTACTCTGTGAGGAAATGTTTATGTAAACAGATATGTATCGGTAGAATTTCAATAGAATCCAATCATTTTAAAAATCGGTAGGATTGGCAACGCTGTTTACACAATACTTTTTTTTCTATATGAACACCTCACTGGGCACAACCCGCGTCGAGGCATTCATTTACATTATTTATTTTATATTTTTCAAAAATTTTAAATAGAACCCATTTAACAAAAGCCATCCTATATATTGCACCCTAATAGATAACATAACCTTCTGTTTGCATTTTGAACTTTTCCTCTTTCATACTATGTAAAGGGCTTTTTCCCCTTTCTTCATAAATATATTAACAAATTATATGTTTGCCAGGGTAAATTATGTTCAATTTAATTTATTTAAGGATTTTAAGGAGGATGTTATCATTTAGGTAGATATTAATATATTATTTGACTGAAAAATAAACACGCAATATTTTATGCCAAAAAATATCCATGTCAAAAATGCAAGAAGAACACCATGCATAAATAATGTAGGTACCGCGAAACCGTCCAATTTTACCCTTGATGGATATTTTGCCCAAAGAGTCTAATCTATGCTCAACCTTTAAAAAAATATATTTCCATTTGATAGATTTATGTCACTAACTTCCCTCAGAAGCTTCAGTGGCTTGTCAGAACCTGTCAAAGTGCGCGTGTAATTTGTTGCGGGCCAATTACGACTCTGTGTTTTTTAATATACTGCTCGATAGCAAAGCCAAAGGTAAGTTTTTCTTGTTGCATGATATAGACAAAGGTTTTCAGATTATTTTCTGTTTATATTGTGCTGTCAGTAGCTAAAATCAAGAATTATGACGATGGGCAAATAAACCCGCACAAGTTGAGCCTCTGGGTTGTCAATTTTGCTCAAACGAAAAAATGTGTTAGGGTTGTCACTTTCTTATTTTAATAATTAGTTTAAATTAAATTAAAAGTATTATGAAGGTTTTGCACGCATTAGGTATTTTAGATTTTCAAAAGTATTATCATCATTGTGGATAATTTAATTTAATTCTTATTTGCCTTTCTTAACTCATTTGATAATGTGTTTTTATATTCCTTATATTGCTTTTTAATAGTTTCTGAAGCATTTCTCATTTTTTGCATGGTTTATATTTTGTTTGTATTGGACTACTCCTATCCATTTTGTTGAATAGTAATACTTATTATTCTGAGCATTTTTACAAGTACAAAACGTTTGCTTATCTTTTATTTATGCAATTTTAGAAGACAAAACATGCTGGGCAAAATTATCTCCACTTGTTGACAATTTTGCCCACTTGGTAATTAACTGATATTTTTGGTTTTATCATCCTTATCATACGGTTTATTATTACTTTTTGGGCGAAAAAAACTGTTTAGGTTTAAACAATAGCATCATTGAGGTCTCACCATTATAAAATCAATGAAAAAAACCGGTGGGCAAAATTGACAACTATTTCCTCAATTTTTCTATACAATGTAGATTTGTGGGCCAGGGTTGGAACATAATTGGATTTTTAATAAAACCAAAGAAGTTTATCTCTAATCCTTTTAATTTGTTCGTGTTTGACTATGCATAAGCCAATTCTTTTTTTTTACAAACCATTTCAGTTCTGATGCGATTTTCGTAATTAAGGGACCTTGCCCCCAAAACGATTTTTCTTTAAATGTGTATGTAGAAATAAAAAACGATCTTTATTTTTTTTGTACAGCAGTGCAATTATTTGCTAGATTACCTATACTTTGAAATTGTATTTTATGTACAGAATTCATAATATTTTGTATGTTTTATTTTCTTCTTTAGACTGTTAAAAATATTTTTACAAAAAAACATTTAAAATAAAAAATAAGTCTTCATAATTTCACAAAAAGCTGGCAAATTTAATAAATAAAACTTTCTTAAATGTGGTCGGATATTCTTACATTATTTTTGAATGGTAAAATTTTTAATTGGTTTTTGCATAACAATTTTTAATTTACTCACAGAAAATGACTCAATCTTGCAGTTTTTAAGATTTACATTGAATTTATGAAAACCTAGACGCAAGATTACAGGTTTAGGTAAAGATTTCACTATGTTCCAATTAAATACATCAGCAATATCCTCAACTTGAAATCACACAAAGCTCCATTACGTTTGCGTCTTACAAATGACATAACAATATTAAAATTGTGGTAGTTGATGCGCTGATAACTTAACCGACATAATATTTGTCGTTTTGCGTATCAACAGTGTTAAATTTTTCTAAAACGAAAGCGACTTCTTCACCGTTATTAATTTCAAGCGGATAAGACACTGTTTTTTCGTTTTCCTCGGCCGAAGATTCGGAGGCACGTTGTTCATATTCGTCGTAATGACTTGTGAATTTCTCGAAATCTGTTGATTCATCAACTGAGTAGGCATCAAAGTCTGTTGTTTCCGTGTCGCTATGACATTTATTTTATTTTATTTTATTTATTTGGATAACCCACAGCTATAATTATCTTTTATATATATTACAACACAAATAACAAATAAGCCAATTACAGGTGTTCACAAGTAGCATCACAGTGAGTTAAAAAAGATTCTCGAACATAAAATGAATAGTAATTAAATGTAAATTCAAAAGAAAAGAAAAAATACTACGAATTATTTCGAAAGCAAACGCCGTACGTCCTTAAGATTATTTGCAAATAAATCTATGTTAAATGATTTATTTATTACGTTAAAATTATTAAAGGTTCGCCATAAATATGAATTTTGCCTATAATTAGATGAAACAAGAGGTATGTGGAGAAGAGGGTTGGTTATTTCTTAAAACTTTGGAAGGAACATTGATGGAAAGTTTGCATGGTAGTTCAGGACAGTTGCAGTTGCTTGCAATTGCTTGCAATCGCTGTGTGGTATAAAAACTTTCAATGAACAGAATAACTTCATTTTCATTTTCATTTTCAGAGTGTATTTCAGATTTTAAAATCTTATTTGTTAAATCTTTAGCAAAAAATCTGATTTATGGGCCAGTTTGAACAAAACATCCCGTTACCTCGTTTAAAATCATGTTTTTGCCATTTACTTCATTTTATTTTATATTTTCTACTTAGTTTTTTTCTACTTTCTTGGATAATGTTTTTTCAATGTAGTATGTAGCGACAACCCTAGACGTCGGCTGTCAACTGTCAACTGTCAAAACACTAGCTAAATAAATCTAAGACAATTTTGACCACTTAAATATATATTGTGTTCGTTCAAATAAATTTACAGAAATACGTTATATAGCGTCTTTATTATGTATGCAATGAAATATGTAAAACTTACTTGCCTCCTTTCAACACAAACTCCGCAACAACCAAAGTTTTGACAATATTTGTAGATAGACACAAACAGACCTTCAAGTTTAACTTCAAATTTCAAGTGATCAACTGAAGCTGGCGGTAAATTAAATATTTAGTTTTGCCATGGAACTATCAAAATACACTTACCGAATGTAATTTTCATGATACCAGTAACTTTTCTTACTTAAAACTTGATTTTGTTAAGGATTTCGGCAGTGGGCAAAATTGTCACGTTTGACGGTACCTATATACTAACACAAACGAAATTTGTAAGATTATTTGATTCGCGACAAGCACTGCCCATTAACATAATATATACATATAAAACATTCAAACGCACTGTAGGTTCTTCTCGCGTGCGCGTGTAAGAATAGTTTAAGTCATATATCCATAATATAATCGGCAAGTCGTGTTTTGGTAATACTGCACAAAAATATGATGATTCTCCTTCAACGAAATAGTTTCCGATATCCAACACACGTAAGTATACATAACTATCGATAGCGCTTTGTGAAGTATTTATCAAACAGAAAATTCCAGCGCCAAACTATAAACACAGAACATACCTATTTCCTACACTGGGAATTCTTTTTACGCAGTTTCGAAATAACACGATTCAAAAAACATATTTTTATTTGAACTTTTGTTAAAATCCAGTAAACCCAAAAATTCTGATTGAAATATGATACGAGGCTCTGAATATTTCACGAGATCAAAGTGATGCCATACCAAATGTGAGTAAACGAGTTCGCCGGTGGTCATAATTTTTGTTACGTTTTTAAGTATTTTGTTGTCATGCTTTGTTTTTTTTTAAAAAAGGTTTTTTTCAAATCCAGGATGTATTTTCTTACGAGGAATCTTATCCACCATTGTCTTTTTTTCCTATACTTTTTATACACTATATTGCGTGAAACGTAGCCACTGTGTAAAAAGAGATTCCGGCAAACTTACACTACAACTACCTAATACCTGCCTACAATACAATATTGGAGATAAACTAATTAAGAATGATAACTTTTTATGTCGAATTAATAATATCTTTTTAGCTCTTTTCGAAAAAAGCAATATTACAACAATTAATAATTATACAATAAAAAATTTAGATTACGATAATATTTTGAGTTTGTCCAAATTTTTGTAGACAAGGACTGGATTCAACTCCCTGGGAAGCTGTTTATATTAACATATTACAAAACAGATGAAGAACATTTAAGAGAAGGTAATATAGAAGTCTAGGCATCTACAGGGCTTATGACCTGTCAATGGCTGGTTTAAGTGGCCATTTTACACACTGTGTAACATTCACCATTCTTTGCATTCGTTCCCTAGTATGTAGGTGAAATAATTCAATTCGATGAATCTCACCCGCATAAATAAAGGTTTCAGCTCTTTAACTTCACAAACATCAACAGATGAAAGAATTGAAGGTATATAGATGTTTAAATATAGGCAGAATGGTGAATGTTACACAGTGTGTAAAGTGGCCACTTAAACCAGCCATTGACAGGTCATAAGCCCTGTAGATGCCCAGACTTCTATATTACCTTCTCTTAAATGTTCTTCATCTCTGTTGTAATATGTTGATTATTACGATAGTCATTTATTTTGAGTTTGATCAAGCAAATAAATCGTAAAAATCGGCATACCGATCACTTATAAATATTATCTACCATACTCGTAATTCGTCCTGAAATGTTAACTTTCTCTCAGAATGTATTTATTCCCCGTGCCGAAATCCCCAAATCTCCAACAGATAAAATTGAAATTAACGGGCTATGACGCAATTTCCATACCGACCTGATAAAACAGTATTTTTTAAATGGTGAATTTTGTCAATAAGATGTGCCCGGTTATAAAATATAATCTTTAAATTGTGATCACATTATTTCAAAAATTGATCGTTCACAATATGTAATATCCACCCTATTCCTTGACCAATATAGCTAACCTTCCTATAGTACAATTACATTACACGAATCGGCGGTCCGAGGTTCAATCCCCGCTGTGAAATAATTCGATTACTCTATTTTCTAACTAAATAGCTCCCAAAATTAAACTCCACAAATCAAATATTACCTAGGTACTCAAATGTTTTTGTAATAGTTGTTGCCGGTGCAAAAAACAAACAGCGTAATATAATTTAGGTACTTTGGGAATAAGTAATAATTATTGTTTATCAATTATTTTATAGTTTTCAATACTGTTCCCTCCAGCGAGGGAATCCCCAGTAGGAAGAAGAAGTCAATTACACGCAAATTAATAAGTATAGGCGTCGCTTCACGTCGCGTCGCGTCGTGGTCGCGTCGGCACCGTAATTATAGACAAAGAACTAAATTGAAAAAAAATAGTAGGTAATAAACACTCGACACAATACGAGAATATCGGAACGATATCACACACAACATTCAACGAGACGAGGACAGCCGGAGATTATACAATAAACGGATTAAACTACCAGACCAAACTAAACCACAAGCTCAGACAACCGTAGCAAAAGATGTTAAAAATATTATCAGAGTATGAATAAAAAAACAAAAATTGTATATTGTTAACCGAATGTAATAATCCGTAATATTATGATAAATATTAGGACCTGATTAAATCCCAACAAAGCGTGAGAGAAGAGGTTGGAGTGCGCCACGAGGCGGTGCATGCGCTCCATCGCCTCCGGGACGGAATTGGTGGGGTCCGTCAGGACCGTCTGCGCGAGGTCCTCCCACGCGCGGCCCGCGGCCGGAGGCTGCTCCAGGAAGCGGCGGAAGGTCTCGAAGAGAAGCTCCACGCCGCCGCGCTGCGCGGCCAGCTGCGCCCACAGCCAGGACTCGTCGCGCGGCTCGCGCTCCGCGGCGCGCGCGTGCGGGAAGGCCGCCTCCACGCGCGCGCAGAACGCCGCCAGCAGGCGCGCCAGCTCGCGGTCCGGCCCCGGCTCGCCGCCCTCGCGCACCTCCTGCCAGCGCGGGTCACGCACCTTGCCCCACAGGTCCCGCTCCGTGAGCATCGCGTCCCGCCGCAGCTGGCTCACCTCCGTCAGGCCGGGCGCGCGCGCCGCGTGCGCGCCCCACACGGCCCACAGCGCGCCCCACACCGCCCACAGCGCGCCCTTCATGCTCGCGGGACGGGGGTCACGGCGTCACGGGTCGCGCGATAACGGCTGCCGAATGAGGGTGACGCGCCGATCGCCTCGTCAAGTCATTTACCGTTGCGACGGCGACGAACGATAGGTACGAAGAAAGAATTCGCTTTCACCGCGACGCGCGCCTACCTGGGGGGATATTGTTATTGTCCCCTGCGAACTCGGAATGCACCCAGCTACGACACAATGCGCGATATTACAGTCAATGTAGTATATATGTGGGTATTGGGTATGCGATACGCGATACGAGGACGGTGCTCGGCGCAGTTCCCCCGCACACTGAACACGAATACTGAATAATAACAACAAACTGGCCAAGGCGACCCGAGCGCCGAATCAGTCGTCGATTACCGCTGGTGTCTGACAGCCCGACTCCGACTGACGACTTGCGACTTGCAACAGACGAATGACGAGTGACAGTGTAGTAATTACTGGTCCGCTGGCCCCCATACTCCGTCGTTCTGTCCCTACTACCTACTACCTACTAGCAACGAGTAGCACTCGCGACGAAACTACCTGGAAGCTACGTTGCCAGATAAAGTGTTAAGATGAAAATGATTGTAAACAAAACTAGTTCTGTGTTCTGTTTTGTTTCAAATTGTAAACAAAGACTGAACATTTGATTTGCCTAGAATGGTTTTCGCGGAACTCATTATTTTCTATAATATTCTGACGTCCTTCGATAGCGATAAATGAAAACACGGTTTTATTTTTTGTCATAATAAAATAATTAGAGAAACCTAACATAATAAACAATAATACAAATAATA
The DNA here is from genome assembly GCF_059751315.1 of Micrasema longulum. Lineage (NCBI taxonomy): Eukaryota > Metazoa > Arthropoda > Insecta > Trichoptera > Brachycentridae > Micrasema > Micrasema longulum. Next base: position 345,319 of record NW_028279350.1, read on the forward strand.
CCTAATAATGGATCATATTTACAGTGCATCTCTTTCAGATTCTTGGTATTTTCAAAATCTCGTTTGAAAATACCAAGAATCTAATAAGATGGGTAGTATTGTCATACAAATACACCAGCAAAAATATGTTATAAACTTATTTATTTGTCATTTGCATTAAAATTGGGCCTTTCTTATAAACCAGGTATAAAGTTAGGCCTGGGGATGATGCTAGAATAATGATGGGATTGCCATACTTATTATACGGTGTATCCATACCGTACCCATAATATGTTAATCTATCCTTTATTTATTTTATTTTGGTAGTAATAATGTTTTTTTTTTAAATTAATATTTGCGTTATTATGATTTACCCAAAAATGAAAAATTTTGGGAACATTTTCTTAGTCGTAAATCGGTAATAAGTTGCTAAAGCGGGCGTGATGAATGTTTTCATATTTGAAAACATTTGACTTATATTACTTGTTTGAGCCTCTGACCTCCCGATCCGGAGTCCATGACGCTACTTACGCCACTCACGGGAACATGACCGGAGTAAAAGGACAAATTATTTGCGTCGCTTAAACCAGCCTTGCTTGCTTGTTTCTTAAATGCTTGGTCTTACTTTGCAAGCTTTGGAGCATTGGTATACGGGGGAATCTGTATCGTTGGATATGTTCCTAATATGTTAATTCATCATTTAAACCAATCCTATCAGGTGTCCCTCAAGGTTCGCATCTTAAACCCTTATTTTTTATTATTTATATCAATGATATAAGTTTATGCATTCAAAACTCATTTTTTTTGCTATACGCTGATGACAATAAAGTATTTAAAATAGTGTCTTCAATAAATGATTGCGAAGTTCTTTAAGCTGTCTTAGATAGAATATGTTGCTATTGCAAGGACAATCAGTTATTATTGAATTCTGATAAATATCTTGTCATGTCATTTACTCAAAAAAAAAAAAAAAAACTATTTGACTACAAACTATCTGGGAAAATTGTCAATCGTTCAATGAAAGCGAGAGATTTGGGTGTACTGATGGATGATAAGCTTTTATTTAGAGATCACATAAATACAATAGTGGATAAGGCGTACAGACTTCTAGGGTTTATCTTACGAATCTCCGAGCCATTCTCATCACCAAATACACTCAAACTTCTTTACTATACTTATGTGCGTAGTCAACTCGAATTCGCTTCATTAGTATGGTCCCTTCAGTATAATGTATATATTAATCAAATTGAGAACATTCAAAAGAAATTTATAAGGAGCCTGGAATATCGTTTTGGCAACATTGGAAATGATTACGGCGCATCTTTGATTAATTTTAATATTGAATCACTACGAAAAATGCGCCTTACATGTGATTTAATTTTTCTTTTAAAAATTCTAAATAATATGGTTGATTCGAGGTATCTTTTACAAAATATTGGTTTCCGTTGTCCTCTTCGCTATACCAGATTAAATTCCTTTTTATATGCACCAACTTATAAAAACAATTATACCTCGAATTCATTCATTAGACGTACCTGTAGAAATTATAATGGACTCAGTATTGATATAGACATTTTTAACGGCACGTTGCATTTATACAGAAAATTTCTTCATGGGGTCGATTATTTGGGATAGTTGCTGAATTTGCATCTTGAGTGGTTTGTGGCATGTATATGTGGCGCATGTAATGTATATGTTTGTGAATGTTTTATTTGTGCGTTCATGTGTGTGTGCGTGGATGGCTCGGAGTGTGCATTCAGTATTTTAATTTATTACCTCCATGGAAAACGCAAATGTTAACAATTATTATTTTCTTACTTGAAATTCTTATTTATTACATTTTTTTGTCACATTTAATGTTTATATCTTTTGCATAATTTATGAAAACTTAATTGGTCTTTTTATGTTGAAAAATGTTATTTTTAATACTTATTATGTATGACTGTATGTTTTCTGAATAAAATAAAAATAAAAAATTTAAATGCCTAGATTTCCATATTTGTATACTTTCATTTTATGTTTATTTTCTATCGTTTGAAAGAAGAGAGGAGGCAAGGCTGATCTGGGGCAACTCCGTATGGATCCGAGGACGAAAAGATTTTTTAAGACCGAGTTAGCAAAAAACTTTTTCATTTCATATGTTCCATATCATTATTATTGAAATATTGTATTTTTTTACAAGTGGCAAGGAATTATACGGAGTGGCTTTTCTAGGGTAAACTTTTTTCTTATTTTTGGCATTGTACTTAGTTATATATAGAATACTATAATTGGCCTATAATTTTGGTTTATTTGTAAAAAAAATATTTTTTGTTACGATGGCTGTTTTAACAAATTAATAAATTAATGTTCACTCTTCTAGAATGTTCTCCGTGTCTGTTATAACATGTAAATCTTAACTTCCTACGGAGTGAAAACCAATCCTTGTCTACAAAAATTTGGACAAACTCAAAACATTGTATAAATATAATCACAATAAAAAATCCCAAACCTAATTGCAACACGCGCACAGTGTTAAGAGTGGCCTTGAATGGAATAGTTGGAATAAATTGTTTAAAAAAAGAATCATGAAAAAGCAAATAATATTGCAAAGCAAACCCTGACTTGTTATTTATCTGCGTCCGGGCGGATGAAGAATTCCGTTCTATGTGCGAAATATAACTAGAACCCTGGACTAGTGTTTTCGACTCGACGGCTGCCCTCGGGTAAAAATCCTGCATAAAGGAAATTGAGTGGAGATAAGTTCGCCTCGTCTTGTGGCGGTGAACGCGTTCGTCCACTATTCTCGAGGTCCTCGGTTCGATTCCTGGCAGGGTCCGGTTTACTAACAAGTTGATAACTTTGTTACTTAACATACCCTGTCGCCGTCCGAATCGGGAGAATTAGATTGAAGGGCAGTTTTCTGGACTGACACGTGAAGCGTGAGACTGATCACTTTACTTACATGCCCTACGCACCGCTGGGTGCGGAAGGGGAAATGATGACGAGGACGCGGTACGGAACCGCCAGTCAGGTAGTGCAATGAGCAATGAGTCACCGAGATAGAATACCTGATCATTTGAAAGTGTACAGTTAGTTAGTGGTAGGTGAGTAATAGGTAGTAGGATATCTACTCACGACTCACGACTCTAGGAATATTATTTGATGAAATATCCTCTAACACCTGCAACAATTCAGCCAAAAGATAATTTCCAAGAAGTAAAATGACTAACAATAATATTTGAGTGCTCGTATTAGTTACCGATTACCGAAACTGACTAATATTTAGAATACAAACTAGAGTTTCAATTATTATAAATAGAAACTATAAAAAATGTATATATGAAAATAGTAGGACCGGCCAGCCATCCAATAACACGTGTTCACTTAATTACACTAAAATAAAGCGACGACGGTTTTAACTATATAAAACAATATGTATACATTAAACTAAAACAAAATAAATATTAAACGAGTCATGGGTATAAATGTAGTATACACTATACACTGAAACCCCCTTTTACGCGGGCTATACGTTCCACACAGTACTAAAAAAAGGAACAGTGATAGATAGGTTTACTTTTGAATAAATCAATTCGGGATTTTTCTTCAGTGTAACAGACTTGCATTTAATAAAAGGTCAAAAATAAAATAATCAAATAATATAGACCTTAAACTAAGAATACTCCTAATCAAGACCTATATATGGAGTATCTTGATGTATGGCTGTGAGACATGGTGCCTATCCGAAAGAGATAAACCGAGACTAGAGGCTTTTGAGATGTGGTCCTATAGAATACTACTAGGAATTTCCTGGAGAGACCACATTACAAATGAGGAGGTTCTCCAAAGAATCGAAGGTGGAAGGCACCTGCTCAGCACCTTGTCCGAAAGGCGAACTAGATGGATCGGCCATGTAACACGTCAAGAAGGCCTCCTGCATGTCATAATGGACGCCCACGCCGAGAGTACCTGGAGGACCTATTAGAGGACGTGCGCTGCTCATCATATGTTGACTTTAAAAGAGCCGCACAAGACAGGGAGGAATGGAGGAGAAGAATGAATGTAATTGCTGCCAGCCAATCCCAGGATTGAGACCAGAGAAGAAGAACATGACAAAAAAAAGGTTAAAAAGATTATTTATTATCACTGTCTAATATTATACGCCACGTAAGTGAAAGAGCGATATAGCGCACTCCAATAACGAAAAGTATAATTATGTGTACCGTATTTTGCGGACAATAAGACGCACCTCAAAATGTATCTATCAATTTTCAGAAAAAAAAATGTTTTGGACGATAAGACGCATCGAGTTATAAGACGCACCCCAATTTTTGGTTGAATTTTTGTAGTAAAAAGTTTGCATTGGCCCATTTCACACGAATCGTTCCAACCCGCCCGGCGCAGTAAAAATAAGGCGAGTGGATATTTATTTATATCACCATTTTTCTATTTATTTATTCAGTTTCTACTCGCAAGTATAAACATTGCAAAAGGAAATCGAGTGGAGATAACTCGGCCTCATCGTTTACTAGTAAATACGTTTACCTGCCATTAAATTTATTTATTTATTTAATAAATCAAATAATATAATAAAACAATTATAAAACGACAAAGGTCCATCCACGCTATGTTACTTTATCAGGCCGGGTGGTGAACGGCCATGTATATATTTTTTAAATTTAATTTTTGGACCGTGTTATTTCGAAACCGTCTAAAACGAGATCCAACGTATTATACTACTAATCGAGTGTGACGTCGGGGTATGCTGTAGTGGCTGTACACGTGTAGGCGTGCACACTGTGCAGTCTGAACGCTCTCGAGTGCAGCAACCCGGGGAGAAGAGCGCACGGTGCACTGTCACCCCGCATCGGATACATCCGGTGCATTTAGGAAATCAATTAGGCGACGGTGGCTGGCGACGGTGACTTATGGCGGTCACTCGTGACGAGTTCGGTGTTCAGGGTCGAAGGAACTCTAAATCGTGCGAACAACCGAGTTGTGGTCCCGCGACTGGTGTCGCGGACTCATGGCTCATCAGTCCGAGGCTCGAAACCCGCTCCACAACTAGATTCCCACTTTAAAAGTTAATTATTTACAACTCGCTGAAAATGGCTCACAAAATTTAAATATTTAAGTAAATCATAGAAAGTAGATATTTATTTCTTTTTTTTTAACGAGTTTAAGACTACATTAAACTATAGATCGATAAGTTTAACACATCGCAACAGGGATGGAGGACATTTTAAAGTAGGGAATGTGGAAGTTTAGACAGTATAGGTATGTATTGTATATTACTCTTTTTTCTTCCAAATAAATTTACTTGTAAACGATAATAATATATATTAAAATGTAATTGATCAGCTTGGAACGAGGTATGTACTCTTGTAAGCTGGGCAAAGTTCCTAATAAATAATGAAAATACGGTAAAATGTATAAACAAATAAAATAAAAAATACAGTCATCCACTTGACTACCGTTCTAAGCAAAAAATCAGTATCTAGCAAAAATGCAAAAGTGTGTTTTTTACTCTTGATTACTTTAATTATATATCGAAAATATTACAAAAACCTGTTTAATATACGATAAAAAAGTACCAAATACATAAAAATAATTTTAAATTTCCTAAATTTCCTCAAAACTTTTTTAATGTCGGTTACTGCCTTTTTGCTCGGAACGGCAGTTTACGCAGTGCTACATTCACTATTCATCCATATTTGTTCGACTCTTCGATCTGCTGATTTTTGTGAAGTTAAAGAGCTAAAACCACGGAACAACAGATGGAAGAATTACTCAAATAAAATACCACCGGGTAGGTTATAGTCGTACTTGTACTTATTTAGTACAGCCACAACAGCAAGGCTCGTGTGCTCCATATTTCGATGTTATGATTTGTGTTGAAAACTGTTTTGCTGGTAATTTTCAAATCTTCATTAGCTAAAGCTGAATAGTGCGAAAGACCAGGGTTCGAAGGATATTATATAACGAAATTCGTTGCTGATATAATATTATATGTATCAATGATATTTATAATTAAGCGGGTGTTTTTGTTTTTACGATACATTCCCGCGTTCTTAACTGAAATTCCCCGGGCACCATAAAGCCGCGTATGTTGCGTGGACCGGAATGGAGATTCACCCGGACAGGGGAATAATAAATGCAACAACAGCATCTCTAGAGATTTTGGTTTGGTTCAGTCCAAACTTAGAAATAGGCTAGATGTTTAATTAACTTCTTCGATACCTCGGGACTGTAAACAAAGCTTTGCCTTTTACCGAAACGTGTCCTAAGAAAATTATATACCAATCCAGGAATTAAATTAAAGGACGAGGACTTTCGATTTCCTCCCTTCGGTACTGGTTCTAGGATAGCACTCGATCGTTTTATTGGTACTTCGCGTTATTTAATTGATCCGCGCACGTTATCTTCGATCGGCTTTGAATAGGGTTTTTCGTGTGTTGTTTGTTACGATATATAATGTCGTTTTCTTGACTTGCCATCGGGAAAGGATGAAGGCAGGGACTGTGGAACTCGAGGCAAGGGCCACCGGATTTCGAAGGATAAATTCACACTTTAATTGAATACCCTAAAAATTCATTTAATAGGAAAATATCCTTTATTAGACCAATTTTTAAGAACGGCGATTGATCTGATATCGCGGATTTTGACCCATTTCCAAGATTTCTCCTATTCCAAAAATATTTGAAGCTATTTACTAATAAAATAACTCCCGCTTTTAAGAATGTACTGATCGAGGAACAGCATGGATTTAGGACTGCTAAGTCGACAACTACAAATCTACTTTCATTCACTGATACAATTTTAGAGCATTTGAAAACAATCGGCAAGTTGATGTACTCTATACTGACTTTTCTAAGGCCTTCGACAAAGTCGATCATAAAATTCTATACTCTAAATTTTATGCTCTTGGCATTAGAGACCCGTTCCTGTCGTTTCTAAAATCCTATCTCTCCCAAAGAAAACAAAGTGTCATGATTGATAATTTCCCCCAAATAGTTTTATGGTTACATCAGGTGTATCGCAAGGTGCTCATTTAGCCCCCCCTTCTTTTTAATTTATTTGTTAATGATGTTGTCAATGCGTTCTTTACCAGAATTTTTTGGCCTTTTGCTGAGGATAATAAGATTCTTAAAGTAATTTCAAATGTTAGTCTTGTCTTGCTCTACAAAATGATATTGATTCTTTTCATGACTGGTGCAAAATAAATAACCTTGAATTAAATTTCAATAAATGCAAAACAATTTCTTACCGCTAATCTAAAAAAATATTATCTTCGATTATAAACTTAATGACCAAATTCTTTCCGTTGTAACTTCAATAAGAGATTTCGGGGTGGTTCTAGACAACAAACTAAATTTTAATGAACGCATTGACTATATCATTAACAAATTTCTTAAATTCTTTGGATTTGTTAATAGAGCTACATTCGATTTTGAAAACATATTAACTCTAAAAATACTTTAGGTACTGCTCATTGGTTCGTCCCATTCTTGAATACGCCTCCTTAATATGGTCTCCGTAGTATGTTACTCATATAAATTGCATCGAGTCAGTTCAGCATAAATTGTTAAAAAACATTGCGTACAAACTAGGAATCACAAGAGATCACTATAACTATACTGACATGGAAATTTTCCTGAATATATCCAGTCTCTCACAACGTCGATTTAATTCAGATTTAATTTGCATGTTTCAGATACTCAATAGTTTATTTGATGTCCCGACTATTCTCCAAGAAATATCTCTAATGTTCCTTCACGTAGACTCAGAAATAATGACATTCTGTTCCTCGGTCATCGTATGACTAATTATGGTTTCCATGCGCCTCTACCTAGAACGATTAGATTTGTAAATGAAAATCAAGATCTAAATTATTTTGATTGTAAATTGAGTTTTTTTTTACAAATAGGCTGAAGAAATATTCCCAATAAATTGACTGTATATTTGTTGAATTGACCTGAATTCCATAATGCCTGTATAATGTATTAACTTGTCTTTGCTTTTCTTTGTTGTATTCCTTTTATTTTTAGTTACTCTATTATTATTGTTTTACGTTATTTAATTTGTTTAAATTGGACATTTCCCGTAAATTTGTTAAATAAATAAATAAATACAAACAGATCAGAAACACTGGGTAATGAGAAGGCCGTAAAACTGGTGTTCCTCTAAATATTTCGATCAACACCTTGAAGCCAGACATACCGACTTGAATTGGGTTTGGGAGTTGGGAGGCATTCGTCACAGATCCTAAGGAAGATTCCTTGTCACCTGATAATGCAATACAATACCAACACAATATCAAAAGAGCGCGAATGTGCGATTGTTAAATTATTTCCAAACAGCACGAAAGTGCGGGAACCTTTTCCAAAAATGTAGGCTTCCAGGTTGTATTTTCTATTTATTCGTTGCTTGTGGGATCATTATCAAGTGGGGTAATTCCACCGATTGCAAAGGGTTATATTATTATCCTATTTTCGAACCCTGTGGAATACCTTCATGTACGAGACGCTCTCGCTGTAGTGATCGCCAGCGTCGCGTCACGGGGACCTGACAAGGCACCTCAAGAAGAATACGTACATTGTACACAGTGCGTGCATAATATCACGCGATACTGAGATGAATAGTTATAAATCCCATCACCGGACCAGAGTGTCTGGAATAAACATTATGACCAATTCAAATATGCAAATTCGCTGGTAATACGAGTACATTATACTAATGGTTGTTGGTGGTAACATCAGCCACCGGCCACCGGCCACCAGATACCGGAGCATGCAGATAAGACATTCCAACTGATACCGGAGTAATATAAAATGTATGTCAGTAATCTGAACAGTGAACACCATATTTTGGTTTCGCGGTTTGGTAGTGTTCGGGCTTTCGGTAATTTTTAGATTGTTTTCAAATAGGTTGATAACAACTATTCTAACATGCGGACGCATACAAATCGCGATAATTGAGAATGGCCACGATGAACAGGCCGGTTTTATGGTTTTATTAAATGGTGGTATTCATTTTCGAAGAATAACCGATAATACAAGACCAAAAACAGGAAGACCATATAGATAGCGGCGGTGACTAATAATGTTGTAGGAATTATAGTAATGAAATAGTATTGACGAACAGTCAAAACCACAGCCGTATTTAGGACCTGTCCATTGCTGAGTGCCGGGTGACGGGCGCGGGGCGCGGGTCTCTCATTATGGGGAGGATATCTAAGAATTACATATTTTTTATAGTTTTTTTTTTATAGTTATAAGTTTTATATAGATAGTTTTTTTAATGTTTCGACGTTCTTTATAACTATGTAAAAGAGGATTCGCACCACAAAACATTTTCAAACTTAGTATATTTATTGTATAGATTATGTTAATGGTCAGTGCTTGTCGTGAATCAAATAATCTTACAAATTTCGCTTGTGTTAGTATATAGGTACCGTCAAACATGACAATTTTGCCCAGCCATGACAATTTTGCCCACTGCCGAAATCCTTAACAAAATCAAGTTTTAAGTAAGAAAGGTTACTGGTATCATAAAAATTACATTCGGTAAGTATATTTTGATAGTTCCATGGCAAAACTAAATATTTAATTTACCGCCAGCTTCAGTTGATCACTTGAAATTTGAAGTTAAACTTAAAGGTCTGTTTTTGTATATCTATTGTTCCGGACGCGTAAAATCGAATAAATTAAAATAATACAATAATTAGAAAGGATCCCCGGTAAATGTATAGAACTGATGGCTGGGCTCTCAATAAAGATAAAATGGTCACTTTCGAGCCTGGCCTCAGTATTACCGGGGAAAAATAGCTAGGTTAAAATGAATAAAATGTATAAAAATATATTATGTAAATGTCATGTTGCGCGCGTCGCGGCTGCCGACGAAATGGCCCGTACGGGCATTGAGCGCCCGTATTTACGCCACCTGCGGCCGGCGGCATGTAGCGAGTGGCGGGGAAAGATTACCCCCACCACTCCGAGGCAGCCGGCGCGGGTGGGATGGCCGACTCACGGAGCCCGACGCGCACCGCTTTATAAGGCGGTCAAATGGAAATATTAAATCAGTTGAGTTCCTAACTCTGAACAGTTCACACGTGTTTTATTACGTTCTCCGTCCTGTTCGCCTTCCTGCACTTCGCTCTTCGCTCCGCTCTGCCTGCTGACTGCCTTCGCCTCTCTGCACCACTTGGACCGGGTGGAAAGTCCTTTTCAGGGCTATTGAGGTTGACTTGCGGTCGGCGCAGCTGTGCTCCTACCTTCCGACTTTGTCTTTGGCTCTGTCTGGGAGGGCGGCTTCCCACTTACGCCGGGAAGCTTGACTGCGGCAGACGCGGGTGACGAACCGGCGAAACTTTCATCGTGGTAACGCGTACGTTACATTTGGTCCTTCGGAGCTAAGGATCGTCGCCAGTGGTCTCCAGTCTACAACACACCTACAGCATGCCGGTCAACAGATCGCCTGTGTCGACGCGTTCGGGAACGCGTCGAGACGCCGGCACGGAGCACGAAGAGGAGCTTCAGGAGCCCCAACCGGGGTCTGTACGAGCACATCAGGAGGAGCCCCAGCCAGGGCCTTCACACGACTGCCAGGAGGAGCCTCATCAAGGACTTCTGGAGGAACAAAAGGACTCGGACGAGGGATCCGCACCCTCGGAGCGGTCCATCTCATCGGCGACATTTCGCCGACAGATGGAGGAACGCGAGGCGCATCACGAGAGGCAGGTGAGCAGCCTCAACGAGATCATCGCCGCGCTGAAGGCCGCCAACGCGAGAGAGGACGCCAGACGAGACATGGCAACCCCCCTCACGCCCACCATCGAGAGGGACCTCACATCGCACGGGACGTCGGAACCGGCTCACAAGCCGCTGCCGCTGACGTCAGACGCGTCTAGGACCGACGCAGCCCTCAGTACGAGGGAGGCTGCCGCCGCACGCCACGCCGCACGCTACGCCGCTGATCCGGAGGATACCGGAGCGGCGTACATCCAGCAGCCGAGCCACTACGACAGCAGCCGGGCGAGAGACGGGGCCGCTTGGAAGCGCCCTGTCACCGACGCGGAAGCAGCCTTCAGCACAAGGGAGGCCGCCGCCGCACGCCACACCACACGCTACGCCGCTGATCCGGAGGACACCGGAGCGGCGTACATCCATCCACCGAGCCACTACGACAGCGGCCGGGTGAGAGACGGGGCCGCATGGAAGCGCCCTGTCGCCGACACGGAAGCAGCCTTCAGAGCAAGGGAGGCCGCCACCGCACGCTACGCCGCTGATCCGGAGGACACCGGAGCGGCGTACACACTTCCGCCGAGCCACTACGACAGCGGCCGGGTGAGAGACGGGGTGCCACGGAGGCACCCGGTCGCAGAGGCGGACTCCAGGACGAAGGAGGCCGCCAACACACGCTACGCCGCTGATCCGGAGGACACCGGAGCGGCGTACACATTTCCGCCGAGCCACTACGACAGCGGCCGGGTGAGAGACGGGGTGCCACGGAGGCACCCGGTCGCAGAGACGGACTCCAGGATGAAGGAGCCCGCCAACACACGCTACGCCGCTGAGCCGGCCTACGCCGGAGCGACAAACGCACATTTACAAGGCCGCTACAATGAGCGGCATCGGGACAATGAGGCGCCACCCGCACACAGCCGAAGGGAGGACGCCGACGTACGCTACGCCGCCGGGCCAGGCGAGCCCGTAGCGGCACGTACTATACCACTGGGGGGCTACGAGTTTCGTGACCCGGTGAGCGCGTGGGTACAAGAGGGGCTACCCACGGAATACATGCCGCCGGGTGCCACCGGCGAGCCTGTGACGAAATACAGACAGCCGCCGGAGTGGCACACGTTCATGGCGAGGCAAACCGGCGCTAGGGATCTACCGCAATTCTCCGGCGACCCGCTAGAATGGCGAATATTTAAGGCGCAATTTGATCAATCGACACAGATGTGCTCCCTTACAAACGCGGAGAACATTCTCCGTCTGCAACGAGCCCTCACAGGACGGGCCAAGGCCACAGTGTCGTCTTTGCTGGTAGATCCCCGAAATGTGCCGGACATTGTGAAGATGTTAGAGGCCGCCTTTGGACACCCGGAGATCGTCGTGGACAGAGTACTGGAGCGGATAAGAAAACTCCCTAAACTGGCCGACAACGCATCCCTGGAGGCCCTGACGGACTACGCGGTCGCGATAAGAAACTTCGTATCGACCGTAGAGGGCCTCGATGGAAGCCACCTCTCCTCCCCGAAGCTTCTGTCCGAGATGACTCAGAAGCTGCCACGAGTCGAGAGGATGATGTGGATTATGTCACGAGCGGATACCGTGAGAAAAGCTACCCCCAGGGATCTGGCACTGTGGCTAGCGAGACTGACCGGTGCAATACCGAATGCGGGTTGCATCGGGATCAGCACGGAACCCGCCCGAGTGGAGAAAAGGCGTACCCAAGAAAGGCACGTGTTTCTCACTCAGGACAAAAAATGCCTGTTCTGCGACATGAGTGGACACGCATTCGGACAATGCCGGAAGTTTCTCCGGAAAACGGTAGAGGAGAGGTGGACAATTGTGCGTGCCAAGTTCGTGTGCTACGGATGCCTAGAACCGGGACACAAAACGACCACCTGTGAAGCGGCGAAGTGCGACGAGTGCCACGGGCGGCATCATCGGTCACTACACCGCGAGAGAGTGGACAGTACGCCGAACGAGCAAGTCTTATTGACAAGGCGAACGGAAGTCCCAGTGACCTTCAAGGTAGTGCCAGTAACCTTGAAGGGCCCGCGTGGGTCAATGGAGATCCACGCACTACTAGACGAGGGTTCATCGGTAACTCTCCTCGAGGAGGATGTCGCCCGTGCAGTGGGCGCCACCGGGGCCTGCGAGGAGTTGAGACTCATCGGTGCCAGTGGGAACACGGACACGCTACAGTCACAGCGTGTATCCGTAATCCTCGTTAAAGGAAACAAAGAATTTGGTGTCCAGGCACAGACGGTGCGGGTCATGGATCTGCCGCACCGCAACCGAAAGAGCACCAAGACACACGGGCCAGGCATCAAGCCGAAGATGTTAATCGGTCTTGATTACGCCACCCTAATGGTATCTACAGGCCCGCCAGTCCTACAAGAGGACGGGCGGCTAACCATCGAGACGGCCCTAGGAGCCGTCACCTACGGCGGGGCTGTGCACCCCGCCTTTGAATTACCCCCAGACGGCCAGGGTGAAAGGGACTTAGCGGAACTGGTAAAGAAGAGCTTCGCCGTTGACTCGCTAGGTGTAACCACCCTGGAACGTTGCCGCGCCGCAGATGTGCGAGCGGCGGAGCTCATGAGCAGCTCAACCACACAACTACCATCCGGACGATGGGAGACCGGTTTACTGTGGGCGAAAGACGGGGATTCTTTGCCCTGCAACCGGCAAGCAGCCATGAAGCGGCTGCACTCCCTGGAAAATAAACTACGGAAGGATCCGATACTGGCGATCGCATATCGCGCCAAGATGGCGGACTACATTGAAAAGGGATACGCCGTCAAACTAAGCCGCGAGGAGGTAGACGCCCACCATTCGCGCAAATGGTACCTGCCCCACTTCGCGGTGACAAACCCCAACAAGCCTGGCAAGATAAGGGTCGTGTTCGACGCCGCCGCCCAGTTCCAGAGGACGGCGTTGAACGACCATCTACTGACGGGACCTGACCTGCTTTCATCCCTCCTCGGAAACGTGATCCGCTTCAGAGAGGGACGAGTAGCCATCGCGGCCGACATACGGGAGATGTTCCTGCGGATAAGAATCCGGGAAGCCGACCAGCAATCGCAGCGGTTCCTATGGCGGACGCAGGACGGGCAGGAGCCCGACACGTTTGTCTTCGCGTCCATGATGTTTGGAGCGAAGTGCTCACCCAGCAGCGCGCAATTCGTGCGAAACACAGTCGCACGAGCACACGCGAAAGAATTTCCCGCCGCAGCAGAGGCGATCGAGCACAATATGTACATGGATGACTACCTAGACGCCACAGACAGCGAAGAAACAGCTGCAAGCCTGGTACGAGATGTTACCCTCGTACTCGGCAATGGCGGGTTCCGGCTCACCGGGTGGGCTTCAAACAAACCAGATGTCCTGGAAGAAGTAAAGGCCGACGACCGGGCCAATACAGCAGTCACCATAGGGGAAGAAGTAATGACGGAGCGGGTCCTCGGGATCGTATGGGATCCCAAGAGCGACCTATTTATATTTCGGCACGGAGCCGAAAGTGCAGCCATCCCGGAGCGACCCACCAAGCGCGGCATGTTGAGCGCCGCCATGAGTATCTTCGACCCAGTAGGCTTCATTGCGTGCCTCACGATACGGGCGAAGATATTGCTGCAAGCCATCTGGAGGACAAACACAGGTTGGGACCAACCGCTGCAACCGGACCACGCCGAAAAGTGGTTGGAATGGCGCGACCTGCTGGCAGCGAACGGCTGTACAATACCGAGATGCTCGCTGCAAGGGCAGAAAGAACCCGTGACACTGCACGTGTTCTGCGACGCGTCAGAGCAGGCATGCTGCACAGTGGCATACTTTGTGGGGGCCGACACCACAAGTTTCGCAATGGCGAAGTGCAAGGTGGCCCCCCTAAAGCCTCTGTCAGTGCCTAGACTAGAACTCCAGGCAGCGCTACTAGCGGCAAGGATGGCCGCCACCATAAAAAAAGAGAGTCGAGCTCTCATCACCCAAACCGTGTTCTGGACGGACTCGAGCACGGTCCTGTGTTGGCTGCGAACCGACCCACTGCGGTACAGCACGTTCGTCGCAAACAGGCTGGGCGAGATTGACGAGCTCACAGACGTACGGGACTGGAAATGGGTCCCCACCAAGGACAACCCAGCCGACATAGGGACCCGCGACAAGGGCCCACCCGACCTTGCGAGGTCGGGACTATGGTTCGGAGGCCCCGGCTTCCTGAGAAAAGGGGAAGCCGACTGGCCGAAAGAGAAGAAGTTACTACAACAACCGGACGAGAAGACGCTGGAGCGGAAACAACCCCGCCACTTCGTGGGCCACATCAGACGGACGGAGGCCCTACCCCAGGTGCAGCGCTTCTCGTCGTGGACCCGACTCGTCAGGGCGACGGCATGGGTGCTGCGATTTCGCACGATGCCGCCGCCACGAGTCCCTACCGTCCCCAGGGGGGACCTTTGAACTTCACGCCTCAGAAACACGGGCCGCAGAAATCATGCTGCTGAAGCGGTCCCAGGAGACGGCTTTCGGAGAAGAGCTGGAGCTTTGGAGCTCCTGAGACGAAAGGCGCCTATCCCGCCGCACAGCCGCCTCCATGCAGCGGCACCCTTCCTAGACAAAGAGGGAGTCATCCGGATGGGAACGCGCATCCAAGCGGCACAGAGCTTCGCAGAGGACTGCAGCGCGCCGCCTATCATGGACGGGACCTGCCCATACACCCGGCTGCTGATCACGCACAGCCACCGGAAGGGTGGCCACCCGGGAGTCGAGAGGACGATCGCCGACCTGAGAGCCAGCTACCTCATCCTGCGACTCCGCGGGGCTGTGAGGAAGATAACACGATGGTGCCCGCTGTGTAAATGCTGCGCAGCCGGCCCCAACCCCCGCTGATGGGGCAACTGCCTGAGCCCGACTGGCCTTCAGGACGCCGCCGTTCACGCACTGCGGGCTTGACTTCTTCGGGCCGATGATGATCACCAACGGCCGAAGAAAAGAAAAGCGCTATGGGGCACTGTTCACCTGCCTCACCACACGCGCGATCCACCTGGAGCTAGCGTCGTCCCTCGAAAGCGACTCCGCCATAATGGCCATAAGAAGGATGGCCGCCCGCAGAGGCTGCCCACACGCGTTATACTCGGACAACGCTACCAACTTCAGGGAGCGGACAAAGAGCTGAAACAGGCCGTAGACGAGCTCCTGGCGGACCCAGAATGCTCGCCGAACTTACAGTTCGCAAAATTGAGTGGAAATTCATTCCGCCCTCATCACCTCATATGGGGAGCGTGGGAAAGACTCGTGAGATCTGTAAAACGAGCCCTCCACGCAACCCTCAACGAGCAGGCTCCAAGAGAGGAGACCCTCAAAACCATATTGGCTGAAGCAGAGTACACCGTGAACAATCACCCGCTCACGCATGTGTCAACCAAGCCCAACGACGAAGCACCGCTGACCCCGAACCACTTCTTGCTCGGGTCAGCCAATACACAGCCAACTCTGGCATATTATAACAAAAAGGAAGAAGGGCCTGCCTTCATAAGCAATGGAGGATCGCCCAGAAAATGGCCGACATGTTTTGGCGCCGATGGCTGAAGGAGTACCTTCCCACCTTGGCGCACAGGAAGAAATGGCGCGAGCCCGCGCCTCCAATACAGGTCGGGGACCTCGCGCTCATCATGGACCCAAATCTGCCGCGGAATTCTTGGCCTCGCGGCAGAGTCACCCGTGCAGAACCAGCAGCTGACGGACAAGTACGAGTCGTCGAGGTGCGGACCACCAACGGCACCTACACCAGACCAGCGGTGAAGATCGCCGTACTAATGAAGGAAGAGGAACAACGCGCCCAGCAGGAAAATAGTACAGACTAGCTGCACGGGGGGAGTGTTCCGGACGCGTAAAATCGAATAAATTAAAATAATACAATAATTAGAAAGGATCCCCGGTAAATGTATAGAACTGATGGCTGGGCTCTCAATAAAGATAAAATGGTCACTTTCGAGCCTGGCCTCAGTATTACCGGGGAAAAATAGCTAGTTAAAAATGAATAAAATGTATAAAAATATATTATGTAAATGTCATGTTGCGCGCGTCGCGGCTGCCGACGAAATGGCCCGTACGGGCATTGAGCGCCCGTATTTACGCCACCTGCGGCCGGCGGCATGTAGCGAGTGGCGGGGAAAGATTACCCCCACCACTCCGAGGCAGCCGGCGCGGGTGGGATGGCCGACTCACGGAGCCCGACGCGCACCGCTTTATAAGGCGGTCAAATGGAAATATTAAATCAGTTGAGTTCCTAACTCTGAACAGTTCACACGTGTTTTATTCCGTTCTCCGTCCTGTTCGCCTTCCTGCACTTCGCTCTTCGCTCCGCTCTGCCTGCTGACTGCCTTCGCCTCTCTGCACCACTTGGACCGGGTGGAAAGTCCTTTTCAGGGCTATTGAGGTTGACTTGCGGTCGGCGCAGCTGTGCTCCTACCTTCCGACTTTGTCTTTGGCTCTGTCTGGGAGGGCGGCTTCCCACTTACGCCGGGAAGCTTGACTGCGGCAGACGCGGGTGACGAACCGGCGAAACTTTCATCGTGGTAACGCGTACGTTACATCTATAAATAGCGTCAAAACTTTTTTTGTTGCGGAGTTTGTGTTGAAACGAGGCAAATAAGTTTTATAAATTTCATTGCATAAATAATAACAACGCAATAGAAAGTATTTTTGTATATCTATTTGAACAAACACAATAGGTATTTAAATGTGCAAAATTGCCTTAGATTTCTTAGCTAGTGTTTTGACAATTTTGCCCACGTCTAGGGTTGTCGCTACATACTACTTTGAAAAGACATTATCCAAGACAAAAACCAGATAACAGAAATTGAATACATCAGCTGACCCGAAAAAAAAGTACCTGCTGCTTAAACAAAGTAGAAAATATAAAATAAAATGAAGTAAGCGACAAAAACATGATTTTAAACGAGGTAACCGAATGTTTTGTTCAAACTATAAACCCATAAATCAATTTTTTGCCAAAGATTTGAGAAATAAAGTAAAAAAATCTGACGGGAGTTTCAATTCATATACACGCTGAAAATAACAAGTTAGTTATTCTGTTCATCAAAACTTTTTATACCACACAGCAATCGCATAACAATCCATCCGATTTTTCTCTGCCATCATCAAAAAATCAGGAAAACATTTTTTTTAAATCATAGCGACACGGACACAACAGACTCTGATGCCTACTAAGTTGATAAATTAAAACAGATTTCGAGACATTCATCATAAGTCATCACGACGAATATGAACAGCGTGCCTAGGAATCCTCGGCCGAGGAAAACGAAAAAACAGTGTCTGATCCGCTTGAAATTAATAACGGTAAAGAAGGCGACAATGAATCTACGACTATGAATCGTGCATATTGCCGGTGGCAACATACGGACTAGAAACCGCGTCTATAACACAAGAAAGTAGCCAGAAATTAAAATGCACGCAACGATCCATGGGAAGACAGATGCTTGGTGTATGTCTAAGAGACGGAATAAGAAATGAAGAAATAAGGCGCCGAACCGGAGTCGTGGATATCATGGATCGTGCAGCGAAATTGAAATGGCAGTGGGCAGGACACTTGGCGAGACAAAATGATGGCAGGTGGACACCCATAATAATAAAATGGAGACCATGGGAAAACAAAAGAAGTGTTGGAAGGCCACAGAAAAGATGGGTCGACGACATTGCCTCTATTGCCGGTAAAACGTGGATGATGAAAACGGGTGATAGGAAGGAATGGAGACGTTTGGAAGAGGCCTTTATCCAGCAGTGGAGAGAATAAGGCTGCAGAAGAAAAGAAGGCGCTTCCGTTTTAGTAAAGTTTAACACTGTTGATACGCAAAACGACAAATATTATGTTGGTTAAGTTGTCAGCGCATCAACAACCACCATTTTAGTATTGTTATGTCATTTGTAAGACGCAAACGTAATGGTACTTTGTGTGGCCTCAAGTTGAGGATATTGCTGATGTTTTTAATTGGAACATAGTGAAATCTTTGCCTGAACCTCTCATCTTTTTCTCAAGGTTTTTATAAATTCAATGTAAACCTTAAAAACTGCAAGATTCGGTCGTTTTCTGTGAGTAAATTAAAAATGGTTATGCTTAAACAAACCTTTTAAAAACAATTTAAACAATTTTTTTTAATGTAAGAATATTCGACCATATTTAGGAAAGTTTTATTTTATTGAATTTGCAACTTTTTTGTGAAATTATGAAAACATATTTTTAATGTTTTTTGTATAAATATTTTTAACAGTCTGAAGAAGAGCTTTAAACAAAGAATTTATTGAAATAAAATACAATTTCAAAAGATATGTAATCTAGCAAATAATTGCATTGCTGTAGTAAATTAAAAATAAAGATTTTTTTGTTTTCTGCATACACATTTAAAAAAAATCGTTTTGAGAGCTTGCCCCTTTAATTACGAAAATCGCATCAGAACTGAAATTGTTTGTAAAAAAACTTGTAAAAGCGATCTATAATTTATTGGCTTATGCATAGTCAAACACAAAAAATTAAAATGATAAGAGATTAAATCCTTTTGTTTTTGTTTAAAATCCAATTATGTGCCAACCCTGGCACACAAATCCGCATTGTATAGAAAAATTGAAGAAATAGTTGACAATGTTGCCCACCTGTTTTTTGCATTGATTTTATAATGGTGATGCCTCAATAATGCTATTGTTTAAACATAAACTTCAAACGGGTATCCTCCAATTTAATTTTTTAATTTTCTTCAACAAAGTTTGATAAACTGCCCTCAATAGGGCATCCAGGACGGGGGGTCGTCTTCAAACAACTCTCCTTACTCGGTATTTCTTTCAGATTTACTCACTTATTAAGGTGTAACTTGGAAACTAATTACTCACTTATGTCAATACTTATTGGGTGCTTGTGCTCAGTGGCGGTATTTCCATAGAAGCCCATAAGCCGGGCTTGCCTATTAATTTTATTTCAAAATTACCAAATCTGGACCAAACGCTTAAAAATAATTTATTTCGTTGTTTAAATTTCGCGCCAAATGAGAATTAGAGATCTGTTCGACGTTGGTACTGTACGCATCCCGAGATCCGAACCGTATGAAATCCGTGTGCGCGAACGACACTATGTCTTCTTATCTCACTCTCGCACGTGGGGTTCTAATGGGGCTTATTTCACGGTGCAATTCGCATGTAAACAAACAGTAAACTCATAAAATGTTTGTCTGTATATGTTGAGTTTTATATGGGAATCTGAAGCCAGCTTCTTTAAGGTAAAGTTGGCAGAGAGCGTATCTTGTATTTCGTATCGAACAAACTTTACGATTGTTTATTATGCTCTTTTTTGCGGAATTTGATAATTTTAAACGGTTATTTTTATCTTCATTGATTAAAGACCCGTACTGGTTAAGATTTATGATAATTTACTTCATTTTGTGCAAACGTCATATATAAAAAGAATTCGGAGATGGCCGACGTTTCTTTTTATTTGCCTATCTACTATCCTTTTCCTTTTCCAATATTCTATATCAATTATAATTTATCTTTATTATATTTATGTATCTATGGGTTCCGATGACTATTATTCAACTCTACGCATGCTATATTTTATAATGTTACTTATTGGTAATGGTTGATATCTAAGGAATTACTTTATATAAAATAATATTGTGTTTTCTTTATTTCGTTTATTTAAACGAACTCAGAAAGATTATCCTATGCATATTTTTATAAAATATTGTTATTCGTCATAATATACGTTTTGGATGCTTTGTAGACTGTACAACTGTAGTGAAGAAAGCATACATCATGTTTTCACAAAAGTGAATTCATCATCATTCATTTTCCGCACCTAATGGTGCATAGAGCACTGCAATCGCAGTATATCTTAATCTTTTTTGCTACATGAGGTAAGATGATCAGTCTTACGCTTCAAGTACCAGTCCAGGGACTATGACACATTCTAGTGTAAAAAACACCTTTTTAAATAAATATTTCAAATCAACCATGTCGGGAATTGAACCCGAGACCGTTTGCATGGCAGGCAAATGCGCTGACCACTATACTATGAGGCCGTCAGGGAATACACCACATGTGGATTTAAAAATATATATATGGGCTTGCCTTACTCGTAAACCCTAGGCACGCTACTGCTTGTGCTAGTGATGAGTCACACTATTAACTCATGTATAGCAGTGGAAGTGAAGCGTCGCAAACTAAGCGAGTTTGGTAAAAGCTCCCGGTAGGCATCCGCAGTCAATTGATCGAATAGCCCACGGGCCAGTCGACAGAGCGCCTCGTGATAGCCTCCGCTACATGATAATAATGTAAGATCTTACCTTCAAAGCGTTGGTGAGCAGACCGAGGATGCCGCGGTCCAGCAGGCCGACGGCGGACGGGTCGGGAGCCACGAGCACGTGGATTCTCTCCAGCAGGCCGGGGATGGCCCCGGGCTCGTGGGACACGCACCACTGGGCGAAGTTCTCCAGGGTCAGGCGCTCCACGGAGTCCTTGTTGGCGGAGTACTGGCGCATGCCCGCCTCCGCGGAACCGACGCGGGCTGTCAGGTCCGCCAACTCGTGCAGCCGTAATTCCAGCCTACAAAGAGACCGGTTCCATACCACTAATTAGATCCGGACACGTGCAGTTTGCTCTTTTATTTTTCTAAAATTTTATTTATCAAAAGAAAACAACAGCCATTACAACAACAAAAAAATATTTGCAAATAAACCAAAATTATAGGCCAATTATAGTTTTCTATACATTACTAAATACAATGTCAAAAAAATAAGAAAAAAGTGTACATTGAAATAGCCACTCCACATCATTCCACACGTAAAAAATAAATAAAATTTTAAAATAATAAAAAAAATTAAAGAATCTTTTTTTGTTTACTCGGACTTAAAAATCCTTTCGCCGGCGGATCCATACGGAGTAATACGGAGCTATCAGTCTTACCCTTTTTCTTCTTTCAAACAAGAGAAAATAATTACAATATTAAAGTGTACAAAAAAAAAAAATTTTATCTAGGTGCTAGATTAAATTATAATTATTTTTTTTATTAGGGTTCTAGCATCTTCTTTAAATTTGTTTAAAGTGAGGGAATATATTATATCTATTTCAGCAAAAAAACGTGTTATAATTATTTAGAATTCTTTTGTAACGATGTGAGGTTTTTTGACTTTATCACCATCACCATTCTCTTTCCGCGCACGACGGTCCATAGGGCACTGAATCAGTAACTCAAATGCAGCGTATTTCGGTCATTTCATGTTTTGTTTTCTGTTATTGCTCCTGACTACAAAAATAAATAAATAATTGACAAAGGAGGAAATAAATGAACAAATATTATACCTATTCGAAATGATCCTTTAAGGCTATTCACCGCTATGAATGAATTGTTGTCTCGGCCTACTGCTGTGGCGAGTGGTGGCGAGAGTGGATGACTAGATGGGTACCGATTCGGCATTAAAATAAACGGTCCCGATAAAGAAATTCCAGCTCGGGAAATACGGTTTGGAGAATAAAGTAAAGGGGCGTCACCGTCACCTGGTAGATTGGGGGATGTGCGTGAGGACGGCGGAGAGCGAGGCCGCGGTGGACGTGTGTATGAGACTCTCCAGGCTGCTCATGTTGCGCGCCAGCTGGGCTATCTCCCCCAGCAGCCGCTTCTCGCGCGGCATGTTCAGCTCTTCGCCGCCCAGCAGCTTCCAGTTGGAGAACACGCCCTGGCCGACCTCCTTCGTCAGCTTCAGGACGTCCACGATGTCTTCCAGCAGCGGGTGCGCCGGCAGAGGGGCCCGGGCGGCCAGGAAGACCGCGACGAGCCAGCAGCGGGGAGACGGAAACATGCCGGAGAGCGGAGACTGCCGCACTGCGAATTGCAAACTGCACGAGATATCTGTAGTCTGTGAACTACACTTCGACCGCTCGATTCTCGAATGGCATAAATCATCTAGATCTAGACCCGAGGGCTGCTCAAATTAATCGTTTATCGTCCTCTTTTCCCGAATCAGAATCCTGTTTTTACTTGCTCCAGCGAAATCACGAAGATATGTAGTTCATTCTCCCGTCACCGCTTTCACTACGCGGCTCTCAAACGGTTCTGTTTAGTGTTTTCTGTTTTGCAAGTTACAAGGTTGCATTGGTTTATGAGTTGAGTGAAAATTGGTTCCTTCCGTAGATACGGGTAAACAGAAACAGTTTTTGTTTGGATCTTGTATCTCTCTCGATCTCACATTAACGCCGACTCAAACAAAACGACAAACATGCGATAGACAGCTCCCTCTTCTATTTATAAAAGTGGCTCTACACGCTAGCCAGTACATTGGCAGATCCGTCTTCTGTCGGGTTTTCAACGCAGATCAATGGGGCTGGCTGAACGCTCATCAACGCGTCCACACGTTGGCCCAGCTTTTAATATGCTACGAACTGCCGGAGGTTGCACGCGAACTTTTGTGCGCTTTTGACGTTCGCAAATCGGCCCGCACTGACAGACAGATACTGAACGACTCACCTGGACGGTTAAACTATTTCATCGCCAATACGCGCGCAAGCGTACTCGCCAATGTATTGGCCAGCGTGTAGATCCACTTTAAGCTCTTAGATGTCAGCTGTCAGACTGGGCTATGTATTTCCAACTGCCGCCAAATAAAACACTACCTTTTCGTCTCTATCACATTGAATGAACGTTAAAGTGAACGGGCTAAAATACTTCTTCAGCTTCGTTTACATTCACGAAGGATGTCATTAAAACAAATTTAACATTTATTTAACGGACACCCCGCGAAAATTACGTCCATTTAAAAAACGGATTTTTGAAAAATTAGGAACTGTTTACCGCCGCACGCTGCCAAAAAATGAAAGAAATGCTCTATTCGTCACCACCATCTTCCCTTATATAGGCCTAATGATGCATAGGGCACTGAATCGGTACCGGAATCGTAACGTATTTCGATCGGGTATTGTATTATGGGTTTAAAAATCTAAATTGCAAAAACCCATGTACTGTGTAACACTTTATGCCTCGATGCCCTAAATCCCGTGACTCTGTCGAACCGAGTCAGCGGAAGGGTCGAGAGTTTCAAATATCTGGGAATATATGATATGGAAAATGGCAGCTTTCAAAAAGAACTGGGAGTGCGGCTAGGGATAGCAGGCACCACATTCAATAGTACGAAGGCTGTATAGAGATCGGATATTTACTCAGTGAAAACCAAATGCCGCCTATATAACGCCTGCATAACACCTGTTCTCCTCTATGGATGCGAATCGTGGCACCTCACTAGGGCCCAAAGCAGCGAAATTCTGAGTTTTGAGAATAGGTGTCTCAGAAGAATATTAGGTGTGCGGTGGTTTGACTTTGTGAGGAATAAAGTAATAAGAGAACGGACGCAGCAAACTCCGGTGACAACTGTCATCAAGCGGAGGCGATACGGTTGGCTCGGCCATGTGCTGCAGATGCCTCCTGAGAGCCTAAACCACGCTCGCCTACTTTACAAGGCATCAGGTTCTCGACGTCCTGGACGTCCACTACTGACTGTATGTCGGCAGTTCATGTCAGAACTACGGGACGCGAGCCTGACTCGGGAGGATGCACAAGAGCTGGCAGCCGACAGAGGTGCTTGGAGGATCTTTGTGGACACCATATGCTCCAACTAGGGAGCGGACATGGAATAATAATTACTACACACACGACGGCAAGATGATCCTGCCCGTCTTACATTTCAGATGCCAGTCCAGGGAGTATTCAGCAGAGAATATTCCAATATAAAAACAGCTTTTGAAATAAATGTTTCATGTCGACCTTGTCAGGAATCGAACCCTATACCTATATGTTCTATACCTATACCCACCGACCTATTCTACAAAAGATAATATAAAATCGAGTGATTTGTTTTCCGTGTTTCAATAATAAAAAACAAATATTATATTTCATGTACTTATTCATTTGAATTAAAAGATAAAGTAAATAATCTTTACATGCTCTCAATAATAAATAAATTATTTATGCAATTAAAAAGGTCCGAGTGTTTAAAATTTTTAGAAATTAAATGTAAATCAGTTTAAAATTTATATTTTAACTTTGTGGTTATTCATTATAATAAAATAAATATAAACAACTTTGATTTTAACCACTTATTTATTTTTTACTGACCGGTTTCAAAGCTACACAATGCATACTTGACTAAAGAATTCTCTCCTATTTTATTTTTACAGTGATTTCTAAATTATACATCGATACACATGGAACTAATAAGTGTTTTTGTCATGTTTTTTTTATTTATTTATTTATATATACGCCCAATAGGCATTTTTAAGGACATGTTGATATTAAATATAATATGGTGATTATCGATTATTGTTTTTTTTTTTATATTCACTCCTAAAAATAAAATTTACACCTTAAAATAAAATTACTCAAAAAAGTAAGAACCTAAATAAAAGCGTATATTTACAAGTTGTAGCAACTTTAGAGATAGTAACAAACAGTTCCAATGCCTGTGAATGTGGAGGCATTGGAGATCTAAATCACATTTTTTGTATGTCCTTAAATGACTGGGAGGCAAAAATTATTTGATTTTATTTATATATACGCCTAATGGGTATTTTTAAGGACATATTTATACATGGAAAATTATTATTAAAAATGTAGAAAGACTCAATGGGTATATAGTAGACTTTGTGGGATTGGAAGCGGGAAAGAAGTGTTTATAATTGAATTTGATTCAGTGATCGTTAGAAAGAAGACAAGTTGCTATCAAAGAAATCAAGACTGGTATGTTTGTTGGCAGACCTAAGAATTCTGGTCATAAGGGAATGAAAACCATAGTTAGTTCTATGGTTATCGGTATGAAAGAGTAAGTTTTGTCTGAGGTTTCTAGTAGGGATATTTAATTTTATTGAGCTCAGTAGTTCAGGCGCATTAAAGAGTGAGTTAAGAATTTTAAATAGGACTAGAAGGTCAGATTTAATTCGACGGTCTTGAAGAGAAGATATATTTAAGGTAGTTTCTAACTTATTATATGTATATTGGTCTCTTCTCTGGATAAGCTCAACCTCCAGCCCATCTTTCTCAAAAATCGATGTTGAACTGATTCAATATTCTTGATGTGAACATCATAATATGGAGACCAGATAGCAGAGGAATACTCTAAGTGCGGACAAACAGAACAGAAGAGAGTTTTAAGGGTATTGATATTTTTGAAGTCAGTTGTGCTTCTGTTAATAAATCCAAGGAGTTTTAAGGATTTATTAATAACATGTTCAACTTGAATTGTAAAAGAAATTTTAGTGTCCAGTATAATACCTAAATCTCGTATACTAGACACAGATGATAATATTACATTGTTTAGTGAGTAGTCGTATATGATTGGATTTCCCAGACGAAAAAATCTCATAACCTTGCACTTACTTAAGTTGAGATGTAGATTATTGGATGAGCACCAGGTGCTAAAAGACAGTAGATTAGATTATAATAGTGAGCAATCAGAAGGGCTGTCAATCTGTTTGAGAATTTTAGTGTCATCAGCAAACAGTTAAATTGATGAAGTAAGAAAAACATTTTTTAGATCATTGATGAATAGATAAATGTTGTTCTTTTAAAGATGGAAGTGTGAAGTGAGATGGATACGATATTTATAACTAGACAGGAATGGACTAAAGGAAATATTATTTATTCGGTTTTTTATTATTTTTTTCTTATTGCGAATCACTTTTTAACTTCTAAGACTTCCACGTTCTTCTAATTTTAATATTTTATTTTCAACATGAAGAACTTTTCATCCAGAGTCATTATTAAAATTATGATTATTGAAAGATAGTTTGCAAATTCAGAAAAAGGATTATTACTTAGGCACCTTAAGTGTTCTTTTACTCTAATATTAAAGTTTCTTTTAGTTTTTCCAATGTAGATTGAATCGCAATCATTACAATTTAATTTGTATGTGCCAGATTAATTATATTTATGGACTTTATCTTTGTGATTTTTTATCAATGTTATTGGTTCTTCCTATGCTATTGGTTGTGTAAAATTCAGGTTTAATATTAGATAATTGTTTAGAAAAATTGACATTTATAAAAAGAATCCGCCTCCGTTGTTTAGATGGAATAGTTTTATTTATTGCGGAAGTGGAATATTAGATCGAAATTTCTTCCAAAAGAGAGGAAAAACTTTTTTTGGAAGGGAATATGGAAGTCTAGGTATTTACAAGGCTTATGACCTGTCATTTGCTAGTTTAAGTGGCCACTTTACACACTGTGCAACATTCACCATTCCGTCTATGTTTAAGCATCCACATTTCCTTACCTCTTCCATCTGTTGACTTTTATGAAGTAAAAGAGCTGAAATCTTTACCATGTAGGTGAGATTCATCCGGCTGAACCAACTCACCTTCTAGGCAGCGCCTGAAAATAATTATCCTATTTTTATACTTCTTCTTTTACCGGTTTGTTAATTCAACAATGTTTTGAGTATTTCAAAATGTTTGCAGACTGGCTGAATTTTCTCCCTGGGAGTTATTAAGATCTAAATTTGTTGCTACAGAGTCCCTCTCTGTGGGGTCATAGTTTGTTATTGTTCCAAAAATAAATAAATAAAATGAATAAAAATGAACTACCTAGATATTCTAAAACTACAAAGACCTAACCTATCCAATGAAATCTCACAAAACAGAGGATACATTATAACGCGTACACTTCCTGCCTGATAGCAGGACGCAGGACACACTAGTAGATTTCTAGAATGTTCATTTTATCAGTCGTGCTCAATGTAATAACAATTATTTATTTATCTACCTACGTACTATGTAAATAAAGAGGTCTATTACAAATGAGTTTTTACGTGTTCTTAAACAGTATATTGTTTTTACTTCATAAATACAGGGGACTGTAAATATTATTTATTAAAAGATTATGGGGAAACAGGTGTACCACATTTAGTACGTTGAAAGCCCCACTTACTTACCCTGATCTGTTTAGAGATCTTGTAGCCTTTGTTCAGATCCACACATAGCAAAACCAAATTTTCAACTTTAATTAACAGTTAATTTTTTTGTTAAATATCTTTGTTTACAAGAGATTTCCGTTATTTAGAATTCACATTTAATTTTCAAGTAATTCAAATAGATTCAGAGTCAAAGAAGAAATCGTGTGTTAGAAATACCACATTGTAAAACAAGGCTCGCACAGAGACATGAATATTTAATAGGTCCAAAAATTTTTAATTCTTTTTTACTGATAATATTTCATTGATTCCAAACTTTCAAATTTTCCTTCTTTTAAAAAACACGCACTATCCTGGATTCAAACTAAAAATATGAACTCTTTTTTTATGATATATTTTGTTGCCCTTTAATAATAAGGAATATTTTTATGTTTTTTAAAATATTTTTTTATTTCCTTTTTTAATTACTATAAAAAAAAATACCATATAATCTTTTACAGAATATTTTATCTTCTCTTTCTTATATTACACAAAAATATTATAACTGTCTATTATTTATTATAGGAGCAAAAATTCATTAAAATTTTCTTGTATACCCACGAACAAGCCATGCCTTTATGGGATTGTTTGTTTACTATTTTTACCATTAATATGTATTTCATTGCTATGTAATTATGCTTTATTGTTTGAATACTCTGTTTTACCTCTTATGTATATTGTAAAAAAACAAAAATAAATAAATAAAAAAAATAAGTAAATAAAAAATAAAATAAAAAATGAAAAAATTCTTGCAATGCATCTTTCACCGTCAGTGCACCTCAGTATATACAGTCAATTTGTCGGTCACCCTCAATCTAATTTTCCCAACTCTGAAGGCGATAGTTCGTTAGTAGACTGGGAAAAATAGAGCCATCACCACCCCTTATACCTGCAGAGTAACCCTTAAGCCTTTTAACGACACCCTGATTCAGTCAGACATCTATAAAAAAAATCAAACCTATCAAGCCCAAAAGAAATTCATTATATTCCCAGAATCACCTTAATCAAGTTATTTATACACATTATTTACTTTGTCACAGAAAACCATCGAAGAGTTTTTAAAATTTATTTATTTTTATTTAACGCTTTATATACATATAAAATTTATATACATATAAGGGTGGGCATATTGCTTTAAGGCAATTTCTTCCTACCTACCCAAACCATTCAGTTTGAAAAATTACAAGTACATGGACATATTAAATCTTACAATTTTAAACAAAATTAAAAACAAAGATTAAGAAAAAAAAACATATCAAAATTAACACTATACTATGAAGAGGGGAGAGGGGAGAGGGGATAGGAAGGAAAGGAGGATAAATAAACAACTTAAATATTTAGATAGTGACATTTCAATCTTGACTTAAATGTAAATAAAGAAGGGGCGTCTCTAACATTAGTGGGTAGATTATTCAACAATCGGGCAGCTATTACTGTGAAAGAGGAGGCGAGGAAACTAGAGCGATGACAGGGTATTAATCCCGAGTGTCATGAAACGCCGGCATTCCTCCCAGCCCTGGGCCAAGTTAAGGGCAGTGCTTATCTTGTAGGAGACCACTCTCCTCGCTTTCCCTCAACTGTTCCTGTTTCTACCAGCTTTTTAATACTGGTCTAAAATGGGATAAAATATTTTTCTCCGTGTCGTGGAGATTTTTTAAACTTAGTAATAGTTCTTTGAGAATAGAGATACTTGTGCATCTTGCAAAGTTAAAACACTTTCATTACACTCATCTCAACAGAGACAAAGGAATTATTAGAGAATATGACCTATCATTGGCTGATTTAAGTGATCATTTTATACATTTAGCCACATTCACAATTTCACCTATGTTTGAACTCCCACATCTCTTCAATGCCCTAAACACAACGCCACAGATGTTACTCAAACCCAATACCCTAACACTATTCTAATGTGAAAGTTAGAATGCCAGCTGTTGATGTATTTGTGAAGTTCTATTTTGCAATACTGCTCATTAGGTGTGTGCAAATATTGCTACATTAGTAATCAAACATGTAGGTACCAGCGAGGAGCAGTGATTTCTTTTATGGGTAATCTACAAAAAAAATATACTTACATATAGGTATAATAACATATAAATGGCTATTTTTTCTGTGGTTCTGTGAACATTATCACGCTGCTTCAGCTGTTGAAAACAGAAGATTATTACCAATAATCTATCAAATCAACTCAAACAGTAATTCTCATTAACTTTGCGATATATGTAACTATATTCTACACTATTTTAATGCAACACTTGTATAAAAGTTTATTAAAATATACCACAATGATATTCAGAGGATATTATTTTCATTATTTATTTATTTTACAGAAACAAACAGTCAACAATGATATAATAACATAAAAAAGATACGGTTTAAAGACAGACCAGCGAAGGTTCTAAATAAAAATCATACATATTAAATTGTGGTACAACAAAAGGGTGTGTTTATGTGTATTTGTATGAGAGTAAGTGTATAGGTGTGTTTGTGTGTATGTGGGAGTAAGTGTTCAGGTGTGTGTAAGTGTGAGCATCATTAAATAGCAAGTGGGATCATATCGCAGGCAGAAAGAATCAGTCTTAATTTATTTTTAAATAAATTAAGGGGCGTGTTAAATATATCAATAGATGAAAAAAAAGCATAATAGTTGGAGGAAGAACGATAGAGGAAAGAGTGTTGTGCATAGTTAGTGCTACAGACTGGCAGATGGAAGGGACATTAAGATTAATTTT
The DNA here is from genome assembly GCF_059751315.1 of Micrasema longulum. Taxonomy (NCBI): domain Eukaryota; kingdom Metazoa; phylum Arthropoda; class Insecta; order Trichoptera; family Brachycentridae; genus Micrasema; species Micrasema longulum. Next base: position 375,732 of record NW_028279350.1, read on the forward strand.
GGAGAGTAGGTTAAAAGAGTCTACTTTATTATTTAATAATTAATATAAATAGCATAATTCAGATATAGTGCGTCTATTTTCAAGGGTAAAAAATCCATTTTGTTTAGCAGATTGGCTGTATGTGCAAAGCGTTTTATTGCTTTTATAATCTAGGTATTTTAAAAATTTTCATTGAACATTTTCAATCCTTTCTACTTTTGTTATGTATTGTGGGCTCTACACAACTAATGCAAACTCCAAGGTACTGCGTACAAAAGTGTTGTATAAAGTTTTCAATATGCTTGGTTTTTTAAAGGGTTTGGAAATTCTTAAAATGAAGCCCAGCATTTGGTAAGCTTTTTCAACAATAGAATTTATGTGAGACCCAAACAGCCTACTATCAAGAATAACTCCTTAGTCTCTAATCTCGCTACACCGTGATATGCAATTATCTTTGATCGTATAATTGTGCGTAAATTTGTTTTTCCTTTAAGTAAATGTCATTGAATAACATTTTTAGGTATTAATGTACAATTGATTTTTATTACAGTTATCAATTAGACAATCAAGATCTTCTTGGATATATCGTTGACATACTTTTGTGGATAGGTGCAACAAAAAGGATTTTTTCCATATACTGGGTAAAATGCCTTCTGTAAAAGATAAGTTATAAAGGTAAGATAGTGAATCAGAGAGTTCATCTGCACAGTTTATAGTAAAAGAGGATGGAATACTATCAGGACTATAGTTATTAGATGAGCAGAGGCTTTTAATTATTTTAAATATCAGATCAATATTGATTTCAATATGATGAAGGTCAATAGAAGTAATAGATTCAGTTTCAGGCAGTTTCTTATGATTGAAATGTCAACACAAAGCTCTGCATCGACTCCTTCCAAAAATGAATAATGCCAAAAAGGGCCATGTCGAGCACCACATGTCCTTAGTCAACTGTATAATATTAAAGAAAAATAGCCCTTAGGACATCATGTCTGAAATACTATTTTTCAAACAGACAGTTTTCAAAAAATATTTGTAATCTGCAAGCTTACTTAAGGATGAAATAACAGCAACAGAGTGGTACAAATTTAAATACAGTATACATATAACTATGAAGAAATAAGCTGAAGTAATCTGCTAGTTTCTTCATTCACTGGGAACGGGCTGGGCGCTCTTACGCATTTTACAACATTGGTCCTTTCAGATCCAAGCCACAAATTTATTTGATTTACTATCTACCTCTTTACATCAATGTTTTGTTTTATAATGAAATATTATAATATACCTACATAGTGTTCATATACCACTGATTTTCTCAAATTGAACAGTTCAGTATGCAAACGGTATAATATATAAATTGTTCGAATAAATAAAAAAAATACCTCAATATTACAAAGCCGGATCTATCGAAGTGTCGATATGTGTTTTCAGGAAGATAAAGAAAATTTAATGGTAATTTTAATTATCGTAGTAACAAGATTAAACTCGATTTTAGTATTTTGAGGGTTGGACGCTTTCTACATAACTATGCATGTCCAATTTATCTTCAAATGTATTAATTTCTAATCGTAATTGCCTTCTGGTCCTAGCTGTTATTTTCACTTCACCAGAATAGATTATATAATTGAGATAGCAATGTATCCCTCACTGGGAAGATCCGTGCTAAAGAAGATATTTTACAATTTTAGTTTTGTTTGATTTATTTTTTGTTTACACAAAGAATAGATTTAAAATAGACTTATCATAAATATATGTTGAGAAATAAATAGATGATGTTCAAGAAATCTTGGAGTCCGATCAAAGTTGCGAGATATTCGACGATCCATTTCAAGATGAACCTTATCTAAGCGAAGACACGGATGAAAAAAAAGAAACCAATAGACGCACAAAAAGAAAACGAAAAATGTCTGTCGAATTGAGAGAATCGTATAATGGAGATGAGGGAATAAAAAATGTAAAAAAAGTCAAGGTAAAAAAGAAAAGGATCAGTAAATATGTGAAGAAGAGAAAAGAATGGATCGATCAAATTCCAGTTTTTAAATCTGCAAAGTATGTTCAGCCGAGGTTGGATCGGAATTCGAATGAATGTCCCATTTGCAAAGAAAACTTTGTCGATTTCAAAGCACTTCAAAAGCATTACAACGTCCATTTCCACGACTATCTCTGCGATGTCTGCGGGAAAAAGTTTGGAGTGTATTCGACATACAAGAACCACTTAAACTTGCACAAAGGCAGGATTCCTTGTACTCATTGCCCAGACGTTCTCCAGTCACAATAATTTATCTCAGCACATCAAAGTGGTGCACCTGCGACAGGCCCCTCCATACAAAAAATAATCGATTTTAAATTGAAATATATTGTTACAAATCTCGAGAAAGTGCAGTTAACTTTCAAGACGTCTCTGTTGATATACACGGATCAAGTCGGCAAGCCCCTTATGAAAGAATGTAGCGATAGCATTTGCACGAAAAGCCCCGGCATACAAAAGGACGCCAACGTCTTTGACAGAACAAGCTGAAGTTATTTCAGAGTTCCATAATATAAGAGAATTTCCTAGAGTTGTAGGTGCAATGTTTCACTAGTTTCACAGATTCCCTGGTATTAAATGTGCAATTAACATATTACAACAGAGATGAAGAACATTTTAGAGAAGGTAATATAGAACTTATAAGTCTATAATACCTTCTCTAAAATGTTCTTCATCTCTGTTGTAATATGTTAATATAGGCAGCTCCCCAGAGAGTTGAATCCAGTCCTTGTCTACAGAAATTTTGACAAACTCAAAATTTTGTTTATTTATGCAATAAATTTATAAAATAAATAAATGAATTGCACCTATACCCGCACGAGGAAATTTGTGGAGATATTGACCCATTTTATGTTAATAGAAAGGGTTATTTCTCTTTGAATTTGCAGGATTGTTAAATAAGAAATGTTTTCATTTTTATTATAAGTGGTTTGGGATGGTAAAATGTAAATTCTGGATACTGTGGCACACTGGAGGGACAGTGCACACGATAACTGAATACTCAGGGATATAAGGAATGTTTCGAGAATAGTTCAGTTGGGGATGGAGGCTACGCCTATACTCCATTCTTATTTGTCCCACTTCTTAATTAAGTTTAAATAAAATTTGCAAAACAATGTGTTATATATTTATTGACTGAATACTAAGATAATTTGATGTCTTGTCAGTGATACTTATATACTTACATTTCTTAAGCATTTTACTATTTTATATTGTTATACTAGACATGCTTCTGCTGTATCATACATAAAACAGCGCCCTTTCAAGCATTAGGTGCAGGAAAAGTCAAATACAATTATATCACAAATTACCAATATTGATGTACATAATTCATCCGTGAAATTGTTTATGCTAATATCATTTGATATAGTTTTTAGGTGTGTTCGAGGAAACTGAAGAGGAAGAAATTAATTCAGGGGAAAATAATACTCAAATTGGTGTTACATCAAGAGAAATTTTTATTCAAAAAAACTTTAAAACAAGTTTTTGTCATACAGTAGAGAGTATTGAAATGTTTTCACTCATTTAAAGGATAACAACCACCTGTCCATATGTTACCGGAATGAGTAGAGAGAGATTTTAATCTTTCGATGTCGAATGGATGATAAATAATTGTGTCCGATACTTCATCGAAAGAATACTTCTATGCCTGGGAGAAAAATGTGGGAAATTTTCATCAAACAATGCAGATTGAATTACGTACCGGTAACAAACTTGACTGTAGATGAACAGTTGTTGGGTTTTCCCGGCAGGTGTCCGTTCCTAACAAACCGGATAAATATGGAATTAAATTCTCGATGATACGTGACGCTTCTACTGCGTAAATGGCGAAAGCTTCACCTTGCCATGGTAAAACTTCACCTTCAAACACTTCACCTTACCGTAGTTTTAGAAAATTATACATATTTTAGTGCTTAAAATATGTTTACTTGAATAGGGAATTGTTAAGTAATAATTTAAATCGTATTAGTAATAGATCCGATAGTGTACTGTCAGTGACAGGATGCAGAACTAAGTTCGCACAGAGGCACTCCTTACATGTTGGTCCAAGATCCTTCAATCTTCTAACTAAGGAATTACAAAACATTAAGTCACTGGTACAGTTTAAAGTAGGTTTGAGGTCTTGGATTAGCATGGAAGGAACAGATACACATTCTTTAAAAAAATAATTAAAATTAAAAATAAATGCATACTGCAAATAAATCATGTTTTTGTAATATCAGCCTATGTTAATTTAGTTTTTCTTTTATTTTTCTTTTCATGTTTATGTCATACCACATATATGTGCTATAAACTTTTTAATAATTAAAAAGGAATGGCCCACGCTCAGACGCTGAAGTCTTTTTGGGGATTTTTTCCAATTCATGTTATAGCTTAATTTTAAGATGTATTTTTCTAAAGTGTATTTTTGTATTTTCCTATAAGAAAAAGCAAAAAACCAAAATGCAGTGCTTCCAATGAAAAAAGGCCACATGCAGCGAATACAATGTAGATGTGTCAAAACTGCTTGAGAAGTCTGAATAATGCTGTGAGGTTGTTTTATAATCATTATTAAGAGTTGATAAGTTTATCGCAAAATAACTGATTTTTGTTAATTTTTTTAGTATAAAAACCAAGAGGATCTCAATTTTTGTGACATTTTTATGATTAACAGTTTGAAGTTTAAGTAAATGAAAAATTCTTATTTTTTTATTTCATATATCAAATTAAAATAAATCTGATAAAAATCTAGCAAAATATCCTAAATTACACTTTTTTTTATTCTTGAACATCATTTCTTTTTGGGCTTTATAGCTGAAAAAATATGACTGGGCTTCTAGGGTTAAAATCTGAGGTTTAAAATAGTATGTTTGTGTATAGTTTTGATAGAATTGTTTTTCAATATTATTTTATACTTTGTCAAAGGCGTAAGTCGTCGAAATAAATAAAAGATTTCTAAAAAACTATTTACCGTTATTTCTATAGGTACCTGCATGGGGTCTTACCTCTATAAATAATTTCGTTTCATCGTAAATATCCACTAATTAACACAATAGGTAACTTTTTCAAAAATTTATTTCAAAAGTATGGTAAAAGAACGAAAATTAGATGTATTATAGAAACATTTAATTCTTACTTTGGTGTGGCGAAAACACAGTTCTAGAGCTGCGGAATAAGAATCAAACTGCTATAAATTTTCGGGCAAAGGGGCCTGCAAACACCATTTCTGACAAAAAAAATGCATGCTAAACACTTCAAATTAGCAACAAAAAAAAATTTAAACATATAAACAATGTGTCATCTTTTACGGTGAGAGTAAATTTTAACTCTGGCTGTGCGGAATTCAGTACGCGAGACAGAGATCTGGAGAACGATTAAGCGCCGAGTCTCTTCAGCCAAAAGTGAAACATCTTGCTGAACAAATGATCTGGGGATTATTTTCTTCTTACGGAGTGAGATATTTGGCATTCATCAATAGAACTGCAAATGACAATATTTATTTTTAAAATTTGGAAAACTTTTTATTCCCGTCAATTGATTTGCATTGATCCCATATTTCTGCGTGCATATTTCAAGATGAAGATTCAACTGGACTGTCCCGAAGAGTCCCTATGCAAACCCAATAGAGAACCTGTGATATGTAATGGTGATAAAAATAAACTCATTACAGCTTTCGTCAAATAAAAACTTAGAACAAACTATTGAAAAAAAATGGTACGTTTATTTGACTAGTGACTATCTCCAAAAATAAATCGATTCCATGCTGCAGCGCATTGAAGAGGTGATAAAAAGTAAAGGAGGGCCAAACAAATTATTATAATTTATATATCTCATTAACTAATAAAATATGTTTGTTAAAATTCTTTATTTATTTTAATTCAATTATCCGAGGATTGTATATTGGATAAATATACAATCCATCGGAACGCCAGTAGTGCTCAATAGACAAATACTTGCATTTCACCATCAACTCTGTGTATGAAAAATATATAATTTGGGAACAGTGATATCTTTCCATTTGTGTGTGTGAGAACTTGGCCCTTGTTCTTTACTAGTACATTTAAATACATCAAATTTATTCATTTCTGAAACAATCGCGCTTTATTATCTGAATGTTAATTTTTTTCCAATAAAATCACATTCAATTGAATTACTGTAGAGGCTGTTGACAGTAATAGCCGATTGGAAATCATCAAATTCATGTATTACGAGAATATGAGGTCCAGATTTCCATGAATTTAATTGTTCCCTTTCTTCGACAGATTCTGTTTCCGTATCAGAATCAAGATCACCGGTCTAATTCTCAGAAAATATTTTGTAATCGGAGTCCAACTCTTTAATTATTTAATGTTGATAATGTGAAAGACTTTCCGTTTAAACCGCCACAACTTTATGCCGCTCTCGCAAAAAACCGTTATCTAATTTTCTATAGTGCTAATTTTAAACAATTATCCCCATTACCCGGTCCAGTTTTTTCTGCCGCCCACGCTGGTGATATTTGTTTTGTGTTTTAGTGTAATCTTTTAGTGTTTTTAGTTATTTTATAAAACAAAATACGCAGCAGCGTTGCGAGGATCATTACCGCGCTTCTTCTACAGGTAAAATCAATAAAATGTTTTTCCCAACGCTGGCTGATGCAGCAAACTTCTGTCATCATCACCAAAGTACTTTCGAAACGACCCAAATTTTTACCGGACATGGAGCCATGAGAAGTTATCTATATAGGTTTAAATTAAGAAATGATAACTATTGTCCATGCGATGATATTTCTTCACAGAGTATCGAACATCTGTTATTTCAGTGCCCATTTTTCAGTTTACAACGCCATAATCTTGAAGCAGAATGCAGGAAAGATGGAATATCCTTAACAGATATCCACACTGTAGTTAAAAGTAGTAATCACGCGCCATTGTTCTCGAACTTTGCAAGAATGGTGATTGGACTCATAAAGGTAATAAACCAAAATCGGTGATCGAACATCCCATTTCCAAGACAAACAAAAACGATTTTTTTGCGAGTACCTTAGCCTTGTACATGACACGTAAGACTACTAAATACAGGGGTCGAAATATTTATAAAAAAAACTCTCTAATTATTTCCGCAATTTCTTCGCCAAGCAAATTTTGTGACGCCATTGTAAATACAATGTTTAAAAAAAAATCACTTTTAAAAAAAACCAATCGTTCCAAATTTTGATACTCAGAAAGTATTAAAAAAAGATTAAAACTGTACGAGTTCATTTTTTTCTATTAAAAACATACTTTTTAAAACGGTTCACCGACAAAAAATTGTCTCAAAAAACACACCACTATAAAATGTCTTGACAAAATTATTCGTAATGTCACGCACCTTACTAAATTTTATCTTACTTTTTTTTAGGCCCCTACAAATTCAAAGGTATTCAAATTGCAAATCAAAATATTCACCGCGGTGTATATCCTATCCTATCGGCTGACGTAGTTACTAGGAGCCCGACGAGACACTATCGGTCGAAGTGAACCCGCCAGCATTTCGAACTGACAAATTTCTATTCTTAAGTTCGCGACCCGAATAAGTGATCTCATGGATTTGGATTTTTAGTAAACAAAAATTATTTTCGTTGATAAACGGTAGATGCCATTGTTAGTATGAAATATCCCATTCACTTATCAGAGTTGAAACGTCATAGAGTAATGATTTTACGGGCAACGTAGCAACATTTTTTAGATCCGTGTTGAATGGAAGGACATCTAGTATGGAGTGTCGCGTAATGACATATTTTACAGACGTATTTGAAGGATTAACCGAGAAAAAAATATTTTCAGAGCAATAAATTGTTGTTGTTTTAGTTAATCCTATATTTAAAACAATTAATAATATAACAAAAAGTGGGATATATTACATACCATATTTTCAGAGGAGAAAACATTTCAACCCTAACTACTGTATATTTTGAATTAATTTGTCCTAATTATTAAGACATAAAAAAACATGTCAATATCAAAGTTCTCTCATCTGCTCCATTAACTGAAGTCTTTTTTTATGTTCTATATCTGCCAAACGAATCTTCTGTTTGTGCTCTTCTTCCAACCAGATAAGTTTTAATGCGCTTTCTTTCTCCGCTAGGGATATTTTGACTTTAAGTTCCTCTTCTTTAATTTTAGCAAAGTCCTTTCTTTTTTCCTCTATCATCCACATCTTTTTTTTATGCTCTCTGACTAAATGCTTCGAAGTCAGTTCAAATATTTTTTTTTTAAACGTGTCTTCTGCCCTCTGAAATAAAATAATATTACAAACGTAAATAAAAAAAAAACAAATTTTACCCAAATAAATTGTTCAGTATATGTATTAATAATATCCATGGCTATTCTGAGAGAAGATCTTAATGTTTAAGACTATTAAAATCAACCACCAGAACAACTCAGAAATAGATGAACAAAGTTAGGTCTGTCGCATCCTTTCGTGGTGTAGGCATAAAAATAAATATATATGTTGTAATGTGTCACTTTCTACGCTCAAATGCTCCTCGTTTCACAAAAAAATAAATGCAACAAATCTCTTAGTATTGTCCATGGCTAACGCATCTATGAAAGGCTGGTTTTAAAGCTATTGTATTGTGAGAAGTTAGCTTCAGGGTGTTGTTAGCTAGGAATGTACTGTATGAAGTTGTAGCAAGGTGTTAATCGTGGTAATCAGTAATACCACCTTGACATCTAGGTACCGTCTGACAATAAATTAGAATTTTATGATAAAATCTCATGCTTGTGTTTTTGATATTATTATACGTGACGATATTACTAATAATTTTCTATGCATTTTAATTAAAACAAAATTATTAGGTTGGTACTGTGAATTTACACCTTGAGGCTATCTTCATATGCCACACTGCGTGAAGATTACAATCGTGAGAGCGCGCCCGGCAACACACTGTGTTACACTAAAAATGTTAAAACACAATTGCAGTGTCCACACTGCAGTACTACAATTGTCCACTATTATTATTGTTATTATTTATTCATTGTTTAGATTCAAACATAGGAATGTTGACATGGTAATTTAAATCACATTATTTGTAAATATGTATTAACTACAATAATTAAATAACACACTTTGTAAAGTAGGGCAAAATGTAACTTTCTTATACAAATAAAGAAAAGCTTTGTTACCCTATTGAATTTGATCTTCTTGGCGGTGCTCTGAATCAATGGAGGTGCTGAAGTCTGAAATAACTCTGAAATCTGAGCAGGGCTTTCCATTTTCTGTAAGTATACAACCTAAATAAGACAATATTTGTAAACAAGTACATCCATCTACCCTTCTAAGAATTCATTCAACAGGAGTGAAGAACCTCTGAGAAGGGAATATTGTGGCAATCTAGGCAAAAAATCAACATATTTACATTTCCAAGACATATTCCCTTCCCTTCTCCATCCTTATTAACCTGTTTGGCTTTCCTCAAATAAGTGTGATTGAATATTTCAAAATAAACTAAATTGGATAATTTACCTCACAGGGACTTTTCGGAACAGAAGCGGGGATATCAATAATAACTTCTAATGGCAGTGTACTCTGAAAAAAAAGATCTAAAATATATTTTCAATTTATAAACACGAGGATATTTATATGATTTCAATATGATTAAAAAGTATACGTACCGGTAGTAGATGGCTGTCTTGATAACTGCACTTACACGGAGATAATTCTGTACTATTCACATTCTGAAAATGAAATTTATAATGAATATAGAGACAAATAATTGCAACATTATATATGAGAGCTGATAAAAATGTATAGTGAATGAATTTTTATAGCAGCAACTATTGACGCTACAGCCATTTGAAGTAAAAAGTCAGATTGCCCGATCCGTTGATATAGTCAGTTTAAAGTTGTGACTTATAAAAAAAATCATTAACTATCAGAAAACCAATACGGATTTCAGACAGGCACGGGGACTGAAAATTCAATAGCTAAATTGACTGCAACAATATCTAAACATCTAGACAATAGGAAAAAATGCTTGGCTATTTTTCTGGACCTAGCGAAAGCTTTTAATACTATTTCACATCAAATTTTACTAAAAAGGTTGCACAATTTAGGAATCCAAGGGCAGTTATTTAAATGGTTTAAAAGCTATGTAAGTGAAAAACTTCAGAAGGTGAAAGTTGATAGTGCTCCTGCTCAAATCTCATTTGGTGTTCCACAAGGGAGCACTTTGGGACCACTGCTTGATATATATATTAACGAACTTTGTAATAAACAGTCACTTAGACAAATTATTTCATTTGCTGATGATACAGTTATAATTTATAGCGCATCAGCTTGGTCAGAAACTCATATAAAAGCAAGTAATGACCTAAATAATATTAAAAAATGGCTAGACGAAAACCTGTTGACATTAAATTAGGATAAAACAAAGTTCATACTTTTAGTGCAACCTCTGCCGGACAACCTAATGAAATTCACGAACTACAACTACTAATTGTTCAGTGATGGCAAATTGCAACTGCAAAAAACTGAGTATTGTTCGGAGTATAAAATATCTGGGAATAACTGTAGACCAGTATTTGAGGTGGGATGAACAAATTGAAACTATAACTGCAAAAATAACGCGCTTGATACATTTTTTCATCCCACTCAGAAATATACTTAAAGCCTCGGACTTTAAAACACCTATACAATGCACTGGCAAACTCTGAGTTGACTAAAGGTCTAATTGGTCGGGGAGCTACCACAAAAACCACCCTTGAACTGGTTACAATTGCACAGAAATCTTTAATCCGAGTAATTAAAAAAAAAACATTTCATTATCCGAGTGACTTGCTCTTCAAAGAATTCAGAGTACTTAATATTATCCAATAGAATATATTGAGAACAGTAATGGTTACACACATAAATATAAACAAATACCCAAGCGTCAACCACAAACATAATACAAGATACTGCAATAGGGATCTGACACAAGTAAAGGGGTCAACACTGTTCTGACATCGAGGCAACACTATTACGTTGGCAAGAAGGTTCAAAATGTTTTGCCAGAATTGTGGAAGTCAAGTTGAGGAAGGTGTTGACCTCGCTCTTTCATGACATTGGTCGTAGGGAGTCAGAGAGGTTAATGCATGCGGCGGATTGAAGATTCTTACTAGACGTTGAAAATAAAATATAAAAAAAATAATAATTTCAAAAAACCAAATGGCAATCATGAAGTTATTCAGTCGGCGTCCAGAGCTGTAAGAGTGAGGTCGTGTTTACCGTGTCTGTTGCGCATCATGGATTAACATTAAATTTTGTTATAAGTACTAAGAAACTTACTAAGAAATGTTAAAATCAGTGTACAGCGATAATGCGGTGACTCTGAAGACGGCTAAGATCGATTTAAAAGTGGAAAGTCAGTTGTAGACGAGTAACATTGGGGACGTCCTTCCACTTCGACCTCAAAAATTGACAAAAACGTGGCTATTCAAGAGCTCACTGGAAAACGGAACATCTTGTACGGATACCTGCAAAGCATTCCGCAGAATTTGCAAATGAGACGAGTGAGTGCGAAATTTGCCACGAAACCTCGCTTCTGATCTACAAGTTCTTAGTAAAAAAAAAAAGCATAAAAAAATGCGTCTTCTGGTTACTCCCAAAAATAAAAACCGTGCTAAAAAAAATATTGACACCATTAACGATGGAGTAGCCGAAGGCTCTTCGGAAAGAAGCCTTCCAGAAACGCTTCCAATCATGAAATCAACGCTGGGATAAGTGCATCGTTATCCGAGGACAGTACTTTAAAGGAGATTAATTTAAATTCGACGTATGCTACTATGTTCATAGTAAAATCAGCCTGCGTATGTATCTATAATAGTGCTTGTATATTTGTATGTCCGGACTCGTTATCCAACTGGTTAGAATTTGACACAAATTGAAACGGGAGCATATTGAACATGTTATTTTTTAGAAAAGAAAGCTATAAGAATTTTATCCTATGTTAACTCATAATAAGAATTCATAATAAGTCAACTAAAAGCGGAAAAAGTATATTGATACCGGTTCAGGATTTCTATCTCGGTGACTAAACTTCGCTTCCTCGTTTGTATCTATATGGAGCATGTCGACCATAGCCAAATCGTCAGGAGATGGACTCGGAGGTTTGAGTCCACCTCCAGTGGCAAACAGTCGACGCCGGTGATCACCCATGCGTTTTTTTGCGCTCATTTTCATGACTTTCCATTGGGATTTCAATTGGATTAAATCCCTAGATTTTGAATTAAGAGTGTTAAATCTGAAAAATAGAAATACTATAAACGTAATTTATACCGAAAAATTTCAATATTATAGACATACATATTATATTTTATTAAAAATGTATCGAACTCACTCTGTTAAGATAACGTTCCAGGCGTCTTTTTTGGCTCTTAAAACACTTGTGGTAAACGCCTTATTTTCAATTACAGCCATGTGATTTATAATACAATGTTTTAATAACGTCTGAAATGTAATAGGTTAACTATTATTTATCATAAAATTGTGGTAAAACAAGGAAAATTATAATAAACTAGCGAACTCAATATAACCTTCTCTTCTACCTCCCAATTTCGATTTCGTTTTCTCGAAACCGTCTTCATATTGACAATAAGTTAATAATGCCGAATACACCGAATTACGTTTGACAAATCAGATATTATAACAGATTACAATGATATATGGGACAGGTACAAGCACAAATTATACTTGTTTGTTGTTTGTTGTGGTTTGTTTTTGTCAGTTTATTTTGGTCATGACCATAGACTAAATATATTATGTACTATAGGTTATGACATAGATAGCGACGCCACCTAGATTCAAGGTCTGAAATGATGTGGGCCATATCTTTTGACGTTTAAAAACATCCTTCCTAGGATGGATAACATTAAAAAAACATTTTTTTTAATGTAGGTTATGTAGGTTAGGTTACTTACTGATTGGTATTTCAAAAATTATGATTCGAAGGTCGGGTGTTTTGATTAGAATTTATTGTTAAAAATCAGAAGTAAGCATAAAATGTATATTTTGTACAAAAACAGTTCTTTTTCAAAAGTAGTAATATTAGTTAAGATTTTTTTAAATGCTATTTTATAATAATAAAAAAACCCAGCCTAAGTCAAAAAGATTTCTTCGTCGGAATGTTATGTTCTCCGGAGATGTCAGGCTCTAGGGGTATAAAATAGGGGAAGGTGGTATCAAAATTAACCAAATTGACATTTTTGATCGCTCAAACAACTTTTTTTTATTCGATTACTTCTATCTATATATTTGCAAATTGTATGCATGGTTAAAAAAATAATTCATTTTACATTTGACATACAACTGGTGTCCATTGTAACACTTGTGGTGTCAATTAAAACATAACTCGACCAAAACAAACATTTAGGAAAGAACGAATCGAATTGAATACGGTTTTATATATATCTTTACTACTGTGGAAATATGTCATTTAATTCACTTGAACACTATTAGAACGGGCAAACATATGGTTTTGGGAATATCTTCTCTCTTGCGATGATGGACACTGCTATATATATCAAACATTCAATTGCGTTTATTTAAGCTATATAATATGGATATATACTCAAATCTAGCAATAGTAAGCCATTGCGGGGTTCAGCTAGTTGTAAATAAATAAAATCGTTGCACGTTGAATAAATGGTTACTAGCTACGAATAGTATATTTGTCAAAAGGCTCCAGAAAACCACAAAGTTAAGTTTCAATGTGATAAATTTCGAGTTTGTCCAAATGTTTGTACAAAAGGGCTGGATTTTATTCACTAGGGAGGTATCTAGATTAACATATTACAGCACAAATGAAAAATATTTTCTGGTAGAAAATATGATGATCTTTTACTGGGCTTATGATTTCTGATTGGCAGGTTGGTGTAACCACTTTACAAACTGAATAACGTCACTCGTAAACGTTTTTTATAAGAATTTCTCAAACCCGAAAAATGTATTTACCTACTCATTATAATTAAAATTTAGTTCCAGCAAGAAATGTCATACTTAAGGAAAAACAAATTTTAAAAAATTTAAAAGTGCAAGTGTTTTTTTTTATGTCTATTACACGAAAAACATATATATATATTGCTCTAGATTGAAGCCTGTGACAGTTGATACGCGGGTTTACAGAGGAGCCGAAATGGAAACAGATCACTTCTTGGTGGTATCAAGAGTAATCTTGTTTCAAGGATGGCGGTCCAAGACCCGCAAAATGCAGGCGCCTTCTAAAGTCAAAGTTGAAAAACTCCAAAATGATTGCATAAAAGATAATTTTGAAATGGCCTTAAATCTTAGACTGATGGATAAATGTGTGAAAAATATGAGTATTGATGCAATATGGGAACGTTTAAAAAACGGTATGTGTGAATCTGCGATGGAAGTATGCGGTATAAAGAAACATGGAAGAAAGAAAGGTGATGCTTGGTGGGACGATGGAATAAAGAAAATAGTGCAAGAAAAGAAGAAAGCATGGTTAAATCTGCTGACAGTGAAGAAGCGGTTGGTAGTAGGTCTGCAGAATTAAAAATTGTATATAATGAATGTAAGAAGAGAGTGAAACAAGGTGTACGTGAACGAAAGAAATTGACTGAGAACTTCCAAGAAAATAAAAAGATATTCTGGAAAGCGGTAAAAAAATCCCGAAACAGTAATGAAAGTGGATGCATGACAGCTATAAAAGGAAATGATGGAAAAATGGTGACGAATGATAGTGGAATAAAAACGAGATGGAAGGAATATTTCGAGGAGGTGTATGAAACACATACAGGAAATATAAGCACTGCAGCACCTCCTCAAGTAAGTTTAAATGCAGATGATGGTACGACAGAGATAAGAATGGAAGAAATAAGAAGTGCTGCCAAATATATGAAGAATGGAAAAGCGCAAGGTTTTGATTATGTTGCAACAGAGTTTATAAAGGCGGGTGGTGAAATAATTTTTGTATGGCTGCACAAGCTTTTTAACCGATGTTTAGAGGAAGAATACACTCATCCAGACTGGAGAAGGGCTGTTGTTATGCCTCTATACAAGAGAAAAGATTCAAGGGTGGAATGCGGAAATTATAGAGCAATCATCCTTTTGAGCGCTGTTGGCAAAATGTATGGAAGAATACTGATTGAGAGAGTAAGAAAAGTTACTAAGGATAGAGTGTAGGATATTCAGAGCGGTTTTGTGAATGGAAGATGATGTATGGATCAAATACGGCTTTACGAAACATGACAGAGAAATTTCCTGCTAAAAACCAAAAACTTTTCTGTGCATTTGTCGATTTGCAAAAAGCGTTTAATAGAGTTGACAGAGAAACATTATGGAAGGTGTTATCGGAGTATGGAGTGAGCGGAAATCTGACACGAGCTATTGCTTCTCTGTATAAAGATAGCACATTATGTGTTAGGGTTAACGGATCATACACATCGTGGTTTGACATTCATAAAGGAGTGAAACAGGTATGTGTTATGTCACCATGGCTGTTCAACGTGTATATCGATAACTGCATGAAAGAACTGAAAGGCTTAAGAATGGGTGATTTAAGTGTCAATTGCCTTTTGTATGCTGACGATGCCGTGCTTCTTGCTAACAACAAAGGGGAACTGCAATTATTGGTAACAAAGGTCTACGATGTATGCAAGGGAAGTGATTTGCTGATGAATGTCGATAAATCGAATGTGATGGTTTTTGAAAGAAATGAAAGTATGACTAAATGTGAAATCACTGTGAATGGAGTTATACTAAAACAAGTAGAGGAATTTGTGTATCTGGGAAGTATGTTTACTAGGGATGGAATGACTATGGAAGATATTGAAAGGAGGGTGAATGTGTGGTAA
Organism: Micrasema longulum; assembly: GCF_059751315.1. NCBI lineage: Eukaryota > Metazoa > Arthropoda > Insecta > Trichoptera > Brachycentridae > Micrasema > Micrasema longulum. Next base: position 391,536 of record NW_028279350.1, read on the forward strand.
AACTATGTACGATAGATGCACAAATATTGAGATGCGTACCTTATGTAAGGCTGAGACAAAAGCATTATGGACTAAATCAAGAAAGGAGTTCTGCGCTGGTTTGGACATGTAGAACGAACGAACAGCGAAAGAACGGCTAAGAATATTTACAATGTGAATGTTGATGGATGCAGAAATAGAGGTAGACCGAGAAAGACATGGCATGACCAAATCCAACAAACACTTGAAGATGGACATGTCAAAAGTAGGAATAATCGGTGCGCGTGCATGAGAAGATGTATGAATGTAGAAGAAGCGAGATCTGTATGCAAATATAGAGTGATGAAGCGTTCTATCCTCTCTGCCTACCCTTACGGGGAAACGGTGTGATGGTTTGTTGTTGTTGTATATATATGTGTGTGTGTATAATATTTCTGTACTTCTTCAACAAACACAAAAAAACCAATCATTATGCAAAATTGCAGTCATCAATAGACTTCACTCTCTAGGCAATAAGTACCAGGACATTGGTGACTCATTTCACATGAAATTTATTACATATAGAACGGCTCTTCTTCTTTATTTTATTGGTAATAGTTCTAGGTAACTATTTGTTACTTTTGTTAAAAATTTGTTTTAAACTTCTTTATTAGTGTTTTTTTTTCTTTTTTCGTTTCTTTTCTTAATTAATTTATAAGTAAAAAATATTTCTCTTTATCATTTTTTTTTACATCATTATATACTTTTATACATAAACATATACTATTTACCTAAATATTAGTTTTCAATAATAATACATATATATATAAATATATATATATTTTTAATGTTATTCAAAATTTACTTCTTAGTTATTTTTTTAACTGGTTCAAAGTATCTCTAATACCAAATTATCTTTTTTTATCGATAATTCTATAACTGGTAATATTTTATTCTTTTATATAGTTTATATTTCTTAGACTTTCTAAATTAATAATATTGTTTTAAATGCTCTGTATTACTTATAACTATGTTTACATGTATGTATATTTAATTGTATTTGTAACTAATATGTAAAAGGCACTAAGTGCCGTTTATTTCAATAAAATAAAATAAAATAAAATTTAAATATGGATATAAAAGTAACATTCAAAATTATTTATTAGTTTATGATGAAATCTAGCGTAAAATTTCACCGAATATGTCACATCCGATATGAATAACATAGGTAACGCAAATTAATGTCATATACACAGATTATTCTAAAACGTTTGATAAAGTGGATCACCGAATGCTTATGCGTAAATTAGAATATCTTTGGGAATACACAGTGACTTATACAGATGGTTAATCTCTTACTATACTTAAATACAATTAAAGCTCCCAACCCTTTCCCGAAACTGTTTATAAAGACTTGTGTCTTTCTTCAGTTTCGCATATTCACTATAAATTTTTGGAAACTAATTTTGATTAGATTAAATTAAATGAAATACAATCAAACCGTAAAAACAACAAAACATCGAAACTTTAAAAACTCACTGCAGTATTGTCAAATTGTGATCAATCAAATACACATGGTCAGAACAATGACTTTTTTCTGATTTCCTAGCATGACAGTGAAGGAATACAGTTCCAAATGCTCTCGCAGCCCGATTATCTCGTGTATTTACATACAAAATACACGACAAAAACTATTTTTTCGTGCCGCGAGAGTGTTTAGTTTTTTTTCTTCTTCAATATAGGTATAATTTATACGCTTATTGAAGGTCAATATATAAATAAATAAACAAAACAACACAAAGAGATAGTCAGTTTTCAATAAACAACTACACATTTCAAAAATAATCAAATAAACTAACACAAATAAAATAATATTATTAGTTCCATATACTGCTATCTTCCATGTACGCATTAAGTCCATAATAGGCCTTTTTTTGAAGTACGCTTTTTATGAAAAATTTGAATTTATTGTCCGCCATAATTAGGACATTGTCAGGTATTCTATTGTAGAAGCGTACGCAGTGCCCCACAAACGATGTAGTTACCTTACTATGATTGTCGCTATGTTTTTGAAAGAGAGATATATTTTTACACACATGCATAATATTATCATAAGTATACTGACTATAAACATTCATAACTTTTATTGCTTTAAAAATATTTCTTTAAGAATCGCGATAATTTAAGTTGTAAATACCTCTCACTGCCCTCTTTTGCAAAACAAGAATGGTTCAGCTCAGTTCAATAGCGGTTCAGAATAGCACCCTTAACGAAATCGCGAGTGTGGAGAATGCTTTTTTAGCACGAATTTAATACGTAAATACAAAGACTACCTGAAGGTGTAATTCTGAACGCTCTCGCGTGTGTAGAACACTTTGTAAATTAAGCCTTGTTTACAGGTGGACAATACAACATTGTTTTGTCCCAAGACTCGACCATTGTCCACGTGTAAACAGCAATTTGTAGGACAAGACTTTGTCTCTGGACATCGCCTCCGAGATAGACGGGCAGGACGGGAGCAAATTATCCTCCGCGGAACAATGATTACCCCCACCACCGCGCGCAGGACTCGACTATTATCCATGTGTAAACAGCAATTGTAGGACAAAATCATGTCTTGGGACCACCTTGGGACATCGCCACCGAAATAGACAGACAAGCTATTACACGCAAGCTTAGGGTTCTCTACTCTCACGAGAGCGTTCGGAATACCTGCTCATGTATAAATAGTTATACCGAGTATAGTTTTATTACTTACTATAAGAAAACATTAAGAGTAAGGCCGAGGTAAACAATTGGAAAGAGACAGAATAAGAATTCAGCGTAAAATAATAATAAACTGATTTTGTATAGTAGGTAATCTAAAATAAGTAAGCACTTTTTCTTGGTAGTACCTACTTAATGTCAATAAGTATTTTAGTGTTTGTCAAACTGTTTTTGAATGTTCGTTGTGTTGGCAACGAAGGTCACTGATCGACATGAAGTTGATTTCACATTTTCACTGCGCTTCTGAAGTTTTGGAATGCCATTTTTGATGGCCTTTAATTGAATTCTTTTTTTTAGTTTTTGTCGCGTCGGTTGTGCCAGTTTTTGGCATTTGTGTCGCGCGATGTGGAAAATAAGCGGAATGCGCAAAATGTTTCAGTGTATTACATAAAGCACCGAGTGTGCCAGTTAAAAAAATATGATAGTGTCAAAAAAGTTTCGAGTGATTGACGTTTGTTAGTTTTTTATACACAAGAGTAGCGTGTCATCACCCCCGCGGTCGGCCACCGGCCACGGAGGCGCAGGGCGAGGGCGAGGCCGTCGGGGGCACCATGCCCGGCACCACGGCTCAAGTTCTCATGCGCAAGGACAAGCGCGGGGCCGCGGCCTATATCCACGCGGACTGCGCCAGCGGCCCCCCGCAGCACCTGGGCCACCTGCTAGACGTGCTACTGCACCCCAACAAGGCCATCGATGAGCGGGAGACCATCGACTGGTGCCGCTGGCTCATCGCCGGCGGCCGCACTCCGGACGAGTTCGCCGCTATCGGTTCGTATTTGCATTCGCTACTGCTTATTGCCCGCCCTTGCATGAATACGTCCCTCGGACGCTGTGACTTGTGACATAACCGCTATCTACGTTCCCGTCCCGGGATAGATCTCACCGCGGAACGTTGTATTTTATCATTACACAACATTGCAGAGGACGGCGCGGCGATGCGCTACGTAAGAATGACACTGCATCGAGGCAGTGAACCTAACCTTCAATGTGCGGGTATATCGGACGTAAAGGTCACCCGCACAGAACTGAAATTATTTTCCGCATCTATCGGAATAATAATCGAGTCAAATCGATTCTTCTATATCGCTGGCTATCCGTAATATAACGTTCGGTAGATTGTCAAGAGATTAAGACTCGTCGGTTTATTATAATATCGCGATCGCCATTCGCCATTACGCAGTGACAGATCTCGGTCAAATGACCCGATGTCATTGTACTTGCCTCTATAGAATGTATAAGCTATCCGTAGGTACGCGATGTAGGTTCCCGGCTCGGTTTGAGAATCGTTTATTTTCGTAATCGCGTATTCGACGGAATTGAGGAGTGACATTTTCTCGGACATCAACCCCGGGATCACCCGTCTCGCACGATCAGCTGACGGAGTCCCGCGCCAGCGCAGCGTCAGGCTGCTAGCACGACGGGAACCGGGAATTCGAGACTCTAGACCCGAACTGTCGTATACATGTGCATTTCTACTATTGCGATGTCATTCTCTTTGTTAATCCATTACCGTCAAACATGACAATTTTGCCCAGCCATGACAATTTTGCCCACTGCCGAAATCCTTAACAAAATCAAGTTTTAAAGTAAGAACAGTTACTGGTATAAAAATTACATTTAATAAGTATATTTAAATAGTTCCAAGGCAAAACTAAATATTTAGTTTACCGCCAGCTTCAGTTGATCGCTTGAAATTTTAAGTTAAACTTGAAGGTCTGTTTGTGTATATCTACAAAAATTGACAAAACTTTTGTTGTTGCGGAGTTTGTGTTGAAAGGAGGCAAGTTAGTTTTATATATTTCATTGCATACATAAAAAAGACGCTATAGAACGTATTTATGTATATCTATTTGAACAAACACAATAGATATTTAAGTGGGCAAAATTGTCTTAGATTTCTTAGCTAGTGTTTTGACAATGGGCTATTATCACGGTTTTTTTTTATTAGCTAATAAATTAATTTGAAAAATCACAAGACAATCGGTACTACTCTTATTAAAATCCGTTAAGAAATAAGGGAGATATAAAGGATTAAAGTCTAGTCATTTGAATATAAATAAAAACAGACAATTCATGACGTCACCAAGTTTGACGTCATCGTATGCGAAGATAGTTTTTACGTAAAAATTTATGATTCGAGTAGAGTAAGTGGAATGGGGTGACTTTGTTCAGTTTCGAACTTCAAACCTTCGTAAAAGAAAAAATAAAATTCTTATTTTTTAAATGAGAAAATATTATGTTGTGTGAGCGAGAAAATAATAAAAACTTTGTGATCAAAGTCAACCCTTCGGAGTGGGGTCGCTTTGATACATCATGATTTTATGCGTTTGTTTTGAACATTTCATTTTATTTTTTACTTTATTTAGATAAAAAATATAAGTATACAACGTATACAACATTACTACTAAATACAATTTTATATTAATTTAATACATATATTTACATTAACGTTTCGCTTTACGTAAAAAAAAAACGATTCTTGAGTATAAAATGGGGAGTGACGTTTTACAATAATTTGTTTATTTTATTTTTAATCGGTAAATATTTTTAGTATAACATATAAATTATAAAAAAATGGTGTTTTAAGTCAGTGCTACACAAAAAAGAATTATAAATATAACTTTTCACTTCTTTTTTAATTATATTGTCCATCCTCCGAAAGTAAATTACTTGCAAAAAAAAACACTCAGGTATCAGCAAATTATGATTAGGCGTGTATTTAATAAGCATTTAAGTCGAATCTCATGAAATAATTAAAAATAATATACTTTAATTCCACATAAAACAAAAATTATTTTTCTAATTATTGTAAACCAAAAAATGGAATTTTTATATATACTCAAAAATAATAATTGAAATATAAATCAAGATTAAAATATAAATCAAGAAAAATATTATGGTGATTAAAAAAATGTATTTAAGAAATATTTTAAATAATTGATAAAGATAATAAGATACCTTGCTTTTGATGGAATAAAATTATCAGTTAATGAATGTATTATTGTGTATAGGAATTTGTTCATTGACTGACATTATTATCGAAACAAAATGAGAGGTTATTGTGTTCTTTTTATTTGGTGAAAACTTATCTTTCACAGCTTTGAAAACATTTATTTTACCGAATGAATTAAAATCCATTACTTTATTCCAGGAAAGCAATTATTGTATCTGTTTATCTGTTTCTTACAAAGACGTGAAACATACTTAGGAAATTAATATTGGCCATATTCAACAATGTTCGACAAAATTTCACAAGAAGTGCAATTGAGGTGTATGAGGTTTTTTTTACAAGCATTTCGTAACAATTATCTGTTTTTCTAGATGAATAACTTCACTGTTATCATTCGAGAACGAAGCTTCACATTTATTTGCTCACCTTTAAAAGAAAATCTTTAAGACTCGTTCATTTGAGTCATAATATTTTTTATTTATATTCTGAAATCCCGTACGTTAAGGGGAAATCCCCAGTCCTCACATTTTGGTAAATAAAATTTTCCTTCTGTTCTGGAAAACTGGCTTTAATGATTTGAAGGATGTTTAACTTTATATTATTCATTGTATAGTGTTTCAAATAATATTTTGTAATGGTTGGAAGCAGCCCGAATTTTTGTAACAGCTTTTCTTAGTATTTGAGCAAAATATTTTTTTGTAGGCCCTGTTTCAAAACTTTTATTAATAAGTTCGAATCATGTCGCTCTCAAAAAAAAGATGTATATAAAATGATCAATTTCAGCTCATTTTAGAAAACTTCTTATTATTCGTTAAATAAAAATTAAAATATTAAAACAATCATAATAATGGACACTCAGTGATATAAGTACCAGTAATGTCAAGACAATGCAAATTATGAAATTACTTGTATTATTAAAAAAAAGTATATTACTAAATTTAAAAAATTAAAAATATCTTGACGATTTCACTTCGAACTTCTTGAAATCTTACTTTAAATAAAGTTATATAACAAATTCAATTAAATCGTATTCCGTGTTACCATTAAAAAAACAGTTAAAATTGATCGAAATTTATTAATGATCAGTAGTTATAGAGATAAATATAAACAATATATCCGCTGATAAAAGTCGCCTTACGATTTAAATGTCGCCCCATTTTACGGTCGCCATTTATTTCAAGGTTGGCTAGAGAAGGGGAAAAAATCATAGAGAGCAATACGCGTCGTTTCAATTTCTATTCGGATTACCAACATTTAAAACAAATGCACGATTCGTGGTGTACTGTTGGGTGGGTTTGGATGATCGAATTTATTACCAACCGAATAGAAACGCTTTTCAGAGATGTTGAAAATAGTAAACGAAATTTATGAATGAAATTATTGATTATTAGAGCTTTTATAAACACTAAAGGAGTCTTTGAGAAATCTTTTATATGTACAATGTGTTAAATCCGATATTCCTCCCGGGTGATAATACCCTATTTTGCCCACGTCTAGGGTTGTCGCTACATACTACATTGAAAAAACATTATCCAAGAAAGTAGAAAAAAACAAAGTAGAAAATATAAAATAAAATGAAGTAAATGGCAAAAACATGGTTTTTAACGAGGTAACAGGATGTTTTGTTCAAACTGGCCCATAAATCCGATTTTTTGCCAAAGATGTAACGAATATTGTTATGTCATTTGTAAGACGCAAACGTAATGGAGCTTTGTGTGATCTCAAGTTGAGGATGTCGCTGATGTATTTAATTGGAACATAGTGAAATCTTTACCTGAACCTGTAGTCTTGCGTCGTGGTTTTCATAAATTCAATGTAAATCTTAAAAACTGCAAGATTGAGTCATTTTCTATGAGTAAATTAAAAATTGTTTTACAAAAACCAATTTTAATTTTTACCATTCAAAAATAATGTAAGAATATCCGACCACATTTTAGAAAGTTTTATTTTTTAAATTTGCCAGCTTTTTGTGAAATTATGAAGACTTATTTTTTATTTTAAATGTTTTTTGTATTAATATTTTTAACAGTCTAAAGAAGAAAATAAAACATACAAAATATTATGAATTCTGTACATAAATACAATTTCAAAGTACAGGTAATCTAGCAAATAATTGCACTGCTGTACAAAAAAAATAAAGATCTTTTTTTTTCTAAATACACATTCAAAGAAAAATCGTTTTGGGGGCAAGGTCCCTTAATTACGAAAATCGCATCAGAACTGAAATGGTTTGTAAAAAAAAGAATTGGCTTATGCATAGTCAAACACGAACAAATTAAAAGGATTAGAGATAAACTCCTTTGGTTTTGTTAAAAATCCAATTATGTGCCAACCCTGGCCCACAAATCCGCATTGTATTAGAAAAATTGAGGAAATAGTTGACAATTTTGCCCACCGGTTTTTGCATTGATTTTATAATGGTGATGCCTTAATGATGCTATTGTTTAAACATAAACAGTTTTTTCCGACCAAAAAGTAGTAATAAACCGTATGATAAGGATGATAAAACCAAAAATATCAGTTAATTACCAAGTGGGCAAAATTGTCAACAAGTGGAGATAATTTTGCCCAGCATGTTTTGTCTTCTAAAATTGCATAAATAAAAGAAAGGCAAACGTTTTGTACTTGTAAACATGCTCAGAATAATTAGTATCACTATTTAACAAAATGGATAAGAGTAGTCCAATACAAAAAAATTATGATATTGTAAAAGTTTGTTAAAACTGGGCAAACTTGTCACGTTTGACGGTAGTACTTTTTACTGCAGAAATACTAATACATATGTAGCTAGTAAAATTTCCGCATCTTCTTTTTTTCTTGCTCTTTTCACATTTTTTCTTGCTTATTTACTGAATGTAAATATGTCACTTTCACAGGGAAAAATATATAATTAAAACCCCTACTCGAACTGGTGGGATAAAATTATTACGCTTATTTTAAATAGAGTCTACGTGAAGGAACATTAAGAGATATTTGTTGGAGAATAGTCGGGACATCAAATAAACTATTAAGTATCTTAAACATGCAAATGAAATCTGCATTAAATCGACGTTGTGAGAGACTGGATATATTCAGGAAAAGTTCCATGTCGGTATAGTTATAGTGATCTCTTGTGATTCCTAGTTTGTACGCAATTCTTATCAATTTATGCTGAACTGATTCGATGCGATTTATATGAGTAACATATGAAGGAGACCATATTACGGAGGCGTATTCAAGAATGGAGCGAACCAATGAGCAGTAAAGTGTTTTTAGAGTCAATATATTTTCAAAATCGGATGTAGCTCTATTAACAAATCCAAAGAATTGAGAGATTTGTTAATAGAGCAACATTTCTTTGTTTTAACCCACACATAATATTATATCTGCACCTTAAAGGATAAACCACCGGAGTCACATCAAACGAAATGTTCACGAAACAAGAATTTGTGATTGTGCGATTTCCGAAACAAAACTTTTGAACCGAATGAGATAATTTCAATATACCTACCTATTAAGAACTTCACTTTAATGTAATTTTCAATAAAATAATGTATATTTTGACATTAAAATAGCATATCTGGGACAACTGATGTTTTTTGAATAAAAACAAAGTGGACTTAAGATTTTTATTTCAACTAAAAAAAATAATATTGTTACTTTAAATTTTTTATGACGAACTTGGATGTCGGTGATCTATCCTCTAAGATACATACATTAATATTTATAATTCGGTCTTGACTGTTTAATCTTCTTAAATGTATTATTTCTTAACAATATTTTGAGTTTGTCCAAATTTTTGTAGACAAGGACTGGATTCAACTCCCAACTGTTGTAGTTTGTCAATATAAACAGCTCCCCAATAATATGTCCATAATATTGTTGATAAATTCAACTGGTCCATGAAGAAGTATAGAAATTGAAAAAAATAAGATTTTCGGGCGTTGCCTAGTATGTAGGTGAAATAATTCAATTAGATGAATCTCACCCGCATAACTAAAGGATTCAACTCTTTAACTTCACAAACATCAACAGATGAAAGAATTGAAGGAATATAGATGTTCAAGTATGGGCAGAATGGTGAATGTTACACAGTGTGTAAAGTGGCCACTTAAACCAGCCGATGACAGGTCATAAACCCTGTAGAATGTTGCATCATTTCTGTTGTAATGTATTTCTTTTCTTCTTTTGATTCTTGAATTTTTGACGGCCTCCGTAGTATAGTGGTTAGGGCGCTCGGTTCTCACGCGGAAGGTTCCGGGTTCGATTATCGGTGAGAGCACACAAATCAAATGTTATTTATCTCAAGCCTCGGTGTTCTGCGATGTAATTCATCACTGTAATTGGGCCTGGCCTCCTGGCCTGTTTCTCTCCAGTCGGTCGGTCGTACAAATTACAAATCCACACGACACGGTAAAATTGCGGTGAATTTATTTGGATTTATTTAGTAGTTATTCTCGGGTAGAAATTCGGTGGAGAAGTGGAGATCAGTCGGCCTCTCGGTGTACTTACTGGTCAGTGAGTGCGTTTACTTGCCATTCAAGAAATATAGAAAATACAATAACAATCAATCCACTATATTATGTAATCTTTACGATCGTCTAAAGTGAGGCATTCCAGTCGTTTCGAGTGTTCGGTCACGTCCTTCACCAGGGCCCAAAAATCTCTTTTTTTTTCGCTACAAAATGAATGACCAGAATCTGGTACGAACATCGAACGTTAAGGATCTGACCGTGGGTTTTCGAAAATACCCGCGTACTGAGAACTCTTTACAACTCCTAGGTGCGAAGTAGACTCGAGAGTGGCTCGATGGTTTGAGGGCCACATGAACTGAAGTACTCTCTTATAAGAGAGTGCGAAGGTATTATCCTTGGCTCTACCCGACCGAGTTTCTCCGGGGTATGCTTGGCTACAACAGTTTAGAGACTAGAAGGAATGTGTATTTGACCACACATTTTTATCGATTGTTGCGCGGTATGATCGATAACTCTGAGATTATGATGAGCATTGGTTTAAATGTTCCTGATAATTATCTAAGACAGCGTCAGCATAGATTGTTTCATATTCCGATATACGGGATCAACCTGCCGATGGTTATGCCTGTTGGAAGGGCTACCGCTATGCTGAACAACATCGCTCTGGATATTGATCTGTTCCATGTATCCGAAGGGGTTTTCCGGAGCAGGATTCTCCTACTACTTTGACATGAGTCTCTTTCGTGTATTTTTTTCTTTTTTATAATATGTACGTATTGAATATATGTTTGTACATTACATGATATATTATATTTAAATAAATGAAATGATTTCATCCAGCAGCAGAACAGCAGGCAACTGTGCTTTCTGTAATGTATTATTATTTTGAGTTGTTGCGCACAACATGTCACGAGACCCAATTATACTATACTATTGTGAGCTTACCAGGAATTGAACTCGAAACCCCCCCCCACAGCATTATACTACGAAAATGGCGCTGTATAAGTTATCCATAATAATCATAAAGATGTAGTTAACAGTCTGAACCGGGTTGTAGTCCGTGGCTAGGGTCGCGGACTCACGAATCGGAAGTACAAAGTTCGAACCCCACTACCACAACCTGATGACCATTTTCCAACAGTGATTTACCTGTAAATATTTGGTTAAATAGTATATTTTATTCAATTCAACTAATTTATTAAAAATAACATATACATAAAATATGAAACGTATGTGTTACAAACTAAAATTCACTACGTACATATTATTATCATGACTGGTGCAAAATAAATAATCTTGAATTAATTATCAATAAATGCAAAACAATTTCTTACCGTAAATCTAAAAAAAATATTTCCTTCGATTATAAACTCAATGACCAAATTCTTTCCGTTGTAACTTCAATAAGAGATCTCGGGGTGATTCTAGACAACAAACTAAATTTTAATTAACACATTGACTATATCATTAACAAATCTCTTAAATTCTTTGGATTTGTTAATAGAGCTACACCCGATTTTGAAAATGTATTGACTCTAAAAACACTTGACTGCTCATTGGTTCGTCCCATTCTTGAATACGCTTCCGTAATATGGTATCCTTCATATGTTACTCATATAAATCGCATCGAATCAGTTCAGCATAAATTGATAAGAAAAATTGCGTACAAACTAGGAATCACAAGAGATCACTATAACTATACCGACATGGAACTTTTCCTGAATATATCCAGTCTCTCACAACGTCGATTTAATGCAAATTTCATTAGCATGTTGAAGATACTTAATGGTTTATTTGATGTCCCGACTATTATCCAACAAATATATCTTAATGTTCCTTCACATAGACTCAGAAATAATGAAATTCTGTTCCTCGGTCATCATAAGACTAATTATGGTTTCCGTGCGCCTCTACCCAGAATGATTAGATTTGTAAATGAAAATCAGGATCTAAATTATTTTAATTGTAAATTCAGTTTTTTTACAAATAGGCTAAAGAAAACCCCTTCGGATACATGGAACAGATCAACATAGAGGTAGCCCTTCCAACAGGGATAACCATCGGAAGGTTGATCCCGTATATCGGAATATGAAACAATCTATTCTGACGCCGTCTTAGCTGATTATCAGGAACACACAAACCGATGCTCATCATAATCTCAGACTTATCGACCATACCGCTCAACAATCGATAAAAATGTGTACACATTACAAATACACATTCCTTCTAATCTCTAAACTGTTGTAGCCATGCATGCCCTGGAGAAACTCGGCCCGGTAGGTAAAGATAATACCCGCACTCTCTCATGTAGATATATCTCATAAACTTCATTTGGATTTTCTGCATCATAAGAGAGTACCTACGTCAGTTTATGTGGCCCCCAAATCATCGAGTTACTCTCGAGTCTGCTTCGCACCGAGGAGTTGTAAAAAGGTCTTAGTACGCGTCTTTTTTTTCTTTAATGCTTAACGCTAGTATAATTTTATGTTTAAGATTATTTTTAACTGCGGCGCATTGTAAACGTGTGAGTATGATGAGTCGGAACCTCACATGCAAAATCGCCACTGGCCCACGAGGCCGTGTTCCTGATCGCAAACCAATTTTACTGTTTGTGGAGATGGCCTTTAGAGGAACGGGGAATGTGTTCAAAATAAATAAGGACCTTAGAGGAACGGCACAACACCTGAAAACGTCTAACAAGTTCGTCGGTCGATGCTGCGGACTTTTTAGATCTCTTCCCTGCGCCTAAACGTGCAGTTGACCTTGGCGTGGAATTCTTCACAAGCGAGATTGGGTCAAACCCCACTCAGCCGGGAGATCCAAACAGACATTGCTAATATACGGGTCGACTATTGAAAGAGTGGAACAAAACACCTGAATTTGACTGAATCGATGTATTGAGAATGGAGGGTTACGTTAAATTTACAAGATATTTTTTAATATGTATTGTTGTGCACACAGTGCTATGTTAGTATAATACAATATTATAACAAAAAAACATAAGCCTAACACAGCATCGATAACGCACACAACACTATAAAACAATTTTCTGAACAGGACAGCTGTAACGAGAAAATGTATAACACGTGATTTTATTTGTGGTGGTGTTTTTATTGTTGTGAATATGGAGTGTGGTGTGTGTAAAATGTGGTGTTTATGTTATGTGTATTACAGGGGCGAATCTTCCATATGAGCGATTATGCGCAGCTTACCGTTATATTCGACTATCAATGATAATGTTTTATAGTAGTTTTAACTATGGGAAAATAAATAAAATAATTTATAATTATTGTAAATTATCGCCACCGTTATATCTTTCTCAAAAAATAAATATAAACATCTATAAGCGCACCCAGCGCTCAGCCCGTTGCCAGTGGGAGAAAGAAACTGGCCGATTACTTCAGCTTGTATTTTCATACAAATGTATACTGCATTTTAACATCTCTAAACCCAACTGGCGTATTTTCCTCCTTAAGTGAGCTCGCAGATTAGAGATATTATTTGAAGCTTCTGTATTTGAAAAATAGCATTTCGAACATTATTTCCTAAGGTCCATATTCCTTTGATACTTTACAGTTGACATATGACATAAGTTCTTTCGTCCACCCGTCTAAATGTAATATTAATGGCTCTCCGCCCGGTGCATGTGTCAATTTTTGGCATTATTCATTTTTAGATAGAATCGAGAGAGAATATACCTATCATACCATTATCATGAGGTTATTAATTGTTGTTTAAGTTTAATTGGTAATAATTATTTTAATTAAAAATAAGTAGGTATTCCGTTTTCTGTTGTCAACAGCTGAATCGGAGAGATGATGTTATATTCACACAAATAACAGAAAGGGAAGTCGTGTACAACAAACAAAGTCGTGTATATATTTTATTACTTATATGTATGTACATGCAGGTGCAAATTATGAAAAAAATGTAGTTTACCTATAAAATAAGTCCCCGTTCGCCACTGGTGTATAGTTAATGTAGTATTTTGTAGTCTTTGATTTGTTGTTTAAAAAAAAACTGTAAAATTTTAAACAGTGTAAAATAAAATCTCACGTGTTGTGTACAGGCGGAAAATAAGATTGGAAAGTTTTGAAATAAGCAAGTACTTAAAGTTGTTAATTTTATTTAAAAATAAGAATTTCCCACGCCCCACCCTTTATGTAGTTACGTAGGTTCCTCCGAGATGGTCCACGGGACACTACATTCTGCATCGGTACAATTGCAGCGTACGACAGTATGTTGATACTTTACCATGGTTATATCGGCCTGCACTTCAGATTTGGGACACTTTCAAATATTATCAATGATGTTTTAAATTATTTTAATATTTTTTATTTTTAGAAAAATAAATATTTGCGTTCTTATGATTTACCCAAATATTGAATTTTAAGGGGCATTTTCAACGAGTTGTAAATAACTCACTATCAAAAAATGGGAATCGAATTGGTGTATAGTGGGATTCGAACCACAGACCTTTGGTCCGTGAGTCCGAGACACTAGCCACAGGAATATTTTTTTTATTTCATATGAATAATAGCGCACTATTTGTGCATCTTATTATTCAAAACTGTCCAAATGTACCGACGCTGACGTCACCAACACGTCTTATCGGTTGTTCAGTAAGAAAAATTGTGTCTAAATAAATCGACCTTGAGGTACCTACTCTCGTTACATAAATCTGTATACACCCACACACATTCAGTAGGTACCTGTCCGTAAAGTAAATCATCTGTTTTATCATGACTCGATAAATATTGGACATATTCACTGGAAAATTAAACACCTTCGAGAGTTTTACGATTTCACCTTAACATATATGTTTGTTTAGATGTAGAATGTATGATTTGAAAGAATACGGCGAGGCTACTTTTTAAATTTATTTTTGAAAATTTGACCAATGATCTAAGCGAGGCTAATTTTGCGCGAGGAATTTATGAAATGTACAAAAAATGATCAAATCTATATTATATATGTATGTTTATAGGAACCGAATGTAAACAGGTTTCATCTTTTATCTATATGTTAATGATCTCTTTTGACTCCTCGTCAATACGTTTTAATTACTAATGAAGTGATCCAACTCGGCTGCCTTCATTGTGTCTTGTCTACGCGCGCACACACACACTCACCGTCTCGCACGCATACTAGCATAATACTATAATAATATGTTATGCAATAATAATCCGCGCTCACGGCATGCCATGGCATCTAATTTTGGCACCGAAGCAATTTCGTCGATAATTTGCGGTCACGTCTCCAGTTGAAGAATACTCGCACTTTCGTCGGAGAACAGAGGCCTTAAATGTCGTAAATGTTCCGAACCCTCACTTGCCCGCACATCGGACTCGTGTCTTCTCTCTTCACTACTCGCCACACACAACACACCACACCACACACTGCATACCTGCGTCATAAGAAGACAACTATAATACCTGTGCCTCGATTATGAACGCTATCTTCATCTGTATATATCGAACGGTGTACTTAACTTCTGTACTGTCTGTATCTTACCTCGGTATGTTCTACCTACTTGTCATATCGACATCATAATATGATCGAAACTAGCCAATGAATGAGCGCAAACAATTAGTCCGCGTTCCTTACGTCATTAACATTTAAAATAGTTCTCATTTATATTTTAAATAGTCTTCTGTGATAGAAAGTGCCAACTTTGTTTATAAACTCCAATAAATCCCAATTCAAGCAAAAAAAGCTCGCTTAAATATGTTTTCTATATGACTTTTAACCAATGCCAAAACGATATGCTTAACGATCGTCTGCATTTATCTACTGAAGTAGTACTGAGCGATTACAAGGACTTCTCGATACGTTCTCTCAGAAAGATAGTAAAATTTATTAATTATTAACTTTAATTATGATGATTAAAATTTTTAATACATCGTAATTAAAGGCAAAATTTCTCGCTGGAACAAAATTTTTGACACTTTTAATGCGTAGATAAACGTTTCGAGGGGTTCTAGACCTGTCGGTAAACCGGACCTGAGGATAAACCGATTTACTTACATAAAAACTTGATGCTGGTATCGGTAGTATATCTTTCTAGTCGGTCGGGAGACTTTTATCTTCAACTATGACGTCATACTGAAGCTATGTCATTTTTGAGCGTAGATATGTGTACCGTGACTACATTACATTACATTTACATTTTTTTTACATTTTTTTTTACACATCGTCAGACTGGTATATATATATATAACTATATATATATATATATATAGTTGGATAATTTATATAGCGCCATTTTCGTGAAAATCACCTCAAGGGCGCTGTACAATTAATAAATATCCCAGTACGTCTTGCAGCTACAGAGCGCATGGATGGTTGGGATTCTAGTTCCTCGTTTTCAATTAAGATCAATCAAAAATTATAACAGATAGGAGCTAGATTACAGGACGTCTTGCAGCTACAGAGCGCATACAGTTAGAAATTTAGCCACCATTTACACATTTTAAATATTGACAAATAAATTTAGTGTATTAAAAAATAATAATAATATTCATATTATTATTATTCATAATAAAAAGGAGTAAGATTACAACACGTCTTGCAGCTACTAAGCGCATAGACGATTGGAATTCTAGACCCCATTTAAAAAATTTAGGTATTTTAAAGTTGATTGTGCCCTTGTTTCATATCGATGTACCGACCCAAAACTCGAAGGAGGGGGGTCGGTAGTATATCTTTATAATCGCTAGATGGAATTTTTCTTCAACTACACCGTCAAGGTGAAGGTATGACGCCTTTATCCTCCCATAATCGAGGCCCTGAACCAGCTAGCCGTGCGGAGTGTCGGCTCGGGGCTGCCCGCTCCGCCAGTATAGAATATAGCGGGTACGCACCGCGCACCACGCACCCGGCACCCGGCACGAGATCCCCGCGGGGACGATGAACTCTACGCAAACCAGCCTACGGTGATCTAATCGCGAAATAATAACTATTGCCTTTTTTCTTTTATTATTTTTCAAGAAGCTTTTGTGCTTTATTGCATTTATTAAATTATTGTTTGTAATGAACAATTTTATAAATGGTGACGGGTCTAGAGATATTATTTATCTTGTATGTGTTATATGTATGCCCAGTGGTCTGTCATTTTTTATTTTTTCATACAAATATACATATTACAAAAAAATAAAGTATCCCCAACTATATGGAGGCTGAGAGCTCGTGTTGAGTTGGGAGTTGGGATACAACAAAATAGAAAGTGAAAGCATGCGTATTATTAAAGAATACTAAAAATTAAAAATCATTACATAATATGTGAATGTTTATTATTATGTTTTTTTTAAATGTCTTCTTTTATATATATGCTTAACTTGCTATGTTATTTCAGTTTTATGTACATATTATTGATTGTTACTATATTATTTCCATACCTTTATGTAAATATTTTTCTGCCCCAAAGTGAGTTTGTTGTAACTTCTGGGAGTACAATTTTTTTTTTTTGTATAATTTAATAAAAAAAACATAGATTTTATTAAACATCTAGACAACACGTTTAATAGTATATAAATATATGCTATGGTCTCTTCCCTTAGACAAAATCCAAACTTGTACACTTCGCCTCAAAATGGCTTTCGTTTTGGAGAACTTAGTACGTTTATTTATGTAATACTTTAAGCATACAATTTATTCAATTCAATTAATTTATTAAAAATAATACATACATTACAAACTGAAATTTCAGAAGTACATTTTATAAGAAGACAAAAAAAACATAAAGAGAATCTTAGTAGAAGAATCCTGTTCTGGAAAACCCCTTCGGATACATGGAACCGACCAACATAGAGGTAGCCCTTCCAACAGGCATAACCATCGGCAGGTTGATCCCGTATATCGGAATATGAAACAATCTATGCTGACGCCGTCGTAGCTAATTATCAGGAACACACAAACCAATGCTCATCATAATCTCAGGATTATCGAGCCACTCTCGAGTCTACTTGGCATCTAGGAGTTGTAAAGAGTTCTCAGTACGCGGGTATTTTCAAAAACCCTGGCAGTACGCAGAACAAATCCTAACATCTTCAATACATCACCACTGATGGTGCTCACAAATCTAACGCCCAGATCCTTAACATTCGATGTTCGTATCAGATTTTGTAGCGAAAAAATAGAGTTTTTTGGGCTAGGGCCAAGGAAGGGTGAAGGACGTGACCGAACACTTGGAAACATTAAACTTAAGCTTGTTTCGCCTTCCCCATTCAGATATATTAGATATACCCGCTTGGAGAAGACGAAAATCGTCAGAAGTTGTCACCTTTAAGAATAGTTTTAAGTCATCCGCAAACAACAGAAAACGCGAGTTCAAGATTACATTTTTGCGCCTCTACCCAGAATGATCATATTTGTAAATGAAAATCAAGATCTAAATTATTTTGATTGTAATTTGAGTTTTTTTACAAATAGACTGAAGAAATATTCCCAATTAATTAACTGTATATTTGTAGAATTAACCTGGACTCCATAATGCCCGTCTGCTTTTCTTTGTTGTATTCGTTCTAGTATTTGTTACTGTATTATTATTGTTTTTCGTTGTATGATTTCTTTAAATTGGTCATTGTCCATAAATTTGTTAAATAAATAAATAGCTTCTTTCCGTTTCTCGCTTATCATTTCTGCTAAAACTGCGAGCAAAATACTTACAAAAAATATAAATCATAAACCAAATTGGTTTTCACGTACACCGCTTACAAATTGATACGCACGTGCGCAATTATGTATTTTCATGATAAATATATAAGAGTCGTACGCGTTACCACGTGTTTTTAGCTGTTCCTCCACCGCTCAGACATAGCGCAGTCAGGTTTCCCAGCGCGAATGGGAGGTCAGGGAGGCCGCCCGCGCCCGCGCCCTCGCCCTCGCGAGTGGAGCCGAAGCCCGTGCTGCTGGTCCGCAGTCCGTAGTCCGTACCGAAGATCGCCGGGTGCGCTGTTCCGCTACCTGCTGATCAGGACGGCCACCTTCGCGGCTGGTCTCTCGCGGGGGCCGCTGGATGTCCGCACCGTCGCCACTCGCCACTCGTATTCTCGGCTTTTATTTCCGACGCAAAAGGCGTGAATATTTATTTAGGTAATACTTAAATATTTCATTCTGCCGCGCAAAGCCTGAACCTCTGCAACTCACATTTTTTTCGTTTTTGATTTATTTATTGATTCGTTATCAGCAAATGCTGCAAATTAAATAATTAGCTATAAGTGTATCCAACTCTTTTTTCGCGACAACGACTGAAAGGTTGTAAATTAAACACTAGCCATCAGTGACATCATGCGGTTTTAAAAAATATATTTTAGCTTGATTACGTCGAATATTTTTGTCTCTAAAAATAATCACCACTTGTTTTTTTTACCTAATAAATTTATAAACAAACTAGGTATGTTTTTTTTATAAATTAATAATTAAAATTGTCTTTACTCATAAGAAGTATATGTTATCAGTTTTCTCCAAAACTAAGGAAACTTTATGCATTTAATTTATTTATTTTACAGGAACAAACAGTCGACAATGATTTAATAACATAAAAAGGTACAGTTTAAAGACGGACTAGCGAAGTTTCTAAATAAAAATCATACAATATATTAAATTGTGGTACAACAAAAGGGTGTCTATGTGTATGTAAGTAAGTGTAGAGGTGTGATTGTCTGTATTTGTGTGGGAGTAAGTGTTCGGGTGTGTGTGAGCGCGAGCATCATTAAATAGCAAGTGAGAGCGTATCGCAGCCAGAAAGAATGAGTTTTATAGGGGGCAATAGATGAAAAAAAAAGCATTATAGTTTAAGCAAGAACGATAGAGGAAAGAGTGTTGTGCATAGTTAGTGTTACAGACTTTCAGGTGAAATTAATACTTATTTCTTGTCACGCGAAAGGGGGCATTAAGATTAATTTTAGATTGTAGGTTAAACGAGTACTTTATTTTAACTCATTTTGGGCAACTTTTTGTCTGCAGTAACTGATTCTAATTTGTAAAAAAAATGTCTTATATGACACGCTTTTTTCGCACAAACAATCTGTATCACAATTCAAGTTTTTTTTCAATATCGTCGCGATTTACGTGTTTGAAAAGTTTTTTGCGTTTTCCTCGAAAGTGGATTTTTGAGTTACGGCGGTTTAGGGATTGCACGGCAGCATAGTCCCTGGAAGTCACCGAAGCGTAAGACTGATTCTTCGTGCAACAAATAAAAATATAGCTCGTTGTACCACATGTACCTTGGCGTGACGTCACGCGCAACGCCGGCTCCTTCAGCGGAGTGGTCGCCCTGACCGCCCGCGCCCGCGGGACGCGCGGGCGCGGATCCACCTCACTAACGGCTCTTCCCGGCCCGATCCGCCCGATCCATAGAGCCCCGAGTGCATCGAACCGCCTACTCCGCGCGGTCTTCCTCGCAGCCTCGCGCTTATCGCGCGCCGTGACCCACATCGGGGACTAATTAGTCACGTGGCGTGCGCAGCCCGCGGTGCCGGCGACGAGCGCCCCGCGCATCGCACGCGGCCACACGGCCACACGCCATGTCGCCAGGGCGCACCGGAGAGTGACCGCGGGGGTTATAGTACGTATCTGGCCAGGACGCGGGACTGATGGAGCGGAACCTTCAACCTGCCGACTGCTACTCGCTTACCGGAGGTCCTTACGAGGATGCGTGGACGTGGACTGACTTTTCTTCATACAAACTTATGCGACGATTTTTTTTACTCACTGCAGATATACACCATTTAAAAAAACATATAATAGTTTTATCCGCCGTCTTCAGAACGTGCGGTATACAAATATAACTATTTTTAAAAAACAAACAACTCGCGCCAACGCGGAAAATTTCTTTATGATTCTCTTAAAAAAAAAACAAAGTCTTCAGTTTTGGGACGCGGAAAAAGGTAATGCGAGACCTTGATTTTTTCGATTTTAGCTAGGCATAATTAGTCTGACGCGCAGTTGTCTTTTTCGCGCAGTATTCATGGGGGGATCTGCGAGAAAGTGACAGAAAAACTATATTCAAATACCTATTCATCGTAACAGCATTCCCGGGCTGACATTTCGAACGCTTTCGCGAGCGTAGAAAATGCTTATTCGGCGCTTTTTTTATTTTTTATTTGAAAATTTATTTATAAACCCTTACGGATTATTACATTCATATTACATAAAATAATATATACATTTTTCATATTTGAACAGGGCTAAATTATAAGTTTGTCTGAGTCTTTTGTTTAGTTTTGTCTGGTAGTTTATTGTATAATTTCAGTCCCTGGCTCATTAGTCTTGATTGTCCTTGTCTTGTTTTAGAAAGTTGTATATGGTATTTGTCTGATATTCTCGTATTATGTCCATGTTGACTACAATTTTTTACTAGTTTTAGTTCTTCGTCTACAATTACATTAGTGACTAATTACGTAACTAACTGCGCGCTAAAAAAGCGTTCTCTACGCTCGCAAAAACGTTCAGAATACCGGCCCCGGAGCGCCGGGCGCGCGAGCACTGCGCCTCCGCGCAAAATCCCCGCACGAGTAGTCCTATCGATTACACTGCGCAAAATAAAGCCGTTTGCTGCAGCGGCAGCCGTATGCGAGTGTAGGTCGACAATAATTTACAGCTAAGTATGCCGAGTGTTATATTGTTAGCTCTTGTGTGGCTGTGATGTCACACTAGTCGACATACGATACAAGACTTGATATATCTCTCTTATTCTTTTAATTATGAAGTTGTATTTTTCGTAATCTTCAAACGGACATTTTCACTCCGGCTTTGGAAAGTAAAAGTTATACAACTATGCTGAATTTTAATACAAAAAATATTTAACCTTCCTACCCGAAGAATGATGTCCGCAAATACAGCGATACATCTGTATTAGAAAGAGCACGAAGATAGAACCCATAACGAGGAAGACAGAGACACTAGCCGCCGTATCCGGTGTTGTGTGAAACAAATTCAGTCGGTTGTTGACAGTGACAGGGGACGCACGTGTGAATTATGAGCGGCGAATTTATGATTTTTATTGCTATAACAGGGCTAAATTATACGTTTATTTTTTATAAATTATGGAAGAAGAATAATTATTAAACTGTATGTCTCCATGTTTTTTTTCTTCATATATCTGAGCTTTAGAATATCCCGTCTTTTTCTTGTGGTAACACGATGTTACATCACCGCGCGCAAAGTAATTATTTACCACAGTCTTTTAAGAGTTAAAGTCACGTTTATAGCTGAAGCCAATTTGCTGGGCTTAATTATTCGGGCAGTAGTTGCTCCAGAGGAATGGCCACCATTTTGCTTATTTAGGAATAACGAATATTTTGCAATTTAATTACCTCTCAATCGATGCGGCATTTGTTTTACTAATTTGGGCGATAGGAACTAGTTTCCTCAATGGGGAAATATCACATACCACGAATACCGATAAAAATGTATGAAATGAATTTAGAATAATTCATTGTATGTATTTTTAAAATCAATATGGATATTGTGGAGAAATATATTCATACATAAATGTAAAAAAGAAATGAAATATAAATACGTTGCTAGAAAAACGCAACATGTTTGGCCTTGGTGGTTGTGACGTCAAGATTCCTGACAATATTCTAAACGAATTTGAATAGGCAGGAACAAATAAACATGAATCTTAACGTATTAGGGGCGTGGCCAATGGAATGACCGTTTTTGCTGGAATAAAAAAAAATATGGTACTAATAATTAGTATTTCATAGACCTTTATTACTTTAAAAATGTTTAATAAAAAGTGATATTTACCTATTACCTAATCTGTAGCTCAATCATAAATAACTATCGACGTGCTTAAAAACATGCTAAGTATTTGAGCGATCACAATGAACAATGATGAACATGCTTAAGTTATCGCAGTCATAATTTAACGCGTGTGTAATCTCTAAGCCAACGCTCGTGTCGGTTTGTTTTTCTCGTACAAAAATACAGTTCATTAATGAAAAATAATATAATATATTGCATTTGTAAAAAATAAAGAGTATCTAGTACAAAAATGTGAAAATTAAATTACAATTACTATGGCGACCGCTTTTCTTGACATTTGGCTTGCCAACCGCCGGCTAAATGCAATAAAAAGCACGATTAATAATAAATAAATAAATAAAAAAATCAGTTTTGTAATATTTTCCATATTTACACCGGTGAAATTGAAATATGTGATTGCGCAGCAGGATTTTGACATTTAATATTAGGTGTTTACGGATGTTCCATTGTGATCGCGAATACGAAAAACAACCATGGTGAGAAATTGTTATCACGTAGTTTATTAACACGTCGATAGTTATTTGTGATAGAGCTACTGGTCTCGGGATTGCGGGAGCTTCGCGAGGACAGCTCTACGTCACTAAGGGAAGGGGAGTGCGGGGCACGCAGTGCACTAATACGAGGCCCTTTCGTAATAACTGATAATATTATATACTACAATTGTAGATATACATTAGGGCGGGTCGAAAACAGCGATTATTCGATTGTCCAATTCAAGCATGGCTCAAAACTTGCGTATCGGCTATCGGCATGCTTATCAACGAAACAATACTCAAAATATTCCTGCATTGCAGCGTTTGTAGTTTGTAGTTCGTAGCGCAGAGTCTAAAGTCTAATGTAGAGATGTAAGGCCGGTAGAGGTGTAAGAAACGTATTCTACCGTATAATATGGTAGAATACGGAAGTTTTAGTAGAAAACTTAATAAAATGGCTGTATAATCACTTGATTAGTAATATTTTATCATAAGGCCTGTATGCCATTGGTATTTTATAATAAGAAACTATATCTGTGTAAGAAACCGTATAATACGGTATTTTTCTGTAGTTTTCATAGAAAACATTTTTTTTTTTAAATGGCTGTTTAATATTTCATTATTTTCGTCCATAGCGCAATGCCTAATTTCAGTCCATAGGGCACCCGTACTGTCACGAAACATGAAATAATTAATCAATAAACTACCTTAGAGACGCCAAGGGGCTTAAAATGAATCAAGAATAATAAAATCATAGTAATTAAGTATTTATTTTGTCAAAATATTTAATACTTTTTGAGGTAAAAATACCTCAAAAATAAACTACCAAAACTACGGTAGGAAACTGTAGACTACCGGTATACTACCGAGCGATTTGGTCGACTACGGTATTTTTACAACTCTAGTCTCAAGTTTGACAAAAATTACAAAAAAACACCGAATTTTAATTTTAAGCGACAAATAAAAAATTTCGTTCGACAAATAAAAAATTAGCAAGTTTCGAACCCTGTTGGAATTCGATGATCTAAATATCGCAGTTTTGTTTTGAAGGTTCGGTACCTACTGCACTGATGTTACTCCCGAAATTGAGTAATCAGGGTTCAATACAAGATATTAGATTACTCCAACTCTAATTCGTACTCCTTGCCAAAATGGTAACATCGCACGTTCCGCGGGTTCCAGCTTCCAATGCCTGTTAGATCGTCCCCTCGCCGTATCCTCGTGTGCAGTGCGCCGGGCGCTGGGCGCCGGGCGCGTACGCGTGCCGCAATAATGATTACAAATCAAGTGTGGAATAGTAGGTACTTCCACTCCACTGACTCCAGTCCACGCAGCACACAGGTGATGCGTGATGAACGATCTCGCGAGCGGATAATCAGCGGTAGCTCGCCACTGCTGCCGGCCACACCCGCCCTTACTTCCTCCGGGTCCGAACGTTTCCTCGTTTTATGCTAATCAGTTTACCGAACCCAGACCGTGTTGATGCGCACCGCACGTCCACCGCCGGGGAAATTATTCATCCTCGTGCCGAGTACTTGAGACATTACACGCGTTACTGATATTATTGGTAGTCGGTACTCTGTACTCTCTGACGATTCGCCATGACGCGACCTTTACATTCAAAGACCTAATCGTAACCGTAGAAACGGCATGTCGACTCATTGCGCATGCGTTGTATTTTTTTTTTACTACGTTTTATAGAGGTGGAGCGAGACTGCTTTTTCAGGATGCGTGACCTTCTTTGCAGTAGAGACTTTTATTTAGACCTCCGAATGCGCATTACTCTATGTTACGTCTTCTCAGTACTTTTTTACGGCGTCGAAACGTGGACACTCACCCAAAACACTTCAAAAAAGATCGAAGCCTTTGAAATGTGGTGCTACAGGAGGATATTAAACATATCCTGGGTGGATAGAGTCCGAAACGATGATGTTCTCCGACGGATGGAAAAAGATAAAGAGGTACTGAAGACCATAAAGAAAAGAAAACTCTAGTACTTTGGGCATGTGATGAGAGGCGAAAAATATAAAATTTAAAAGTCATTCTACAGGGAAGGATTGAAGGGAGACGCAGTGCAGGTAGAAGGCGCATCTCTTGGCTTAAGAACTTGCGCGACTTGCTCCATTGCAGCACTCAGTCCTTGTTCAGGGCAGCTGCCAATAAAGTAAGAATCGCAATGATGATTTCTAACCTCCATCGGGGAGAGGAACCATAAGAAGAAGAAGACGTTTTATTATCTACACTGCTCTGCATAATAAGTACACACAACTTAAAAGTATGTAAAAACTAAAATATGTTAAATGCAAAAACTAAAATATGTTATATGCAACTACTACGGGGAACAGGAAATCAAAATGACATAAACAGATTACAAAGACAGCAAAATAAAATATTAAAGCTAGTATATGACCTACCCTATCCAACAGCAACTTTTTAAACAATTAAATGTAACTGAACTCTTTAAACTAGAATCCTTAAAATTTATTCATAAATTAGCCACTGATGTAATTGTAGACAAATAATTAAAACTTGAAAAAATATATAATTAACATGGACATGATACAAGAATATCGGAACACTATCACTGCAACATTCCGAAACAAGACAAGGACAATCGAGACCAATAATTCGGTGACTGAAATTGTACAATAATCTACCAGACAAAACTAAACAAAAAACTCACAAACTTTTCGAAAGGCGTAAAAAATATTATTATCCAAAAATTATGTGTTATTTTGTAAAATGAATTTAATAATCCGTAAAGGTTAATAAATAAATTTCAAATAAAAATAAAAAAACGTTTATCAAATTAGACATGCGACTGATTGAAAATATGTCGTATTGCGATTCTTGTCACTCCACTTTGGAGCAAATGTAGAAAATATGTAAGACGCCACATCCCAACATCCCACCTTTCACGTTGCACTTACTATTACTGTACATTGAGCTACATTATATTACATTACAGGTATAAGCATGTAGTTTAGTTGGTAGCTGTGATCAGTCGGTAGGCACAAGGCACAAGTCAGTGAGTAGACCTCGGAGTAACAATTCTCTAGAGAAGCCCTTAAGCTCTTTTTTTTGTTTGGTTTTAGTTTGGTTTTTAGTTCAACAACAAACGTGTAATGGACGGTTTCAGTTTGCGCTTGCAATTCTTAACGCAAGTACCTACGACCTGTTGTATTGCTGTATAGGTTGATTGAATTAATTTTAAGATATATTTTTCTAAAGTGTATTTTTGTAATTATATTTCTATAAAAATTAATATATGTATGTAAAAATAAACAAATAAAAAAATATTTAGCTCAGTTCGTGGTCAATAATTATAGAATGGTTTCTCTCTGTATGGGCAGACTATACTAGGTTGTTATTACTCTAAGAAGTAGAAAAACCGCAATGAACAACGTCTTATTTAAAGCTGATTAAATACCTTTTTTTTCAGTTTCACAGCTGCAGAACAGTGTTTATTTGATAATTTTTAAATACATATTAAAATTTGTTACCAACTAAGTCTAAAGACCTTTCGGTGGGACACATTTTTTTAAGACAGTTTCTTTGTTGCAATATGTTATTTATAGTATACATATTTATATATTACCGTTTAACAGACACTATAAATTATTAAGAATACATTTCTTCAGTTCTTTTTTTTCAATTGAAGATCTTTCACATTAATAATGGTTTGTGGGAGATCATTGAACAACCTTGGAATAACGCAATTTAATGTTCGTTCTCCGGAGTAATTTGTAATTCGGGGAACGACCAGGAAACCCTTAGTTTTTAATCTAGTGTTGTGATTGTGGGAAACTCTTTTTTTATATTCCGGATCAACAAAGTAATCTACAATCAATTTGTAGTCACGAAGTTGTTTTACCGGCAGGACATTACAGAATTTAAACTATACACCTTTGCCCATAAATTTCGCCTCACGGATTATGCTATTCGGTACTATCCCCTTTAGCAGTCTCACCTGGATATCATAAATTTTACCCAAATGAGACTGGACGGTGAGACCCCAGACACGCACTCCGTAAGACATAATCGATTCAATGAGCGAGGTATATAATATGTATCTTAACGCTTTAAAAGGTAGTATACTTTTGATTTCACAAATGACTTTAAGCCAGTACCTTGATCTGTCCCAGATTCCATCAATATGAACACCTCAACTAAAATTAGAATCAATAATTAATCCTAAATATTTATGATTACATATTTACAACTTCTATAATAGGACAATTACATTTATCTTATTCCATATTTGAATTTGAATGAAGGCAAGCATTTATATGAGCTCATATTTCAATTTCAAATTCACATTTAGTAATATATTTATTTATTAATACTTTTACAATGTTTGTATTCTATTTTTATACAGAATATGGTGAGGATACGTGAACAATTTTAGTTTTTTTTTAAATTTATTACTAAGCCATAGTCATATGCCCATTTAATGAGATTTGAAAAATCTTCTTAAAACATTTTTTGGGCAGTTTTTACATTGAATGGCTTATTACAATGACATTATTTTATTCACTTGCGGATTTTTTCGATACCCAATACCCTTTTACAGTACCTACAATTGATGTCCGGTAAAAGTTGGCAAATAAGTGCGGGTTCTTGCAATGTGTAGGTTTAAATTTTATTTTAATTTAACATTACAGGTAGCTATGTTCCGAATTAAACACAATCGCACTCTTAAACAATTTATGTAACTGCGAATGTGCGGAAAAACAATGTATGATAGGTGCCCTAATGTCGAAATTAGAGGAGAATGCAAGGCTGAGTTAAGCATTATCGACAAAATTAAGAAAGGTCTTTTGCGATGGTTCGGTCATGTGGAGCGAATGAATGATGAAAGAACGGCTAAAAAGATTTATGATGCGAATGTGTCTGGTTGTAGAAGTCGAGGAAGGCCGAGAAAGACATGGCATGATCAAGTACAACAAATTCTTGAAAGTGGTCATGTGAAAAGTCGGAATAATCGACGTGCGTGCATGAGAAGATGTATGAATGTGAAGGAAGCAAAGGAAGTGTGCCAGGACAGAGTGGTGTGGCGTTCTATCCTCTCTGCCTACCCCTCCGGGGAAATGGCGTGATGGTAAGTTAGTTAGTTAGTTAGTTATTTATTTTAACTTCCTGTTTTGTTTTGATCTATTTTAGAAATCTTCATAAATCTTTGGCAATTTTAGTTTTAGATGGTAACACATCCTGAAAATAAAAACAATAATGTCATATTTATAGTGATTCTATCTTCAGACAATCACCAAATTAATGTTTAGTTAGACACCAAAGGTCGGAGACCCATCGCACATCATAAATTAAGATTCCACTAAAGCTAGGGTTTCCTAGGACAGCGGTGCCCGTATCTTAGCGGTCGTAGTGTTTTTATTTTTTAACGATGTTATAAACATCGTTTTCCTAGGAAACCACTCTCTAGTCACCGTTACGACGGCTGTCCACCGCATTACCGTTCACTACGGCCGTTAAAATACGGGCGCCGCTGTCCTAGGAAACCCTAGCTTAAAGACGACGCTGGCGGCTGTGACTCCGTCTCCCGGAGCCTACATCATGCACACTGTGCAGGGTACAAGTGTACACTACACTGTACAGTGTAACAGATAATTATATTATATAGATAGCGGCATAAAACGACAACAGCGTAATGATGTCTAACCTGTTAAATTAAGACCCGAATATTCTAGTACATAGGTGAAAAGCCACTTTCATAACACCAGTTATAAAAGTAAATTAAAAATTCCATTTATACAACGAGGGCCCGGATGCACGGCAGTCAAAATTTATAATAAGCTTCCCAAAAAAAATAAGGAAATAAATCGTATTCAAAAACTGCAGAAGTGTTACAAGTGTTTTTAATAAATAAATGTTTCTTTTGTATAAATGAATATTTGGAAGCGATTGAATACACTAAAATGCATTAAATGTAATTAATGTAAGCAATAGACACCATAATCTAATATAATGTTTTTACGGTTTGCGTTTTCTTAACTTTTTATTTATTTGTTTTTTATTATTATTGTATTTTTTATATGCTTTATTATTACTTTTGTTCAGGCTGTAAGAAATTGCTAGGGACAATATGTGCGCTATTTAGCCGTGTATAGTATACCTTCGTTTTATTTTTTTGTATTTATGACATTGTATTCTTATATTAAATTAAATTAATTATGGATAACTTATATAGCGCCATTTTCGTAATAAATACCTCAAGGGCGCTTTACATGGTGATTCTATTGTTAAGTTAATTTAATTGAAGCTTTTAAATTTGTAATTAAATTAAAATAATTTATTTTGTTGTCACGTGCTACGGATTTATTCAAATGATTTAGAGAACAAGTGGGTTTTAAGTTTTTTCCGAAACATCACTTCACTTTCACAGCCTCGCACCTCTGCTGGGAGAGCATTCCATGCCATAGGGCCTGCGACCGCAAATGCGCGTTCACCAAATTTAGTGCGCTGTTTGCGTAGAGGTATAATAACTTTTCCTCTCGCCGTAGACGTAGCTGATCTAAGCGTGAGACGCCTGTCAGCTAGTTCATCTGGAATGCATAGTTCCCTTAGATATTCCGGAGCCGAGTTGTGCAGTGACTTATACATAAGCCAACAGAGTTTGTATTCGACCCTCTGTGGAAAACGTAGCCAGTGTAGTTCCAGTGTAGTTAGTATATTATGGTTAATAAAGAATTATTATTAAGTATGCCTATATATTTAGATATACAAAAAGAGAGAAGCGAAGAAACTAATAATTACCCTCGTGCGATTTAAAAATAGTAATGAAACGACGTCCTTGAAAGCGAGCAGATGTGTCACAGCCGCAAATCGCGGACCGTAGTGGGGCGAGCAGTGCGCGTCCTCGCGCGCGGTGGCAAGGCGATGACCCTCCGCGCCGAAGTATGGCCATTCTGCACACAAAAGGATTTGTCACATCTCCCGCTCCGAGACCGGTCCGCACCGTCCGCACCGTCCGCACCGTCCGCACCGTCCGCACCGTCCGCGGTCGGATGCGGCCGGTCGGTGATGACTTCATTCATCTTATTGTAGCGTATAATACGGGCCATTACCTATTCACGTTGCGCCTAATTCGTCGCAACATGCAACGTGATAATATCACCTTTGACTTTGGATTGTCCCTGTTTCGTCTCGGGCGATTCGAGAAAACTCGGCCGCGCAGAATCCCATTCCGGTCGGCAGGTCTGGACTCTGGACGCCGAGAGCGCGAGCGGTGCAGCTTTGCGATGCCCCCCCTGAGCTGATGACGGGAAGATAACTGCGGGATGATGAGTAATTGATCGCGCTGCCCGTGCTCGGCTGCTGTGAAAACTTCTACAGCTACCGAAACGTTAACTTATTTTCGCGTCGCATCGGCGAGTCAATCGACAAACAAGTATTTCCTGTAGTTCTATCACAAATAACTATCGACGTGCTAAAAAGCGACGCGATAACAATTTCTCACCATGGTTGTTTATCGTATTCGCGATCACAATGGAACATCCGCGAACACCTTATATTAAATGTCAAAATATTTACGTTTCGCAACGTATAATCCTGCTGCGCAATCATATATTTGAATTTCACCGGTGTAAATATGGAAAATATTCCAAAACTGCTAATTTTATTTATTTATTATTTATCATGCTGTTCATTGCATTCAGCCGGCGGCTGGCAAGCCAAATGTCAAGAAAAGCAGACTCCATAGTAATTGTAATTTATTTTTCAGTTTTTTGTATTAGATACTCCTTACTATTTTGCAAATGCAATATATTGTATTATTTTTTATAGTAAACGCTGATTTTTCGCCAATAAACTGTATTTATTGACGAGGAAAACAAAAAACGAACCGACCCGAGCGTTGATCTAGAGATTACACACGCGTTGACTTATGACTGCGATAACTTAAGCATGTTCATTATTGTTCATTGTGATCGCTCAAATGCTTAGCATGTTTTTAAGCACGTCGATAGTTATTTGTGATTGAGCTACTGCGAGAAAGCGTCGAAAGCTGCTAGCTAAACTTGATGGTGGGGGTATCGGTAGTGTATTTATTTATTTATTTATTTTACTAGGTAAACAAACAGTATGTACACATACATTGCCAATTTCTTTGTATATTAGAGTAAGAAACTCATGCACACACCAAAAAAATTGTTTACACTTAATACCTTTATAGTCGGTCGGGAGACTTTTATCTTCAACCATGACGTCATACTGAAGCTATGTCATTTTAGAGCTTAGATATGTGTACCGTGACGTACGCTTCCCCTTGTTTCATATCGATGTACCTACCCAAAACTTGAAGGTGGGGGGTCGGTAGTATATCTTTATAATCGCTAGAGGGAACTTATCTACAACTAAGCCGTCAAGGTGAAGGTATGACGTCTTTATTTTCTCATCATAATCGAGGCCCCGGCAAGGGTGCTGACTGACACTTGCTTGCACAGCGTGTCAGCTACCGGCACGCGGCACGCCCGGCCCGGCGGCTGGAGAACCTCACTCGCCCGTGTGTGTTCCACGTCAGTGTGCTGTCAGTGCCGTCTGCCTGCTCGCTGCACGTCTCCCCGGCGGCGGCGGCGGCGGCTCTTCACGGGTAATATGGCCGCATACTGACAGGGAATTCCACCCTAACTCGTAATTAATCCCCCACTCGTGTCTCGTTACTAGTTTCCGACTCGGCGATGAAATTGTCAAGTATTCGGACAAACAATATTGTAGTACTGTAGATCTGCTCCTACGGCAAAGGCGAGCATTCAAGAAGCAAGCGGTGTTATCGCTCCTTTCTTAGATGGCATGATTTCCATGTCTGCCTAGTTCTTGCCACGAACATGCCTACTTTACTTTTAAATGGTTTCTTCGATAGTTTTCAAGATTCCAAGATTGTTAAGTTTGACTGTAATAACCTTTACTTACATATAAGTTATTCATTAAAAACACTTAGTACCATAGAATTAAGAATAGTCCAGAAACCGCATACGCACATCAAACAGAAGGCGACTCAACTACTCATAAATAAGTAGGTTTACGTTTTGACCAATAAGTTTCATTGTAGACGTCGCTCAGTATGCAACTCCTGGTTTGAATTCAACCAAGCCGCGTTGTGTCCTTTTAAAGTTTAGAAATACTGCTAGGATCTTAAAGAAACAGGATGCAATCACATTTTATCTGTAATTTGCAAATGAATGTGTATATAACAAATGCATTACTTAAAAATTGAATTATTTTTCCATCTGTCAAATTGTCGAAGAAATAAAATGGAAATTTCGTTAGTGTTGCCAGGGTAGATTATTTTTACCCTACTTAGCTCATCTAATAAAAGAACTAATGATAATTAGATCTCGGATTAAACAATGCCGTGGGGAACATTTGAACGAAATAATCTTTAAAACATCAAATATTATTTAACGTGATATAAAAATATCCGTTTTATGTCAAATAAAATTTGTTTTATATTTTAAGTTCAAAGTTCATTAATTCAATTACTCTTATTAAATGACCCTTTACTTATCTACTCTGTTGTTTCAATCAATGTTTCCGCGTGCACAATAAAATTTTAGAGAAATTAACAGTAAGTAATTAAGTATCACTCGTCTTTTATTTATATAATAAATTACAATGAACTTCCATCAAGAATTTTCACTTACAAACTGAAATGTTTTAGAAATTAACAGATTACTCTTTTTTACCTTACATTTGTGTTATGATTTTTTTTCCCATCAAGTAACATTACCCGGCGACTTCACGAATACGCGCGGCGAAAGTAAGCCGGAGTGGGGGAATTATTTGACACAGTCCGATGTATTCAAATATGATTCTACGCTCCTTCTGGACTATTCTTAATTCTATGCTTAGTACACTTCCACTTAATTTACTCGACCAATTATCGCTTTTACCCTCTAATGGGCATTTTCAGACTGGTAAAAATTATACAGTGTAAGGATAATTTTTATAAAACTAAATATTACCTTAAGTACAGGTACATTTAAAAAATAAGGCGAAAGAGATACAATACGTAATGTTTTAATGAAACAGCGTGGGACAAATGATTGAAAACATGTGTTGGCTGAGTACTGTAAGAGAGGATTCTATTCCATGAAAATATTTCTGGTTTTATTGCAATATACAAGTTCAAACTAAGGGGGCTAATAAGGGTGAGTTTTAAAATTATATCTGTCGATTTATTAAAATTCTATCGCTATTATTTTTTATCGTGTTTTGTTTCTAAAATTTCTAATCTATCGAAATTTGGACCTTTATGTATTTTTAATTGATAACTTATATGTAAATATAAGTTATTACATCATTACAATGGGATTCCATCAAGAATTGTCAGTAAATAGCTTAAATCAAATGAATTCAATATGTTTTTTGTCAATAATGCCAATCTATTGGGGCTTCCTGTTGTTCCACAGTCGTCGGTTGAAAGAAGCCTCGGACTACACGTCTAAGTGTATCGACAAGAATTGTTCGCGTTTTGATAAATTTCTCACTTATGATTATGAAATTCAGACAGAATGGTGGCTCTTAAACCAGCCAGACTTCCATATTCCCTCCTCTAAAATGTTCTCAATCTAAGCAAACATATTAATAAAAACATTGGTGTTTTATTCTGCCGTAACTTAGTGACTCCCGCCTACGCTTACGCGGTAAATGCCGAGGTACTACCTACCGATTCAATCAATAAAATCACCACATGTAGAAGGTCATTTGGGTTGTGAAGATGTATGAAGATGATATGCAAGCCCGTGACAGCGTCCACCGAGAAGACCAGGAATGTGACTATGACAACATTTATCGGTAATAAGTATTACGTAACTTGTAAGTTACGTATCTGGATTCCTCGGGAATAGCACAATATCGGCGATATTACTTCTTCTCGTACGGAACGGACCATAGTCACAGTGAGGAGGTATTCTGGTGAAATCATAATGTAACCCTCGAGTACCACCGGATACTGGCCGTCGGCAACCGGGGCCCCCGATTACAATGAAATGGAGAGTTATCTTCGACTGTCTATAAAGAAAAACCGACATTTGTCTACGAAAATGAGTATATTTCCATGAACATTTAAAGTATCTTTGTCGGTAATCCATAATTGAACATATTTAGAAGAAAATATTCTATGCATATTCTGCTTTTCATACATAAAACTTAATTTTACTTTGTAGATACAATTAAAGATAAATGTTAACTTTCCATCGTAATCGGGGCCCTGGAGCCAGCAGTAAAAATCTGTCTGAAATAAGTAAGTAAATATAAAGGAGGTTTTAATTTGTAAACAACCTAAACAAATGGGCGCGTTCAGTCAGGATTTTGTGGTCATGTGAATTAATTAAGTTTGGGTTAACTTCCCATTGTAATCGGGGCCCTGGCCGCCCTAGCGGATCCTCGAAATGAAGATTTTTTTGTTTATTTACTTGACTCTTCGTGCACTTTTGCGGACTTTTATTGTTAAACGCGATATCTTCCGGCCACCCAAAAAACAAAACGGCCAAAAGAAAAATTGGTCAAAATTTGTACTTGTATAAGTGAGATGATGAAATCAGGCGAGAGTGTAAATCTGAGACAAGTATAATTGATAAGATTAAGAAAGGGTCTCTGAGATGGTTTGGTCACGTAGAACGAATGGACGACGAGAGAATGGTAAAACAAGTATATATGGCAAAAATGAACGGCAACGTTAGACGAGGACGACCAAGAAAGACGTGGCATGATCAGATAAACCAAAATCTTAAGTCTGGTCATGTCAAAAGCAGACAGAACCGAAGGCCATGTATGACAAGATGTATGAATGTGGAAGAGGCTAGGATTGTATGCCAGGATAGACGTGTGTGGCGGTCCATTATTTCTGCCTACCCCTACGGGGAAATGGCGTGATGGTAGTAGTAGTAGTAGTAGGATATATAATAATATTTCGGGCGTTTCTTAAAGGTGGCCAGAGAAGGTGCATTTTTAACACGAAGAGGTAGCTCATTACGTCTGGCACCTTGATCAGAAAAGGATTTGCTAAAGAATGGCGCGCTATGCCGAGGAATGGAAGGTGTTCTCTCCCGAGAAGAGTGAAATGATAGACCATGATCAGAAAGGTAATTGAAATTCTCAGCAAGTTATTTTGTTGGTCGTCCAAAAATGCGCAACTACTGACTGCGAAGAGAGCCTAAGAAAGGTTTTTGAGAAAATAAATGAAAATTGACTGCACACTAAATATTTATTACTAAAATAACAAATTTCTCGCAGTACCGTTTGCCTTTACGCAAGTGCGGGGGTTATTTCTACAATATGACATTCCACACTGACATTCCCGTAAATCTTCGTAGCTTTACTCCCAGAAGGTTCCGGGCCCGGAGCCCGTCTTCCGTCCTCCGTCCTCCGCCCTCCGCCCTCCGCCCATGGCCGGGGTCAGCCTTGTGCAGCGGGCGGGGGGAGGGGGGCGGACCAAGGTCGCGGCGCCTCCAGCCGGTCCCCGTCAAGTCGACAGACACCGAACACCGAACACCGAATCAAAGTGTGTAATTAACGACGGACACGTTTACCAAGTGCCATACGAACGTTATATAACTTTCGCGCGCTACCGTGGTTGGTGCTCAGCACTTATCGTACAATGCGTACACCGTGCAGGATGCGAGCGCATGAATCTGGGTCTGGGCGCGGCGATCGCGTATACATTTTAGGCCAGGGTTTCTTGACCTCCTCTCGTGGACTGTTCTTCTCGCGGACGTGATACTATAATAGAAAATGATCATTTTCACATTGTACTTTTATATAATTCCTTTCACCGATTCCAATAGGTGCCGGGTAGTATCGATGTATGTTTCTTCTTTAAAAAACGTGTATTTTGAACGTGCCGTTATCATTATTCTGGGTTGTTATGCCGTGTGTAAAGCAATATGCCACGATAAATAAAAATTCTGTATAAAATATCTATTAAGTTTAACTTAGAGAATGGATTTTTTTTTGCGTTATCGGTAAATAAGTTTAGCATTTGGTATAAAATGTGATAACATAATAATAATGTACAAACTTATCGCTATCATAGTTACCCCCTACGCACCTAACGGTGCATAGGGTACTGCATTGGAATAGATAATAATTAAAATTTAATTTTAATAATTTACATTGTTAATTTTATTTAAATATGTATTTTATTAGTGATTACGTGTAATTGATGAAAATGAAGTAGTCTTTTTTTTATTTGAATATTTCTGTATGTTATATATATCTATATCTGTTACATATATCTATTTCTGTATGTTATAAAAATCTCTTAGTCCAAGAGTTTTTTCCCTGAAAAAAAAATCCCTTAGTCCTTTAAATACTTTTTAAAAATCCGCAAGTCCTGACCTTAAGCTCAACTCCAATTTTCTACAAGCAATAATTTTGTAACTAAACATGTAACAATTTTGTATTTTTTTTATCTTAAAAGAAAGAAGAAGAAAAAAAATACAATATTTTTTTTCTATTTTCCGAAATTATGACATTTAACATTTAAACTAATAAAACTAAAACTAATAAATAAACACTTTAACTATATCTCAGAACTACGAAAATGGGCTTAGGCATTTTTTGAAATTACGCATCCAAGTATAAACGATTTGTCGCAATTTAACCAACCCTTTAACCAACTTATGTCCTCTTGAGGTGATTTTTCACAAAAAGACTGGGTAAATTGAACATAGTTATGCAGAAAGCAGCCAGTCCACAATTTTGGAAAAATAAGATATTGATGTTATCTGGTACAGTAAGGTCGATTCTATGTTTTGCTAAAAACAGCCAGACCGCTTTCATACAAAAAACTGTATTAATCACCTTCGGAAAAAGACGTCGATCACAAAAACGGCATTTCTAAATTTGCAGAAAACACCCACAAAACTAGAAAAATCTTATGGTTCTTTAAAAATCTTTTAAACTGGTCAAATACATAATAAAATTCTTGATTGTAGTATATAAAAAAACTTATGTATTCATTGTTTCTCGTTTGTTAAAGTTAAAAACATTCCAACTATTGTGAAGATTTTATAATTCACTCTTTTCACAAAATGGCTATTATCTCAATTTAACTTTTCTATGGCTGGCTGCTTTCTGTATAACTACGTTCAATTATGTTTCCAAATATTACCGCAATAGGGAAATCTCACATACTACGAATACCGATAAAAATATGTGAATTGGATTTAGAAAAAATAATTATATTTTTATAATCAATATGGATATTGTAGAAATATGTTTTCATTCTTAATTTTTAAAATAAAAATGTTGAAAAATACGCCTTCACAAAAACGCCATTTGATTGGTCGTGACGTCACA
The DNA here is from genome assembly GCF_059751315.1 of Micrasema longulum. Lineage (NCBI taxonomy): Eukaryota > Metazoa > Arthropoda > Insecta > Trichoptera > Brachycentridae > Micrasema > Micrasema longulum. Next base: position 429,227 of record NW_028279350.1, read on the forward strand.
AGCCGCGTTCGTCTTCAATGCCTGTCATTTTTGCATACTGTTTGTACGGGCTGTCATTGTCGCGTGATTTTATAAAGGATTTTGACGTTGTGAATTATGTATTAAGTTATAACTGTAAATTATAATTACTCTACAGTGATAAAGAAATCATTAAAAATAATGGAAGACGGAATTTCAAAAGCCCAATTGGATAATTTGCCGAAAGATGATGCGATTATTTTAGCGTCTTTTTTCCTACAAATATGCAGTATAATAGTGCGAAAGTTCAAGGAATCAAGGCTGCAAGGTAAGTAATTATTATAAATATTTATAGATTTAACGTAGTTATCAATTATATGTGTTGATGTTTGACATGAATCCTTTAAATAGTATCTTAAACATTCCCCGAATACAAGTGTCATTCTAACCTCGTTTTGTGTTAGAAAACCAGTTGGCATTATAAATTGTTGATATATTAAACATCCTAAACTTAAAAAAACGAAGGCATGTAAATATTTAACAATGATGTTAAAATAATATCGATGTGTTTCACACAAGGCTGCAAATATTATGCATGGCTCTGTGCTAGCCTCGTTTTACAATGTGGTCCTTCTAGCACACGATTCCTTCTTTGACTTGATCTATTTGAATTACTTGTAAATACATTTTGGTTCTTAAATATATATTTTAAACGTTGAAAACAATATGTTTGTCTTATTTCCAAAAGTTTAGCTTCTTGGAATATTTGTATTTATTTCTATTTCTAGCCGTAGATTACACGCTAACGCGACGCGATGCACTAAAACCCGACGAATAGGCCAACTAGTCTAGGCGCAATATGCATACTAATAAGTTTATTCTGAGCTTATTATTTTGAGACATCGCCTCTCGATTTGTCAGGAAGGAAAGTGGGTAAGCAGGGGGAGTAGAGGGGATTTACCTGGCGAATTTCGTTAAAGCGAATATTTTTTTTTAAAACCTCCGAGCTTCCTCATTGGCTTGTTTAAATAATCAAATTACACACTGCTTAATTTAGAAGTCGTCCCACCCTGTTTTTTCTTGATTGCCTTGTAAATACGAAAAATATTCCGAAACAGCTATTTTTATTTATCGTGCTATTTATTGCATTTAGCTGGCGGTTGGCAAGCCAAATGTCAAGAAAAGCAGTCGCCATAGTGATTGAATTTTTTTTATTACATTTTTGTTACGCCTTACTATTTTGCAAATGCAATATATTGTTTTATATTTTATAGGAAACGCCGATTTTTCGCCAATGAAATGTATTTATTTACGAGGAAAACAAAAAACAAACCGACACGAGCGTTAACTTTAGAGATTACACACGCGTTGACTTATGATTGCATAACTTAAGCATGTTTATTATTTAAATTTATTTCAACAGAGAGGGAAAACATTTTTGAGAAGGGAATGTGGAAGTCTAATTGGAAAATTGTTTTCAGGCGTTGCCTAGTAGGTGATTTGGTTCAGCCGGATGAATCTCACCCACGTGATGAAGGTTTCAGCTCTTTTACTTCACAAAAGTCAACAGATGGAAGAGTTGAGGAAATGTGGATGTTCAAACGTGGGCAGAATGGTGAATGTTACACAGTGTGTAAAGTGGCCACTTAAACCAGCCAATGACAGGTCATAAGCCCTGTAAATGCCTAGACTTCTCGATATTTCCATATTTCCTTCTCAAAAATGTTTTCCCTTTGTTGAAATACATTTTAATATGAACAACTCCCTGGGGAGGAAATCCAGCCAGTCTGCAAGCATTTGGACATAATCAAACATTGATGTTCATTATTGTTTATTGTGATCGCTCAAATTCATAAACATTTCTTGTATACCCAGGAACAGGTCATGCCTTTGTGGGATTTTTGTTTACTTTTTTTACTGTTGATATGTATTTGTTTTTTTTTTTTTATTATTGAAAATTTTTACATAAGCATTCTTTTGAACAACTATTTAATTCCCGCCAAACTGCAAAAGCAGTTTTTGTTGCAGGGATTTCTCTCTTTAAATATTTTGGTAACGCAATATAATAATGTTTACATACAAATATAAAAAAAATCTTAAATATGTCAATAAAAATCAAGCAAAATAAAATTAAATACAAGTGAATCAAGTCTTTTTTTATCCCGATTGCTATGTAATTATCCTTTATTTTTAATATTCTGTTTTACCTCTTATGTTCATTGTTAAAAAAAAATTAAAACATGCTTGCATGTTTTTAAGCACGTGGATAGTTTTTTGTGATTTTTCTTTCTAAAACAAGACAAGGACAATCAAGACTAATGAACCAGGGACTGAAATTATACAATAAACTACCAGACAAAACTAAACAAAAGACTCAGACAAACTTTTCAAAAGATGTAAAAAATATTATCTTGAACAACAGAGTATAAATGAAAAATGTATATATTATTTTATGTAATATGAATGTAATAATCCGTAAGGGTTTATAAATAAATTTTCAAATAAAAAAAAACTAAAAAAAAAACTACTGACGTTATTATTTTTTCAGTTCAATGAATAGTTTCAGTCCACTTCCTGCTGTAATGGTTAGCGCGTTGGGCCATCTAGGTCTGGGCTCGATCTCCATCGTGCGAATTATGACGACGATGATGATGACGAGACCGGATCCTAAAGCTTTTGACTAATTATCTTGCCTCAGGGCGATTGAATAACGCGTTCTAAGCATGTTGATTAGTTGAATCTATGGTACCTGTCCGGCCGATAATGTCCGATGGTGTGATGAGTCAAGTTAGTAATATAGCATCATTATTCGCGGGGTGTAGCAGGTATCCCTACCTAATGTGAACATGAACAAGGTGAGACCGCAGCTGATGCCCGGTGACCTTCTCTAGGCGAGTTTACTTACAAATGTTGTGTTCCTCTCCTCGCTTCTTGTTCGTGTTCCTACGAGCATTCTTAGAAATAGCAATTTTTACAAAAATAAATAAAAAAATATTTGTACGTAATTTTATTTTCAACTGGGTTCACTGAATTTTTTCCAAATTACCTAAATTAAATAATTACGAAATATATATTTTTAAAACTTTTGTATAATTCTTATACTATTATTCATCATCAACATTCCCTTTCCGCACCTTATGGTGCATAGGGCACTGCATTGGTACACCAATCGCAGCGTATCTTGATCATTTTTGCTACATGAAGGTAAGGTAATCAGTCTTACGCTTCGGGTACCAGTCCAGAGACTATGAAATATCCTAGTGTAAAAACACCTTTTTTAATAAATATTTCTTGTCAACCATGTCGGGAATCGAACTCCAGACCTCTTGCATGGTAGGCTGTCTGTTGTAACAAAATTAAAACTAATGTTAAATATAAATAAATGATCTTATAAAATATAAAATAGCCTTTTCTGCGTTATTAATCGTCCGATCTCGCTCTGGTTTTCGCCATTCTCTGCAGCATTTTCCTGACGCAAGTATTTAAAAAACCTTGATTATAATAAATATTTACTAACCGTAATATACAATGTCATACATACAAAAATAATAACAAAGGCATACACAGTAAAATGGCGGACTTATTGCCACCAGCAATTTCTTACAGTCTAACCAAAACTAAATAAAAAATAGAATATAAAATTAATTTGGTCTGTCGGAGATATCTTAAGCATTCTGCGATGTAGCCACACCTCGAAAGCTTCCAGCCCGTTCATAGTGTTCACCTTCAGAGTACAAGTCTCACAGCCATACAACAATGCATACCGTACATACATAAAATACTATTTTATCCAAACTTATAACGGTGTGTATAATTTTTTTATTTTACATGATTTATTTATTTATTTTTGGATGTATTAAGTCCATTTAATTATGTTAAATACATTTATTTATAATATAAACAGGTACAATGAAGAACTTCAGCCCTACGGGAAATTGGATGCAAATTTTTTTTTCTTTCACGGGTTAAAAATTAGAGGATTAATTTGTACAACAAAATTTATTGAAAATGTACGAAAAAAATAATAAAAAATATTTAAATAAAAACGCACTGCTTTGAATGAGGTCACTTGTTCATATGAACCATCCAATGATATGAGAGCTTTGAAGGATATCCGGTTTGGTCACCGTAAACGAACCAATCGGAAGAACTGTCAGAGAACAACCTCTGACGTCACGCGCAGTTATTTCAGAAATACAAAACTTTAAAAAAATCTTAGCGCTGATAATACGATATACAAAAAAATTGGCTTAGTTTAATATTCTATTAACAAATAAAAAAAGAAAAAAAGACACTGAACTTCCCCATTAAGATAAAATACAACTAATGAAAATTAAAGCTAGGACAAAAATTAAATAATAATTACTACCTCAAGACAAGATCTGGTCTATCTTCGTGATTGTTTTAATCTAGAAAGACTTACACAAAAAAGTCCAGATCTTGTCTCTAGTTTGCAATGCGACACAATCGGTACATTGGTGCATGCAAGCCATAGTTTACGATGTGCTGATCAAGGAACAGCACATTTTTATTTCGCAACCGACGGATCGGAAAATCGAATGCCACTTGTTCCAGTAACGATGGTACATCAATTAAGACATTAGTAAATTAAACATAAATATGGAGTCAATGTACATAATATTTCTTTATACATTATTACATTTTTTTAAATATTAGTATGTATTTTTATGTATATTTATACTGGTTACCTAAGTAGTAGTTTTAAATAATAATACATATAATATTTTTTTTATCAAATTTGTTTTAATTTCTTTATTAATATGTATTGGTTTCTTAGTTTTTTTTTCTTCAAGTTCATTATATTTCTATGACCAAATAATATTTTTATAACTGGTAATTTAATTTTTAAATTGTGTATTTTTTTAAACTTTTCAATTTGTAAATAACTGTTTAGTATTATTTTTTTTAAATACTATATTTTACTTATAATTCCACTTACATGTATTATAGTCTGTATATAATAACAGTGCCATATATTTAAATAAATAAAACTTATTTCCATGTTTTTGTAGACTTGAGATTTTGAACATTGTCTCCATTTCTCCGTAAGTGTAATATTTGAATTTCCTTTTGATTATTATAACCTATATATTTAAATTGATAGTTAAAAAAAAAATGTGCTGTCAGCGACACGATATTTCAATATCCTAATTGTATAAATCTATAAATATTTTATCCATTAGAGCTTTATTATGGTCCAAGCTGGTTTCTCAGCGTGCGTCTCTATCTGAATGTAGAAATAAATTGGAGCATGTATATGTATAATACTCGGTTTACTAGCTCTCCCTAAATTCAATAATAAATATGGGAAAAGAACACTAGAGTACAATATACCAAAAATGTTTAATATGCTCCCATTAAATATAAAAAATCAAAAAAACTTATCTGGCTCAAGAGAAAGACGTCTGCTGAAAATCTGGCTTTTAGAACGTGGTTTTTATATTGAAATTTTTTTGTGTTTTTATTTTTTATTTGGGCAATTCTTTATTTTCTTAATAATTTATTGACTTAATAATTTATATGTTAATTTTTTGTATGCTTTTGATAAATAAATAAAACAATATTAATCATGAAAATGGGAATTTTAAGAAAAAGGATACCAAAAAATTATTGATAGTATTTATGAAAAAATAACAGATTCTAAATTTTTTTTACTTATTGCATAAAATAAGTATACATATTTAGTAACAGGGAATCTATATAAAACTAGTGAATAGAAAATGAAACCGGAGTGTTCTCTGTTTAGGATAGTCTCCGTCTAACATGGCTCAGCCTGTTCTAAGATGGAGTTTTTTATCTTTTAAAGCATAAGGAGTTCCATACTAATATAACAATAACAAAAAAACTAAAACTACTCAATTATACCTTGTTTTGAAAACTCTCTGAATATTTGTTAATTATCTTCGTTTTTTTAAGTTAGACTTCTTTGTTTATTCTCAAATGTAATTTGAAAAAAGTATATTGTTAAGTGTCGTCGGCACGGGAAACCCCAGTGAGGTCACATTATTTTTATTATTAATTATAGTTTGTAAGCAAAAAATATGAATAAATAAATAAATGCCAAGCTAATCAAATGTAAGATATTAAAAATCGTCACTATTCAAATATATGTGTGCCAAGAATACATGTTACTTAAACATAAATAATATAGTTTAGTATATAATAAAAAAACAAATATAACTAACTAACCATCACGCCATTTCCCCAGAGGGGTAGGCAGAGAGGATAGAACGCCACACCACTCTGTCCTGGCACACTTCCTTTGCTTCCTTCACATTCATACATCTTCTCATGCACGCACGTCGATTATTCCGACTTTTCACATGACCACTTTCAAGAATTTGTTGTACTTGATCATGCCATGTCTTTCTCGGCCTTCCTCGACTTCTACAACCAGACACATTCGCATCATAAATCTTTTTAGCCGTTCTTTCATCATTCATTCGCTCCACATGACCGAACCATCGCAAAAGACCTTTCTTAATTTTGTCGATAATGCTTAACTCAGCCTTGCATTCTGCTCTAATTTCGACATTAGGGCACCTATCATACATTGTTTTTCCGCACATTCGCCTGAGGGATCGCATTTCAACAGCATTCAGTCTACTTTCGTCCCTTTTTTTCCAACTCCATGCTTCGCTTCCATACATTAGGGTTGGTACCAGAACTCCATTATGAACTGACAAATATAAAGTAATGAAATACATAAAAATATAAATAATATGTGTACCAATTATATAAAGTTCTACGTTTATTGATCTACATATATTTTTCAACAAATCTCTCGCTACATTATTTATATGTGCGGTTATTTTTATTTGAAATATTTACTGTCTTTAAACGCGGCAGCTATCCCTAGCCAGGCAGTTTAGGGGCCTGACGGTCTGACCCATAAACTTAGCATAAAGTTACGCCTGAGTATAGCGAAAGCGAATTATACCACTATACGTAGGCGTAATTTTACGTTAAGTTTGTGAGTAAAGCCCTCTTCTTTGTTTCACTTTTGTAAACGCATTGATCGAACGTTTTTATGGCCTATTATGCAACTTGATCATAAAACGATAATTTTATGTGAAAGGTTTTGGTTTATATCTTTACGAAATCAGGAAATCGAATTTGTTTAGAGCTGAGACAGTAAAGTGCAAATTATCGATCGTGTTTTGCTGATTACCGAATTATTTCATTATTATTAATCGAGACAAATAAACAGCGACACAAATACTTAAAGTATTCATTATTTTAACGGATAAAAATAATATCGAGTCGCGGTCTCGATCGAAACGTGCCCTCGAGTTGATGAAAATATCCCGCGTATGGACAATATACAATATGGACACGGGCTACTTGGATACAAAAGTAATCAGAAATAATTATGAGAAAACGAAAAAAAACTCACGTGAAATTGATTATTCTTGTCCGTCTATTTCGCACATCGAGCTGTATTCTTCATCCGGCTAGATTGAGTTTATTAGAAATAGTATTTTTGCTAGCCAAAAGGACTCGCGTACTAGTCGAAAGGGAATGACGGTGCGAGGGTGAAGTGCCAAAATGAGTGTATTGTACAATGACCTTTAATAAAACCCGAGCATCATGACGAATGCAAACGAACATCCAATTTGATAAGGAATACATTTGAGCAATAAAATCTATCGCGTTATTGATAAAAATAAACACAAATTATCGTATCGACCTCTGTTGGAGGTCGGCATCACTCTCGACTCTCGGCTCTCGAGCTCGAGTCGGGAGTCGGGAGTCGGGAGGAGTCGCCTTCGTCTCGTCTATTATTGCCATTAGTGCACATTGTATGGAGCGTCGGTACCGTCAATAATTAATAAAGTTACATAAAATTATACTTGTTTTTTTTCCTATAACAATCTACTTTTATATATTTAGTTGATCTCCAGCTCAGTTCGGTGCTGAAAATCGGCGTTTAAAATAGTAAATAATACGATATTATGTTATGTTTGCAAAACAGTAAAAAGGGGTACAATTAAGTGTAGTACAATTATGTAAAATTAGATTAAAAGTAAACGTATTAGATACGGTCTATCCTCACCGTTCTGAGGTAGGCAGCATTTATTTATTCTTATAAAATACAGCATATTTAGTCTTAGTAATGTGGACAGATGATTAAATATGGAAATCTAATAAAATATGAAATCTTAATAAAATGATGAACTAAAATAAAACAAACTGCAAAAGTGTATGAAACTGAACATAATATATGGAAAAAAGTCCCAGAAGATGAAAACTGAAGATCAGTGGTTTTTATTTGTTAAAATAGACTTATTAAACTAAGTTGAAAACTATTTCTGAAATAACTCCGCTTGTAACGTCAGAGGTTCATTTCAGCTTATTCTCATTCAGTTCTTCCCATTGGTCCAATAGCGACAAGCAGACCGGAAATCTTCCATAGCTCTCAGATCATAGGTTGATTCACATGAACCAGTGACGTCATTCGAAGTAGTGGGTTTTTATTAAAATTTTTATTTTTTTATTTTTTCCGTACATTTTCAAGAAACTTTGCCGTATAATTGAATGCTTTAATTTTTACCCCGCGCGAGAAAACTCTTTTTGTATCTAATTTCCCGTAGGGCGGAAGTTCCTCATTGTTGAATAGCTCTATTAAATGGTTTCTTTTATCTAATTTTTCATGCAACAAATTTGTCCATTTTGACAAAAATGCGACTATTATTTAAACCTTAAACTTTTTTTTGGCGCAACTGGCCCTAAGAAATTAATGTTATTTGTAATACAAAGATGTTTTTAATCATCTATCGGTAACGAGTCGGATGTAATGTAAAAATAAAAATTGGTAATTTTTTCAATATATGTTTCAACAGAGATGTAGGTGAAGCGGACGATGCATACTAGAGATGGGCGTTTCGGTTATTTATAAATAATGCGTAGTAGTAACAGTTAGCCACAAATAAAACGGTTTCTAAGTAACAGATTCCGTCACAACAAATCTTCACAGGTCGCAGTGACGTCAGGAGCTTGCATAGCACTGCCCCCACCACTAAGAAGTAACAAAAAAATCTAGTACCAGAAACGTGCTAGATCAGTTTCACAAAGACGAATTAAACTGTTACTTTTAACGGCCACGCTGCTCTAAACTGTTATCAAAAAGAAAAAGTTTCTTGGCGCCACGGTTTTGCCAGACCACTCTAGCGACTGTTATAGCTTTTTTAAAGAATCAGTTTCACTTATCCTGACCGGACTAAATTTTCGTTTTCATGGGAGAGGGGGGGGGGTTCGCCATTTTGCTACACCTTTACTAATTTTGGTTTCTTTATGAGACTGTTTAAGCTGTTTCCAAAAAAATATATATTTTTTTTTACCCAGTTACAGTTTAGTTTTTTTTTTGTGAAACTGTTTCAGTTGTTTCGAAAGAATAACGGTTTTAAAAAAAACGATTTAATTTTTTTATACCACCTCCAATGCATACCCCCTACTGCACCTACATTTATGTACACGCATAACTGCTGATGTCAGATAGAAAAGTCGTAACTGGACAATTGACGACTCGCAACTGGACACGCGTATCGCTCTCCCGCTCGCATACCTTTCCATCTAAACAGGTATGGAAGTCTAGGCATTTACAGGGTTATGACCTGATATTGGCCGATTTATTTACGCGAAATTACCAGCGGCTCTATAGAGTATAAAATATTTCTTGCCTATTTGATTTGAATGTTTAATACAATCGATCCTTTAGGGAAGGGACATCTCAATGAGGGAACATTACTTTTAATTTTAAACATTGTAAAAAATAAATATATCGAGCATAACTTAGTTTCCGTACGGTAGGCAGAGAGGATAGAACGCCATACCACTCTGTCTTTGCTTACACACCTCGCTTCCCCCACATTCGTACATCTTATGCACGCACGCCGATTATTACAACTTTTGACATGTCCATCTTCGAGTGTTAGTTGAATTTGGTTATGCCATATCTTTCTCGATCTTCCCTGTTCTCGCATCCATCAACATTCGCATCGTAAATCCTTTTAGCCGTTATTTATTTATTTTTAATCCAAACAGCATACATAATTTCGATCGCCTTTTATACAGCGCCATATTCGTAATACCTCAAGGGCACTTATAGTAGGTAGTTTGTTAGGTACTATTTTATTCTGATATTTCATAATAAGGGACAAATTGACTTCTTTTATTTTATATGGGCTCAAAGAAAATATTTAAGTGCAGGTTCAAATATATGCAGAGTAGTGAAATGGTTCACCGCCTAGCCTTTTCCTCCCAGTCTCTGTTACTTAAGAAAACGGGTATTCCACTACTAAATAATAGTAAAAAATCGATTATGAAAACGAGATTATTTTATTGTTTACTCAATTTTAATAATATATATTTTTTTTTTTACAGCATTAGTTAGTATTTTATTCTGAATTAATTCCTATGGTAGTAAAACATATTTATTATTCTGTGTGTACAAAAGGAATTATATGTAAATTTTTGGTATTTTAAATGTTTTTTTTATCTTTTAGACTTTATACTTTATTAAACATTCATTTTTTATAAACAATGGGTCTCAAACTGATGATCAACCGACAAAATTAATTTAAAATGTGTTGTTGTCTTACAATATATGTTTATTCAATCAAATAAATTTAATTTCACCGAAATATGTTTAAAACTTGCCTCACATATAATTTATAATGACGACAGAAATTCGCTCCAATACAAACCAACCGGCCAGAAGCCAGCTGTCAAAGTAAAAAACGAACTTTTCCGAGTAATGCTGATTACCGACGTTTACAAAAAAAAATTGAGACATACTTAGGGATTCCACTAATTAAAAAATAAACTCGCTGATTTTGAATTTCGATAGGTACGAGAGATTTTTTTTTTTAATTCGTGTATATTTGAATAAACACCTGGGGTGGTATTCTGGATCTTCTCTACCCCCTAGAGAGTGATTAATTTGAAAATTTATATTTTTTTACTCGCTTTTATAATGTTCACACTGATGATTAAACGTCAAATGGTGTATAAAACTGCTTCAAAAACGGAAATAAAACTAATTTAGTTTGGTCGTTTCAACCTAATTAGGTGTTTCGGGTAATGCTTAAGGTCGCAATAATGGTTTAAATAAAAAAAATGCAGTTTAGTTGCGTGTGTTCGTATTTGTTTGACGTTTAATCATCAGTGTGGCCATTATATTCAGCAAATAAAAAAATGAAAATCTTCAAATTAATCTCTCTAGGGGCAAAGAAGATCCAGAAAACCACCCCTGGACTGAAAGGGTTAAGTAAATATATATTTAGTTGGTGTAAAATCAGTGAAATACATTATATCTGCCTGTTGCTTTATCAGGGCTTGAAAATACGGTTTTAAGGGCACCTGGTGAATTTTACACGGTGCGTGAAGTGATCCCTTGAACCAGGCAATCACAGGTCATAAACCGACTGCCATATTCCGTAATATGGAAGTCTGGAACGCACCTTAAAAGTATTATTTTTCTAAGAATGTTTCTTGACATTTGGGCAATCCAAAAGTACGCTTTTATTTATTGAATTCAAAAAAATATTTTATGGTTGATAGTGATGTAAACATCTGTTATTATTATTATGGTTTACTTTTATATATTTCCATAATAATTCCCGAAGAGATTCGTGCATTGTGTAAGGTGTAAGGATGAGACGAGCATTATAAACAAAATCAAGAAAGCAGTTCTGCGTCGCTTTGGACACGAGAGCGAATGGACAGCGAAATTATGATGCAAATGTTGATGGATGTAGAAAATGAGCAAAATCAACAGAAAAATTAAAGAATTTTTTTTTATACTCCACAAACCTAATCTGCATACCTAAATACGGGTAACTTATACAAGCTGTCCAATATTTTCACATGAAAAGTCTATTTTCGGATTAAGGATTTATTTATTTATTTACGCATACATTTCATATTCTACAAAATGATACAAAAACACTCTCTGCTTGTACTAGGAGTAAGCTCAGTATATGAAGGGTCGGCGAGCCAGAAATATTAGTATGCCTAATGTTGCAATAGGTTCCTACACGGGCAAATGCCTGTTCTATGAAACCAGTTTGTTACGGCAAATATTGTTATCGAATATGTTTCCCATAAATAAAAATAATATTAAAGAAATAGATAAACAGTTATAGCCCAAAAGAGAAAAAAATTATATACAGTTTACGTTAATATAAAAATATATATTTTTTTAAATATCATCATTTCCTTTCCGCACCTAATGGTGCAAAGGGCACTGCATTGGTTCACCAATCGCAGCGTATCTTGATAATTTTTGTTACATGAAGGTAAGATGATCAGTCTTACGCTTCAGGTGCCAGTCCAGGGACTATGAAATGTTCTAGTGTGAAAACACCCTTTTAAAAAAATATTTCATATTAACCATGTCGGGAATTGAACTTGAGACCTCTTGCATGGCAGGCTAACGCGCTGGCCATAACACCACGAGGCCGACAAAAAAAAAGTATGTACATAATAAATTCACAAATGATTCAATGAAATTGTATAATATTTAGATTACTATCCTCGATAAATTCTCAAATTCCGTACTTCCAATGTCTGTCAACCAAACCGTAATTCTCTTTTTCCATACTGATGGTTTATCAGATTTCCGAACACACGGAATCTGATCCACGGATACGGGAATGACCAAGAAAGATTCGGTATGATCAGAAAAACAAACATTTAAAATCTGGCTATTATTATAATTATTATTATTATGTAAAACATAAATAGCGCCATTTTTGTAAAGAAATAAATTTAATTTTAACTTTGTTAATTGTTAAAAGTAGACACAACCGAAAGGCACGTATGAATGTGGAAGAAGTTAAGAATGTTTGTCAGGATAGACGTGTGTGGCGGTCCATTCCTATGGAAAATTGCGCGATGGTAGTAGTGGGATTCTGTTAGATGACCAACCACATGTATGATAATGACGTTGTATATGTTTGTTCCAGTGCGGAGCTACGACAACCACGCCAAGTGCGGTCTGGTGTGGATCCCGCACGTGGTGGCCTACCGCTGCCGCACGTGCGGCATCTCGCCGTGCATGAGCATCTGTCGCGACTGCTTCCGGCGCGGCGACCACTCCACGCACGACTTCAACATGTTCCTGTCCCAGGCCGGGGGCGCCTGCGACTGCGGGGACACCTCCGTCATGAAGGAGGACGGGTGAGCGCGCAATCATATCTAACCGCCTACAGTGCCTTAGCTTTATTTAGCTGATACGTGTGCATCTAATGTTCCATGTTTAAATATAAATTCAGAACAAAAATACACATACATACAAAATACAGTTTGCCTACCACATATCACACATTGCATCTGAGGACTTGACTCTTTGTGCCGAAAGAAAATAATCCAGAAGTATATCATGTGCACTTCATCGGATTGAGGAAAAGAAGGAAGTGAGTTCTCCACTGACTGGGATTAAATTGATTGGATATAATCAGTTCGCTGAAATTATGACATGTAAATGAATCTCAGGTCATAAGCCCTGTAAATGCTTAGACTTCCATATTTCCTTCTGTAAAATGCTCTCCATCTCCTTTGTAATATAATAACAAAACCTTTTAAAAAGCCTTCAAGTTGTTTATGGAAAAAAAAAACATAAATTTCCTTTTACCCAAGATTTATTAAAAAATTAAACCTAAAAGTTATGCAAGATTTATAAAAAAAAATAACCTAAAAATTATAAAACATATTCAATAGAAAGTTTTAACAATTTAAGAATAAATGTAAAAAACAAATTAAATATTTCAAAGAAATATAACAAGAAAATCGTAAGTAATGTTTCATACAGCTGGGCAAAGTGAACAAAAAATTGTATACATTATGAAATGTGTAAATAAATAAATATAATTACCATTCACTATCTTTGAAAAAGTTCAAAAGGTTTGTTCTATAGGAACAATACCCTACACTAAATAAAACAATTATGGAAAGACTAAATCATGATCTTAATAGTGTATCACTGTGGCTAAAAATTAATTAATTAAAATTAAATGTTAACAAAACTAAATACATGAATATAGGAAACAAAAGAATAGAAATTACGCCATCAATTGTAATAGAAAATGAAAAACTTAATGAAGTCACTGAAATTAAATATTTAGGTGTAATGTTGGATTCAAAACTTACATTTCACCAAAACGCTAAGATGGTAATAAATAAGATTGCAAAAAAATATCAATTTTGGGAAGGATCAGAAGATTTATTGATAAGGACTCCTGCAAAACTATTTACAAAGCAATTATTGAACCACACATTAACTACTGTAGTAGCATTTTATTTTTATCAAACAAAGAAAACATAGATAAACTAACTGTATTACAAAATAAAGCCTTTAGAATCATTTTGAAAAAAAACAGATATACGAGGGTAAAGTCGATGGTAAATGAAATGAAATTATTAACATATAAACAAAGAATATTTTACAATACAATGATATTTGTTCATAAAATTATAAACTCTAATAAAAAAACATAATTTTGGAAAAAAATTGATCGGAACCAGCATGAACACGATCACAATACTAGAGAAAAGAACAAAATTACACTTCCATTTAGGAAAAAGGCAAAGTCACAAAATTCGATTTTATTTAAAGCAATTAAAAAGTATTACGAAATGGAAAAAAATATTTATGAAGAAAAAAACATATCAAAATTTAAAATAATGGTCAAGACATATGTGATAAACAATTTATAAATTAAATATATTTGCAATGTTATTATTAGAACACACATAACAATATGTATGATATGTGTGCCCTACTTTAAGATTTAAATAAAAAAATATATATATATCAGATACGTGGGAATAACTATTGCCGAGTTCATGAAGTCTGTTCAATACAGCATTACAAGTATACACTGTCCGTGAATTGTTGCTACAAAACGGTGGCACCTGTCTAGTCATTTTTCCAGGCACCCTGAAGTTGAGGAGAGATAACAGTTCAGGGCAATCCCATATTGAATTTACAATTTTGTATAAATTTAAAAGGTCTATAATTTTTCTTCTATCCTTAAGTTTTAACAAATTTAATGTTTTTAGTAAAAAATCATATTTGAAAAATTCATGACTATCTTGTTAATAGTAATAGGCTGTCTTATCGGGAGGCTAATCATAGAGTGACACTTAACATGCCAAATGTGAGAGATAGTGCTCGCCAAGGCAAGGTTGCCATTGTTGCCAATAGTAGAGTTGTTGTTGCTTTCTAGGTGTGCCGACTTAAATATCTCACAATAACCATCCAAGATGAAATGCCTATAAATATGACTGAATATGAATTTTTACAATTATGCGAAAGCTGCACCTCAAACAAATAATGAATCTTAAATAAATGTTATAAATTAACACCACTTTGCAACACGATGGATGCGCGAGGGGCTATGGTGACAAGTAATAGTAAGTAATATTGTGTCGGTTTCAGGTTCTGCAGTAACCACGGCATCAACAACTGCGCCAACAAGAGTCCGGCTCCCAGCGACCTCATGTGTGTGGCCGAGGCCATGATGCCGCGAGTCATCCTTCGCCTTCTGCAGCACTTCAGGGAGAACAGGTAATACTCCTTATCTGCAGCGTCATGAGCACCTACACTACACTACACTACAATTCACAAAATAGTGAAGTTGCGTGATCGATACAGAAATTATATTTTTATACCCATCAATACTCTCCAGTTTGACTTCCAGCTCTTCAAAGCCATTCTCATCTAGGATAACTTATTATCTAAATGTTATTAATATTTGTAAATAACCGGTTACTGACGTTTCTATGTCTACCCGTTTCGAGACGTACCTGTCTCTTTGTCAAGACACAAATCAAACAAAATACAAATTCCATTATACACCTTCGCTATAGTTGTTGCGCAAAAATTTTAAACCACATGCTTTTAGTGGGTAACACTAACGTGCGCTGATTATAATTTATGAAAATGTTTGATGTAGTGGGAGAAATAGTCACGACGGAGGAGGAGGAGAGGAAGGGATGAGCATTAGTTCACTAGGTATATGGTTACCATTCCAATGGAACATTTTAAAATGGGCTATATTGAAAGGTTATTCGATGATTAAAGGAACATTATTCTTATAGCCTTTCTAGTGTGAAATATTTGCATATTATTTACATTTAATGCCATATTATTTATATGTAAGATTTTAACTCCTGTGTCTTGATTAAAGTCACGATTAAAATTGATTAGATAATTTGTGAATTCAGAGTAATTGTTGTAGTGGAGACGCCTCACGTATCCTTTGACACGAATATTAAGATTTCTTAATGTTCTCCCACTGTAAACTGAACGACGTGAATTGTATTTTAATTGGTAAACACCCGAGTTATTTAATAAACTATTTTTATCTTTATTATTAAGTGACAATTTGCCAATATTATTATTTGTATAGAAGACAGGTTTGACATTATTCGGTACATTTGGTACGTAAAGTAAGGCTAGGCAGCTCTCCCGAACCCGTAGAGAAATCTTAATACTGTCTTGATCGCAGTCACCATCTTATAAAGTTGCGCTATAAATGTAACAGACCCCGTGAACTAAACGACATATTCTCTTTTACTAGTTGGGGAACAGAATCTAACTCGGATACGTACCGAAAGGCGGTGCAGGAGTGTGAGGGGTACGTGTCCATGCTGATGGAGTTCAACAACATGGGGGAACTTATGAGGAAGGCCATGACCAAAGCCCTCATCAATCCTCAGGTAAATAAAAAACGCCGGATTGTTCCAGGTTTGATTGCCGATAAGATCACTTAATGTGATTTTTCTTGACCCCGTTTTGGTGCGAAAACAAATTGTTTATTGGTTTAAAATAAAAAAACCAAAATCCATAATAAAATGTCGAGCCTAGTTGTCCATTCCATTTCAGTCAACCAGTTCAAAAACCGTTTGGATGCTTTTTTGAAGGAAGAAGAACTTAGACAAAAAGCAGTACACGAGATATAGGCGCATATGCCGGCCTTTAACGGCGGCCTCCGTGGTGTAGTGGTCAAGACACTTGACTCACGCAAGGAAGGCTTTGGGTTCGATTCCCGATGAGAACACAAACATTAAAATGTGATTTTTCTCAAGTCTGGGTGTTCTGTGATGTAATTCACCACTGTAATTGGGCCTCCTGGCCTGTTGTGGTGCAAAAATAAATAACGCAATAATAATGTATTTGTTTTACAGGAACATACAATCAACAATAATTAAATTAAATAATAAAGAGAAGGTACCAGTCCTTTTCTACAAAAATTGGGACAAACTCAAAATATTGTTGGTAAATCCACCTGGTCCATGAAAAAGTATAGAAATTGAAAAAAAAAATTTTTCAGGCGTTGCCTAGTATGTGGGTGAAATAATTCATTTAGATTAATCTCTCCCGCATAAATAAAGTTTTCAGCTCTTTAACTTCACGAACATCAACAAATGAAAGAATTGAAAGAATATAGATGCTCAAATACAGGCAGAATGGTGAATTTTACACAGTGTGTAAAGTGGCCACTTAAACCAGCCAGTGACAGTTCATAAGCCTTGACTTCTATATTACCTTCTCTAAAATGTTCTTCATCTCTGTTGTAATATGTTAATATTAACATCTCCCCAGGTAGTTGAATTTAGTCCTCGTCTACAAATATTTGGACAAAATCTAAATATTGTTGATATTTTTTACTACTTTTTTTGTACATTTTCAAGAAACTTAGCGTTACAATTTAATGCTTTAACTTTTACCGCACGCAAGAAAACATTTACTGTATCCAATTTCACATATCGCTGAAGTTCCTCATTACTATGGAATTCCGTCAAGAATTGTCAATATGTAACTTAAATCAAATGAACACAAAACATAGTACCGTATTGATGTATAGAGAATAACATTGTCAATACATACGTAGTTGAATAATGCGGATAATTTTTGGGCAGATGTACAAGAATATGGTGGAGCCCCCCTTTCCTGAGACGGATTACGGAACCTACATGTCCATGTCGCACCTCATCTACGAAGTGGCCATCAAGTCCTTCCCCGCCCCCGACCCTCCCGCCGAGTGAGTTCTTCTCCCGCATTCATGGACTGACTGAATTCATGGACTTTGTCATTATTTATTATTATTTAAGCCAATCAACTAACTGGCTTACGCCAATTTGTGTTATCACATTGCTCGAGCTTAACCCGAACGATCTTAGAAACTATTTCAAATTACAGTAGGTGTGGTAACGGCGTGATCTAGGCCGATATGGCAAGTGCGTCACCTCCGAGCCGGGAGTGATAACACCGCTCGCTTCTTGTAAAAACACACCGACGGTGCTGTTTAGGGAGGTGAAAATAATCCCACGCTGGTCCTTAAATTTCTTATAGCAAAGACAGCATCGGTACGCAAATTACCGTGAGGTACATTGAAGTTAGTTATAAAATTGTTACCTGAGCCGACATGTGAAGTTTAATTCTTCTTTTTAGGTGGGAATTGGTTATTATATACAATATCTATCTAAGTAAGGCTGAACATCTCGCCTTTATGCGATTTTTTTATTTTTATTTATTTAAAAAAAAATATATTTTTCAAAAATATTTACAAAATAGTCTTAAATTAAAGTCCTGCTGAGTTGCATACAAACAACTCGTCAGCGAGTTCTTATAAATTACATCGATTATTTACACTTAACCTACATTAACAATAATTTTACTTGAAAAACAATTACAGATTACATTATGAAAAATTAAAAACTATCACTAATACAAAAAACTTTTTTCTAATAACCATAATTTGAGCAAACGTCCCACTCCTGTATTTAACTTAGTATTTTTAATATTGTTTGGTAACATGTTAAATATTTTAGGTATACTGTATTGCAGTGTCCTTTTGCCATATTTATTGCAGTATCTAGGAACAGCTAGCCCTTCCATACTAGTAAACCTGGTGTTGTAATCATGTACCAACTTGAGTTTATACTCGGAGTGCGACGCATGCTGACAAATTAATTTGTACCAAAGTAGAGCCCTAACAGATAATTTATTTACAGATTTATACATCAATGATATTGAAATATTGTGTCTCTGGCGGTATACATCTTTATGTAGTAGCAATTTGATCATAGAATTTTGCAAGGTTTGAATAAAATTAATATTAGTTTCACTTGATAACCCCCAGGAAGTTACCGCGTATCTTATAATTGATTCAGAGAGAGATAAATAAATAATTCGTAAAGTATTAACAGGGACATAATATTTTAATATGTACATTCTATTACTTATTGCTCTTAATCGCTTACACAATTTTCTAATATGTACATCCCATTTAAAATTACAATCTATAGTTAAACCTAAATAAACATACTGCTCAATATTTTCACACATGCACGGTTATTATGAGAGATAATGTGACAGTATATTTTGTGTACAGGTTAAAAAAAGTATGCAATGCATACCTACCTACTTGATAATATTTATTGGTGAAATCTTTATTTTAACCTTATGAAATTTCTTCATCTTAGTAACACACACGCTTCATGGAGTTGGACCCGCTAAAAGGCTTTCTATTAGCCTAGGGTTCTATCCTACTGTTTTCCAAACGGAACTCTTAGCCATCTTTCGCTGTGCACCTGAAAATTTGCACTGATAATATAAAAACAAAATAATTTTTATTCTCTCTGATAGTCGAGATTCTCTCAGCTTTGAAAGCACTGAGCTCGGTAGAGATCAATTCTAAATTATCATTGCAATGCCTACAACCACTTTGGCAATTGTGTCGATCAGTGCAGCAGCATAACACTGATTTGGATTCCTGGACACTCAAATATTGACAGTAACGAGGCAGCCGATGAATCGGCGAGGCTGGGAGCTGGTACAGCCCCGATAGGCCCGAGTCCCGCTGTGGGTTTCCCGAATATGCTTCTCGTAATGATGTAGGTTGTAGACCCGGGAGCAGAGCATAATGCTCAGCACCATGCGAAAGAACTACTAAAGGGGTGCCGAAGGTTTGCTTTCGACCTAATGAGGCTTGACCGAAACCATGTGAGGGTTATCACTAGAGCCCTTACACCTTGCTGGAATGCACCTTTCTGGAACTTCTAGATGTAGGTTCTGCAGTGCAGATGATGAAACACCTATATACGTTCTATGTGAATGTGATGCTTTATATCACAAAAGAAGTCACTTCCTCGGGTGACCACCGGTTAAACCCGAGGATGTCAAAGCGCTCGCCCACTACCTAACAGTCCGATACTACTACCTAAGTATCTGGGCTTGGAGGGGGATATTTAGCTTTATGAGAGTATTCGCCCTCCACTCAGTAGCCAGGCTCTTTAAAGACCCGAGTTTGGAGGGCGAGAACTAATTCACGGGGACCCGTCACAATAGATCTACTCAGGTTGCAGTGATGTGAGGAGCTTATATAGCACCGACCCCCGTTCTTAAGAATAAGATACATGCTCAATATTTACAGTTAAACCTAGCCTAGCCAGTCAATTTTATCTGCGAGGAAAAATTCTCATCAGTTTTTACGCATTTCGGGTGATGAAAATAAATTATTAATTTATTACATGTTCAAATAATTGCAGATATAAACACCTCCCCGCCCTCGGAATGAAGATGAACCACAGCACCTTACTGGAGGAGTTCATTTTCTGGACCTTCAAGTACGAGTTCCCCCAGAACGTGGTCTGCTTCCTCCTCAACATGCTCCCGGACCAGGACTACAAAGTGAGTTGCGACGCGATAGTGCGACGATGGCGGACCGACTAGCTTTACTGACTGTTCCCTGTCTGTTGCAGGAACACCTGACGCGCACCTTCGTGATGCACTACGCGCGCATCCCGCTGGTGCTGGAGTTGTCGTCGGATCCCGACATGCTCAGCAACCGCGTGGTGCACATGTCGGTGCAGCTGTTCTCCAATGAGGCCCTGGCGCTGCGCATGGTCAACCAGCTCTCCCTCCTGCACGTCATGGTCATCTCCCTCAAGCTCATGATGACCAAGATCCTGGTCCGCAATACTCTGCACGGTCAGTCCCTCTTTTTATTCGGCCAGCTGCTGAACTGACGAATAATTTCAATTTATTCGATACGTTTATAATTAAATTTATATATTTTGAAGCATACATAACACGATAAAAATTATTAATGTAGTTTAAATGTAAAAATTATTTAAATAAAGATACCCAGTAATTAAAGTAAAATAAGAAGCTATCTCGGACGAGCACTTTTGACTCGATGGCTCCTCTCGGTTAAAAATCCTGGATAAGGATATCGAGTGTCGGCGTATTCGCCTACAGTGGTCTTGAGATTGTGAGTTGGATTCCTGTGAAGATCGACGCGAAACATTGATTAAAAAGGTCCTACCCTGTAATATGTTATGTTCTCGGACTGGCACCTGAAGCGTAAGGCTGATCACTTTATCTTCACATAACAAATATGCTGCATTTGGTGTACTAATGCGGTGCCCATGCACCGTCTTGTGTGGACAGGGAAAAGGTATGACGATGATCCTCTCAACTTTTTTTCAGTAGCACGAAAGATTTTGATATCCGAAGAGTAAAGGTCGAGTAAAGACATTACTCTACCTATCTGCAGGCTGGAACTGAAATGAACTATACGAGGTTCTCGTTATCTCGCACTCCACTAGGTTCTTATTGGCACCCCATTATTTCTTTTCCGGTAATGTGAAATCTATGTTAACAAATTACAACAGGGATGGAGAATACCTTAAATAAGGGAATATGGAAGTCTAGGCATTTACAGGGCTTATGACCTGTCATTGGCT
This sequence comes from Micrasema longulum, assembly GCF_059751315.1. Classification (NCBI taxonomy): domain Eukaryota; kingdom Metazoa; phylum Arthropoda; class Insecta; order Trichoptera; family Brachycentridae; genus Micrasema; species Micrasema longulum. The sequence goes on from NW_028279350.1 coordinate 450,965, forward strand.
GGTTTAAGTGGCCACTTTACACACTGTGTAACATTCACCATTTTGCCTATGTTTGAACCAATGACAGGTCATAAGCCCTGTAAATGCCTAGACTTCCATATTCCCTTATTTAAGGTATTCTCCATCCCTGTTGTAATTTGTTAATCTTAATGACTCCGAATGAGGGGGTGAAATCCAGTCTACGAACATTTGGACAAACTCAAATATTGTAATGAAATCTATGTATTTATTTTAATACCGCCGTATATGTTTTGACGCAATCACCAGACCAAACCAAGAACCGGCACCACGTGATCGACTGCGCCCGGAGAGTCATGAAGGAGCACTGCTACTGGCCGCTGGTGTCGGACTTCAACAACGTTCTGTCCCACCGCAGCGTGGCACTCGTCTTCCTGCGAGACGACACCCTCATAGACATGTGGTTTCAGTTCCTCTCCATGCTTCAAGGTATGCAATTGGTAACTTCCAATGTAGACGATTAGATCTCCGTTTGATACAAACTTGGTGTTTTATTTTCATTCTTGGAATAGTGCACACATTTTCATATTCTTGCGTGTTCTCTAATAATAATGTCGCACATATATATATGCGTATAATTTACAAATTCTTTTTTTCAAACACAATTTTTTTTAAATTTTATAATAGTTTTATTGTTTTTACTCTCATACTTATGAGGTCTAATAATTCCCTCGGGATAAGTCTTACATATGAAACGAGTATGTAGGCCTCTTCCCCGTATCTTAATTAATGTACAAATGATACAGGGAAAGGTCCTACATACTGATAAAAGGGGTGACATAAGTTTTAATGGGATTGGACAGGGTCTGATTCCCCGCAATGCGATACAAATATGTGGCTAGGGTCTCGATATTCTAACTTCTGCCCCTGCGAGTGACATAATTTACTGTCTTTATTTAAGGGGCAGCTAGTTAGATTACAAATCGAGACTCCTAGCCGAAAATAAACATGAAAACCTGACATATAAATATTACTATAAAAACACTGGCATCGTACACTCTCGTCCGAGCGCCATTCGTCGCCCTGGCGGCCACTCGGGAAGCTTCAGTCGCGGCCAGGGGTTCAACCGCCTCTCCGTGGTCATTCCCACTATTTTTCCCGTGCTGCTACCATCTTCGCCTGGGAGCCCGCAAAAGGGCCGCTCGGCTTGGTGTCGGTGTCTAATGCTTGGCGCTCGTTCGCCGCGTCACAAGCCGCGCTGTACGTCCCATTACCGCACGCGCGGCGATGTCCAATACAAGTTTTTTACCACGTTATTTAAAATTGAACTCTGCGACTGCGCCTTCTTTGTAAATGGGAGTCTGACCTTTACTTTTTCTTTGGTATTATTCAAATTATTATTATTATTCCTTCTCCATAACGAAAGCCATTTTCAGGAGAAGTGTACAAGTTTGGATTTTGTCTAAGGGAAGAGACCATTGCAGGAGACTGCTGCGACATGTTGCATAGATTTATATACCATTAAGCGTTTTGTCCAGATGTTTATTGAAATATATGTAATAATTTTTAATTTTCATTTTTGCTATTGTTTAATAATGTACATGCTTCCACTTTCCATTATGCTGTATCCCAACTCAACACAAGGCTCTTGGCCTCATAGAGTTAGGGATACATTATTATTTTTTTTGTAATATATATGTATTTGTTTGAATGAATAAAATAAATAAAAGACAAATCCAATCAATTATGATTATGTTCAAATTGACTCTGGTTAATTATTTACCAAACTTTGGTGTTTTTTTTTAGAATTAACAATTTAATACACAAATATCTGGGTATTGGAAAATATCATTTGCCTGTAGTAATTGAAATTTGCTAATCATCGACTTTACCTGCGTGTATCTATTTTTTTTTGTTGAGGTTTGTTTTGCAATATGGTTGGTTGATTTGTGTAAATTTTCTTGTTTAGTTAATGTGTGGTTCAATAATTGCATTAATTGCTAATTGCTAATTGCTAGTGGCAATAAGTCCACCATTTAACCATGTCCACCTTTGTTTTATTTTTGTATTTATCACATTGTATATTATGGTTAGTAAAGATTTATTATTATTAAAAACAATTTTGCATGAATTTCATATTGTTTTTTTTTTGTTTTATGCAGGTATGAATGTAAACGAGCGCGAACTGGGCAGCCACGTGGAGTTCGAGCCGTCGTCGTACTACGCGGCGTTCTCGTGCGAACTGGAGGCGTCGGCGTACCCCATGTGGTCCATCATCTCGCACCTCACGGGACCCGAGCACGCGCCGCTCGCGCGCAAGTTGGTGCAGCGCTGCCTGCGCTACCTGCGCGAGTGGCTGGCCGCCATCGACTTCCTGGCGCCCGCCGTGCAGCGGCCGGAGGTCATGCGCGCCTCCTTCCACTTCCCGCTGCACCGCTACCTGGCCGCCTTCCTGTGCCAGGCCGTGCGCCACATGGGGCTGCGCGTTGCGGATCTGCTCCCCGAGAGCGACACCCTTCTGCTGCTCATGATGCACCCGCTGCGCGTGCAGGCGCTGTTCTACGAGATCCTGAGCGGCATCTGGGTGCGCAACGGCCTGCAGATCAAGGGCCAGGCCATGACGTACATCCAGGCCAACTTCTGCAATTCCATGGTGGACATGGATATCTACTTCCTGCAGGTGTGCGCCTCGCATCTCCCGACTCACCGCTTCCTCGACATCTGCATCAACACGTGAGTTTGTACAACTACCCTTGGAAATAATGAGGATAGTAATATATGTTCGCTTACACGTGATAAAAATTAGAACATTTATTTGTACGGTGAAGTTTCTCAAAATTGCATGAAAAAATATCATAATGAGCTACTTGAACTACGTAATAAGTTCTTCCGAATCAACCGATGACAGAGTGCTGTGATAGATTTCCGGTTTTCGGGAAGCCGACTCACCAATCACCAGAACCCACCGACTAGAACTTGCGACTTCACGGGTGGAGTAATTTCAAAATTGCTAAGCATCAAAAAAATCATGGCGGTGATAATACGATGCATAATTTTTTTTTTTTACTTAGATATTCTATTAACAAATAAAAGAATGACCACTGTACTTCCTCATTAAGGACCTCGCATGAAGAGGGGGGCATATGCAGTTTGCAAATTTTCACACAAAACCATATTATAGTATAGTTTTGAGAGAGAGCTCATTTAAAAATTTGGATCTGCCCCCTTTTATACCAAAATCTTAATTATTGCATGTTGGAAAAATAGGAGCTGCTCCAGATCTGTTTCCGTATTGCGCTGTAATGCTCGCTTATCTTTCACCGGAGTTCGCTCTCTCGCGCATTAAACTCTAGATTTTTTTTGTTTACAAATAGTAGTAGTCATTTGGATCTGCCCCTCTTCATGCAAGATCCTCAATTTGTGACCAGTTTATTTTCCTGAATGTAATTTTGAATGGTTTCAGAGAAAGATGATTAACAATATTATTATTTGTTATTGGCAGGCAGCTTTTGCGAGTGTGCCTTACCTCGGTTAAACATTATGTAACTTATGTAACTTGAGATATATCAAAATATAATCGGTTACTTATCATCATTTAACATCCACCTGTTTCTATGTTATGTAAGATGCACGCAAGTCGATCTACAATCAATATGGAGAGATGAACGATGTGTTATACGATCAGGTTCGGAGTGGGGGAGTGGCTCGGGCTCGTGCAGCTGGCCGTCGCGCGGGAGCAGGAGCAGGACGCCATGCTGGAGGGGCTCCTCACGCTGCTGGCCACGCTGGTCAGCTCGCGCAGCAACCTCGGCCACGACGAGCTCACGCAGTCGCGCCTCGAGGTCGCCACCCTCCTGGCCACGGGGGACAAGACGCACAGCCAGCTGCTGGAGCTCATGCCGGAGCGCTCGGGTAACGCGCACACCCGCAACTTCGAGACTGTTCTCAAGGAGGTGAGTACTGGCTGCTTGTACTAATTATCCAGTTAATGAGAATTCACACGCTACCTTTTATTCCGAAACAACATCTCACTCCCTTGGGAAAATTCTTTGTGAAAAAATTCATTATTATTAACTTGTTCACTGCGGTACTTAAATATGTCTGTGAGCTCCTATGGCAGCGCTACTAATTAGTGCTGTGGCATATGTGAGTAATTTATTATTAAAAAGGTTCGTAGCTTAAGTATTCATCGAGTATAGAGTCTATACCATATTTTGCGGACAATAAGATTGAGACGAGATGCATTGGACCATAAGATGCACCCTAATTTTTGGTTGAATTTTCCAAGCAAAAAAGTGCGTCTAATGGTCTGAAAAATATGGCATTTATGATCACTAACAAAATGAGCGTTCAAACTAATAAATAAAATGTGTAAATTTTGAATGTGGAGAAAGGGTTAAAACAGGATGACGATGCTAGGTCCGCCGTAGACTAACGACCTTCGTATTTTTGACATAGTGATATTTGGAGTGCCGGCAATCGATTCAGACTACTTTTTATACTGAAAAATTTATCATTCCATCGAGAAAATTCTTATTTTTAATGACTAAACTAATTTCTCCCTCATACGGTGCGAGCAAAGTCACCGGTAAAAACTAGCACCAAAAAATTTCCTTCCCATCGCAATACAAAATAGTAGAAGAGTTTTGCTTACCATTGAAACTCCAATTACAAATGTTGTTTCTCTTATCCAGAATATTTATGATCAATTTTTAACTGGCGAGATACAATCGATGCAAGAGAACAACATTCCTCTGCCCGTGACAGTTGTAATACCAACATAAGAGACCAAAAAAGTTGCCATAAATTACGTAACACTGTGCCGGAAAAGGAGATACTATCTCGCATTAATATATTCTGAATAAGAGACATTCTACATAACGATAATTATTTATGGTAAATTGTAAATAATTTTTTTAGCTATCGTACTACAAGGCACCTCCGCGAGGCTCGGAAACATTAGAACAAGGTCAGTTTGCGCCCAAGGCCGTGGTGTGGAGCTCCCACTACGACCCGCTGCACGTACTCCAGAGGGCCGTCCACCGCAGGGACTTCCAGAGCTCTATGGATCGCTTCACGGCCTAGTGAGTATCCCCGCCCGCTATCTCTACTTGTTGCCATATACTAGTGATGGGTAACCTTTTTAGTTCGGAATCTCAAGATCTAAAATTCTTTTTGCAGCCCCGATACAAGAAAGAGTGTTATTTTTGAACTGTTCATTTGTTATTCATTGAAGCTATTTATACACTAACTATTTTTTTTTAATGTGTTTTGGGATAAAATAAAATTTTACTAAAAAGAATCAAAAAATATTCAGAAGTAAAAATAAATAATTATTTAGATTCGTGACTTTTTTGTTGCTGAATTCTATTTGCTAAATCTTCAATTGATAGTTTGTATTTTGTACATTTTAAACACAAGCGAGTCTTACAAACTTCATCAGTTATTCAGTTTTTTTTATTTGTTTTAATATTATTCAACGCTGAAAACATGGTTACACAAAAGTACGTAGAGGGAAATACTGCGAATAAAGCCAGTGCTAGATTTTTAGCTAGTCTAACACCCGTGTCATAGGTTTCCCATCACTGCCACATACCGACGTGGTCTAACTGAGCTCGAATTACAGCGTCAAATCTGCCGGGCTGTTCCCCAACGGCAAAGAGGGCGCGCTGTGGCCCCCGCTGCGCAGCGCGGGCGGCGCTCCGGGCGGCGGCGACGGGGACCCGCGCCGCCTGGTGCGCTGCGGGCGCCTGCACGCCGCGCTGCTGGCCGTGCTGCACCGAGCCGCGCACCGCCAGCGCGCGCCGCCCGAGCACGTGCTGGCGCTGGCGCTGCACCTGCTGGGCGCGGCGGCCGACCTGGAGCTGGAGGCGCGCGCGGCGCCGCGGCCCGCCGAGCTGTGTCCCTGGCGGCCGCCGGGCGCGCCCCCGCGCTCCCTGCTCGACAGCTTCACCTCGGACAGTCTGGCGGAGAACGCGCGCACGCCCATCGGCCTGGTCGCGGCGCCGCCCCCGGCCCCCCCGCCGCCCTCGGATACCTTTCCTACAGCCTACACCTCCGATAGTGAGAATCTTTTTATTTAATCGATTTGTTGAACTGGTTTTGGCGCTGTGTACCCTGGGCACGGAGAGACATACATAGTTAGTAGTAGTGAATCCCAAAAACGTTCAGAGTTTTAAGTTATCACTGATAATTTTACTGCTTTATGTAAAAGCTCTGTCACTGTACGCAAACATTATTCTCTACCTTCCATAACTCATTACACAAATACAAGAGTCACTAGATACTCCATACTCCACCCTGATGATGCAAAAACAACTCGCTGCTGCTCGGTTGAAGTGTATAATCTACTTCCGTTGTCCATAAGGACAATTAGTATGTACTCTCAATATAAAATTCCTATTAAGAAATGAATTGTGGAGGTGTGTTGCGCACGGATGAGTGGATGGATCAAGTCAAATAGGTAAAAAATTGTTTACTGATAATGAAATTTTGTCTGCAAGTTTATATGAATTAATTATGTGTTTTTATGATTATTTTAGTTTATTTTGCGTATAATGTTTACAATGATAATTAGGTTAATTAGATTAATTTTTATTTTCTTATTATGTTAACTATGTTCAATAACTAATTAAAGGCATGTTTCATAACACTTATTGTAAAAGGTTTCCCTCGGCACGGGACACCCCAGTGAGGGAACATTATTCTGTATAAAAAAAATAATACAAAATTGTAAAAGTTTAAATAAAAAAATATTTTAAAAAATTGCCTTACTGGCCTGTTGTTGTGAGATCGTATTTTTTAACTGTAATAATGATTGTGTTTATTTATTCATATCCCAATTTTATTTTCTAATTACATACCTCCCTCACTGGGTAAGCCTGTATCGAAGCGAGTTTTTTTTTGTTAAATCCGGATATATTCTAGATTTTGATGCATGGAGAATAAGTATGAAAGCGCCCACCCCTTTCCGAAACTGGTCATAAGGACTTCGTCTTTCGTCTGTTTTGTATATTCATATATATAATTTAGTGATAGTTTTTACATTTCTTTACAATCAAACCGCAAAAATAACAGAACATAGAAGCTTTAATAGCTTTTAATGTATTCCTCCCTGCAGATTTGTCAGTTCCAGGATCCCGCTTCGAAAGGAAGAAAACACGAAACACCTATACATGTTGAAAATATTCACACAATTCGCCCGGTACAACACGCACTTGAACAAAGAAAGAAAAACAATTCGCATCATATTGCACATAAGTACGTCAAATTATCAAGACGATACTAGCAAAGTTTTAACACAGATCCCAACATGACACTATCAAACTCGCGTGAAATTTCCTTTCGTCATAACGCAATATCTCTAAAAAAACCCTAATTGTCCTATGTAACACCAACAGTCTGTACAATCTTATGCAAGCTCCTCGTCGGATTGTTTATTTCACCGAGTGTGATTATGTTTACCTTCAGGCGACACAGATTGGGACACGTCGGAGGCTGTGGACGTGACGGGGGTGATGGTGCGCTCCCCGCTGCCGGCCGGCGAGGGGGACGGGGACGGCGAAGAGGGGGGGGCCCAGATCCTGCTGCACCACGACTACGTCATGCGGGAGGATGATGAAGTCAGCTTACAGGTACGCCATATTACTAATTTAGTTATCATTGGCGATGTCGACTACCGTGCAGTACAGGGTCCTGGTAACATGCTCAACATCAAATGGTTTTCTTTCTCTGTAGAAATATAATCTCCGTTCTGGCACTGACACCATAAACTTATCATCTTGCCTTAAAGAACAAAATGATGCATTATCTTATGTATTGAAATTTATTGCAACAGAGAGGGAAAACACTGGAGAAAGGTATATGGAAGTTTAAGCATTTCTTCTTATTCTCTGTCGATCTTTCTCTCCCCAGCCATTCCATTGACAAAGCGTCTCCACTCTTCACGGCTCTGCGCCCTCTCCGCAACTCCATATAGGGTCGCCCGTGATGATGTTTTCACCCGGTCGATCCATCGAGCTGCAGCTCTGCCTCTGCTTCTTCGTCCTGCACACTGCCCGTGATTATTATTTTCTGGGTCATGTCTAGTTATGTGTCCGAAGAACTGCGGAATACATTGGCAGCATACGGTCGATAGGCGAACTTTTGCATTGAGTTCCTCCAATATGGAGGCATTTGTTCTTCTGGCTGTCCATGGTATTCTCAGCATACGATGCCAACACCACATCTTGAAGGCATCTATCCTCTCCCGCTCGCTTGGTTTAACTGTCCATGTTTCTGCGCCATATAAGAATATTGGTAACTTTGCGATTAGGGATCTAGGCATTTACAGACCTTATTTTCATTCAACATTTGTTTTATGAGTTTTATTGTAATAGAAAAGCCATTACCACATTATGCCATCTAACTAGGTAATTATTATCTCGGGATTCGAGGCATCTGTGATACGCTTAATTAATTATCAACACATGATGTGATACAATATAAAACAAGTAGATAAAGCACCCTTTGCATCACATACATTTTACTATGCGCAATTTCTATTTTTCCCAGGAGGAAGCGTACCAACTGGCCCTCCCGCCGGCGGAGTCCGACGAAGGAGACAACACGCAGATGGCTGTAGCTATTCCCGGCGACATGAGCCTCGTTTCCACCACCCACGAAGGTACCGCACCGATCATAACCCACACGACCATTTACCGGTAGCGTCACTAATGTAGGGTCATTAAAGGTGTCGTTCGTGTTCCAGTGTCCATGGTGTTCCCCGTGGAGAGCGGGCCGGGGGGCAGCGGGGGCGCGGGTGCGGGAGCGGCGGGCGGCGCGGCGCTGTGCCTGCCGTACGCACGCGTGCAGCCCGTGCCCCCGCCTATTACGCCGCCCCCGCGACTGCGCCCCCTGCCCAGCAAGCACCGAGCCAAACCCATCGCGGTAAGCCGACTGTCACTCGCTACATACATGAGAATTTTATATGTGATTTGTAGATTTTTAGACAGGTTAATGGGAAAAATATGCTTATTACTGTTCAATGTGCGTGTTATGCAAAAATTTGCAGAATTCAGGTTACAAAAACACCTTTGCAAGATTTAGAAATGGTTTTGAATTATGCTATTATTTGGTAGGTAGGTTTTCATGCATACCATTATTTTAGTTTACGTTGGCATCAATAACTAATTTTCCATTTTTGGTGGAGATTTCTAAATTTGCTTCTAATACTCTCAAGTAATCATATATGTATGTTTGTATATTGAGTACTTACATACACATATCATTTTTTGTTTTCATTACTTTTTTATTTATTTTTTACATATTTTTAAATCGATCGATAAGGTGGTTGATAGATACAAAAATATCAGCTTTAAGCTGCTCGCTTAAAACAGCAAGACTACGTATTATAAAGTCAGTCTTATAAGTTAGTCATATTATTGAATATATCATAAACCATTATTTTATTGCCGTTTATCTTCGCTACATAGTTTTATGTTCAGCTTCTTGTACATATATGTTTCTTCATAAAACAGTGAGTACATGTGCATAATGCGGATATTGCAGGCGCCCCCGGGACAGGGAGACCCCGACACCGTCCCCGTGAACGAGTCCATCATCTCGCTGCTGCTCAAGCTTCACTCCCAGCTGTCGGGCTGCCTCGACAGCTTCAGTCTGGAGGACGACAGCGGCGCGCCCCCTGCCCCGGCCCCCGCACCTGCGGAAGGGGACTCGGGGCCGCCGCCTTGCGAGAACAGGATAGGTCTGTTGGCTTCTATCTCCCGACTCGCTATCCTTGTCATCTCAATTTCTCCGCCGTGTTTAGATCTCGAAACGATCGAGCTACCGTGTAAGAGAGAGACTTCGAGCAATCGGTAGAGAGTATCTTAATCTTACCAGACAATTTCCTTAACACGTCACGCAAGAGTTATGAATCTAGTGTATGCCATGTTAAAATTACCACCCCATCAAATACCCAAATAAGCGCTATATTTTGTGCTGTCATTCCAAATAGGTTTTTAGATTAGAAAATTCTTTGGAAAGATGATGGTGAGAATTTGAAGATAATTGTGATGCGCAGCTTTTCCGGTGATTGTAAAGTCCCGTACAAAACCAGGGCCCGTGATTACAATGGGAAGTTATCAACTATCTTCAATTTTATCTACAAAATAAATGAAAAATAGAATATGCGTACATTTTTTTTTCTAAACATGTTCAATTATAGGTTACCGATGGTTTTACTAATGTATGCGTGTAAAAATTATTCAATACCTCCCGTATCGCCAAAGACAATTACTATAGTTACTAGACATTCCACCCTGACGCTGCAAAAGGAACATTAACGTCAAAGAGGATTGGTCTACTTCTCCATTAAAAAGTGTAGAACCTACTTCCATTGCCCATAAGGGCAAATACAGTCACTATGAAATCGCCACTAAGAAATGGATAATGGAGCTTTACAGGGCCTATGACCTGTCATTGGCTAAGTGGCCACTTTACACACTGTGTAACATGCATCATTTTGCCTTTGTTTGAACATCCATATTTCTTCGTAAATTGTTAATCTTAATGACTCCCTAGGGCAGTGGTCGGCCAACTCATTAGTCGAAAGAGCCAAAAATCAGCGGTACAAGAATTAAGATTTCTTTGTCAGCCAGCCAAATTTATTTTCGTATAAAAAGGTTTCCTGAAAGCCAATGGACTTTATTATGTGGTAGAAGATTTGTTGAAAGAATTCTTTGAATTGGCGATAATTGACCAATTGTGTTGACAATCTTGATTACCAATCCAAAATATTGAGAGATGAGATGTCTTCGCACAAAGCGCTTCTTGGTGAATGATGCAACGATAAACGAGTATCTAGTGATGATAGAAACAGAACCTTTTCTCTTTCCGGTCACACTTTTTGTCCCATCTGTTGAAATTGAAACAATTTTATGTATTGAGTGTAATTTATTATATAAATAAAAGACTAGTGATACTTTAATCCACAAATTTGGAATATCCAGTGACCGGTTTCATCGCTTAACTTATTAGTTAACCGGAAGAAAAAAATAATTTGATAATGATCCTTAAGATAAAAATAACTTTATTTAATTTACTTATATATAACTTTGAATTATCTATCCTTAACTTTGAATTATCTATCCTCTGTTTTGTATAAATACATTTAACTCTTTAATAAAGATACCAGTCTCGAAGATGTCGCAAAAGCGATGAAACCGGTCACTGGATATTCCAAATTTGTGGATTAAAGTATCGCTCGTCTTTTATTTATATATTAAATTACAATGAACTTCCATCAAGAATTTTCACTTACAAACTCAAATGTTTTTATTGAGTGTAAGATGATGTTTCTCTGTCCATTTAATGACAGCGTTTGCAATATCCTCGCCGCGTGTTTGACTTTTCAGTGGTAATAATCCTAAAAGTTCTTCATTAGAACCCGTTGACAGAATAAGCGAAGAGTGAAACTTGGCCGCACTCGAGTGGCTAAAGAGCTACATGCGGCTCGCCGACCACTGCCCTGGGGGATGAAATCCAGTATATTGTCTACAGACATTTGGATAAACTCAAAATATTTTAATGCACGGGTGGTTTAGATATGTTACTTATTAGAATAGGGAGGTTTGAGATAGTATAATATAGTTAAATAAATAATTACGTAACAAGTTTTTATCGCTGACGTAACAAGTAAACCCGGACAGGTGACGGCCCGTACTTCATCGGCCTGGTGCTGCGCAAGCTGTGCGCGCTGGACGCCGGGTGCGCGGCGGCCGTGGGCGCCGTGCGCGCCGCGCTGTGGCCGCGGCAGCGCGAGCGGCAGGCGGAGCAGCGCGCGCGCGAGCAGCGGGAGCGCGAGGAGCGCACGCGCCGCGCGCGTGAACGCCAGCGCACGCTCATGCAGGACTTCGCCTCGCGGCAGAACGCCTTCATGAAGCAGGCCATGGAGACAGGTGAATACTAATTATTTATTTAATCTCGTATAATTCTTGTCTTTAATTGAAGATTGGAAGGATGAAAATGTATTGAATCAATCAAATTTATTCCACTGTCTTACGACCAAATGATTTAGTTTAGTAAAATGTTATGTCAAGTTTGCAATTAATCATTAAAAATTTGAAGAATTTCTAAAATTACTAAAATTTATCCAATCTAGGTTTTAGCAATTTCATTATATTATGTACATACATATTTTCATTAATTCTTATGTAAGTTCTATCTAAATAAAACATTTCTCAATTTTTTGTTTTAAAACTGACATTTTTAAGTATGTTAGCATGTATTTATTTTTTATTTCTTGTAAATGCTCCTCGGGCGTTAATGAACAAAATAAATAAAATTAATAAATAAAGGATTGCATTATTAATTTAATAATTGAGTTTAAAAATATATTTCTTTAAAATTGTAATTATTTAATTTTTATTAACTATACACAAATAATAATATTTTATATTATTTATGTTCAAAGCATTCACTTTGTAGTCAAACATTTTAATCAATGTTATTAAATATTAGTGTATAACTACTTACAGATTTTTTATGTCTGCCGGTTTCGTCAGGACAACATGCAAATGCTAAAATACACATTCACCGTTACCATCACCCTAGTATACATAGTATTTACAAAAAAATACATAAATTACATGCAGAGTCAAAGGAGATGCAAACATGCACAAAAATTAGGCCAATAATATTTAGTGATATGTTGCAGAATGTGTGTGAGTGGGAGTTAGGAAGGGGGGAGCTAGGAGGTTGAAAGTTACACGACTGGTTAATTTTTAAATCAAAAAGTGGGCTATATTAAAAAGATATTTAATTATTTATTAGTGGAATATTATTTTTCAAAGCTTTTTTTAATCTAAAATTTTAACTCATATATCTTTATTGAAATCGCAAAATCTGTTTTTTTAAAATTATTTAAGCATCTCATGTGTCCTTTAATGCAAATATTAAAGCTATGCGACGTCTCCCAATGTATCTTGATGGGCACGTATCGCATTGTCATCGGTACACCTCTGTGTTGTTCAATGGTAAAGGTGAAAGAGTATTTTAGCATTTGCATGTTGGTGTAGCGAGTGTCCCGACGAAGAGACGGGTACATCTCGAAACCGGTAGACATAAAAAGTCGGTAAGTGGTTATATACTGATATTTACTTACATTAATTAATAATATTTTATGTTCCTCGACTGGCACCTGAAGCCTGAGGCTGATCATCTTACCTTCATGTGATAGATTATCAATACATACTGCATTTATTACTTTTTATTACATTAATTCGATTCCTCGGAACTCATTAATCTACTTGCTTACCGTGTCCCCTCCAGGCCAACTAGACTCTCTGATATTTTCTATATTCGTAAAATTAAAACGAATCATCGGAAACATTCTACGATCCCTCGTATATGTGAAACATTTAACAAAGATTTTAATAGTCTTGATATATTTAACACTCCATACAATATGTACAGAAGAGAATTAATAGGCTTGATTCATGCTCTTCATTCATAATTCATTAAATCATTAAATCAAATGCAATTTTCCACTCTTACTTTCCTTCAATCATCCTTTACCACTCCTTATCAATTTCCTTCTTTTCCTTTCCACTATCTCCTTGTTTTGTCCATATTTATCCTATTTTAATATATAGTATGTTTATTATTTTTATAGTTTAAACTTTAAGCCGTCGTCGCTTTATTATTTAGTAAATACATATAATTGGATGGCAGGCCCTACTATGTATACATTTTATATAGTTTTTTTTTTTTTTATATTAATTTAACCTGTACATCTTTGTTTGTATTCAAAATAAATAAAATAAATATAAAATTTATGATGACGATACTAAACAAAACCAATAAATAGAAAATACATTCGCAAATACTAAATGTCCGCATCAGCCATCCCGAAATATAAAGTGATAGGACACACGTAATAAGTAATCATTGTATGTATATTGATGTTGCAGAAGGAGCCGGAATGGAGTGGCAGGAAGAAGAGGAGTGTGTTCTGGAGAAGGAATACGACTGCATTATCTGTAACACGACTTCCCCCAGCACAGAGGCCAATCCCATAGGATTGGTTGTTCTCTTACAGGTTAACTAAATTCCCTTTAATTTTGATTAGGTTGGCATTTGGATTTACCCCAGCATTTTTTTCAAATTTTAAAAACTTATATTATACCACTATTGGAGTATGGGTACCGTGCGTAGGACTCTCCCGGACACCGATGCCCACTGACGCCTGATCTGCTACCATCTTAAGGTCAGTGTAGAAGGTGAAATGTGCATTTTCTGTACCCAAACAATAAAATGATAAGAACATCAAAATACCTGTTGCCTAGCACGGGATGTCAAATTGCTGATAATATGGGGAATAGAAGATAAACTACTACAAGAGCAGTAGCACCCTCAGGTACCACCGGTAGTAGGTTCATTTCAGACACAGAGTACTTTAATAGAGTTCAGTTCGGATAGCTCGATTACCAATTCTGTATTATATTATTCAACATGTAATAAATGCATCGAATCATAACCGCATCTTCATTTGGGGTAGGAGCTCCTGCATCAACAAGCGACAATCCTACACATGTATGGAGTAGCTACTTTAGAAAATAAAATATACACAATTCTACTGCAGAAAGTCGAAAGATGTGATTTTAAAATCCTTACTATAGTATATTACACGCTATAAAGATAATATTATTGAAAAAATGACGGCAAGAGAGGAGACTCGAGACGCAACGCCCATTTGCGGAGTTTTTCCTGGAAACTATTTCTACATGGTAGTTTTACCATTCCCCTTGGACATGCTGGGGACCGACAGTTTGCAATTTAGAAGGGATTGGTTCACACTGATCCATTTTTACAGACTGATGAAGAGGTTATATCGAAAACCCAGCCATTTTGGAGATTATCAATTTTTATTTTCCCGAAGGATATCTCCGACAGCGTCCGCGCAGACTTTTTTACCTCCCGGCTTCCATAATCAACCTGCCTCTGCTTATGCCGATCGGAAGAGCAGTCAGGCAGCTGAATGTGATCGTATTAAAGATTGACATCTTTCACATCGGAGAAACTAAGACTTTAGGTAAATACTCTTGCTATTGGAGAGTATTACGCATTCACAATATCGAGCCATTTATTGAGTTCCCGGTCTGACGTGTTGTCCTTATGTAACACCTTAAATATTATGTTTTATTTGTGATGTTATTTTGGTCCAATAAATGTTTTGTTAAAAAAATCTAATTCTGTCTCAACGCTCGAAAAAATCCTCTACAGCAGAGTTGTTTCAGACTTGAGCAATTTACCCCAGGCAAAATGTGTACCTGATTTAAAAGCCGCTTGCAATAATAATGTTGTATTCCAGTCGAGCTCAGTGGTGGGCCACCGGCGGAGGGATGCGGAGCGCGCCTCGCTGGCCCTGACGGACGCCGAGAGGGCCAAGCAGCTGCCGGCGCGGGACGCCACCCTCGCCGCGCATCACTTCCGGCGCCACCATGACATGGACCAGCACTTTGACAGCGTGAGTTCCACCTTCAATTACCCGTTCGATCCGTACTCGGACGTTATGGCGATAAATTGTTTCATATTCCAGTAAATTAAAAACTGGAGAATTGTAACTTGGTTTACGGCAAATGGTGAATGTTGGAATTGACAATATTCTATATGTATATGTCCAAATGTTTGTAGATAGAAGAATTGACAAAATGTGGATATGCAGAATTGTGATTGCTGTTACACAAAAGACAGGTCATACGCCCTGGAAAGGCCTAGACTTCCATATTCCCTTCTCGAAAATGTTTTCCTTCTCTGTAAAAATTTGTATTTATTTGCAGGAATCGTGGCTGGTGTCGGTGAACGTGGGGTGGGAGGGCGGCGTGCACGTGCAGTCGTGCGGGCACCACGTGCACCTGGCGTGCCTGCAGGCGTACCTGCGCTCGCTCACCAACCCGCAGCGGCCGCACAACCTGCACATCGACCGCGGCGAGTTCCTGTGCCCCGTGTGCCGCCAGCTGGCCAACTCGGTGCTGCCGCTGGCGCCGGGGCAGGGTCGCGCGCCGGCGCCGCCGCGCGCCGCGCCGCCGGCCGACGCGCTGGCCGCGCTGCGCGAGCCGCCGCGCGCGCCCGCCGCCCCCACCAGCCTGTCGGAGGCCATCGCCAAGGCCATGGAGGACATGATCAACAGCACGGCGCTGCGCTTCAAGCCGCCGGCGGGCGGGATGCCCGGCCTGCAGGCGCTGTTCCTGTTCGTGGCGTCCGTGGCGCGCGCCAACCTGGAGGCGGAGCTGGTGCAGCGCGGGGGCTCGTTGGCCACCACGCTGCCCCGGTACAAGCCCCGCCCTGACTGCATCGGTGATACTTCTTTCTTTATTTACCTACTGGCATAGAATTCAGAATAGTCCAGAAACCGCATACGCGCATCAAACAGAAGGCGACTAAACTACTCATAAAGGAGTAGTTTTCGACAATTAGTTTCTTTGTAGACGTCGCTCAGTATGCAACTCCCGATTTGAATTCAACTATGCCGTGTTGTGTCATTTTAAAGTGTAGAAATACTGCTGGGATAAAAAAGAAACGGGATGGGATCACATTTCATGCGTAAGTAGCAAATGCATTACTTAAAAATTTAATTATTTTTTATCTGTCAGATTAAGGAAAACAAAATTGATATTTTGTTAGTGTTGCCAGGGTAGTCAAAAATTTTACGATACTTTTCTCATCTAATGAAAGAACTAACGAAAATTGGACCTCTCGGATTAAACAATGCCGTGGTAGACATTTGACCGACATTATCTTTAAAACATAATGGCATCAAATATTATTTAACATGACATAAAAATATCCGCTTTATGTAAAATAAAATTTGTTTAAATTTTTAAGTTCAAAGTTCATTAATTCAATTACTATTAAATGACCCTTTACTAATCTATTCTGTTGTGTCAATCATGTTTCCGCATGATTTACAATAAAATTTTATAGAAATTAACAAATTGCTTTTTAAAATAAAATACATACAAAATACATTTGTATTATGATTATATTTTTCGCGATCTGGCAACATTACGTGGCGACTTCACGCGTGCGCGCGGTGAAAGTGGGGTAAAGTGAGGGGTTTTTTGGGCACAATTCGATGTATTCAAATATGATTCTACGCTCGTTATGGACTATTCTTAATTCTATGCCTACTGGTTTTATTTATTTAAACCTTCAATATATTAACCGTGGGTAGTCTCGTATACTGAACGGCAGTTGCTGGAAGGGGTGGTTGCCCTGTATAGAGGGGCAGTTGATTAAAATAGAACTAATGCAGCATGTACCAGGGGTTGTTGGACCGGAGGAACACCAAAAATTTTAACCCCAATGTTTATTATATTTATAGAGACATTAAAGTTATTAGATGCGATGTGTCCTGGGTACACATCACCGGGAAGAGAGGGTTAAAAAACTGGATATCGTGCCTGATGCTGCACATAACTTGTATGTGTCTTCAATCACAAAACTTTTAAACTTTTAAAATGCTTAAGACACGACTAACGGAGTGTTATTACTTTTGGTGCAGTTCCCTTGATCCACGTGCTGAGCAAGCACGCGCGCGTGCTGGCGCAGTGGACCGCCGCCCCCTGGCTGGAGCAGCTGACGGGCCTGGACGAGGACGAGGGCGCGGGGGCGTCCTGCTCGCTGGTGAAGGGCGGGGGGCGCTCCAGCCCGGCGCCGCCCGGCTCCCCGGACGGCGGCGGCGGCCGCGAGCTGCCGCTGCTGCTCAAGGACCCGGTGGCCGTGCTTCTGCACTTCCTGCTGCTGATGCCCCTCCACCTGCAGCAAGGTACGCGACTGATTCTTCTTCTCGCCTATTTTGTCACGGGCGGTGTGGATTTTCAATGTGAAAAAAGTCACAATTTAACAAAAAACACTGAACTGTATTATTCCCGCATTGCGGAGATTTTCGGTCATTTTTTACACTATTTACCTCTTCGTTCATATTCAAAACACCCTCTTAATACCCATCCGCAATTCCTCTTTCTTCTCCAACTCGTACTTAAATATTTAAGTAGGATGCTGTAATAGGACCTTTGTATTCCGGCAGCGTACCTGACGTGCATGGTGCGCGCGCTGTACAACCTGGCGTACTACCAGGTGGTGGGCGGCGCGCTGGCGGGCGCGGGACGGCGCGCGCGAGCGGAGCTGCTGGGCGGCGCGGCGCCAGCGCACAGCCTGCGCGGAGCCGCCCGTCTGCTGCTGCAGCAGCTGGCCGGCCTGCTGGAGCAGGACGAGGACGAGCCGCCCGGCTCTCCCCTCGACTGGGACGCCATGGAACTACAGGTATTTTATTTTGTTTCACTCTTAAAACAAATATGTTTATTTACTGTTACTCGGATTTCATGATGATTTTTCTTTACATAGCCTGCCCGAGTTGTTAATTAAAACTCTGTATTGAGATAATGGCCCTAAAAGATTATTAAATTATTTGAATTAGATTATAAATACTATATTTTCAGATGGGTTAACTATCTAGCTTCAATATTAAATTACTTGAAAACATTAATTTATTTAATTGAATTACATATCTGTGTTTTCTCACTGTTGCTTTGAGCTGGCGATATGGGATAGGTTTGCATATTCAATGGCATTCCAAGGCGATACTCTTCTGGCACACCGTCAGCCACCCGTGCTTACCCCATGCCCCGCAAGACCCCTAAAATTTATCCCCTCTTAATTTTGGCTTTTGTAAGATGGATTCTATCTCTAGAAGTCGAGAGCATTCCTTGTCGTCTTCCTATCGTTTTGCTTACATATCTTATTTGACACTCTCTGATTAAGACACCCACTCGGGGCTCCCCTAGTCTATCAACCTGCTTTCCATGTTTGGAACTCTTCGGTACTAGAGTACGCCTTGGCTTTCACCCCTGTAAAATCATATTATACTGCCTCTGCCTACCTTGTCGCTTACCTTATTTGGTTCACCGGGTTCTTTAGCGAGACATATAATTTGATTCACCCAGATTCTAGTAGTTGATCTCTGGTAACTGCTCAGTTAAGTACGAATTCTAGCTTAAAAGCTGAAGTTCTTGGAGTTATTAGTACTTCTTCTCCTTCCCTTCGGAGCTGTAAATCACCCCTGCGTCGAGAAACAATAATTGCGCCAACTTTCAATCTGTAAACTCGGTGTTTGTCAATCTGTGTAACCCACGACAATGAATTTGATTAAATTTCTAATGCTTGTACTTTATTTATTAACGAACATAAATGTCCATTTATACAATTTATGGGGTTTTAATATTACAATAAAAGAAAGAATAGTTAAAAATATTTTAAAAAAAGAAAAGTAGTATTGACAAACATAAGGGACATCGAGACAAGATCTGGACTATTTATTTAGTGCTCGTTTAAACCGCTGTAAACTTTAACCAAAAAAGTCCAGATCTTGTCTCGAGTTAACGATACGACAAAGACGGGTCATTGGAAAATTAAGGCCATAGTTTGTTCTATGCTGATCGATGAACAGTTCTTCATAGTTTCTCAACCTACAAGTCGGAATATGTGTAGTATGTAATTGCGTATTAATGAACATATTTTAAATATAACCGGTGCGTTATAAATTTGTATACTCCGATCCGCAGGTGCAGGAACAGCTGCTGCCATATCTGCGTGTAGCGGCCCTCCTGCGCCATCACCTGTGCGGGGAGGAGCTCCCCCACATCCCGGCCGAGGACCGGGAGTTCGCTAGTCTGTTCCGCTTCCTGGAGTTTGTGTCACCCGGTAAGCGACTAAATGTACTTCAATTCTTCGAGTACTCTGTTCTATTCGGATTTCTTTTTCAATGTAAAGCGGGATATTTTACTGTTATATTTTGAAATACTCGAGTTTGTTCTCGCAACACTCGGAATTATACAATATAATGTCAGTTAGTCTATAATCCGTGTTGTGGTATTACCAGAGGAGAGCTGCATTCGGGCGGGCGCGGGGCTGCAGTGGTGGGGCAGCGGGGGAGGCACGGAGCAGGCGCTCGTGGCGCGCTGGGCGCGGCAGCTGGCGGGCGCGGGCGCGCGCTGCCCCGGCCCACTGCGCCGCCTGCTGCCGCAGCACCGCGCCTGGCGCCAGCCCGCGCTGCTCCGCCTGCCCCGGGACTACGACCGCCTCTTCACAGTGAGTACACGCCATTATGTATTTCTTGCCCTTGTTTATGTATTCATATCCCCGAGAGAATGATGATGTTTATCTCCATATCTATCTGGCAGAATTATTTTATCGTAAATTAGGCATATCGAATCGAAACACGCCCTCGATACGTATTAAATAACATTATACTTTTATCATTTATCTTATTAAAACATACCAATAAAAACACTTAACTATTTGGCCCGATCCACTCATCAATCCATGCGCAACCCGCCTCCGCTCTTGATAGTAATTTTATTGCTCGACTTTAATTCATGAACTTTTTTTTTCAATTAATTCTTCACATTTTGAAACCCTTTCTAGAGGAGCCTTTTATACTTATTTTAAAGTACACTAGAACCTCTTTTTACATGCATGGTTTTAAAATAACTTTGTACAAAAAAATATTTTTTTTTTTTGAACTAACTAATGTTTAACAATGTGTAATTCAGTCGAACTTGATTATTACGAGAAAGTCGGGACCGACTGAATTTGCTCGTTATAAGCATTACTCGTTATACCAGAGAAAGGTTTTTTAAATCCAATCGCCATTGTCAGTATTGAAAATTATAAGAAATGATTACAAACATTTCAAATTCAGATAAATTAGTATTTATTCACAATGTTGACAGATAAGGATAGAAAAAACTTTTTGCACACTTCGACATATTTCGCACCACGTTCTATTTTACAAATAATAGCCACTTTTTCGCAAATCGAATCAATTCCGCTGGTTAGTAGTTATGTTTACAATTCAAGGGTTATATTTTAACTTATTTGACATCACCCACTCGTAATGTTTATTATGAATTTACCATAGAACATTCTAAAAACCCCCGAAACAAGGATGTCATTCATAAACTACAAAAGAAGTTGTAAATTGTAATGAAGTGCCGAGCCTGTGCTTATTGAGTTCACAAAGCTTGGATTTTTTCAACCATTTGAGTGATACTTTGTCAATGTTGTCGGCGAAAACACCAATCAGGTACTTAGACACTTACTTAGTATCATAAACGTAAACCGATCCCAACGCCCAGCGGCGTCGATGAAAAGTTAGTCCCCCATTTAGACAATTGAATTGAAAACAATTTAAGAGTTTTTGATCAATTTTCAACAGTATTTTCGTTCGGTATGTCTGAGAAGAAGCTCGTTATAAAAGTGAATAAATGTATGGAGAAAACCACAAACTAAAATGCCAACTAATGTTTCCTCATTATATCCGAGATCTCGCTATTTCCGTGATCGTTATAACCAAGTTCGACTGTAGTAATAAAGTTTTAATTTCCCTGCATCGCTCTTTTGCTTATTCTTTTTATTTAAAACTCTTTCTAAATAATAATATGATGGGTTTATTTATTTATTTAATCTTAAAATAGAGGTAGTACAGGTACAATTGTGAATGTCCTGCGAATCTATTGTGAATTTGTACGAGAATGTGTGAGGAAAAATGGAACCTGAACATTTCGGTGTAAAAAACTGGAAAACGTAAAAATGAGATTTTACTTTTTATATAAACTATCAATATTTGTAAACTATACTCAATACACTTTTTAAAGAACTAACTTATTCCTACACACATATTTTTTCAACTTATATATAAATAAAAAATTCTTTTTGAGTAATTTTTGTTACAATTTTTTTTAAATATTTCATTGTCATGCTTTATTTTTTAATAAAATATACATACATCATAATCCCTTTTCATACCTAATGGTGCATAGGGCACTGCATTGGTACACCGATCACAGCGTATCTTGTTTTTTTTTGTTATATGAAGGTAAGATGATCAGTTACGCTTCAGTTGCCAGTCCCGGGTCTATGAAAATATTCTAGTATGAAAACATATTTTTCAATAAATATTTAATGTCGCCTACCACGCGAGACCTCTCGGGTGGTAGGCGATGAAGGTACAATAAATATTTAATGTCGGGAACCTACCATGCGAGACCTCTCGCATACCACGCGAGACCTCTCGCATACTCGCATGGTAGGCGATGAAGGTACAATAAGTAGTAAACAATAAATATTTTTTTGAATCTGGAATTGATGTTTATACAAGTAAACGTATCCACCGTTGGCTCTTATTTTAGTATACCTTTTTACACCGCGCAAAAAGAAGTTTTGGTGTATGATAAATGGGTTTTGTTTAAAAACAAATACATTGTTGTTTTATTAAAATTTACAATGCGAGTCTTGATTTATGATGATTTGTGAATTTGTGAAAGAAATTATTTAATCCCACTTCACTTGGAAACTTCCTCGAACCGAGTGTAGTTTTCTACCTTCGTGCATCGGGATATTTTGAATATAGAAATAAAAGACCTGTGAAACTTAAATCCACAAACCTGGAATAACCGGTGACCCAGTTTTGACATCTCGGGTCTCGACAATCGCTGTTTTTTTCATTTCTTTAATAAATTACAATAAATTTCCACGGAAAATTTTCATTAACAGACTTTTTATATTGTCTGTATTGTAGTATTACCACGAGAGGATCTGCTCGCAGTGCGGCGCCGTGCCCAAGGAGGCGTCAGTGTGTCTGCTGTGCGGGACCGTGGTGTGCCTCAAGCAGCAGTGCTGCCGCCAGCAGGACGTGTGCGAGGCCGTGCAGCACGCCATGGACTGCGGCGGGGGCACGGGCATCTTCCTGGTGGTGACCTCCACGTACATCATCATCGTGCGCGGCCGGCGGGCCTGCCTGTGGGGCTCGCTCTACCTGGACGACTACGACGAGGAGGATCGCGACCTCAAGTGAGTTGCCATCCTTCTCCCGGACCTCCTATAGCACGTCGAGGGCCGGTCGCATAAACAATCTATCAAACCGTTAACCTTCCGTTAATGATAACCGACGGTTGTGTGTTTTATTAACCAATTTTGTCAATTGACGGCCGCCGGTAAGTATTTTGATCGGAATTCAAATTTAAGCCATAATTTCTATTATTTTTTGTCAATTGTCTATGATATTGGTTTTTATCTGTCAGGCGCAAACAATACATTGCTCTGTTTTGGATTTAAATACATATTTTACATTAATTACAACATTTGCAATGCTTGATGATTCATTCATTACGATATACAAAACTACAATGTTTTAAGATTTTTAAAAACAGAAAAAACAAATTGATTAAGCGGAGAACGAAAGAAATTATCAAATAACATTGCCATAATGGATTTAACCAGCCAAAATCAGGTTATAACCATTATTTTAAAGACTCGTTTAACGCTACGAACATGTTTAAAACTCGATAATTGGCCGGTATATCAAATATTAGTCAAAAATGGTTTCAGGTTTAGTTATGGATGTTTATAAAACCGGCCCTCACAGAAATATCGAGCACGACTCGGACCGAGCAGTCGTTCTGTAGTAGCAGTAGACAAATCTGTATCAGGGTTATTTTGCTTCATATAAACCTAGCACTTTATTTCATGACACATGATTATGCAAATAAAGAGTGGCTTCTGGCATACATTTGTCTATGGCTCGAAATGGATTCAATTATCTCGGACCAATAATGTTCGATATTCTGCCCGTTGAAATTAAGAAAACGGTTGATTATGAATTGGGTTAAAGAACGTAAGGGAAGGCTTCAGATATACTTACATGATATAATTGCCTAAAAATGTTACACTGATTTATCTCGTTTTATTGTTCAAAACCCATATAAATATGTATTATTACACATTACACTTTGTATTTATTTCAGAGTTAAATTTTAAACTAAATTGTGATATTTTAATGTGCCTTTTCGAGCATCTCATATGCCTATGTGAGGGTCTGCTGTAACATCATATTTTTGTTTTTGGATGATAAGTAAAGTTGTGAATTCACGTCGCTGTAACATTTGCCGATTTGTGTATTATAATAATGTTTGGCTTGCAGAAGAGGCAAGCCGCTGTACCTGTCGGAAGACCGCTTCGACTTGCTGGAGCAACAGTGGCTGGCGCATCGCTTCGACCACACCAAGCGCACCTGGGTGTGGCACCGTGACTCCCTCTAGTGGACTCCGCCCCCCTCAGCTTGTCTCCGCTCCATCCCAACTTACCGAATACTGTCCCATCGCCAGACAGTTCACTTTAACCGAGTACGCCAATTTTACATGTTTGGAAAATGAGGCGTAATATTAGCTTAGCTAGGTAAATAATAAATTAATCAATTGCGGAAGGCGGGCACGGAAGTGCCGAATAAATGTGATTTTGACGCTTCAATTAATACGATATTAATATAAAGCTTCCCCTATATACGAGCGTACATACATTAATATCTATATGTATATATTGGTTACTGACGTCGCTGCTCCGCGACTATTTCTCCCCTCCAGAAGCGGAGGTTAAATATGTAAATAATGTATTTAAATTAAAATTTGGAATATTTACATTTATCCGAATATTGTGTCCTTTTTAAAGTATTTATTTTCCAGAAATTTGTTTAGTACTTTTTTAATGAATTTATTTTCCGGAAGCTTTGTCTCCCGGACTGCGAATAGTCACGGACGAGTGTAGAATACAGTGAAGGACGGTAGTTGGTCCGGTGAGGTAATGTATTATACCAAATACACTCGATTAGCGTAAGGCATCAGGAGTCGGGAGATTGGACCCTCCTTAGGTAATATTAGATTAGTCCAAGTATATTGGAGAACTGCTGTGAACTGGGACTCGGTGGGAAGTGCCGTAGGAAGTCTTGTTGTGCGATGCAATATTTTATACCGCAGAAGATTCATCATTGTTACTTGTTTCCTTAGCGATGTTGGCTTGAGTTTGTAAATTAATATTGTCAAATAAAATAATATGTATTGAATTTATTCACCCACTTTTTCTTTACCCTCCTCTCGTGCCCATCTGATATGCGCATCACTCGTCGCATTTCAGGCTGCTGTTCTATGCTACACTTTACCCAGAGTTCATTATTATAAATAAATATAGCGCAAGAATTTTCTTCACTGAAATGTTGCGTGGGTAATGCGAAAGTTCAATTTGTTTTACTAGAAATTACAATATAAAACAATGAAAAAAAATTGCATTAACTTTTTAAAAAGGTAAGTTTCGTAAGGCACGTGAATCAAAATTGTTTATTAACATACAAATTTGATATATTTTTACAATATGTTTAATATACACTTTTCAGTTTAATGTCCTTTTTTGTAATAAGACGACTTTTATTTTGAAAATCAGATGAAATATAAATGAGCATACATAAATATTTCTCCATAAGAGTTTTTCTCTTTTAAATTTTGCTTTTAATACAGAGGTTTTTCACATCAGGTAGCACGGTATCATGTTGCCAGAAAAAATCACTTTTAAAAATAAAAACACAAAAAAGTCTATACAAGCTATTTTTTATACTTCAGACATTATTACAGGCGCAGTTGGTCATACAGCCAACTGTGAAACTGGCGGAGCGGGTTCGAGTCCCACCAGTTTCGAGAAATAAATCTAAGAAAGATTTTTCTCAATAGGTCGGGTTGTTGTGGTGTATTTTTCATAACTTCCTTTCACATTCTCTATTTACCACCCGGTGACGAGCCTCTAAAATAGAGGCTTAGTAGATTATTCCTTTTTAAAAAAGTACACTCAGTCTTTTAGTGATAATGAATGGACAAAGTTCATGAAACATGTGTTATTTTAATAAATAAGGTAATCCTTACAATATAATTATGTTTGTACAATCAAATTCCATACATACTTTAATTTTTGTGAACTGTATTTAAAACTTGCCTCAAATCTCATTCAGAAGAATGACAAGAACCCACTGCAAGACAAACAAGCCAGCCAGATGCCAGCTGTCAAACTTGGCGAACTTTTCCGTGTAATGCCGACTACTGACATAAGCAGAAAAAATTAGAGATGTATCCAAATAAAATTCCTAAGGATATCAGTAATTAAAAAATAAGCTCACCCCTTTTTGGTTTTGGTAGGTGTGTGAGTAAATAAATATTAAATTTGTAATAACTAACAGAAGTATAAAAATAATGCATCGTGTTTTACCAATCTCCGCCCGCAACCGTGTTGATGGCATGGATGATAATTTCAACAATATTTTGAGTATGCCCAAATGTTAGAAAACAAGCACTCAATTTCACCCCATAGGTTAATACAATAGAGGTGGAGACTTTTTGAGATTATATTAGGCTGCCTCCATGGTGTGATGGCTAAGACACTCGACTCACGCATAGAAGGTTCCAGATTCGATTCTTATGAGGTTTTTTGGAAAAAATTATGTGGTTTTTCTCAAGCCTGGGTGTTTTGTGTTTTGTGCTGTAATTCACCACGGTAATTGGGCCTCCTGGCCTGATGCGAAAAAGAAAAAATATATATACATTAAAAATATATATATATTTGGATGAAAGTCTACGCATTCGCAGGGTTTATGACCTGTCATCGGCTGATTTATGTGATCACTTTACACATTCCGCCTATGTTTGAACATCCATATTTTTTCATAAAAATCACAAAAATCAACAGGCGAAAGAATTTGAGAAAAACATATAAATATCATTGATTTGTTTGATACATACGTGTGAAATTAATTTTATTGTTTTTTTTTTAATGAAAATAAAATACTAATAAAATAAAATTTTTATTTTGTTTTCATTCACTGGCACTGGCAGTCAGCTGAAACCTTGCAAGGCGACGGCGGACGTCTCTGGGGCCCGATTTCGTCGCGGAAATCACCGACGATCGTGGATTCGAGTTCTTTACCTGATTCTACATATATTTTTCAATACAAATCACGTAAATAGGCCGGGAGCCGAAACGGCGGGAAAATTCCAATTTAAAGGGTGAAAACTGAAAGTTGCTTCTGAAAATCTGAAATAAATAATCTGTACAACCCAGGATGATTCTTAATTGACAACATAAACAAAATTAAAATCGGAGTGCGTCGAACTTTCTCGAATCAATATAAAGTTTAACTATAAAATATTAAAATTACTGAAATAATTTTCCGAAAAAGTATGAATTTAAATTACAACGAGATTCTAATTGGATTCAAATTCCCCAACAACATCTCCTGGGCCCCGATTACAATGGGAAGTTAACATTTATCTTCAATTTTATCTACAAAGTAAAATTAAGTTTTCTGTATGAAAAGCAGAATATGCATGTATTGTTTTCTTCTAAACTCAATTATAGGTTACCGACGAAAATACTTCCATACAAATATACTCATTTTCGTACAAAAATTTTGGTTTTTCTTTATAGACAGTCGAAGATAACCCTCGTTAACTTTCCATTATAATCGAGGCCCTGGGCCGCGATTATGAACGGCTATCTTCATCAGTATATACTGAGACGGTATAAACTATTATCGATATTTATGTACGAAACTGTGTATATTTGTATGAAAATTCAAAGTATTTTCGTAAAAAAAAAATTGTAAACATATATTTTTCATACAGAAAACTTAATTTTACTTTGTAGATAAAATTTAAGATAAATTTCAACTTCCCATCAGAATAATACGTACCCAGGTGTCCGACACAATTAACACACATAAATGCAGTAGATACTCGTATTTATAGCGAGAGTGCTTTTCACATTTTGACAGATTTCGCCCTTTCGAATTTCGTGGGGTGGATTTACAAGGCCGCCAACCTCAAAACTGGCAACACATCTGTCATCTTCCGATTTCCTCCTTCCGTTGGCGTCGGGCGCTTTTCTTCTCGCTTTTGTAATTTTCTAACTTCGTGGGCGTGCTTTGACGGAAAGATGGGCAGATCAATCGCATTCGGGACAGATTTATGTTTTTGTGGGTAATTATTTAATTTTAGACTAGAGTTCTGGCGAATGAGAACGGCGACGGACAGTGTGCGCTGGTTCTTTCGATACTATATTAATAAATTGCGAAAACGTCGAGTTTTCGGAGCATTGTTTTTGTTGACATTTTACGGTTTGTCAAAAATGAAATTTGCGGAACATCTCTCAGCGCATATTACCCCGGAGTGGAGAAAGCAATATATCAATTACGAGGTGAAATATTTAGTTTTTTAAATCTGGATTTATATTTATTTCCAATTGAGAGTAGTACATTTACAGATTATTTGGTACCCATTAACTTCATATTCACACATTAGATATTTATACCGCTCTTTTCACAAATTACGTTTTTGTAGTCAACAGTGTTGATTTTTTCTATTTACCTAATATTATAATGAAATAAAAAGATTCTTCTAAATATAATTTATTTAGTATGCCTACTTAATAATTACTAACTTCTATTTAATTTTAATGCACATAAATTTATGGATAATATTGTTTATTATTGATTTACTAAATGCTATTAAATATTTCTATGTCTACCGGTTTCGAGACGTACCGTTTCGAGGTTTATATAATATTGTATATACAAATATTTAATAACATTTAGTAAAATGTTTGACCACAAAGTTAATGCTTTAATATTATTGATTTATTTTAAAAATATATTTTAGTGTTTAATTAATAACATAATTAGCATAATTGCTAATATGCTAATTATATAATTAGCAATATCTACAATAATACCAAAAAAAACTATGATTCAATACACCATTTAGTGTGAAAATGAGAAAGAATTTTAAACTAACTATATAACTGTATCTATGGTGGTTAAACTAAACTATAATGCAAGAAATCTCTAGCTTATTTACTATGCATATTCAATGTGGGTACCTATATTGTAATGTACCAAAATAATGGTATCAGTTGACGGTAGGTACCTACTTATATTTTTTTCCTTTATTAGGGTCTTCTACCAAAACATGATAATAATAGCCTACAACAAGTTACATGAATCAAAAATATTATAATAAACATAAAAACAACACAGACAGAAAGGAATAACAATATAGACACATACTATAGACAACAAAAATATATGTACAGGAATAACATAAAATGATTTTTGTAATAATAAACATGTACCCAAACTAAAAAAAATCCAACATTTTGTATGAAATTGAAATGGCACTATTAGAACAAACCCACCAAAAATCTGATGGTGCCTATTTAACAGAAAAGAGATACTTACAGTAAAATTCGCACACTAGTGTAGTAAAATACACACTAGTATAGCTAGATAAAACTTAATCACTAAAAAAATTACAACAAATATATTGTCAAAAATAAAGAAATAATTTAAACTTATTATTTCAATTGAACAAATATTACAAATCATTAAAAATAACAGTTTGAACACAAAAAAATATAAACAGAATTGATCAATAAGCAATTTGCACCAGAAAGAATTTGAGATACATGAATTAGAAAGTTTGTAAAAAACTTAAGCAAAATATCAAATATTTTTTGCCTCCCAGTCATTAAAGGAAATAGAAAAATGTGATTTAGATCTCCAATGCCTCCACATTCACAGGCATTGGAACTGTTTGTTACTATCTCTAAAGTTGCTACAACTTGCAAATATACGCTTTTATTTAGGTTCTTACTTTTTTGAGTAATTTTATTTTAAGGTGTAAATTTTATTTTTAGGAGTGAATTAATGTAAAAAAAATAATCGATAATCACCATATTATATTTAATATCAAACAAACAAGAGAGGATAGAACGCCATATCACTCTATCTTTGCATACAGACCTCGCTTCCTCTACATTCATACATCTTCTCATGCACACACGACGATTATTCCTACTCTTGACATGCCCATCTTCAAGTGTTTGATGGACTTAATCGTGCCATGTCTTTCTCGTTTTCTGCATCCACCAACATTCGCCTCGTAGATCCTTTTAGCCGTTATTTCGCTGTCCATTCGCTCTACATGTCTAAACCAACGCAGCACCCCTTTCTTGATTCTGTCGATAATGCATGTCTCAGCCTTACACAGTTCACGGATCATGACATTTGTGCACCGATAGGTGTATGATAATACATCGTTTTACTCCACATTCGCCTGAGGGATTGCATTTCGACAGCATTTAACCTACTTTCATCATCATTTTTCCAATTCCATACTTCGTTCCCATATATTAGAGTTGGCACTAGAACTCTATTGTGAACTGCTAGTTTAGCCTCCTGTGATAAACATTTGTTTGCCAAAGTAGGTTTCAGTGCACCGTTCACCCTGTTCCCGGCACCCACTATCCTTTCAATATCTTTCTCGGTCTTTACATCCCTAGTAAGATACTTCCCAGATACGCAAATTCTTTTACCTAATTCAGAATATCTCCGTTCACCCTGATCTCACATTTAGTTATGTTTTCATCCCTTTCGATCTATACATACATCGTAGACTTTTGTTACCAAGAATTGCGGGTCTTCTTTGCTGCTAGCAAGAAGCACGGCATCATCAGCACACAGAAGGCAATTAACAGTTATACCACTCATTTTTGCTCCCATTCTTAAATCTTTCAGTTCTTTCATACCCCGCATATATAATATTACTAAACTAAAAACTACCACTAAAAATACATGTATTTATTATTCTCCTCCGTGAATGCTACAAATAGACAAGTCATCATAATATGCTTTGAAGGAATCGCGAAATTTCTACAGTTCATTTTCTAATGACCTAATAAATATACAAAACATATACGTACTAAAAAAACACCTAAATAAAACAGTTCTTACAGCCCATGTGACGAGTGATATGCGATGTTATTTTATTGAATTTTTATTAAAACTATCGAGTAATAATATAAATTAGTAATGGAAATGATCAGGAGATGAA
Source organism: Micrasema longulum (assembly GCF_059751315.1). Classification (NCBI taxonomy): domain Eukaryota; kingdom Metazoa; phylum Arthropoda; class Insecta; order Trichoptera; family Brachycentridae; genus Micrasema; species Micrasema longulum. The sequence continues at coordinate 481,723 of NW_028279350.1, forward strand.
GGGCATGCTGTATGGCTGCGTGGAGGAGGCTCCGCCTGAGGCCGAGGAGAGTTCGGAGGCGGCTCTGCGCCGGCGCTTCATGACCAACTTCGAGGAAGTTTTCTTCCACTACTGCGAAGGGCAGCTCACCAAAATCAACACCTTTTATTCGGGTAAATCTTTGAATACTTTGAATGTAATTAAGTTTTTGTAATATAAGTGTGCAAACATAGAATTAAGAATAGTCCAAAAGGAGCGTAGAATCATATTTGAATACATCAGACTGTGTCCGAAAATCCCCCACTATGCCCCACTTTCGCCGCGCGCATTCGTGATGTCGCCGCGTAATGTTGCACGGTGGGAAAAAATATAATCACAACATAAATGTAAGGTAAAAAAAAAGCAATATGTTAATTTCTCTAAAGTGTTATTGTGCACGCGAAAATACTGATTGACACAACAGAGTAGATAAGTAAAGGGTTATTTAATAAGAGTAATTGAATTAATGAATCTTGAACTTAAAAAATGAAACAAATTTTATTTTACATAAAGCGGATATTTTTATGTCATGTTAAATAATATTTGATGCCATTATGTTTTAAAGATAATGTCGGTCAAATATCTACCACGGCATTGTTTAATCCGAGAGGTCCAATTTTCGTTAGTTCTCTTATTAGATGAGAAAAGTAGGGTAAAAAAATTTACTACCCTGGCAACACTAACGAAATGCCTATTTTGTTTTCTTCGACAATCTAACAGATGGAAAAATAATTAAATTTTTAAGTAATGTATTTGCTACTTACACATTTATTTGCTAATTACACATGAAATGTGATCCCACCCTGTTTCTTTAAGATACTAGCAGTATTTCTACACTTTAAAAGGACACAAAATGGCATAGTTGAATTCAAATCAGGAGTTGCGTACTGAGCGACGTCTACAAAGAAACTAATGGGTCAAAATGTAAAACTACTCTTTTATGATTAGTTTAGTTGCCTTCTGTTTGATGCTCGTATGCGGTTTCTGGACTATTCTTAATTCTATGCGTGCAAATAATAAAAAAACATTTTCTCTCAAATATTATTGAGATAATTTGAATGACTGAGAATATAATATATGCATTATATATCGTCATTGGGCCAGCAATATCTGCTGCCTACTAGTTTAACTTATTTTATCTGGTATTATGAAAGGGTTTTTTAAATTAAATGTCTATAACAGGCGCACGGAGCATGACAAAAAAGGCATTATCGTGTGTTTTTATGTGAGTAAATGTTTGATGTAAAAATTTCTCATGGGATTTAAAAAAATATAATTTGAGATCACAATCATCTTAGATAGGTATAGTTTAGATATTTTACCGGACTCCCCTATAGAATTTAATAGTTCAATTATCAGTAATATTGCTTCTGTCAGAATGAAGCGAAGTGATGTTTCTAATATCTGACCCTCGATACAATGTCTAATCTATTGAAAGTTGCGGAATAGAAGTTTTGTGTCGATTTATTCTATCTTTATTTCAAATTGCGTCTCCCAGAGAAGTTGGCAGAAGCGAATCGCAAGTACGCCGGCCTGCAGTCGGAGATGGCGGAGCGCGGAGGGCAGGGGGGGCGCGCGGGCAGGGGGGCGCGCCGCGTGCGTCTGGCCTTCTCCGAGTTCTACCTCAGTCTCGTGCTGCTGCAGAACTACCAGAACCTCAACTTCACCGGCTTCCGCAAGATACTGAAGAAGCACGACAAGGTTTGCGAACCTTATTTTTTGTCATTACTTCTAAATCCACACACAAAGCCCCTCTCTTCTCTACTCCCGTAGCCACGCCCACTTTACCTTCACTTTGAAAAATGTATATATGTTATGCTAGTTTGTAATTAACCCTGAAGAAGGCACAGTATTGCCGAAACTAGTTGGTTGTCAAATTATAAAAATAGAAGTGGTACATAAAAACAAAGTGATTTTATTTTATTTTAATATATTAAATAAATGTTCCACAAAGCAAGTGCTTCAAACATAAAAAAATTGAAATCCAGTTGCTGAACAGCGAAGTCGGCGGCCAGTGGCGCTCGGATCACGTGGAGGGGTCACACTTCTACACTAACAAGGACATCGACCGCCTCATCGCCGACGTGGAGAGCTGCGTGGCGGCAGAGCTGGAGGGGGGGGAGCGCGCGCGTGCCGTACGCCGCCTGCGAGTGCCCCCGCTGGGCCATCACCGCGGGCCCTGGACCACCTTCCGCCTGGGCCTCTTCAGCGGCTGCTTCCTCACCCTGCTCGGGGCCACTGTCCTCTCCGGTGAGCCGATCTGTAGTCAACTTGCACCATGCCCGGTGCCCACTTGTTCTTACATGATTTCTTTATACCACTTTGCAGTCCAGATACAAAGTATATCCAGAAAGTAAGTTCTGTTCGTATTTCTCGCCACTATTATGAGCTGACTGTCGGTTACGCTTCGCGGTGCTTGTTTGAAATGCCGAATAAAATTGGGAATCCCACTACTTGTGAGATAAGGTCTTTAATTAGTTTCCTTAATGAGAAAAACATTAAACCAGTCCATATTTATTAACAGATCTGTGAGGTGAACGGAGGAAATGTGATAATCAATTCAATGGCAAAGAAACGGGTGAGACAGCTCAATGAAGGCCATGATAATGTGCATGACAAGAAACGAAGTGGGCGTCCCCTTTTTACGAAGAGGGTGGCACCCTTTCATGCAAAGGGAATACAAATTTTTGCTTGTGACGCACTATGACAAGGGTCTTCAAAATGGTGGGAGTTGTGTAGAAAAATAGTTTGAGGTCTAAAGAGTTTTTTTGAATATTTACTTTTTTTCTTTAACTTGTCAAATGGATCATATATCTCGTATATCTTAATTGAGCCCCAATCCTGTCACATTTTCGTTTCGTATCGTACAAAACAAATTACTTACAGAATTAGACCCCCAGAAAGCGTAGAAAAAAATCTGACAAACTTTTACCGAACCCTGTCATATCCTCTTGATTTTGTGCAAACTCAAGTCATAACTTGGTGTTATCATTGATAGGAATTTGCGATGGGAGGCTCAGGTCCAGTCGCAAAACTCTAGGTTGAGAAAGCTGTGCCATCTATTCTGCTCTCTTACAGACATTCTGAATATTGGCATTCTCAGAAGTGTGTACTTTGCTCCGTTTCAATCCACTGAAACCTATGGATTAGCTGGCTGGGGGGGGTTGTGCCGCATCCATTTTAAAGCCTCTCATAATCTCGCAGAAATTATTATCGACAATAATATTCCGGCGCCCTCCAACGTACCCGTCAGAACAGTTATTCCAATACATGAAGGTGTTAGATATGAGAGAACTGTATCTAAAAAAAGCACTTACACACTTCTGGTCGAACAATAAGGAGAGGTCTCAGCAAAACGTCCATATGAAGTTTACCCAGAGCACGAATTATGTCATATCCAAAACCTGTACTACTTTTGCTCAGAGACATCTCTCATTTGTCGCACCGAGAGTGTTCAATATTTTGGCAGAGCTTATTAAGTTTTTAAGGACAAAAGCTTTTTTCAAGAGAGGAGTTAAGGACTGGATTTTCCTTAGTCGGAGGGATTTGAGTGGGAAACTCCTTGTTGATTTTCCGAATGTTTGAGTTTACTGTTTACCATATTGATGTCCCATATATATGTTTTTTGAAATTATTTTTTGTGTTTCTGATCCTATATTTGTGGTGATATGCTCGTGTGTCTGTGTCAACTAATTGCTCGTCCCATCTCAGCGCAGGAATTTTAGTCCCATGGAGTTGGGACTTGTGTCTCTAATAATGTGTAATAAACGACGTGTATGTAAATAAATAACACTATCTGTGGGATCGCAGGCGTGTACCACAGGGACAGGGAAGACTGGGGGACGTTCCTGCGGCTGTTCCGGGGGCCGGCGCTGCTGACGCTGAGCCTGGCGCTGTGGGCGGCCAACGTGCGCGGCTGGCGCGCGGCCGGCGTGAACCACGTGCTCATCTTCTCCCTGGACCCGCGCCAGCACCTGTCGGAGCAGCACGCGGGCGCGCTGGCGGCGGCGGCGGGCGCGCTCGCCGCGGCGTGCGCGCTGGCGCACCTGCACCGCGCCGCGCTGCACGCCCCACCCGGCGCCGCCCCTCTCGCCTTCTACCTCGTCAGCGCGGCCTTCCTCCTCAACCCGCTGCGCGTGTTGCACCACCAAAGCCGTTTTTGGCTCCTAAAAGTTTTGGTATGTTTATCCTCACTCATCAGTGAGGAAGTTCAGTACTACGAGAAATCGTGGTAAAAATTAGAGCATTTAATTGTACTGTGCAGTTTCAAAAAATAAATAAAATTAACCGCTTTGCAACGGTTTGTAGGGATCACCCGGAAATAAATGCCCACCGTCATGTGACCTACTATCGTATCAAGGACAGTGTAGAAATGAAATCACACATTTCCTGTTTGCAAAAATTTGATTATCAAAACACCCTAACTACTGATGATAAATCGCTCATGCGTACGGATATTAAACTCCTGACAGTCAAGAAAGTAGTACATAAAATCAAGTCCCCACTAGGAAGTAAAGTGAACACTGGATAATATATATAAGCGGTAACATCCTCAGTTACGACATGTAGTTTGGACAGCCTCAGACAGTTCCAACATGTAGTCCAGTTCAGTGCTCAGTGATTCAACATACACGGTATCTCTCTCTGTCACTCTGTTTATACGACATATAATAAACACACATCAAAGCATATTATTTTCTTCTGTCATCTCCAACTGGGTAGGAGCTCCCATGCATCCAAGTGCAATAATTCCTACAGGTATAAACAGGTTGCATAAGTAACCACGTGTTTGCAATAGCCAATAAATTATAGCAACCGGCAACAGGTTTCCATTTTCTGGGATAGCCAAGTTCTTCAATGTTTATGGTTCATATTATAATTAGATCATGTCAAACGATGTCGTAGATTGCCCGCAAGTCAGCAGCCCGTACAATAAAAGTCAGTTGAACCCATGTTTTCTTCACTTCTTGTCAGTTATGTTTCGCCATTCAGATATGCATTTTGTTCATTCGCCCAACAGAACTCGCGACGGCGCGGGCGGTTTAGTTTCGACGTTTCAGGGGAGATTTTAAAAATTACTTAAAAGTCATAGCAATGACAATACAATATGTAAAAATAAAATAGATTTTTTAAACTTAGATTGCAGTCTATTAACAAATAAAAACCACTGAACCTTCTCGTCAGTTTTGTTCTTATTTTGTTTTTATATATCCACCATGTTAGGTTTGTTTATTTAATTAAACAATAATAATTGCACACAAAATGACAAGCCGACTATTGTTTCAGGGTAGAATAGTCATGGCGCCATTCTTCTATGTGGGCTTTGCCGACTTCTGGGTGGCGGAGCAGCTCACTTCTCTCATCCCCGTATTCCTCGACGCACAGTTTGCCTTCTGTTTTGCTTTCTTCTCCGCAGACTACTGTTCCAGTACTCCGTGTAAGTTAGTCTCATGAAACGATGTTAGTTTTTAACATTTTATGATACTCAAATGTTTTTGGTTCCATTTTATATATCCAGAAATGTTATATTATTTATTGTTTCAGCATTTACTTTGTGGAAAAACATTTTGAATTTATTTCAAATAAAACACTTTGTAAATTTACTTTACTACAAAATTAAACTTTTGCATACGGTCATAAATAAAAGGATCATAATGAAAAATTTACAAAATATTAAAATACAAAAAAAAATTAATTCAGAGAAAACTTTAATTAATAATATTATATTTCAAAATGCATCACCTCTGCTATCAATATTCCCCATAATTAGGAAAACCCCACCCCCTCCACCACACATTGCCTTCCCCCTTCCACCCGACCCTATCAGTATCCAGAAATGATGTACAATGCTTTCATACTTCCACACTTAGTATATGGATTAATAATATGGTCGTGATGTAGTAAACAAATGCAAGAATCCGTTAAAAGAACAATGAATAAAGCGCTTAAAGTAACGTTTAATTTTAATAAATATACTAGAACTACAGAATTAATTTACGCAGAAAAGATAAAGCTAATATTTAAAATGTAAAAGAATAAAATAAAGACAAATATTAAATTTAATTTTAACTACAATATACATCAAAGAAATACAAGGGCGTCAAATAATTTAACTAGCGAACAACCTAGGACTAACAGAAAAAGAAACAGTTTTGTATTTACTTGCAGCAATAAAGTTCTAGAATTCACTTTCTAATGACCTAAAAAATATAGAAAACAAATATGTACTTAAAAAACATTTAAATAAAACAGTTCTTACACCTCGTGAAGAGTGATATGTGGTGTTATTTTATCGGCTTATTATTAAAACTATTGTGTCAAAATATATTATATCCCCTCATACCAGCACTTTTGCTGATTGGGAATATTTCGTACAAATAAAATATTAAATGTAATGTGTAAAGTTAAAACTATGCATTTTGTCATAAATAAATAAATCTAATCTAAATCTAAAAGTATGTTTCACTTGTATTTCTTGTCATCGCAGTTCCAAGCGTACGCGGTGCTTACCGACCCCAGCGTATTGAGAATAAGTTGACGCCATTATGAGTTAGCTGATTGTTGTGTACGCTCCGTGGTGCTTATTTGAAATGTCAATGTTTTATTGAATCTGTCGAACGGAACTTACACCGCAAGACAAATAAATTTACGAGTTCTCAAAAAAAACTAAAATTGACATATAATGAATTATTCTTGATATTTAATTAGTTTTTTTTATATTGTTTGACATATGTGATGACTACTCGTTATTTCAAGGTTAAAATAAAAAATCTTACTCATGAATTGTACTTAGAAATTGCCATTATATATCAGGTATCAGATTACCCGAACCTTAGAGACCCATAACGGTTCATTTATGGTCGAGTGTTTGTGATGGAATAATAAAAGACATGTTATTTTTTAATTCATATTTAAGAAGTAGGTTCTTATCGCTTTATTTTAAATTAAAGTATTTTACATTTAAACATATTTATAACATTTAAAAATATTTAGTACTTAGTGAATTCACCTTTATTTTTTATAACATGTAAAATTCTATTATTTAGAGAAGCGTAAAGCGAATCTAAAATTTCTGATGTTATTTCTTCTTCCCAAACTTGAATTAAGTTTTTTTTTAATTCCTCAATGTTTTTTGATTTTTTTTCCCGACTTTTTTTTTCATAATCGCCCATAAATTTTCTATCGGGTTCAAATCAGGGCTATTCCCGGGCCACGTCAACGATTTTAAGCCAATTTTCTCCTTGAATTCATTGATCTATAAAAAAACAATAAATTATTTATCATGTGGTCACAAAATGCATTTAAAAATATATATATTTGTACTCACAGTGCGGGCTCTATGGCACGGCGCAGAATCGTCCTGAAAAATTGGGTCCGCGGTATACTGCGTAATGTCCTCGATTGTTGGAATAATATGTTTTTTTAACACTTTTTTGTACTGAATGGCATTCATCGTACCCTGTACAAAATTTAGAGGTCCTAAACCGTATGCTGTCATGCACCCCCAAATCATCACGTAGGGTGAATGTTTAACGGTTCGAGTGACGCACGACGGATGATATCTTTCCCCACGTTTTCGTCGAACTATCTTTCTGCCGTCTGGACCAAAAAGGTTGAATTTTGATTCATCAGAGAAAACAACATTTTGCCAATCCTCCAAGGTCCAATTCTGGTGCTCTTTCGCCCAATCCAGTCTAGCCTTCTTCATTTTGTCCGTGAGTAATGGTTTCTTTGCGGGACTCCGTGCTTGGAAACCATGCTCCAACAGCCGCCTGGACACTGTTTTTACTGAAAATGTTGATGTGCTGGTAGACTGCACCTCTGCGTGTATTTCAGGTGCCGTTAAAAATCGATCGCGCATAACAATTTTTTTTATTAAGCGATCATCTCGGGCAGATGTCACGCGCCCCCGTCCGCTTCCTTTTTTCCGTTCTATGGATCCAGTTTCTTGGATTTTTTTTAATAAAAACCTCACTGCACCTTCTGAATACCCAACTCGACGAGATATTTCACAATTAGATATGTTTTCTTGCGACAATGTGATTATTTTGGATTTTATCGCAATCGACATTTGCTTTGCACTTTCCATGATTGTTGTGTTATGTTCACTCAAACGCGGGTAAAACAAGACTGTTGAGACATTTTAAAATGTAAATATTGTAGAAAGGTGACACATAGTGTCCTTAATTTATTAAACAAAAGAAAGAGGTATCGATAAAGGATTTCTTAGAAAAAGGGTTCAGTAAAGTCAAGGGGCGCGGTAGCAGGTAAACTCGTAATTTTTTTTGTCTTGCGGTGTACTTTCTGAATATACCTCGAATAATACATGTGTGGGGTTCATAGTCCATGATCTATGTCTTCTGTTAATTCCCAACCGGGGTAGGAGCTCCACCAACCCTCAGCAACATAATCCTTCACATGTATATAATGAATATTTCAGCCTGGGGCAGCGGTATAGTGGCGGCGCTGCCGGCGTGGTGGCGCTGTGCCCAGTGCGCACGACGACTGCGTGACACGGGCGAGCCCTCCCCCCACCTGCCCAACACCGCCAAGTACGCCTGCTCCTTCCTGCTGCTGACATTAGCCTCCCTCGTGGCCTCCTGTCCCGGTAGGAAGTTATCCGCTTGAGATGTTTCTCCGCATTTTTCATTTAACTTTGCTGTATAAACATACCTTGATTGATTACAAATTGATGAAACTGCAGTGAAAACTTATGAAATAAAATGAAAAGTTTTTATGTTTTGTTATTTTCGGGGTTTAATTGTAAAGAAATATTACATTCTCGCTCAACTAGTTTTAAAAAATTGACTGAGAATATTCTCGCACATGCGAAACTGAAGAAAGACACTAGTCTTTATGCACAGTTTTGGGAAAGAGATAGGCGCTTTCATTTTATCCAAAAAAGTGTTGAAAATATCAACAAATGGCACACATTAAATTTCCTACAAATGAAATCACCATATTCATGCTGACTTGTCAATCCACCGTACTCACTAACCTAACCCGACTAGCGCAGGCTCCAAAGCCAGCCTCAGCGAGTGCCCGTGGCTGGGAGTATGGCTGGCCTTCGGGACTCTGGCGGGGCTCGGGGGCTACGTGTGGGACGTGCGTCGTGACTGGGGGCTGCTGGACTCCGCCGCCCCCGGAGACACTCCCCTTCTGCGACAGGAAACTGTTTACACCTCTACGGTTAGCCGTTTGTTTGATTTTTATTTAGTATTTACGGAATATTTCATTTTATCATAAAATTATATAAACATAACGGTCTAAAGACTCTGTTTTGATATTTTTTAGGCACAAAATGATTGCTTTTTCATTGTTCTCGTTGGTATTTGACTTATGCCAAATAAAAATGTCTTATGAGAAACAGAATAGTAATTATCGCAATATAATAATTTTTTTAATGACTTCTGAAATTTTAACTTCGCTACATTATATATTGGTCTGTTAAGTTTTTCAATGTTTCAATTGAGTAACCACACCGCGCCGCCTCCTATTTTCCAGTGTACTCAAACCAAGCTCCCAAGTGGTCCTCGCATGTTTTATTACTTAGAGAAACTACTACTTATTTTGCCCTTCCCTGGACTTTCTCCAGCAACTCTTGAAATAGGGACTCCAGAGTTGGTAGGTATACTCCAGGAGTGGACGAATATACATTTTATATATTTTAAGGAACAAGTCGTGGGTAACGTGGCAGAATGTTTTCCTTATTAGGTATAGAAGAGAGGTAGGTTTGACAATATGTGATTCCCAAGTGAGATCTCAAGTTATCACAACTCGGAGATCTTTGTGAAGTCAGTGACTTGTACTCGCAGTGCTTGTACTTGGTTTCCATCCACGGTATAGATTTAGATGAAATGTTACATGTTGATGTTTTGATAGTAAGTTATTTAGTTATTGTAAATAAAAGGTGTATATGCAATTTTAAATAAAAATATATTATAAACTATATGGATTGTGTCGGGATATGATCCGGTGGATTAACTTGATTAAATATGATTTAACTACAGTTATTTAGAATAGGAAAATATCATATGCTACAAATAGCGATTAAAATACAATAAATGGATTTAGAAAAATTAATTGTATTTTCAAAATCAATATGGATATTGCGGAGAATTGGTTTCATACATAACTTTAAAAGATATGTCCCTATAAAAATGCGACATGTTTGAGCTTGATAATTGTGACATCAAGCAAGATTCATGATGATGTTCCATTAAAATTTAAATGGTCACAAAGTTCAAAATTTACACGAATCGTGACGTATTAGGGACGTAACCAATGCAATGGATCGTTTTTGTGGGAATTCATAATCATACATTTTTAAATATCTTTTATGCTACTAATAAGTAGTAAAATAATTTTTTTTACTCGGTAGTATATCATAGACCCTTATTAATTTAAAATTGTAAAAAAAAGTGATATTTCCCTATTATGCAGGTTATGATTATTAAATATATGCAATTTATTTTTCACCGAATTTACAATGGTTAATAATGTAAGCATTATTTACAATTTAGAGATTAAAATTTAAATTAAATTAAACTGTCTGCGTGGAAAAGAAAATGATTGTGCGATGTTCAAACATGGCACAATTTTATCAATAATAATAAAATGAAAGATTCCTATAGCCGCTTTAAAGTATGTATATGCAGATTATCTCAAGTTTATTTTTGCTGCAAATAGAGCTTCATTCTTTTGTTTACTACATTACGAGACCTCAGGAAATTTCAGTACTTTGAATTGCATTTTGAATCAATTGTTTTTATTGCCGAATCTATCGGAAAACTTGAGATAAAAACAGTCTCAAAGGACTAAATGTGATGTTTGACTGCTGCAGTGGTTCTACTACTTCGGTCTGGTGGAGGACCTGTTGTTGCGGCTGTGCTGGGCGGTGGGAGTGTCCCTCACGGAGACGGGTTACCACCGCGCTGATGCTGTCGTCACTCTGCTCGGGGCTCTGGAAGTGTTCAGGTACGCCCGCTGGAATAGCATAGCTGCAACCCATACTGAGGGTTCCGCAATCTGTTACTACAGATTAGATAGACAAACTAGATTCCTCATTATTATATATTTCAAATTGGTTAAAGGAAATGGCATTTCTACGGTATCGGATTTAATTTTCTTCGAATTACCTTTAACCACCCATGAACGGAGTAATGATAGTAATACTTGCAGATATTCTGAAGAATGGGGGTTAGTGCAATTTAAGCTACTGACGTCACCGTGACATACGTGCAGATAACAATGTCAATAATCTGTTAGTTTGGAAACGTTTCTTCCATAGTTATGCGCCCTTCAGGTATTATATTATGTTATTCAAAAAGTAGTTTCATATTTTGTCGTAAGATGGGGTTGAACTTAATTTTCTCTGGCAACGCGGTACCGATTTTGACAAATAGGTCCGCGTTGGAAAATAATATTTTTAATGAAAATAAAGCTATTTTGAAAACGAATGTGTCGAGTGAGGAAATTCGTGGTATTTTGAAGTTTTACTTCCTGAAAGGCAAAAATGCATCGCAGGCCCTTGAAAAAAATTGTGCAGTTTATGGTGACGATGCTCTAACAATGGTTCAAGAGGTTTCTTTCGGGAAATCATCATCTTTAGATGCACCTCGCTCTGGGCGGCCCATCACGGAAAAAATCGACGAAATAATGGGAAAAGTCTATGAAAATCCACATGCGACCACTCGTGAGATTGCTCAGGAGTTAAGTATTGGTCATGTAACTGTTTTAAACCATTTGCATTCCGCTGGATTGGTCAAGAAGCTCGATAAGTGGGTACCGCATGAACTGAGTGCGACAAATTTAAAGGACTGAATTTCCGCATGCAATGAGTTGCTGAAAAAGTTCAAAAACAAGCAACTATCGAAACGAGTGGTCACTTGAGATGTGAAATGGATCATGTACGACAATTTCCGGCGGAAACGGTCGTGGAAGAAGCGGTCAGAAGCTCCAGAAACAGTCGCAAAGCCAGGATTAACGAATAAGAAGGTGATGCTATGCGTGTGGTGGGACCACAAGGGTATCATCCACTATGAGCTGCTCCAGCCTGGCAAAACCATTGATTCGGATCACTACTGACTGTGAAAATCACTTGTCCCAGGTTTTTGCCCACAAATCACGGAAGTTCCATGAGGATGGGATCATGGCTCTACCAGATGGAAAAAGACCATCGATAATAATGCGACAGTATTCGGATTGATTCTGTTTTTTGAATAAATAAAAAAATACATTTGAAATAACTTTAAAAATACTAAATAAATTTTTGAACCACCTATTATATTATAAAGGTCCATAATAATAATAATGGTTAATTTATGTTGTAGTGATTGTTCCCTTTTGATTTGGTAAAAAATTTGTCCAATGTTCTTTTGGGTGCTGAATAAAATATATGACTATAAATATGTTGCAGGAGATTCATCTGGAACTTCTTCCGTTTGGAAAATGAGCATCTCAACAACTGCGGCAAGTTCAGGGCAGTTCGGGACATCTCCATAGCTCCCGCAGACTCGGGCGACCAGGCAGCCATACTGCGACTCATGGACTCGCAAGGAGATCCCCAGCACGGGGGCCCGGGGTACTTGGCGCCCCCGCCGAGCTGACATGGCGAAATCGGCATAAGGGCAGAAGTGGAAAAATAATCAAATCGTTTTTTGATGTAATAACTTATATTTACATATAAGTTAATAATTAATAAATACTTGGTACACTTCCACTTATTTATTTGACTAATTAGCGCTTTCACCCCTCTAATGGGCACCAGTCTGAAGATGCCCATTATATATCTATACATATTTGGATAATTTATACTATCGCTATCGCCATTTTTGTGAAAATCACCTCAAGGGCGCTGTACATTAAATAAATATCCCAGCACGTCTTGCAGCTACAGTGCGCATGGACTATATAAATCATAATAAATCTAGCCCCTTTTTACATTTTTTTGTTTTATTTTATTTGACAATGAAGTTTAAAGTTTAAGTGATATTTTAAATAACAAAATAAAAAACAAATTTATTAGAGGGTGAAAGTGCTAATTGGTCAAACAAATAAGTAGAAGTGTACCAAGTATTTTTAATTATATGTAAATATAAGTTATTACTACATTAAAATCAAATCAGTTTCGCATGAGCGAAGTATGAACTTGAAACATTTTTTTGCTGACAAAAACTGGGCTACTTTTAAAATTTAAAATTTAAAAATTAATTAATTAAAAATTTTCGTAAACCATTTTAATGAGGGAGATCAGTGTTTTTTATATATTTTTGTATATTTGTTAATATACTGTCAAACTAGGCCAAAATTAAAAAAAATTGTTTATGCATCAGCAAAAACTGCATTCATTCGTTTATAAAATCTCATTACAAAAATTTGCATTGTGGTAATTAATATAGATTTAACATCGAGTTTAGCTTGTTTCAAATTACATTCCTTTGTTTATTCTCTATTCTTATTATCCTATACATATCTACTTATGTGGCATCCACAAATTACCTTCAGGATTCTCTGTCGGCAGCTGACTCTTGCGCATCCTTCGTCGAGTCATCGGTGGACTAGAGATCCCGATGCCGAGCGAGGTTCTCGGAATCCATATACAATATGTGATCCGGTTCCACCTTTGTCATTATTGAATCTCAATGTGACTTGCAATACACAAAAAATAGTAGAAGCACTATATTTCATGAAATTAGAAAGATAGCCAAATTTAAATGCCAAATGATTATGTATTAAGTAGTACTTTTTGTATTTTTATACTATTTTTAATAAGTCTAGAGACTTACATATTAGGCACAAATGACATGATAATGTGTTTTTATTTATATATTATTTTATGTTACACTTACCGATAATAGTATCAGTTTTATAAAATATCTGAAATCAGATTATCTAATCTGATTTCATGTTTTATTCATTTCTGATTCATATCTGAAAATATGTATTATGTATAGGCTAGTCAAATGAATGTTTTGCTATCAAATTAAATCTAGTCACTAGTTAATAAGTCTCGGAAGTACAAAATAAAACATTTTAATTCATTTATTATCAATTTTTATATTTTTTAAATACATTTTACACAGTCAAAATATAATATTTAAGGAGGTAGGAATTCGCTGTGATTTGTAATACTAATTATATAATGGAAACATTCCACTGTTAATGGTGACTGACGACGATCTTCCAGTTTTGTAATTATACTGCATAATACGATATATTTATGTACAAAATACTCAACTTATTTAAGTTGAATTGTATCCGTCGGGTGATTTTTCAGAAGACTCGCAAAATTAAACAAATCTTAAAACAAAATTAATATTTGAAACACTCACCTCGTGATTTCCAGGTTAAACGAATTAACAATGCGTATATATTATTTATGTTTTTAATCGTTCAAATTAAAATAAAAAAAATGAGAATTCCTGTTCCGAAACTAGTAAGCATATTTTAATTTTAATTTGCGATTTTTTTTAAATGCAAACAACGTCGACGGCAATCCATCGCGTAAGTCAAATTGACCACTTTAGAAGAGAGCGAAAAAAACATTTATTTGAATGTGTGTTCACTAAAATAATGGCAATATTTTTTTGTTAACATTTAAATCTTACTTTACAATCAGGTATATATTTTTCTTTTTTCATAAGCGATGTTTGAATACGACTCGGCGGTGATATTAGATATGCGGTGATGGATTGCCGTCGACGATAAGCGGGCTTTAATTGTCAACTGTGCTGAAATTTAGCGCAGGTAGATAATTTTTTTGAGAAATTACTTTATCTATGCTGCTGCGCTTACGATAAACGCATTAACTAAGGTTTTTGTCAAAATTGAGTTATTACATTATGTGGTATCAGGAAAACGAGATCTACAACTTTCTCAAAATGACATTTCATGATTTCTTAATTTTATTGGTTTTTCAGTTTACATAAAGTTCCTGAGTTACAAGCAAAATAAAAATAAAAACTTTAAACGCGTTTTTCTCAAAAAGCGTCTAACCCTAGTTGATGCGTTTATCTCAAGTGCAGCAGTATGGGTGTCAAATAATGTTATTTTAAAAATTAATAATGCGGTACTTTTATGCACAACTTAACTATTATGTTCATTTGGAACTTTCGAACGAATACAAATATTTATTATTTGTTGCACAATGAGGTGGATTTGAAAATTTTCATTTATAAATTTTCTTTTTGAACTTGAACCGAACATCTTTCAGAAAAAAAACTCAATCCTTTCTTTAAAAATGTGTAAAACTTGTTTAGAAATTCTTTATTGCGTCGGTACCATAAACCTATACATGGTATATGCACATTAGCCAACTGATGCTAATTGTCATCGTTTATTTATTAAACAGAAAGACACAATTTGACTTTATCTTTATTAGTAGTAAATAACAAACATATTTATATAAAGGTAATTTCTCTATAATTCAGAGATATGCAGTGTAATTTATTTTTGTTAACAATAAATAAACACATTAAATGATTTAAGTAGATTTTTTTAGCGTCGTCAAATAAAAATGTTTAATATTTTTCAAATAAGTTGATTTTTATAAATAAACTTTCTATGCATTATTAAAATAATCTGTAATATAAAAATCTTAATTTAAAACAGACTTAAAATTTTCTATTATTTTAAATTACCGAAAACAATAAAATGTTTAACTTCCTTTTCCCCTCTATTCCTTCATCTACATCTATCTATGCATAAATTTACTAAAGCAACATTTTAAGCTTATAATATTACAAGAAATCAAGCACTGATTTGAGTCTACTGAACACTTTATTTTATTTTTACAAATGTAAAAACAAAAATTTCGTGACAATTGTTTCGCCTTGTTAGGGCATTTTGAAATGAACGTGAAGATTAGACCGACTGAATGTCCTTATATAGTTATATAATTCAAGGTACTTAAGTAAAAAAAAAAACTTATGAACTTTAGCATTTACATCAATCAATTTTAACAAAGTAAGTATTTTTTCAAAATAAGATATTTTTTCAATGTATGTATTTTTTTCAAAATAAGATATTTTTTCCACAACAATAATTTAAAGATATAAAACTTCATTAATTATCTCACAATACATGCATGTGTGTCAATAAATACTTACTTTGTTATGAATTTTTCCGAAATTAAAATATAAATACCTAAATTCCCCATTACCTATTAAACACTTAGCCTTGCTCTTAACTATTGGTTTTACCCTCAATTATGATTCATGTACGTGCTATAGTTCTTCACATTTGTTTGAAAATACCCTAACAAGGCGAAACAATTGTCACGAAATTTTTGTTTTTATATTTGTAAAAATAAAACAAAGTGTTCAGTAGACTCAAATCAGTGTTTGATTTCTAATATTATAAGTTTAAATATGGAGTTCAACAAAATAAACACCAAAGAGAAACATTAACAGGGGCAAAGTGTCCTTTTTAGATCAATCGCTCTACATCAAGATGTCAAACATTAGTGGCATACTATCCCTCATAAAAGGCGGTAAAACTACTGTCCAAAACAATCCTCGCTCTGGTTTACTCTACACTGGTCCAAAATCACCAGTATCTTGCTCCATCAATTTCAAATTGCGAATAGAAGGAACTATTCTCTTCAAATTGGTAGAGAAATTCATTCAAACCTTATTATTAGCTTGGTTAATGGAGCTTTTTCAGAATAATACTAATTATGATCCGATTGTAACTTTGCTGATAAAAACATTAATGAACAAGATAATGGGTAAAATTATAATAGATAAAGAATCCGGATCCTTATATATATGTATGGCTGATGTATCTGTGACTGTAAAAGGATTTTCCTCAGGATCTATTCTGAAGTTATCAACAGATCGATTCCTTAGATGTGGTCAGAGATTCTGGGAATTAATTACAGAGGAGGGCCATACCATCATCACAATAATAGATTATAAAGTTCACTTCATGGAATCCTCACAATTGTTGAGGGAGGAACTAAGGAGTAACGGCTTCGACATGTTAGAAGAGTACGATTTAGGAAAACACAAATCAATCAACAACATTTTAAGTATTACGCGCATAAACATTTACACACCCACACATCGACACCACACATACACAAATCAGCCAAGGTTTACAAATCGTCGTTGCGCCAGCATATAATGCTAAATGATTTTTCTTTCTCAAAAGTATTTTTTATTTCACATTAGGATTACACAATTTCATTTCAATACAACATGCTTAAATAATTTTTTTTTTGTTATAAACAAAATCATTTAAAAAATAAATCCATCATCAAAAATAGTACATTGTTTATTAATGTTCTTAACAATGTTACTTAACAGATATTGCCGGCGCAGCGATGAAATATTGTTTTATTTTATATTTCAGAGTAAGAGAATTGATAACCCCATCATGTAAAATATAATGAAAAAATTAATAATTACAATAATAAAGCAGCCAGTCGAAAAAGTGTGGAAAATAACAGTGTGGAGCTTTGTTCTAGTTATTGGTTATGACGAGTCGCAACATTAAAATACGGTACTGCTATTTTTGTGTGTTTGAGTGCCTTCAATATGAATAAGAAATAGTTTTATGAAAAATTGAGATTGGAAGAGTGACTCTGTTGAAATATAAATGTAAAAACAAATTTGTACTTTATTCAATTGTTGAAACAATTTAAAGAGAAATACATTGAAATGAGGTGATTTTGATATACTCGTACATATGACAAGTACTAAGCAGAAACATTGACAAAGGGGGAGACCTTATCAGTCACGTGAACACTTCACTGGGCAGTATTTTTTTAATTTAACAATATGTAATTGACATTAATAACTAATTATGTCTAAACATATTAAAATTGAAAAAACAAATTACACCCTAAGGGATGGCGCACATTGATACTGGTGGCGGCCAGTAGACGCAACCACTAGTGGCTCAGTGCCACTAGTCGCCGCCACTTAGCCACTACTTTTGGTTTAATTCCGTTCATTTCCGTCAAGAGCTGGCGGGAGTCAAACGCGGTCCTGAAATGGAAACACTTTTAATTCCCTTATTGTTATTATTATATGACGTAGAAAACGTAGTCGAATTCAGAACCATCGACGTACAATTCATCCAATTCTCACTTCTCACATAGAACGTGGACAATACCGTGCTTTTTGAAAAATTAAAATGTCATCATGTCATGTCAAGTTCTTTAACTATTTTAGAATGAGCCTGGATGGCCTCAAACGTCGAGCGTTCGGTGCGTGCTTGCAGCAAGACTGACGCGTGTGGGTTGGTGGGACGCGGGCGGGGAGAAGCCGGCTACTGTGGCCGAGTGTGCGCACGATGCGAGCGACAAAACCCAGCCACTAGTAGCGAGCGCGGGCGACTCCCGCAGCTTGTGGCTCGAACGAGACCACTTGAACGCTCGGTTTGCGCCGTATGTATGTAAATGTATAGTGGCAGCCACCAGTGGCTCAATGTGCGCATTCGCTAAATGTTATTTACATATCGAGAATAGTGAATATTACACGGAGAAATGTTGCTTACGTAAGTATACGTATTCTAAAATGATTATTCTTTACATATCTGTTGGGTACATGTCTATTGAATTGTGGTTAACATTTCTAGTAAACAATAAATATATCCATCATTAAACTTAACAAAAGAAAAACATACAATAAGCACAATATTACTCCATCGTGCCATATACATGTTTTCTCTACACTCTCGCAAGACGAGGGCGGCGTTTTTACATTAGAGAATTTCAGGTCAGTCAGTGCTACGGGAAATTGGATATAAAAAATGTTTTCTTACACACAGAGCATTTATTTTTGCAGTCAAGTTTCTCAAAAATGCATGAAAAAATTGATAAAAATTAACTACTTTGGACTACGTTATAAGTTCTTAAGAACAAACCAATGATATGGTGTTATGGTAGATTTCTAGTTTCCGGTAGCCATTATGTGTTAACGTTTAGTGTATTTTTACACTATGGGACTCTACTTTTAAATGTCAGCAGAACTCACGGTTGAGAATCTGCGACGTCACGAGCGGAGTAATAATAAAACGATAATAAAATATATAAACATATATGTTTTAGCTCAGTTTGATAGTCTATTAACGGATATATTAAAACACCGAACTTCCACATTGCAGTTAGCACTTGGAACAGTTACAGTTTGGAAGGAATGGTTCTCCACCCTCGTCCGCATTCGGTGCCAGGTGATTACTAGCAGACTCCAAAATTAGAAAACGAAGATGAGTCAACTCAGCCGAGCCGCAGAAAATTAGTAATTTGACAAAGGTGGAAAGATGTTTGTAGAGATTTAATTGAATCCGCAGCAAGAAATGCACCTCGCACAGCTTACTGTGTAGATATAAACCCTCCGGTAAATATTCAGTCTAACTTTAATATATTTTTTCATTGAATAAAAAAGTTAAATATATTACACACGTAAGAGAATGCTAATGAATAATTCGTAATAACATAATATATATTATGTTTAAAACATTAGAAGCTACACTAACTAGCGGTACAGTAAATGGTAAGTGTGATAAAAACGAGTATATCTTTACACAAAATTACGTGAAATGAATTACAATCTAATATAAAATAGTGACGGTTCCCCCGTATAATGGTATCTCCGTGTATAATAACAGAAGTAAACTGCCGGACGAGAGATGTGTCCCTTATAATTATATAAAGTGCGTTAGCCTACAAGTAATGAGATCAAACTGTTTAATCGTCTCCCTGTGTAGAAAAATAATGTAAAGATAAACAGATTACTGTGAAGTTATTATGGCCACATATAGTAACTTAAATATCAACTTATATCACAATGCGGGGCAATCACTTTGCCGACATTTTAACTTCTCGCGAGTAACAATGTCGTACCTATTCTCATGGCACACTAGAAACTATATAATTATACATCTATCGATATATAATTATGTACATCCCACCGCTTAAAACAGATCCACAAATATTTAAGCCTGTCAATGTTTTCGAAGCTGTTCTGTACACTGTTGTTAATTAAGTCATTTTTAGGTTTCCGGGAAATGTCTAAATTTCTGAAATTATTATTAATCGACGGAAGCTGAAATGATTTTTTTACAGTACTCCGTACATTCATATACGAGTTTAATAATTTAAACAATGAAAAAATTCATAAAATTGCAGCTTATTTATACTTTGAACTTATTTACATTATGTCCTCCGTTATTCGTCGGATTTCTGGAACAAGTTGGTAACATTTTACTAGTTGTGAGATATTAGACTTCCAAAGTTAAAAGCTCATCCCAAATCGACAATTCAAATGGAACATCAAGTTGAATTTTATTTAATATTCTTTTTTGTATTTTGAAAATACGAAATATTAGATTAATTGATAACAGTTATGAAGACTCATTTTTTGAAAATTTGTAGTTACTAACTAGTACCAGAAACCCGATGATATAATGGAATCGATCCATAATAATTGTATTACACATTTAATTTGGACATTTATTCCAAATTGTCGTAAATCTATAGTTTTTAACTTATTTACTACATAAATACATTTCAGTTTCATAATATGTATATCTATCTGCTAAATACAATTATTTGTGTAGTAGAAATTGATATTTCGGTATTCATTTCAAACTATCTCTGGTAAACAATTGGCTAAATAAAATGCTAGCCTATTCTTATATAGTTTCTTATACATAATAATATTCTTTAAGTGGTAATAATTGCGTAATCCACAAGACGACCCGAGTCGACCTCGTGTCGGAACGAGCAGCCAGTTCCGAGGCATTACCTGTAAGTGCGTCAAACCCACAAAAGCTATATTATAATCAATCAAATGAGGAATTCTTAGTAATTATTCATTACTAGTCAGCCGTTTCATATACTATTCTCAAAAATAATGATTGCATAAATAATAAAAGTACATTGAAAATGCTAATCAGAGGTATACAGAAAAACAATTTGCTAAACAATTGCGACAGTCAAATATTAATTTGTATACAAAATATTTATAACACGTTGCTTAATATATTGCACTGCCGTGAAAGAGGTTTTTAAGTTCATTCACTAAAAGATAAAGTTACCCTGAATTAACATGATTGGGTAAGACACGATCACGGCTTTAAATAATTTATAATGAATATAATAAACTTCGGTACATGGCTGAACCAAACATGGATATATATCCTACAAACACTAATACGTACATAATATGTATTAACACGATTATTTATCTATATAGGTGTGTATAATTAACTACATGTTTCAATATTAAGTCGGATGTTAATATATATCTCTATAAACAGGAGATTGGAGATCCGATTGGTCGACCATACACGTCTAGTAACGTGCATGTGTATATCATATCAGACTATAGTAACACTGTAACACTAACACCTACGCCACGGCGGCTTGAACACTTTGTGCATAGTTGCGGATAAGGAGGGTCCTTATAGATAACACACGGCCGGAGAGACTCGCTACATTTTGTAGCTAAAGAAGATTTTCACAAACCGGCATTTACTTTTAAAATGTCACAGCTTCAATGTTAGCCCGATAGCTTTATTTATAAATTTCAAATCAAAATACTGAATAAAAAAAATATTTGTTCACCTACATGCTTAATTTATTAATTGACAATATCAAATCATAAATATTTTTAAATTTATTTGAAACACCCGATCGTTTCGATCAACCTTATCAATCATAAACTTGATAAAAATATTACATCATTTGAATGCAAAAAGTCACCGATTGAGTTAAAGATGAAACGTGGATATCATTCAGATATCTTCTGTTTAGTTAAAGGGTCACTATTTGAGTACGTTCCACCTCGCGTCGGGGGATAAAATCGACAAAAGATTGGCCTATTTTCCTGAACACAAAAACATCACGTACACTTGTATTAGACGGACAGTTAGCCTGTAATTGTAGCTGCATATATATCTCGCAGACGGGAGTCAGTCGGCCTACCCTGAGCGGTGGAGGTGCCGTTATAAGTATTGCTCCCAGAGCTGGGAGTCGGTCCCCGCCGGGCAGGAGGGGGGGGCCAGGCGACACGTGTAGTCGCACTCCCCGCTGTACTGGTCCACGTAGTTCCCGTACTCGTCCGTGTAGCAGCGGTGGCGCGGCCCGGCACACACGGCGGCCGCTGGCCACGGTTCTTCCTCCTCCCTGGGTTCGTATACTGGAAAGTTAAGAGTCAAACGTTGAACGCGAGCCAGCCAGCTAGAAGACGGAAAATTCCAAAACCAAAAACGGAAACCCACCCAGATGACGGGGCAATTAGCAACATTGACGATTTACAATTCGGAACCTGGAATGTATTATCTACCGAGGTATGATAAATATCGATCTACCGACATGTCAATCTGTGTTTTCAGGAAGATAAGACTATCGATAAAGAAAAATGGTATTATTTATTTGCCATAGTGTCTGTCATTAGTTTTTTATATTTTGAATCTGTTACTGTTGGCATCCCCAATAAATGAAATAAAAACAAACACAAATTGTGCATACCCTGGATCATTTCATTATATAGTTAGAGTTGATGTCATATACTCACGCTCGGGTGTATCTACAAAGGTGTAGGTGTAATTGGAGGGCGGTGGGGTCGGAAGGCCGGCGGGGGGGAGGGCTCCGGGGACGCTGGGCCCGTCCGCCGCTGCGTGGACCCCCGCGGCGCCCCCCAGGGGCCCCGCCCAGCCCCCGAAGTCGCTGCTGTTGCTGCTGCACTCTGGACTATACGGTGAACTCTAAACAATGGAAATATTACATTATTTATTGTGAATGCATTTGGTAGAATTCCATTTTCACTATCCAAAATATTGGAGTTTTACCTACCATTAAAACTCTTATTATGTTTCTATTGATTTCTGGAGTCCAGGTCCAACACCTACCTGGTGCATTATGAGCTTTATGAAAAAACAAAATCCATGGATGACCGGGATACCAAATTGGCGGAAACGGACAGAGCGACCATAGATTAAGACATTGACCCAGGAATAGACGATACGAAACCACAGCAACGGGAAAGAAAATGAACGCTTCTCTCATAATATGGACTCCAGAAATCAATTCAGAACACATAATAAAAGAATATTGGATTTGATTCTACTTTGATTTTAATAATATACAAGCGTATACAATGTGACGTGTTTCGTCTTGTCGGGATATTATCGAAACAAAATGCGCCTTTAGGCTTTTGCGATGAGACCACGCCGTGTGTAGTGCACAGTTGTAGCGCTACAATGTTTCGATTGAATTGAAAGTCCGCTCGGGAGGCCTGGGGCACAAGGGCCTGAAAACATACTTTCATTGTCAATATTCCTTATTAGGATAGTCCCTATTTATTTAGGATAGTTTAAATAGTGCCATTTTGTGAAAATTGCCTCGAGAGTGCTGAACAATAAATATCCCAACATGCCTTGGAGGTACAGAGCACATGGACGTTTAGAAATCTGGCCCTATTTACATTGTAGAAAAAAAAATGCTAAGTGTTTTCAAATTTACAAATTATCTAAAATGTCTTGCAGCTATAGAGCGAATGGGTGGTTGAAAATCTGGACGCTATTTACAATTGAAGTTTAAGCTAGGGATAATTTAATGATAATTTCATTTACATAATATGGAAGCCAATATCACTAAAAGTCGAGGAGAATTCCAGCAACTTAAAAATGATTTTAAAAAGTTGACAAAAAAAATCCATTGAGCAAAGAAGTAGTAAGTTTGGCAAGTGTACATGATGGCACAAAAAGTAAACAAAGGTATCATTCCTTAAGGTATTATGGTTAGCAAGATTACAAAAGCGATGGCTGATACCCGAAGGGTGGGTATTTTAGGTGTTCAGTGTCCGCTGTCCTCTGCCTAGTAACAGTAAAAATATTTGGCTCAGAGCTGCTTGCTTCCCGGGAGATGGTAGATGCACATGTGTGCAAGTAGTGTAGATACCAATTTCTTGTCCTCAAAATTTCTGATTGTAATTATTTTACATTACCTTTCTGTCAAAGGTGCATATGCTTTTTCATAAAATTAAGCAAACAAAAAAGAAAAAATCTGGCTGAAGCAAATTTGCGTAGAATAAATAAAATAATATTCGAGTGACACGAAAACACTGTAAATTAAATATTGAACGCTGTATCATTCCTCCTCAGGACGGGTTTCCTTTGTGAGGACTCAATTAATTTCGTATAAAATTTTTTTTCTCACTACAGTATAGTAATAAAAAAACAAACATAAAAAAATATCTCCCTGAATTCCCAGAGGGATGTCTGTAGTGATAGGAATGTATCTCACCCTAAAGATAGCCTTTTTCCTCTTGGCGTGTCCTTCCTTGTGCGGGAAGCTAAGGTCAATAGCCCAATATGAGCCCTTCCCCGGGTCATCTTTACCGCGGGCTATTTTCTGGAAACACTTGTTCAGGGACAGATTGTGCCGGATGGAATTCTGGAAGAGATTAATAGGCAATCACATTTCCTTATCCGCACAGTGGTGCAGAGAACAATGCTCGATACAGTCCGGGAGACTCGATACTCGTCCCGGACTCCGGTTCTATTTTGTAGACAGAAGTGTACTTCATTCCACCTGGACGTGGGAACGTCCTAGAAGTCACTACTTATATTTTACTCGGGCCAACCCGTGACAAAATGATAATTTTCGTTGTAAGTAAATATTATATTCATCGAAACAAACATATTTATAAAGATAAACATGAAATAAAGCGGTGAAGAAATGTGGAAACTAAAACAAAGCAAAAGTGCTGAATTTTAATTGAGGAATTTAAGTTTTCAGGTCCGATATTAAAAACTTGGAGCAATTTCATATCCTAGATATCGTCGCTGGGCGCGTAATACCTCCAACGTGACGATTTTTCCAATGTGCCATGTCTCAATCACTCAGATTAAAATAAACCTCCAATTTGTTATGTCTCCCAAAGGTAGGACCGTAATAACTCCAATGTGCACAATCGTCACATTGGAGCTTTTACATTAACAGCTGTAACTTCCCCTGGACCTGGCTCTCCACATCGGAGGTATTTCCCTACAAGTTTTCAAAAATACAATTTACCATCGAATTACTCATCTATTAGGCCAGGCAGAAAGGCGGAGGATCCAGTAGTTGTCGACATATAATAAGACAATTCAAATATGCACCCGATGGTTGTGTGTATTTAACATTGGATTATTCTTCCAATTGGGAGATATTACCGAGTCGCCGCGAAAGTCAGAACGTGATTATTTACTCCGAGAATTTATACAAAGCCCGGCTTCCAATATCAGAAGAAAAATTCAAGCAACTACAAGAAATTAAATTGGTTATGGAAAAAGACCATCATCCTTTCTACGATACCCTACCCCACCGAGACAAAACAAATCATTTCCTATTAATTGTTAGGTAGTAGTTTTATTTAGTGCTTTATAAGGTTTTGTGTAAGAACTTTTCTTTGCATCTCCAAATATACCTATGCAACTGTAAAAACGGTTTTTATTTATTTATTTATTTAAATCTTAAAGTAGGGCACACATATCATACATATTGTTATGTGTGTTCTAATAATAACATTGCAAATACACAATTTACACAATTCAAGTAACTTTTAATTAAGGCTTTAACAAAATTAAAGTCACCTTTCATTTTCCTTATCTTATAAACAGAGAAGATGCTAAATAAATTCAATACGATAAGTTGTCAATACAAAAACCCCGAATGTGTCATTTTTAAGAACGAACAATACCTCCAATGTAACATTTTTAATTATATTTCTAAATGTATCTATTCAAATAAAATTTAAAAAATGCTATTTATAAAAATACATAATTATTTACACGGTCCTTGCTTAAAAATCGGTTTTTTCACTCTCTTGTGTAATTTTAATTTGGTCACAATAGAGGTATTACGCACCCAGAGACGATATAAAGCATTAAATTGTCTAGGAGCCAGAAACATATGACTTATCTGTTCAAAACAATAAAACATAGGAATAGGGTTCAGAAGGAGTTTTCGACTCGTGAGATTGGTAATATTCTATTTTAATGCATTTTTTTTCATACTGTAGAAATTATACAGTTTTTGACAAAAACTACATCGTATAAAGATTACATTGGAAAAAAAAATAAGGACAATTACAGATTACAGTTATATTTACGATGGTTATGGTAGAAGAAAAATGTTACCTTCCAACCGGAGCTGGCCATCCGGTAGTAAGGAAAGGTTTGTATTATAAACTGGTAGATCTCCGAGAGGGTCATCTTCCCATTAGGACAGTTGCTGATGGCCAACCTGATGAGACTCGCATAGCTGAAACAAGATCCTTTGTTTCAAATAGACTGCGTTGATAACAAAATACCTATACTAGCTACGCAGCAATAAAAAAAAACATAATAAAATTGATACATTTTATTTAGTAAAACTAAAACAAACTGATTCTTTCAAAATTTACAAAAAATATACTTTAATAAGAAATACTACTTCCTTACTTTACTTTTAGGAATAAGATCATGAACAAAGTATAAATGAGGGTACTACTTGCAAACCCGGCAAATTCCAAAATTTAAAAAAAGTGAAATATTAATTGAAACTTATTCAGAATACATTTTTTTACAATAATTTCAACATTGTCAGTTAAAATAAGGCTTAATTTGTAAGACTTGACTTATACATGCTTATTTGAGGTCGGCTAGATATAGAGAAAAGTTAGGTATACGTGTAGAGAAAAACTTCATAATTATAATGACCTGTATGGGGGCTTGGCGTCTTTGGGCTTGGCCGTGTGCAGGGGGGGCGCGGGGGAGGCGAGGACAGGCTGAGGGAGCTCCAGCTCTCCCCACTCCAGCTCCGGGTCCACCATGGCGGGGGTGGAGGACTACGCCACCACTAGCATGGCCTTACTCTCGCCCGATCCTGCCGACGACCGATGTACGATTAGATCAGATGTGGAAATGTTATAGAAAAATTGCACAAAAAAGCAACAACTCACATATAAAAAGTGAAGAACCTCGATACAGCGAGTGAACCTTGAACCGGGTTGTGGTCCTGTGGCTAGAGTCGTGGATCGGAGATCCAAGTTTTGAACTCCACTTTACCACAACTTGATTCCCATTTTCTATGGTGAGTTATTTACAACTCTTTGAAAATGGGCACCAGGACAAATAAAATGTACTCTCACTATAAAATTGCTATCAAAAATTGGATAATGGAGGTGGGTTGCGCACGGATTGATGAGTGCATCAGGCCAAATAAGTAAAAATGTATTTTTATTGGATTAATTTTGCTTAATATGCATTTAGGGCAAGTTTCAGAATAATGTAAAAGTTTCCCTCGGCGTGTGACCCCAAATATACGAAAATTGTGAAAGAACAAATAAATAAAATAAACAAAATACAGTGACCTACATGAAAACAAACAGTCTGCAGAATATGGTTACTTGACATCATTTTGATGCACACAATTACTAATAAATTAATCGCAACTCAGCAATTAATTCTTTACATGCATTTTTTTATTGCGTACCCAGCGATTTTCATATATTAATTAATTGCTTATTTAATTAATAAAATTGACAATATCTTTAATTCTCAAATCTTTGTGTACACCTGATGGTGCATAGGACAGTGCAATAGTACAATCAATGCAGCGTATCTCGATCTTTGGTTACAGGAAGGTAAAGTGATCAGTCTTACACTTCAGGTCCAGGGACAATGAATATTGTGGTGTAAACTATACCATAAATAAATATTTCAAGTCGACCCTTCCAGGATTCGAACCCAAAACATGTAAAGCGTATGCGCCAACCATCACATTCGGGGTGGACCCTTCACCGCATGATTTCCTTTTTCAGGATTTTTACTTGAGAGCAGTCATCGAGACGAAAACACTCACTCAGGAATCTGGTTCTATTTCACACACATAACTGTATTCTTCATTCGCCCAGACACAGAAAAGTTTATTAAAATTACACACAGATGATTAAGAACACTCATTGTATTAATGGACAAGAAAAAAATATTTCAAAGTGTATTTTTATATTTTATTGACTTCAAAATGACTTCGTATTTGTTACGTTAGCATTTTTTTTACATTTAATGACTTTCTTACTTCAAAAACAAACTAACCTCAATATTCTTATTGTTATTCTTGTTTCCTATGAGTTTAATGTCTTTGAAGAAATGTCTGTTTTCTTTTAAGTGTTTGAGAAGAATATACTTCAAAGTGTTAAAATCCTACTGTAAAAAGGGAAATATAAAATATGTTTTGAAATACAATACGCGCGCGTAGTGAATTTTACTATTTTATATCATACCATAATATCAATAAATCGTAGTACTATCTACTATCACTTGTGTCAATTAATAATAATTGGAATTCAGGACGACGATTGGCAAAAGCAATATTTGAATTTATTCGTTTTAACATAAAACGGGGGAAGGCGGAAACAGGCTGATAAAATCACAAGATAATAGACTTTACCTTCGATATTATAATTGCATCCTTGAAAACATACGAAATTAAGGCTACACGGAAGAGTCCGAAATATAATTCAACTCAAAAATACCACCTTACAAAAAGTTTTTAAATTGCTTAAAGAAAAGAAAGAATATTTTGAAAAACTTACAATAACATGTGTGCGATGAAATTTGTTTATAAACATTAATCTTCACAGAAACAAAC
This sequence comes from Micrasema longulum, assembly GCF_059751315.1. NCBI lineage: Eukaryota > Metazoa > Arthropoda > Insecta > Trichoptera > Brachycentridae > Micrasema > Micrasema longulum. The sequence continues at coordinate 510,371 of NW_028279350.1, forward strand.
AATAGCGCAAAATCGCCAAACGGGTGACATCTTTTCAGTGTTGCTAGATTATCATTTATCTTCGACACTGCTAGAAAAAAATCAATTTAAGAACTGTTTTATTTACGGGGCTTGTATTTTTTAAGTAGTAAAATAATTCCTCCAGTCTATCGCTATCCAACACTTTCGCTCCTCTTATCTTAATCTCGCGTCCCTTAGTTACGGCGAATAAAACCGGAAGTCTTCCAGGATGAGACCGGCACTATACTAACTAACTAACTAACCATCACGCCATTTCCCCAGAGGGGTAGGCAGAGAGGATAGAACGCCACACCACTCTGTCCTGGCACACTTCCTTTGCTTCCTTCACATTCATACATCTACTCATGCACGCACGTCGATTATTCCGACTTTTCACATGACCACTTTCAAGAATTTGTTGTACTTGATCATGCCATGTCTTTCTCGGCCTTCCTCGACTTCTACAACCAGACACATTCGCATCATAAATCTTTTTAGCCGTTCTTTCATCATTCATTCGCTTCACATGACCGAACCATCGCAAAAGACCTTTCTTAATTTTGTCGATAATGCTTAACTCAGCCTTGCATTCTGCTCTAATTTCGACATTAGGGCACCTATCATATACAATAGTTAAATAATCGGAATTTCGTTTTGACCGAGTAGACTAAAGTTCCAGACGGTAGGAATTGTGTTTTATTATTATCTAAAGCTTTTCGAACTTTTGTTACATATTTCATAAAAAAATCATATTTTCTTGCCTTTTCTAGGTTTATACTTAACTAATTTTTGACAGAAATTGTAGTTTCGGTCTTTCTCCGTACGAATGCAGAATAATGTTGTGGGGACTATTACTTTAAAAAAATAAATTATTTCGCATTTTAAAAATGCATCATCATAATTTCCTTTTCGCACCTAATGGTGCATAGGGCACTGCACTGGTACACCAATCGCAGTATATCTTAATATTTTTTGTTACATGAAGGTAAAATGATCTGTCTTACGGTTCAGGTGCCAGTTCAGAGTCCATTTTAGTAACATTGTTGTCGATTTTGAGAGAGCTTTTTGTTAAATAAAATAATTCTGAATATTTTATTATTTATTAAAAATAACATAAATCATCATCATCGTTCCCTTTCCACCCCTAATGGTGCATAGGGTACTGCATTGGTACACCAATCACAGTGTATCTTGATAATTTTTGTTACATGAAGGTAAGGTAATCTTACGCTTCAGGTACCAGTCCAGGGACTATGAAATAATCTAGTGTAAAAACACCTTTTAAAATAAATATTTCATGACAACCATGTTAGGAATCGAGCCGAGACCTCTGCATCGTACACCACGAGGCCGACAAATGACATAATTAAAATCAATATTTTGTTTATTTCACTAGAGTTTATTTTGAAGCACTATTAGTTTTGGAAAGCACAGATCCCTCCACCTACAGGTGTAATTATTATTAACCACATATTATTTCATTTCATTTTCTTTTTTTTTTGCACCACAACAGGCCAGGAGGCCCAATTGCAGTGGTGAATTACATTACAGAACAACCAGGCTTGAGAAAAATTATATATAGGTACTAATATAAACTAGAAAATAAATTTAAAATCTAAGTACTGACAGGGGTGCGAGGAGCTAATAAAGGAGGGGAGGGAGTTTACATAACGGGAATATTGTGGTAATGATAACAGATTTTTTAGTATAATTTTAATTAACATTCTTTTAAAAATTTTTTTTTTCTGTATTTCTCGATTTTGTAAGCTATTCATTATTTGGCCTTTACTTGTTCTAGAATGAAGGTGTTTGATTACATATGAATAAACAAAATAAACAAAATGGCTCGATTCCATTATGTGATTGGCGAATTCTGAGAAGGTATTAGATGTAAGGGCTTGATGGTGTTTTTTCATTCTATTTTTTTAATTTTCCTGTTCGTCTGATGTACTAATGGTTATCTCCACACCGGATATGGTTAATATGCCATTTCTATTTAATATGTTTTGGATTATCAATTTTATTTTCCTAACTTATTATTCGTTAAATACACAGGTTCAATGTGTGAAGTGTTTGTTTTTTTAAAAGAAAATGTTTAATTCAATATATTTAATCATGTTATTCCACAAAGTTAATGCGGATTCAATAAATAATATAAAAATGACATATTGTTCTAATAATTTCTCTTACAATTTTCAATATGCCTTAGACAATTTTTGTCATCATTGATTTTTTTCTATTAATTTGCGAGAAAAATATATTTTGTTTTTAGACCATTTCTAAATTTGTCAACTATATACCAAAACCACAGTTCATATATATCAGAACCAGGGTTCCTTTAGTTCAACTGGATTTTTCGACATCTGGGTTTTAAATAGTTGACTAAATAAAACAAATTAAGCTTTTTTTAGTTTATTTATCAAAATGTTAACATTAATGAAATGCTACATAGCTGGTGGTGGTTTCGTCAAGAAACATAAAATTTAAAATGTAATAATGTGCCAAGAGTAAACATACCAATCAACCAATAATAATAATTAATTTGACTTAATCTACTAATAAAGGTGCTTAATATTCAAATGGTATTATCATAGTGTCCACATGGAGTTTGTAAAATAAATAATAACAATAATTTGATTACTTAATATCCATATAAATAATTAATGCAATACAACATTAGCTGCTATAATCACAGATTTGTAAGATAAATGAGTGCAATAAATATAATATTTTAAATAATTAAAACTACTAGCGCTATTTAAAGGCGTTGGCCGGGAACACGTGGAAATAATAATTTAATTGTTTTTACTGTTTCAACCACTAGTCACGGCACAACATTTGATAACTTCCTAATATATAATATTTAGGAATGTTAATTAGCATAAAAATATTATAACTATAGAATAAGGATAAGTATTTACGTGCTATGCACAAGATCTTTTTAAATCAGTAAATTTTACTTTATTTAGTAATTAAAATATCTTTAATAAAGCGAATTGCAGTTTTGGCTTAGCCAAGTTCCCCTTTTTCATTTAAACATCGAGGGTGATCAATAATAAATAATTAAAGCACCTTTTTGAGAAAAATTTAACCAAATATAAAAAATTCTCACAACCTAAATATAATTTATAACTTTGATTCATCTTTTACAATGATTAACACAGATGCCATTCGTTATATTATAACGATTGTTTATAAAATTTATTGAGTTTTCAGATATTAAATATAAAAATTATAATATCAATATTGTAAATCAAGATGAGCACAATTTGTGTCTTCATTAATAATAAAAAGGTTTTTATAACGGGTAAAATGGACACACGTTCAGTTTATCTTTTGTTTTCAATATTTTTTTAAATAACAGTTAACTTTTTTTGACAAGAGCCAAAGTTATTGTTTTAAAAAGGGTGAATGCAATTGGTGCAAGATCCAATAAATAAATTATAATCAGTGGGTAACGATGATTAGGTACTTGTTGTACATATGTGTTCCATTGTGATGGATGTTCTTGGTAATGGTATAAACAACTCTCAGTTCAGCCTTGGCCTGGGGGTTCAGCTTACGGAGAGGGAGGTACTTGTTGAATAATCTAAAAACAAACATTTAAATATGTGGAATATGATTACCAACGCAAAAAATAAATAAAATGGTTTTTTTCTAAATGTTATTAAATATTTGTATATAACCACTTACCGACATTTAACCGATAATCAAACAAACTTTAAATATAGCCCATTATCTATGTTCCATTGTAATGGTTACCCTGTATCTATTAAACTTACGCCCCTCCCTTCACCCCCTCCTTTTTTTTTCAACTTTTTCTCCCACGACATTTTTTTTTTTTTTAATAAAAATAAATATTTGCGTTCTTATGATTTACCCAAATATTTAATTTTGAGGGCCATTTTCAACGAGTTGTAAATAACTCACTATTAGAAAATGGGAATCAAGTTGGGGTTGAGTAGGATTCGAACCACGGACCTTTAGTCCGTGAGTCCGAGACACTAGCCACATAACCACAACCTGATTCAACATAAAATATTTTCATAACCTAATCAGTGCATGTAAGGGTTAATTATTAAAATGCATGGAATGTTGGTTTTATATTTTTGTGAAGGTGTATAGTGGGCTTTGCATGTTGGTTTAATGAAGAGGCGGGTACGTCTCTAAACCGGTAGACATTGAAAAGTCGGTAAGTGGTTATATGCAAATATTTAATAACATTTAGAAAAATGTTTGACCACAAAGCTAATGCTTTAAATATTAATAAGATTTTTTTCTAAATCAGTAGTTTAAAAATCTTAATTATAGATAGATTGTGAACAGTAACAAAATAAATTTTGCGAGTGTGAGGTTCCTAGTTCCTACCCCTATAATGTAACAACTTACCTTGCTAATAGAATCTAATCTTCTCTGTCCCGTTGGTGGTCCATTTGATTCCGGAATATATCCATTGGAAAGAAGTCTCCCTAAACTGTGACACAAAAAATACAACAGTTGTAACTAATCAAATGAATATTATAATAAGTAATACAAGAAGACATTTGTTAGTATCTACACAATGCGGGGGAAGACTAAATACTACAAGTCTTACATATAAAGATTAGTTATTTCTTAAAAGTATGGCATAACTTTACTAACAATTATGTACTAATAAAATGATTTACAACCGATTCTCTTTCAGCATTTTATGAACATGACAACGTTCAAATTTGAAACAAACAGATGTGATCCGATGTTTTCTAAATTTTCAACTAGAATAACTTTGAATAAAGTGCAGGCGTTGTCAATGTCTCCAATAATCATTCAAATAAAAATAGTACTAACACATAATATTATAATAAAGTTAGTTCATTACGAGCAATATATTATTATAAACCAATAAACATAATAGTAAAACAGTGTGATGGTAATAAAAAATGAATGTTGTGCATAATATTTTGGGGTAATTACTACACTATAAAATCAGCATTAGTGAGATACCCACTAAAAACACAAATTTGTATTTTCCTCAATAAATGCTACGAATAAACAAGCTGTGATTCGTAAAAATGATTTGAATGGATGACTCGTCTATTTGTAGCATTCATGGAGGAGGATAAAAAAATAGTTTTTAGTGGGTAAATCACAAATGCTGATTTTAAGGTTATCTAGTCGTAGTAACTACCCCGTGATATACAAAATATTGGGTCCACCAGAATAAAGACAATGGACTATGACGGGAAAATATAATATACTAGATAGCCCAAATTTAGATTTACACGCGCAAATACAATAGGCTAGAATAAAGAGAGCTTTCATGCATTTTGTATGATGAGTGGTGAAGAAGCACTACTGAAGACAAGCAAACCAAAAAGACTTGAAACTTTACCTAGATCGTTTATTTTTTTTTTCTGAGTTATGAGAATTTGAGTACCTATCGAAGTAATCTTTGTATATTGTATAACGATTGGGTTGCCAGATAGAATTAGTCAAGTCGTAATGTTTCTTTAGAAATTTGATCAGTTTGGGTGACGGGCGATCGTAGGCCATTGTTCCCGGAGTTAGATTCTCCACCTGCAAAATCACTTTATTAAAAAAATATATCACAAAGTTACAAAAAAAATATTTTAATTTACAATTACAAAATTTAAATGAAGAAAAATATACACAAGAAACAGTACATAAATACACGGAGCAAAGATTGACGGCGAATTAACAGTATAGGTGTACATTAAAAACACACCATCTACACATGAGCGCCGTGCATATTCTTCTTTATCCTACACTGTGTTATGGTGAAGAAAACTACGAAAAGAAATAAATAAAGTCGATCGTTATAATCATAATAAACTTACGGATAACATATAGTCAAATATTCGTCTCCCCCAACCCTTGCGCTGCTCCTGAGTGAATACGTAGAAGTCCAACACACAGGGAATGTCCGCAGCCACCTGTTCCCTCTGTCCGTCGGTGAGGAAAAGTTTCTTCTTGCCGACTTTAATAAATCCCGCAGCGGCTCCCTTGCCACTAAACAACATAATACAAATATCAGTTGAAATTGAAGATTTTAGGTAAGTAGTAAATACACCGGAACCTCTTTTTACACAGGCGATGCGTTCCACACAATACCATGTAAAAAAAAATTACTAAAAAAAAACAGTGATGGGTAGGTATAAAATAAATAAATATATCAAATTATCCTTGTATAAAAATCTTATAGGAATTGAAAAAAAATATTGTTTACTATTTATTGTACCTTAATTTTATTCAAAAACATAACATAACAATAAAATACTTTAAACAATAATAGCCATAATAGGCAGAATAACGTAAGCGACATTTTTGGCGAATTGCCTTTTTTTAAAGGAAGTGTTCCTTATTGCCAAAAACATCATGGCTCTATAAAATCCACTTGCCACATTTAAGAATATTTATTTATTAAAAACAATATTTACAAATAAACCAAAATTATAGGCCAATTATAGTTTTCTGTGTATTACTCCGCATCATTCCACTCTTAAAAAAAATATATGTTGGCACATTATTTTTAAGCTATACAAAACAACGTAACCGACGACAACAGTGAATGTGAACAGTGAAAACAGCGTTTCCGCCACTATCTTAAAAGCGGAAGGTATTTAAACAATTTGGCTGTCGTTTCAGTATTGGCAACCATTATAAATCCCATTTACCGAATTATTCAAAAAATATAAATGGAACAAACATTAAAGAAAACCTTCTCCTGCACAATTCACTCTTTGTCGCACACGTTGTTCTGCCGATTATGGCACAAAATATTGTTTATTAGTTAAGGTATAACTAGGTGTTTAAATTAAATTTGTACAACTATCTAAATAATTACATTACATATGGAGGGTAAGGTGATCAGTCTTACGCTTCTGGTAGCAGACTGAGAACAATAAAATATTGCAGTGTGGAAAGAACCACAGCTTTGAAACCAATACTTCTGACTATAGACTCGAAGCTCGAAAAAAGTAACGTAAACTAACATATGAAATAATTACAATGGCGCATGATACAAACACATCAAACTTTTCTCTCGAGATTCACAAAGAGTTTCTCCTTATTCTACGAATAGAAAATTACTCATTAAAATCTGGGTCCAGCGCCATGTAGATGGTGTGGTTGGTGTTGATGAGATTCTTGAAGGTGGTGATGGGCTTCTTCAGCTGCTGCTCGTGAGCTGACAGTTCTCCCAGAGCGTCGACCAACTTCTCCACCTGAAGGAAATACCTCCTGGAAACAATCATTCATATTGGCCAATTTGTTTACACCCATTCTGATAACAAATCACTTTGGGGACTGACTACCTATCATGTAAAAATGTACATACATACTTGGGTAGGGTCAAATGAAGAACAGTGTAACACGGGGTATACTATAAAAGTAATAATATTTCTTTTATTTTTCTTCATCGCAACACTGTTTTTTTTACGACCAACGAGAATTCAATATCTGCCATCCTAATACAGAGCTAATTTGATAACAGTTTTCATGATTTTTGAAGTAATTGCAATATTTTGTTTTTGTTGGTGTTAAGCAATGATTTTAAAAATAATCTTTTTTAAATAGTTGAGGGTTACTAGCAGCAAAATGTGCAAACCCAGCAAGACCCAAAATCTTTAAAAAGTGATATATGAATTGAAACATATTCAGAATACATTGAGGAAGTTCAGTGTCTTTTTTTATTTTTTTGTTTGTTAATAGAATATTAAACTTAGCCAAATTACTTTATTTTTATTTTTATATATCGTATAATCAGCGCAATGATTTTTTAAAGTTTTTTGTTTCTGAAATAACTCCACGTGTGATATCAGAGGTTGTTCTATGACAGTTCTTCGATTGGTTCGTTTAAGGTGACCAAACCGGATATCCTTCAATGCTCTCTATCATTGGATAGTTCATATGAACCAGTGACGTCATTCAAAGTAGTGCGTTTTTATTTAAATATATATTTTTTTTTAAATTGTACATTTTTAAGAAATTTTACCGTACAATTTGATGCATTAATTTTTACCGCGCGTAAGAAAACCTTTTTTGTATCTAATTTCCCGTAGGGCTGAAGTTCCTCATTGTTTACAATAGTTATAACATTGTCAGTTCAAAATATGGCTTTATTTGTGAGAATCTGACTTTCAAATTATTGGGTTTGTTGCAAGCATGGCAACCTTTGAGTATTGCAAAGTTGACTCCAAAATCAAATCAATTATTCCATTATTGTTTCTTGACATAATCATGATTATTTCATCACTCATCATCATTCCATATCCGCTCCCTAGTTGGAGCATATGGTATCCACAAAGAGCTTCCATGCATCTCTATCGGCAGCCAACTCCTTTGCGTCCTCCCAAGTCGGGTTCTCGTCCTGGAGTTCTGACATAAACTGCCAACGAACAGTCAGCAGTGGACGTCTAGGACGTCGAGAACCTGATGCAAGTAGGCAAGCGTGGTTAACATATAGGCAAAATGGTGAATGTTACACAGTGTGTAAAGTGGCCACTTAAACCAGCCAATAATCAGGTCATAAGCCCTGTAAATGCCTAGACTTCCATATTCCCTTATTTAAGGTATTCTCCATCCCTGTTGTAATTTGTTAAGTAAATAATAATATTTAAAGAATATCATACGAGAGAGTTAAATGAAATAATAATGATTTCGTTCCCAAAGCGTTAGGAGGGATAAAAAGGATAAAATAGATTAGGATAAAATAGGAAAAAGGGGGGATTCTGTTAAGGAGATTAACCTTAAAATGCCTATAAAGAATAGAGACAGGAGAATAACGTGATAGTGATACATATTTAATTAAAGTAGTTCTAATATTTATTTATTTTAAATGAGAATGTTTTGAATCAAATATATCACGGGAGGAACAAATTTTGTTGTATTCTGTGCAGCTATGGTTAATGAAGGAATATTGAGCGAAGAGAATTCATTATCATATAAATTTATGGGAGAAGAAAATCTGACAAAATATTACAATTACATGCTATAAAATGGCGAAATATGCAGGTTATCAAAATTGATAGATAGATTATTGGATTAACATAAAAATAGAAACCTTACATATTAGAATCATATATGAAGCATAGATGAATATTTTATTTAACAATATTTATTTTTCTTGTTTAGTATGACTATATGTATTTTTTTTTATAAGTATTATGATTATCAGTTTATATATTATCAAATTTCCAGAATACGGATATTTTAAGTTGGTTCCTAAACTCCGACGCCGAACAGTAAGTCTTCTGCTAAACTGGAAAACCGTGACTAAAAATAAATATCCTATTTTGGATGTAAGCTTCACGATAACCTTCGCAGGAGAGTGAAGCCGAGTTTAATTTTTATAATATTTTCCCTAGTATAAATTTGAAGAGGTCAGGCTGAAAACTAAATTTAGTTCACCAAAATACGCCAAACGTCATTTGAATGCCCACAACGGTAAAAATTATACCGTAAAAACTCAATTTAAAACCATATATCACCTTCTGTCATCGTTGTTGATTTTATAGTAGGATATCACGTCAACTTCACTGATAATTAAAAAGTCTGTGTTTTGAAGTTCCTTTACATCGTATTGAAATTCCATAACTATCTTAATTTACTTGATAATTTTTATTTTTAATATTGTACGCTGAACACTGACAGAAGCACAGAACCGAGAAAACCCGCTACTCGCCTGCGCCGCCTTTTGACACAAGACAACGTAATAATCGTAATAATGTCAGGAAAGCAAGCGAAGCATGCAATTATGACTCACTTCACGCCCGAGAAACCTTAGCTAGTTAGGAAAAAAATCTAGTCTTTATACGATAAAAGGCCTTATTTTATCTTTCCACAAGGGTAATTTTCTTATACTATTATTTTGATTGGTGCACGGCCACGTGTGACAAAAAGCGCCAAATTTAAAGATAGAATAGATTTTTTTTAATTTCCAACAAAACTAAAGTTTGATTTATGCTCTTATTTTTTTCTTATCTTTCTTGCATAGACATTTGTAAATGGGGGCTAAATTTCTAACTGTCTATGCGCTCTGTAGCTGCAAGACGTCCTGTAATCTAGCTCCTATCTGTTATAATTTTTGATTGACCTTAATTGAAAACGAGGAGCTAGAATCCCAACCGTCCATGCGCTCTGTAGCTGCAAGACGTACTGGGATATTTATTAATTGTACAGCGCCCTTGAGGTGATTTTCACAAAAATAGCGCTATATAAATTATCCAACTATATATATATATATTTGACCGACATTATCAAATATTATTTAACATGATATAAAAATATCAGTTTTATGTAAAATAAAATTTATTTTTATATTTTAAGTTTAAAGTTCATTAATTCAATTACTCTAATAAAATGATCCATTACTTATCTACTCTGTTGTGTCAATCAATATTTCCGAGATTGCTTTTTTTTTACCTTACATTTGTGTTATGATTTTTTTCCCTTCAAGCAACATTACGCTACGACCTCACGAATGCGCGCGGCGAAAGTAGGGCATAGTGGGGGAATTATTGGACACAGTTCGATGTATTCAAATATGATTCTACGCTCCTTCTGGAATATTCTTGATTCTATGCTTTCTTGTTATTTTACAATAGGTATCTAAAAAGTTTGTTATTGTTCTTGATGTTACTCTTTTTTAGGAAGTTCTAAATTTTATTTGGATGATTTGATCATTTATTATAAGAACCATTTTTTATTTTAAATATGTTTTTTGGTGAATTTTTCCTGATAATACTCGTTTTAAATTTATGTTGAAATCGTATAAGTCTTGTCATGTGTATATAATTAAATCCTTAGAGCATAGAATTAAGAATAGTCCTTAATTATATGCCTTAGAGTTTAGAGTATAATATACTCTACACCAACTCTTCTATGTTATTCTTGTATGAGTTTGTACACATTAATGCTTTATATTTATCTTGTTATTTGTATATTGTTATCCACTGTCTTTTTGGATTTGTTATTTTTAAGATACATACATAAATCTCTTATTTAATTTATAATTTGTATTTCAGTCGATTTTATCATGTTTTGGTTCACTAAAGTGGTCTTTTAAGACTCCGGTAAAATAATAAAATACACAGGTACCATTTTTCAGTCATGCAGGGCTTTTGATATATGCTATACCTAGATAACGACATACCTTCCTTCTCAAAAGAGCTTAGTGCGCATCACAACACAGGCTAAGTTACATTACAAGACCCATGCTTGAAATTTTTATTGATTATTTTACAGCACATACTTATTTAAGTAAAAACGTACATCTATGCATTTTTATTTTTATTTTTCCTTCAGGTAAAATGATAATAATATTTTAGAACATATTTTATTTTTAAAATCAAAAGCAGTATAGAAGAACTTCTTAAAATTAAACTCTTATAGTAACATTGTAATAGTAAAAAACAATAATACAAAAGCCTTGAAAATATGACAACATTGATATCAAGAGATCATTTTACATCAAAGTAATATTAATTATAATCTCTTGTTTCTTCATAAATGCCACAACTATTCAACAACAATTTTCTGGTGCCCAGGGGACATATTCTTTTTGAAATAAATATTTGAACCACTAACCTTGTGATTTTCCATGTAAAAAAAATGTTGACCGAGTATTCAAATTAATATTGCTGAAAATTAAACACGTTGTACCTCTGATAAAATAGAGTCAAAAGTCAAAAGATTTTAAGTTTGAGTTAAATATGCATAGTAAATTATTTAAAAAAAACTCATAAAGAAAAAATAGACATAATTCCAGCTTACGATTTAACCACTTAATGGCTCTGATACACTGGCTTTAACACTTATTTAAATGCGTCATTCTCAAATGTAAGTCATTCTCAAACAGTGTCATATTTCAACAATTTTTTATACGACAATCGAGGTTTTCTTTGAAAATGTAGTAATGTAATAACGTTTTTTAAGAAAAATCTAAATATATATGACACATCAGCATTGCTTCAAAGAGTGAAATGAAAAAAAAAACTAAAAAAAGAAAACCCAGTTTTAAGATGTGTTATTTTAGTTTTTAGACTGCCCTGGCAATTCAGCATTTTTGAGTTATGAGTCTATTTTATCGGATGTGCAACATGTTATCAGACAGGTACAGTGCAATTGAATGTTTATGAATTATTTATTTATGAACGCCCAAAATTTACTAACATTTTTTTGTTTATTTTCAAAAGTTTTGAATTGATTAGGTGATTTGCGAATTCAGAGAAATTATTATTAATTGAAGACACCTAATATGTTCTTTAACACGAATATCAAAATTTGATGTTCTTCCAACGTAAACAAGGAAAGGAGGCGAATGTGTGGTAAAACTATGTACGATAGATGCACAAATGTTGAGATCCGTACCTTATGTAAGGCTAAGACAAGCATTATCAACAAAATCAAGAAAGGAGCTCTGCGCTAGTTTGGACATGTAGAACGAATGGACAGCGAAAGAACAGCTAAGAATATTTACAATGCGAATGTTCAAGACCGAGAAAGATATGGCATGACCAAATCCAACAAATACTTGAAGATGGACATGTCAAAAGAAGATGTATGAATGTAGAAGAAGCGAGATCTGTATGCAAAGATAGAGTGATGTGGCGTTCTATCCTCTCTGCCTACCCTTACGGTGAAACGGCGTGATGGTTTTTTGTTGTTATTGTAAATAAATATAATGTTCACTGATTAAACTTTTTTAGTTTATTTACGCCTAGACAAAATAATAACAGTTCTGAATTAAATAAATGAAAATAGGTATATTGATTAATTTATTCTTCAATTTGGTTACTGGTTATTGGACACATAGGATGAAATAAATTTAAAATCAAATATTAAAATACCTACACTGCAATTGGTGTAATGGTATATTGTCCAATGCACCATTAAGTATGGATATGGTAAAGAAGAAGAGCGAAAAAATTGAGATTAGTATTTTTATTACATAAATACTTTCTTTCTGTCTGTATATTATTCTTAACCGAATTAAAATTATTTACGAAGAGTATTTTAAAATCACATGGAAACTCTCAATCACATGGAGCCGAGAGTGCCGTTAGGTATAGCAGGCATTGCTTTAAACAGTACAAAGACTGTTTGGAGATCGTAGATTATACAGTAAAAGCCAAATATCGACTATACAACACCTGCATAACATCTTTTCTCCTTTACGGATGCGAATATTGGCACCTAGCTAGGGCCCAAAACAGCAAAATATTGAGTTTTCTAAACTAGGTGTTTAAGAATAATTTCAGGCGAGCAGAAGTTCAACTTAGTGAGAAATGAAGAAATAAGAGAACAGACACAGAAATTTTCATTGAAAACCTTCATCAATCGAGGCGATACAGATACCTTCTGAGAGCATTAACTACGCTTGCCTACTTTACAAGTCATCTGGTTCATCAAGGACATCCACTGCTGATTGTTCATGGACAGTTCATCGCAGGACTACGGAACACAAATCTGACTTGAGAGGATGCACAGTAGCTGGCACCGGCCTGAAGACTGTTTGAAGACAACTCGCTCCAACTAGGAAGCTACATGGCTTATTTTGCCTTCCAAAAATTTACTTATTTATTTAATGGCAAATTTACTGAAGAAATAATAGAAAATTTAATTTATGAGCAGGCACATTCCTAAGGACAGCTGCCATGCGATCATTCTTCGCAAAATAGAATTAAGATTATATCGAGGCTTTACTGGTAGAATGCATTAAGTCATTAAAACAAGTTCCGAGATAATTGCATTTAAGGCTTTTTTATTCTTTCAACGCATTATTTCTCCCACAATTTTTTTTTTTAAGCTTTAAAGATTAATCTTTATTCTAGACATCGCATAAAATTTGAAATCAACATTTTGCACTAATATTAACAAATATTTTAAATATATAAAGACTGTTGACTTAATGCATTCTGTTAGTATAGACAAACAAACAAACAAAAAAACCATCACGCCATTTCCCCGTAGGGGTAGGCAGAGAGGATAAAATGCCATATCACTCTGCCTTAGCATACAGATCTCGCTTCCTTTACATTCATACATCTTCTCATGCACGCACGCCGATTATTCCTACTCTTGACATGTCCATCTCCAAGTATTTGATGGACTTGATCATGCCATGTCTTTCTCGGTCTTCCTCTTTATATGCACCCATTAACATTCGCATCGTAGATCCTTTTAGCCATTCTTTCGCTGTCCATTCGCTCTACATGTCCAAATCAACGCAACACCCCTCTCTTGATTCTGTCGATAATACATGTCTCAGCCTTACACAGTTCACGGATTTCGACATTCGTGCACCTATCATTCATCGTTTTACCACACATTCGCTTGAGGGACCGCATTTCGACAGCATTCAACCTATTTTCATCATAATTTTTCCAATTCCATACTTTGCTCCCGTACATTAGAGTTGGCACTAGAACTCCATTGGGAACTGCTAGTTTTGCCTCCTGCGATAAACGTTTGTTTGCCAAAGTAGATTTCAGTGCACCGTTCACCCTGTTCCCGGCACTCACCCTCCTTTCAATATCCTTCAATGTCAGTATAGCCATAATATATTATTACATATATTATAGAGACGTGTTGTGTTGTGGCTAGTGTCGAGCATTCCAAGTCAGGAGGTATTTACCACTAGAAGAATATGGTTAACAATATTGAAATATTTGTACGTAATAAGAATGCAAACATATATTTTTTTTAAAGTATATATTGTATTATTAAGATGATATAACATTACATCATTAAATATTTCTAGCATAGAGATTGTCTTTGAAATTTAAACAAATTTATATCCTTTGGTATTATATTATATTACATAATTAATATTACATAATATCACAATCATATGATAAAAACAGACATAATTTGGTAATGTAATAAATATCGTAATATATGTTTTACGTTTTGACTCATTAGTTTCTTTGTAGACGTCGCTCAGAATGCAACTCCGGATTTGAATTCAACTATGAACTAGCGAAAATTGGATCTCTCGGATTAAAGAACGCCGTGGTGGACATTTGACCGAAATTATCTTTAAAACATAAAATATTATTTAACACGACATAAAAACATCAGTTTTATGTGAAATCAAATTTGCTTTCTTTTTTAAGTTTAAAATTCATTAATTCAATTACTCTTATTAAATGACCCTACGACTTATCTACTCTGTTTTGTCAATCAATGTTTCCGCGTGTACAATAAGATTTTAGAGAAATTAACAAATTGCTTTTTTTTAAAAATAATTATCTTACATTTGTGTTATGGTTATATTTTTTGCGATCTGGCAACATTACGCGGCGACTTCAAGTATGCGCGCGGCGAAAGTGGGGCAGAGTGAGGGGATTTTTGGACACAGTTCGATGTATTCAAATATGATTCTACGCTCCTTCTGAACTATTCTTAACTCTATGGTGGCAGGTTTATTGCCAAATGGCAATTTCATCCAACCATCCAATAAAAGTTTCAATACGTATGTGAAAAAAAACAAAATAAAATAAAATAGGTAGTATATTTATATAGCAATGTGTATATAAATTAATTAATTTGTTACTATTCTTCAATAGGATAGAGGTAATAAAAGGATAAAAAGAAATTTGCATTTTAGCTTTTAATAAAGGTTCTCCATCTCTGTTGTAAATCTATTAAATATTTACAAAGTTAAGGATGCACGACTTCTTTCCAGAAGTGCAACAAGCAAATACATTTCACAAGCGTCTGTTAACTATTTAACTATTTATAAATAATACTTTGAAATAATTATAGTATCCGGCATTAAATAAAATACATCGGGCTTAAGAAAAAATCTGCCGGCCTAATTGGCTAACTTCGGCTTTGTAGATTGTAAAGATAGGAGAGTGGTTAGTATATTAGGAGGTAAAAGCAACTTGTAACAACGTATTAAAGCATGTAAAAAAATAAATCCTAATATATAATATTAAAACCTTTTATTTGAATAGATTGGTCAGTCTTCCCACCTCTTTTTTCTACCACTGTTTAAGTTGAGTTTAATACGAGTTTAAAAAAAATCATAAGTGTATACATTCATATATGTATTGTATTAAAATATTATCAAGTTTCATAATACAATTTTTTATTGAATGTTCTGACAGCGGGACTCGGCAGTATAAACATATATTATAAATTAAGTGAAGAACATTTAAATACTTACTGTAGTTTTGTTTACTAAGAATTGACATGTTTTCATTTCTCTTAGTAATATTAAATCCTTATTATAAAATTCAGTTACACATATTTTAAATACTGTATGTACTGCATGTATTTAGTATCAGTCTTTTCCAAAAGGCTTAAAAAATATTTCATGAATTCCAAATCTTAATATCAAGAGTATTTGATTGTAAAGTAGCCCAAAATATAAATGAAATGAGGATATAAGATAAATTAATAAGAACTATAACTGGTGTCAGATTCATTTCATTAATATTTTAACAGAAGCGGAGAACTCTTTTAACACTCGTCATTCTGCCCATTTTAGAACATTAAGAATCCTTCCATTTGTTGATTTCTGTGAAGTAAAAGAAATAATTAGTATGAATTATTTCACCTACTAGGCAATGTCTGAGAATACCCTTCGATTCGTATACTTCTATTTAAAATCTTATTATCAATGGCCAAATCAATGTAGACGTGTACAGCATTTAAGATTCTGGGAGAGAGACAGGTATGATTGATAAAATTAAGAAAGGGTCACTGAGATGGTTTGGTCAGGTATATGGCGAGAACGAAAGGCAACGTAGGACATAGATGACCAATATCTTAAGTCTGGTCATGTCAAAAGCAGGCATAACCGAAAGGCATGTATTACAAGATGTATGAATGTGCTAGGAATGTATGTCGGGAAAGACTTGTGTGGCGGTCCATCCTCTCTCCCTATCCCTATGGAGAAATGGCGTGATGGTGGTAGTAGTGGGGAGTTTATAGAGATTGATAGATGCTTCAACAAATAAGAACTTTTTTAAGAGAACATGGAAGCATTTACAGGGCTTATGATCCGTCATAGGCTGCTTAAAGTGATCACTTGCTGATAAAACCGAATAAATATATTTTTTTAAAATCTAAATCAATCGGTAAAGTCAGACACCAAAATGAATATTTTTTTATTAAATCTACTTATGTGGAAATAAATTATATAAATTAAATGCTGTTATATGCTACTTTGTGACAGAAAACAATAAAACTCAATTATTATGAATTTAAAAAAGTAAATAACCATAAATGCGAGTCAAAGGATACAATTTTTTCAAATTTAAAATTAAAACAAATTCCAAAAAATTTTGTTGTATTGATGTTTTCAAATACATACAAGCATAGAATTAAGAATAGTCCAGAAACCGCATACGAGCATCAACTACTTATAAATGAGTAGTTTTACGTTTGGACCTATTAGTTTCTTTGTAGACGTCGCTCAGTACGCAACTCTTGATTTGAATTAAACTATGCCGTGTTGTGTCCTTTTAAAGTGTAGAAATACTGCTAGGATCTTAAAGAAACAGGATGGGATCACATTTCATATGTAATTAGCAAATGAATGTGTAAGTAGCAAATACATTACTTAAAAATTGAATTATTTTTCCATCTGTCAGATTGTCAAAGAAATCAAAATGAACATTTCGTTAGTGATGCCAGGGTAGTAATTTTTTTTACCCTACTTTGCTCATCTAATGAGAAAACTAATAAAAATTGGACCTCGGATTAAACAACTCTGTGGTGGATATTTGACCACCTTTATTATTTATCTACTCTGCTGTGTCAATCAATATTTCCACGTGCACAATAAAATTTTTAAGAAATTAACAGATTGCTTTTTTTTTTACCTTACATTTGTGTTATGATTATATTTTTTCCCATCGTGCGACATTACGAATGCGCGCGGCGAAAGTGGAGCATAGTGGGGGGATTTTTGGACAAAGTACGATGTATTCAAATATGATTCTATGCTCCTTCTGGACTATTCTTAATTCTATGCATACAAGATTACAAATTCAGAACCGTCAAATTCTGAATCTGAATTTTAAGTTTACAATTTAGTCATTTTAATTACAATAATATTTAATTACATTGCAGTAGTAGAAATAAGACATGTATAAGATTGCATCTGTTTTTTTCCCTATATCACATCTTCCAAATTTTATCAAAAGCTAATGTCTACTAAAGCTAAATGTTATACATACATATTTTGTACATTTACACAAGTACCTAGTCAATAATAATACAATATGGTGTTATTAAGTCCATATAAAATATGGCATTTTCTTAATTTTGTAATTTAGTAACCCAAGTTGTTAGCTCAATCTATACATTTAGGAAAATAATTTTTCCTAACTATGAATACGAAAAAAAAACCTTTGGAAAACAGTTTGAGGGGACTCAAAGAGCAAAGATTTTTGATAAAGTTTTCGTAAAGTCTAAATTAAAATCTTTTCAATAAAATATACTAGAAGTTAGTTAACTCAATTGCAAATTTATGATTACACTACAATATTTTTTTAATCTTCAAGAACAGTTATAGAAAAAAGAGCCAATAATAACATATATATGATTTTGAGTAAGCAAACATAAACTAGACTAATAATACATAATATGTCTTTTGAATATTTCAAGCATTAACTTTATGGTCAAACATTTTGATAAATGTTAGTAAATATTTTTATATAACCTTTAACCAACAGCGGTCTCGACAGGACACTTATTACACTAACTTTGAAAAATAATATCCCAGTAATAATAATAATATTTGGCTGATTTATACAGCACCATTTTTGTAAAAAATCACCTCAAGGGCGCTTTACAATTGTATATTTAAACTTACATTCTAACTAAACTTAAGTGATACATTATATTTCCAGATTTAAAATTGAGGGTATGATAGTTTAAAGAAGTGGGATTTTAGTTGGGATCTGAACTGACTGGGACTGTCGATGATTCGTAAGTTTGAAGGCAATTGGTTCCAGGCAGAGGGGCCGGCGGCGGCAAAAGCACGATCTCCAAATCTAGTGTTTGGGGAGCGCCGGATTTCAATAAGTTTTCCTCTTCCTGAATCAAATGCTGACCTAAGAGTAGATTTTCTTTGATATGTATTTTCCCTAATACAAAGGTCCGATAGGTATTTTGAAGCCATTTCATGAAGGGATTTGAATACTGTCCAGCACAGCTTGTATTTTATTCTCTCTGGGCTTTTTAACCAGTGCAAATTTCGAAGATGTTGCGAGATGTGAGAATATTTTTTTACTCCCGTAATAAGCTTCGCTGCTGCATTGAAAACAGATTGAAGTTTATTAGTTTGATATTTTGGGATATTTGCGTATATTCCATTACAGTAATCTAGACGCGAAACGACATAAGCATTTACAAGAGCTTTAGTTGCATCTATAGGAATATTTCTCCGCACGGATTTGATCTGTCGGAGATGGAAGAAACCAGCACTTACAATAACAGTCAAATAACTTTTCAATATAGTCCACTATACGACGTTCCATTGTAATGGTCACCTTATGCCTAGTAAATTCAAACTCCTCCCTTCCTTTTTTTCCCCTTATTTTTATTTTATTTTATTTGGAAAACCAACAGTTCTACATACATATTTATGGTAAACAGATACAGTGTATAAACTCAGAACCAATAACAGATTTCCACAAAGCATACAAAGTTAGTAAATAAAATATAATACAAATTGAAATGCGATCTCTCAGGCGAATGTGTGGTAAAACTGTGTACGATAGATGCACAAATGTTGAGATCCGTACATTATGTAAGGCTGAGACAAGCATTATCGACAAAATCAAGAAAGGAGCTCTGCGCTGGTTTGGACATGTAGAACGAATGGACAGCGAAAGAACAGCTAAGAATATTTACAATGTGAATGTTGATGGATGCAGAAATAGAGGAAGACCGAGAAAGACGTGGCATGACCAAATCCAACAAATACTTGAAGATGGACATGTCAAAAGTCGGAATAATTGGCGTGCGTGCATGAGAAGATGTATGAATGTAGAAATTGCGAGATCTGTATGCAAAGATAGAGTGATGTGGGCAACGGCGTGATGGTTTGTTTGTTGTTTATATAAATACATATAAGTCTATACATACACGTAAACATTTTATTTTCATGTATATATGTATTTTTTAATAATAAAAAAAAATACACTTTTTAAAAAAAAAACAGTAAGTTATTGTAAATTGGGCGGGATTAGAACAAGGACGCATGAAGAGAGGATAAGGAGGGGAAGGGAGATATATTTATCATTATAATGTCTACTAAGTTACATAATGCATTTTTAGTGGCATTTTCCCAACTATTTCTCCCACAAGCTTAAAGATAAACAACAAAAAAATCAGTGCATGTTGGTGTCGACTTCTAATAACAAGAATCACATCAGCATGCCTGTTTTATATTTTCCTGCAACTATTAGGGTGAAGGTTTATAGTGGATTTTACATGTTAGGGTGATTAGTGTCCTGACGAAACCTAGTAGGTAGACATAGAAAAGTCGGTAAGTGGTCATACACAAATATTTACTAACATTTATTGAATAATTTATCTTCGACTAAAGCAAATTAATGTTAATTAACCCTTTGCACTCAAAAGGCTTTTGCTTTGTGCATACCGCCAACTCGAGGCATTTTTTAAGTATTTACATTTTTTTAAAACATAATTAAGTTTATAAAAATATACATTTTAAAAATAAAAATGTTTTTGTTAAAATAGGTATGCAAGGAATAGAGTGGCCTTGAAAATTGATTACTCAAAGTTTTTCATGGTATTCTTATTCTTAGTGGTGGGGGTCAGCGCTACGCAAGCTACTGACGTCACTGCGGCCTGTGAAGATCTATTGTGACGGGTCCCCGTGAATAGTTCTCGCCCTCCAAGCCCAGGTCTATAAAGATATTTTACAAAATATTTTCCAACGTTAAATACAGATTTACTTTCGCAAGTTTCGAAATACACCTGTGTTGCTTTTTTTCCACCTGAATTTTTCCATTTACCTTTCATCATCGACTACTTTATTTTTAAAGATGTATTTTCAGAATCAAAAATCTCTAAAACATTGAAATGTGACAGCAATATTCCAGCGCAGTAAGCATTGAAGTATGATGTTTCTCCGCGCAGTTAGCTCATGCAGTAATAATATATCAGAAGAGTACACGCGTCGCTCTTGGGACTCGTTTATCTCTGACCAAAATACTCTCAGGTATCTCACTTCTCAAAACATCCTTATCTGCAGAACTAGCATATCATTTAGCCTTACGTACAACTTTATATGGGTACAGAATAATTCCACCACACATTGATTATATCCTCCGTGTAGGTTGAACACCGTGGAAGAACCATTTGTCGAAATGTTCGGGAGGAAGAAAAAACCCTTTAAATTTTGTAAAAAAAATAAAGAAAAATAAATTTAAATGCATTTTACTTTGTGTTGTTGATTTATATTAGATTTATTATTTTACTATCGTATGCATCTATACGAAGTTAATTGTGGCAGATACATATGGCTTATTCGCTGTAAGTTTCATCCGCTGCATTGGGTTTTGAAATACATGCGATGTTGCTTTGCTTCTTTAATAGGGAGCATTCATTCGCGGTACTAAATTTAATCAAAAGCAAGCAGTCTAGTGGTAAATTTCGAAATTCAAATGTACCCATCAACGCGGCTTGTCCCATTCAACTGAAAACGCCAAAAATACAAATTTTCATTTTTTTGGCTCTCATTGAACTTAGATGGACGAAATATTATATTTATATGCAAAACCAACTTGATAATAAAACTTTTTTTAAATAATTTTTCGTAACTTAGGCTACACTTTGTAATATTAATTTTCATTTTAATACTTCTGCATTAATTTGGAATCTGAATGACTTATTACTCGTTTCTTGACCAAGTTCCGTAACTTATTATTATTTCAATGCACTTAAATGATACTCGCTTAAATAATATTGAAAACTTGAAAACCAAATATATTAAAAATATTGAATAAGACTTTATTTTCTTGCCGCCATAGCGACGGCACTCGAGTAATACGGCAGACCATGCATTCAAGTGGAAAGGGTTAATCCACGCATAACTTACAGTAATGCAAAAACATAATTCACCTTTAGGGAATTTCAAAATCTTACTTATCAGTTTATAGCATTTACCTAAATCACATTATTATCAGATTCGGAAAAAAATGGCAAGACTACATTAGTACAGACTTATTATAACAAAGTACATATGTTTTTAAATGCAGTATAAGTACTCCCACATAATTGGCACAATGCTAATTATTTATAGTTGGTATAAATTGGAAGCCATTTTGCTTACAGAATAACAAACATAAATTTATTTATTTACACCTTTTATCAAAAATACAGTTTTACGTTCACTTTGCCCAGCTAACAAGGGTACATACCCCGTTCCAAACTAGGCAATTCCATTCTAATATATAAATGAAGAGCGAGAAATGGCTAACATTTTGTCAAAATTACATTTTTAAGAAACATGAAGAGACAAATCTTATATGAAACATGGCATAAGATTTTACTTCTTTTTTCACATCCTGCAGGTGTAATTGTTCAATTTTTCAAAACAATTCTTACTGGGAATATTTTAACCCAGACAAGTATAATTCAATCATCATAAATACATATTTGAAATATTTGATCATTGATACAAACGACATGAGTTATTACAATATGTGCTGTTAAGGAAAGGATAGCTAAGTGTATTATTTTACAAGTTAAAAGCAAACAAGTCATTAGATAAAAAAAGTAGCGAATTCTGTTGACTATTTCCTCGAATAATGTTGCTTTTTATTTAAAAAGTTATGTCAATTGCTAGATAAAAATAATGCCACTGTTTTCAATTATTTTGTGCATTTTCCAGGATGGTTATAAAAATTTCTGCGCAAGTTTCATCAATCTCGTTCTCTTTTCCCGTTGTCCGGATGTTCATTCGTCAACAAGATGGATATTCAAATTTGACAACTGTAAAAAAATAAACTCAACATTAAAACATATCATACAACATTCATATGAATAGCCAAAATATCAATCCAGCACCATTTTTACATCTACACACAAATCTATATTATGTATATTGATGTTGAGTGTTTCTTTAAGTGTAATACAACATTGAAAGAAAAGTAGCAAATATTTGTCTCAACTCTTTTTTATTGTTATTATTTCCCATATAATGGGTGTTTTGTTTATGTGTATATAGGCTTCCAATGCTTCAAGAGTTGTTGCTTTGTTTTTATGGACCATGGACTTAACATAGCTTCATAGGAAATAATCCAATGGCATCAAATCGCAGGATCATGGAGGCTAATTAATAGGACCATTTCTGGAAATGATGTTGTCGCCAAACTTGTCGCGCAGTAAATTCATGGTTTTACAAAGGGCCCTATACGTTTGGAGAATTGAACTTTGATTTTTAAACTAAATTTACACACTTTGCAAGTGTTGATCGAGAGCAAGATGTTCCATTATTAATTTGAGTATTGTTACTGAGCACAAACGTAAAAAAAAAACTGCCACTATTAGATTGACAAGAGAAGGTATTACTAATCAAAAGTTCCATCATGACAAAAAAACACCTGATATAAATATTGTTGTGCGAAAATGTCTGTTTCTGGCAGCAGTGGGATTTGAGAGTTACGAGTGTTTAGTTTTTACTACATTAATTTTTATCAATCAGACAGAGTGTACTCTCTTCTTACCCCCACAGAGAAAAGGCGTAATGGTTGGTTTTTATAAAAAATAATTGGCTTCAATTACATCGTATTGTTTAACACAGTCAATGCCAACCATTTTCCAGGAATTAAAGAGAGTCGTATGTCAACATTCAAACTTTATTATATAAATTTGCACTTTAAATAAATATTATGTAGGATCATAGTGAATTATGTAATATATTGTTTTACATAAAACAATATTACGTGGTCAGCTACAATGTTTACAGTCGGTTCTAAGTAAGTAGAGAAACATCACATGGTTAACAATGAGACAAACATTCCTACAGTAGCTTCTACCAATGACGGACAACCGACAAACGAATACCACCAATGAGATGTGTTACGACAAACTAAATATTGGTGTGAACATGTACATGTACATGAACAGAACTAACCAACACGCAAATGGGTGAGAAAGACGCGTCGTCAATGATCTTCTTCCCACGATTGCCATAATGCATTCAGCAACCGAGTGTAATAAAATATCTGAAAATTTAAATAAGGCCATTGTCGTAAAAAATAACCTTAAGGCCGCTGCACATAAGAGGGCTCGATTTCAACATGTTTAACAGCTGCAGAGAGCAGCGATGGTTGATATTCTGGCCCTGTATTTACTGTTAAAATTATTTAAATAATTTACAATTAAAAACCTTCTGAATGTAAATTTAATTTACTAAGGGTCCATAAAAAAATAATTTTGAACTACATAAGTTCAAAACTTACCGCATCTTCCTGCTCCATATACGGCAGCCACGCGGCGCTTCTAGAATGTTGTTCTGTAAAATAATAAATTCATTACTTTGGGGCAGTGTTTTTCAACCTTTTTGAATACGCAACCCCTATGACAAAAATCTGGCGACCCCCGGGACCTTAATTTTATTATACTACTCATATGTCCATGTTTAAGACGGCGACATATTTAATTTTCTATCTATTGAGACCGTATTATTATTAATCGAGAAATCGAGTGCGGGTGTATGTAGCGGGCTGTCAGCAGCAAGATATATAAATCTTAGACCACATTTTAAAAATCTAATTTAATTCGTATGACTGACAGGAAGCTGTAAAGGAAAACTTAAAAATTAAAAGTGCCATTTGCCACATCCTACCATGTGAACTAATATTCTCTTCGATGGCAGACATAAAAACTAAAAAGAAAAAAGGCTCAAATAGATCAGAAAATATAAGCTATTTGTGTATCTGTATTATATCTTTAATTCTATTTTAAAATATGATTTATCCTTACCTAAAAATGTTCCATTAGATTGAGGATGATTCAACACCTGGAAAATAAAAAAAATATAAGCCTAAACTTTAACATATTAGTCTAGTTAAAGTGTCTAATGAACATTATAAGATATTATATAGAAGTCTAGGCTCACGACCTGTCATTGGCTGGTTGAAATAAATGTATACAGTATGATTTTGGCACATTATATGGAGGGCTTATGTCAGATATGGTCATTCTTCCTAGTTACTAAATTGCAATTACATGAACAGTAACAAAAGCGGTTTAATTAATTTGTAATTTCCAGTTACAAAAATCCATTTCCATTGCAGTATTTTATATAAATTTAATAATATCAATTCAGATTTGTTATAAAAATAAACAGAAGGAAGAAATGTGAATGTCTAAACATAGGCAGAACAGTGAGTGTTGTAGAGCACAGAAGGTGATCACTGAAATCAGCCAACCACAAGACAAAAGCCCCGTAATTGTGAAGTCTGCCATTCCCGTCCTAAAGAATTTCATTGTTATCATAACATAATGATTCACATTGTAACCAACAAGCAGACTCAGAATCAAATTATTGAATTGTAAACAAAATATTAAAATGAAGGTTCATATTTCAGAGTTGTTGACTATATTTATACTAGATAAGAAACTCACATTGAATGCACCATGTGTGGGTCGGAATTCTCGCAAATCTTTACGAACACTTATGAGTGGATAACGAGGAGCCTAAAATTAAAAACATGTCATAAAAAACACCATAATTATCAGTAAAGAAGCATAGTTTACTTGGTGGTCAGCAGAGCAATAAAGTGAGTTTCGGTGCAAAGGGTTGAGGAGTTTTCAAACTTGGCAACATTTTCAATACTGTAATTTTGTAAATAGAAAATCAATATTAGTTTATGTCTAGAAAAATAAAAACTATTGATCATTTACATAAACCAAAGTGTTTTTAAGGAATTATAGTGCTTTCAGACTTATAGGTACACAGATAGGGTGTGAACCCACAGCGTGCGAGCTGGTGTCTTGAAAGACATCAGACCCTCACAAAAATGGTTTAGTTATAAACCAGGTGTGCCTTTTAGAACCACTACCTTAAATTTTCAAGCCAGGAGATACGTCTTCTACGTATTGCACTCCTCGCATAGGATGTCCAAAGTACTCGTTGCTTTCTTTTCCTAATTGTACTCGGTATTTCTCTTTTTTTTTTTCATGTGTCTAAATACTTTGCGAACCCTCTCTGCCCATGATATAGAACTACATTTGGAATATCCAAGCACCAGTCATTTGAATTTTTAGAGCAATATCATATTGCAATCAGTGGCTGATCTCATTACTGCCTTTGAAATGGTTTTATTTTGTTTAATAACTATAATATTAACATATTATTGAAAAAAATTACAGCTGAATAAAAAAAAATTACAAGTAACAATAAAATTACGCTTACTTGCATGAGGTGGCCCTGAGGTGTGTAGGAGTGTTGGTTGTATAATCCATTCGGAGCTTGGCTGAGTGTGAAGCTGTGTGGGGCGGGTTGTCTATCTACCATGTGGACAGTGGAGTTCCAGTATGGTGGCGGAGGTCGCATCTCTTGGGAGGGATCTACCGGACGGGCGTAAGACTGCCCGGAGTAAGGCACACCCTGATACTGAGGGCCACATGACACGGCTTCTCCCACTACCGCGTACTTACTGTTGAAGGGTTGAGTTTCTACAGTTTGCGAGATTAGTAAATTGCGAGATTGAGAGGCCAAACCATTCTGCAAATGGTTTCCCATTGTCGGTTGTTCTTGAAAACTGTTCGATGTTTCGTAATAGTTGTTAAAACTAATGGGATACGGTTGATTTACATTCTGATGCCCGCTAGACAAGTGTGAATAGTGTGTGGAGATTCGGGTAGTTTCCGTAGATGAATAAAGATGCGTTTGTTGATGCTCTATTCCCAAGGAGTTTGTGACTGAGTTAACATTCTGATGGAAATTCGGCTCATTCCATCTACTCCGAGTCTTAGGTTTCCGGCTGGTACCTTTATTAGTGACTTTTTGTTTTCTCGGCTGTTGTGTATCGGTATGAGGATATGGTGCATTCAGATTCCAATTTAAAGTTCTAGGTAATCCTGAATGAGCTTGTGGATTTGGGTAATCCACTGCAGCACCGGTGGAAGGAGAAGCATGGGGTAAATTAGCATTCTCGTGACTTTGACACGAAGGAACCCAACTGGAGATCTGATCAGATTGCTGAGAAGAAAGCGATCTTTCCTCTCTGTTAGAGTTTAGAGTTGGTCCAATAGTAGTACTAGGGTCTTGGTGAATATTCCGGACACCTTGAGAACCATTTATCGATCTTACCGGGGTAGGATATAAATGGTCTTTCATTTTATGAGTAGGTACTACGGGTCTTTGCGGGATAGACTCTCTGTTAAAGTTTATTTGTCCAATAGCAGTACTAGGGCCCTGGGAAATATTTCCGGCACCTTGAAAACCATTTGTTGATCTTACCTGAGGATGGCAAGAATGGTCTCTTTCTTGAGGAATGGGTACTAAGGGTCTTTGCGGAATAAACTCACTGTTAAAGTTTATTTGACCAATAGTAGTACTAGGGCCCTGGGTAATATTCCTGACACCTTGAAAACCATTTGTTGATTCAACCGAAGGATAGTACGAATGGTCTGTCACTTGAGGAATGGGTACTAAGTATCTTTGAAGAATAGACTCTCCGTTAGAGTTTACTTGTCCAATAGTAGTACTAGGGCCTTGGACAATATTCCTGGCACCTTGAAAACCATTTATCGATCTCTCCGGAGGAGAGTACGAATGGTCTGTCACTTGAGGAATGGGTACTAAGGATCTTTGCGGAATAGACTCTCCGTTAGAGTTTACTTGTCCAATATTAGTACTAGGGCCCTGGGTAATATTCCTGACACCTTGAAAACCATTTATCGATCTCTCCGGAGGAGGGTACGAATGGTCTGTCTTTTTACAAATTGGTACTACGGGTCTGTGCGAGATAGTCCCACTACATTCTTTGGTAAAACTGTTTACATTTTGTCCATTTGGATATGGTGTTTTTGATTGCCTTAAAAAATGATTTTTCTTAGATTTTATTTCTGAAGATTTTTTCTTACTTATTTGTGAGGTTACTGTGATGGGAATATTACAATTTTCCCACTGACCATTCTCAAAAGTTTGAGCGTTGCCCTCGGTAGTTGTAAGTAACTTTAAAGTCGACTGATGTATATTTTTCACTTTTCCAATAGCTTCAGTTTCTAAGCCTCCGTAAATTGGGGTATTTAGAGGTTTATTCTGATTATTTATTGAATTCAAACTTTGATGATTATTTTCCGCACTTCTTGAATCTATTTCAGGAGTTTCATTTACGACATTTCTGCGTGCGGGGATATAAGGGGATGTGATCTGATGGTGAGAATTAATTGGAATGTTAGGAGACATAGCCTGATTTATTTTCTTATTATTGGAGTGAAAAACTACTTCTTCTGAACTGGGTAAATCTGATCCGACAGTGGGAGTATTTTGTTGAGTAATTAACATACTGGCTGTTGATATTTTTCCCTTCTGTATATAACGGAGAGTAGTATTCGGCAAAGTATCACCATTAACGGCAAGGCTTGCTGCTTGGAATTGATGATCATCAAAATCATTCACCTCAGTTAAATTAGGCATACTCCTTCCTAAGCATTGAACAATCTCAGCTTGTGTTGTAGGAACACTGTTTGATGTAACAGTCTCCTGAGCAGTTCTTCTCACGGGTAAAGAATGAAGCGCCGTGTCTTTAGTTGAACAAAGCTCCGAATTATTAGGAAAAGATAAAGGCACAAGATCCGATGACTCGAGCGGTGACACTAGAACACTATTTCTTCTCCGAGGAATGGACTTCTTTATTTCTTTAGATTTCGGGGCCTGTCTGGTTTTGAACGAAGTTCCACTTTGTGCCACGGCAGCAGCACCTTCAGGCTGAGAAAAGATCTTTCGTAATGAAATTGTTTCTTTTCTCTTTTTAGGGGTACTTGCATCCATGTCCACATTTTCTTGTTGCGAGATGTTTCTTACATTAAAAGATTTACCACCTACAGTAAAATATGGCAGAGCTACATTGAGTGAATTAAGATTATCGATTGGGGAATCGTTTGGTTGAATTGTTGGTGCTTTTGAAATCTGATTGGTGTTTTTTCTAAATGTTGACATTGATTTTTCAACATTTGTATCTTCTAATATAGTACACTTTAGGAGTTTTTCAGTGGTAGACAAAGTCGAATCATTCAGAATTATACATTTTTCAGCTTGAGATAATGGAGATTCAGATCGCTCACCTACTTGTATTTTAAAAGTATTCCTTGACAGTATTCCTCGGTGAACTGGTGGGTCGGGCGATTTAAATAAGCTCTCTACTTCAGTAGCTGATTCATTGTAAATGTTAACATTGCAATCTATTTCAGAAAGTGGCAATACTTGGTCAAATTGGGTTATACTTGATGACTTTTCTGAAGAATATGTCTTATGTTTTTGGCACTGTGGATATGAGTTCGAGGCATCTGAAATTTCGTCGCGAAGTGCATAATAATTCTCTTCAAGGACATTCGACATGGAGAGAGAATATATTGGTTTCAATAAGATGCTGCTTTGATCTAGCAGTTCTTCAGTGGATAAAGAATGTTCGAAAATTCTAGTAGTTTCTTCCTCGAGGGAGAATTTTGTATTTGGATAATCCTTTTCTAAAGATCCTAGGTCACTGCATACTTCTGAATAACTTTTAATTGTGTCTTGTACAGATCCATGATCATTAGTCACATTCACAGTACTGTCTTGCACAGATCCTTGATCATAAGTCACTTTCAGAGCACTCTCTTGCACAGATTCTGGATCATTAGTAACTTTCAAAGTGCTGTCTTGTACGGATACACGATCATTAGTCACATTCACAATACTGTCTTGTACAGATCCTTGATCATTAGTCACTTCCACGGTACTGCCTTGAACAGATCCTTGATCATTAGTCACTTTTCGAGTACTGCCTTGAACAGATCCTTGATCATTAGTTACTTTGACAGTGCTGTCTTGAACAGATCCTTGATCATTAGTCACTTTCACAGTACTGCCTTGAACAGATCCTTGATCATTAGTCACTTTTCGAGTACTGCCTTGAACAGATCCTTGATCATTAGTCACTTTTCGAGTACTGCCTTGAACAGATCCTTGATCATTAGTCACTTTCACAGTACTGCCTTGAACAGATCCTTGATCATTAGTCACTTTTTGAGTACTGCCTTGAACAGATCCTTGATCATTAGTCACTTTCACAGTACTGTCTCGAACAGATTCTTGATCATTAGTTATTTTGACAGTACTGCCTTGAACAGATCCTTGATCATTAGTCACTTTTACAGTACTGTCTTGAACAGATCCTTGATTACTAGTTACTTTGACAGTACTGTCTTGAACAGATCCTTGATCATTAGTCACTTCCACGGTACTCTCTCGTTCAGATTCTTGATCATTAGTCACTTTCACAGTACTGCCTTGAACAGATCCTTGATCATTAGTCACTTTTCGAGTACTGCCTTGAACAGATCCTTGATCATTAGTCACTTTCACAGTACTGTCTTGAACAGATCCTTGATCATTAGTTATTTTGACAGTACTGTCTTGAACAGATCCTTGATCATTAGTCACTTTTACAGTACTGTCTTGAACAGATCCTTGATTACTAGTTACTTTGACAGTACTGTCTTGAACAGATCCTTGATCATTAGTCACTTTCACAGTACTGTCTCGCATAGATTCGCTATCATCCAATATGTTGGAATCACTCGTACTCTCTTGTATAAATTTTAGGTCATTAATTACATTTGAATTAATGGATGTGTTTTGTGTGGCACCTTGTGTATTATTATCAGTTACTTCAGAATCACAAAGTGTAGAAGCTAATTTATTTGAACCATTCGTTATATTTATTTCTTCTATTTTTGTTTGCGGAATTTCCTGTTTCAAAATTTTTGTATTATTTTTGCAATTATGAGAGTGATATAAATTATATAAAATTGTGAATATCTCTTCTTTTGTAATATTAATGTTAATAGCATACGGCTTACTGGCATTGATCCAATTATAAGTCATATCGATTAAGATGTTTACGAAGATATTATTCGAAGAGAAATCTCTTAACTTGGTGTCGGAATATATAAAGTATAAATCTGATTCTTCCAAGTCTTGAAATTCTCCAACGACACATTGGACCACATAGTTTGAGAGCATTAACATATTGTACATAGAATAAACTTTATTTGACTTCTTCTCTTGCTTCACAGTAACGGTTTTATCGCAAGTATTGTTGTTTTCACTCGTGCATTTAGTGTCCATTTTTTGTCTTTTTGGATTAGGTGAAAAACAATATTTAGCAATTTTTGGCGAGTGTTCGATGCATTGTACTTTTTTAATATCATTCTTCTTGTTACTTTCATTTAGGGTACGATTCGAAACTAAGATATTCGGCTTTAATATAAGAATGGTTGATTCTATAGGTTTGTTTGTATCTGAGTTCTTCAGTTTTTCATCATCGGCATGTTTTCTTTTCTTATTTTCGTTTTCGTTCATGTTGTTGTTAATAACATCCGCATTAATATTCCGCAGTCCATCTTGATCCGAAGGATTGTTTAGAATATTTACTAGAGCGGGGGTCACCGCAGTTTGCCCTAGCAGTCCTCCCTGCATCGAGCCATCAATATTTAGGAGTGCAGATTTTATCTTGGATTGGTTTCGGTTACAGAGATCAGTTTTACCTATACTCTTAATCCTGTCTATCCAGGAAGACTTTATACTTGAATCTTCTCTCAGCAGCCCGGACATTTTTGAATATGTTTGGATATGCAACATTACGTCGGAGACGATAATATCTAGTCTATCCGAAGATAAAAAGTTAGAAAGGGGTTCCAGAGGCGGCGTCAAGCAACGGAAGAGCTCCGAATCATCTTGCGTCGCATCCTCCATGTCGCTATGGATCGGTGGCTCAGTCTGAAAACCAAAAAGACATAGTTTAATACTTATATACAAAAACAAAATTTGAAAGTTTTGTTTTGACTGACTTATTTCAATATTATACATATTTAAAAGTTCGTGATTCTTAAATCTATGATTTGTGGTAAAACATTTTATAACCAAAATATAAGAAAACAGTGGAAACTCTCAAACGTCATTTTATAACTGTTTAGTCTTTAAGCATGTGTTTATTTGTGACAAGCGGTTTACAAGGCAATTTAACTCTCTCGAATAATATTTATATATGTATATTTATCTAATATCAATGTAAAACAATTAGAATCAGAAATGTTATGGAAATTTTGCATATATTAGATTGTATAAAAACTTTTAGTATTTCTAATTATAAACATTTGTTTGTATTTTTCTTTAATTCTTTGTGAAATTATATGCCTTCAAGGATCGTTTTAAACAAATAAAACAGTTAAATTATTTAAGTTCTTACCTTTTTTATGGAATTATATATTGTCAATTGTTTTTAAAAATAATGTTTTGGTTGTAAGTTGTAAATAATTAATTTCTTCTGTGTTTTTATCAAAATTTGAAAGCTATTCAACGGCCGATATGAGCATTAATATTTGAGGCTAAATAGTATGATTTCCTTACTTTTTATCAGACTACGCAGCCTTAAACAAAACTAAAAAAAACATTTATAAGTTTATAAAATTCCATTCGTCCATGCTCTTAAGTAGCTGCAAGATGTTTGGTATTATATTATATCAGTAAACATTTATTTTTGTAATTAATTGAATGGGCATTCACTTCGTAACACTTCATTTTAAATTATTATGAAAATAAAACTTGATTATTAGTGTTTTTTTACGCAATTTTTATTATTTTACAAGAACACTACTTCAATTTCGGGAAAGCACTTCTCCCATCGACGGGTGATATAAAACTAATATAGTATCTTCCAGGAATTTAGCAAACAACGCGTGTTTGCACATGTGCGACACTGCGACAGTGACTACCCAAAATCTATGAAAGCTACCCTTTGGATATTTTTATCTGTTATGTTATCCATAGTGTTGAAACGGTGCTTTATCTGTTTAGTTTTTTATTGTTTACTTTTTATCATTTTTTAATTTTTTTTGCACCACAACAGGCCAGGAGGCCTAATTACAGTGGTGAATTACATCACAGAGCTCCCAGGCTTGAGAAAAATCACATTTTAATTTTTGTGTTCTCACCGGGAATCGAACCCGGAACCTTCCGTGCGTGAGTCAAGCGTCTTGACCACTACACTACGGAGGCCGCGCATGAACACTTTACAAATTTACTATTATGCTCGATGTTTATTTTTGTAACTTTATTGATAATTTCAAGTTGCTAGAGTTTCACGGGTCCATGCACTTTGTAGCTGCAAGACGACTAGTAATCTAGCTTCAATAGGTAATGTTATCAACTATCAAATATTCCAATTTAGTAAATGGGGTCTAGAATTCCAACCGTCCATGCATTCAGTAGCTGCAAGACTTGTAATCTAACTTCTATTTTTATAAATTTGAATTTTATTTCATTTTTCAAAATATCACTAAAACTCTAAACTTCATTGTCAAATATTTTTTTAAAAATGTAAATAGGGCTAGATTTCTTATTGTCCATGCGCTCTGTAGCTGCAAGACGTGCTGGGATATTTATTTATTGTACAGCGCCTTTGAGGTGATTTTCACAAAAACGGCGCAATATAAATTATCCATCCGCAAAAAGTGCGGAAAGGGAATGGTGATGATAATGATCAGTGCATCACTGTAACTAAGAAGAGCTTCGCATTTGCGCCGCTAGGCGTATGTATCGGACATCGCCGCGCGTGCGATAATACAACGTACAACACGGCCTGTGACGCGGCGAACGAGCGCCAAACGTTAGGCACCGACACCAAGCCGAGCGGCCCTTTTGCGGGCGCCCAGGCGGAGATGGTAGCTGCACGGGGAAAATGGACGGAATGACCGCGGAGAGACGGTCGAACCCCCGGCCACGACTGAAGCTTCCCGAGTGGCCGCTAGGGCGACGAATGGCGCTCGGACGAGAGTGTGCGGTGCCAGTGTTTTTAGGTTAATATTTGTATATCATGTTTTTATGTTTATTTTCGGCTAGGAGTCTCGATTTGTAATCTAACTAGCTGCCCCTAAAATAAAGACGGTTAATTATGTCACTCGCAGGGGCAGAAGTTAGGATATCGAGACCCTAGCCACATATTTGTATCAGATTGCGGGGAATCAGACCCTGTCAAATCCTCTAAAACTCATGTCACCCTTTTTCTCAGTATGTAGGACCTTTCCCTGTATCATTTCTACATTAAATAAGATACGGGGAAGAGGCCTACATACTCCCTTTACATGTAAAACTCATCTCGAGGGAGTTATTTTATCTTATAAGCATACGTGTAAAAACAATATCTGAAATTGTCCAGCCAATAGGAGAGCGTGCTACGGCGTAAGCCGGGAAAGTCCGACCCCTTCTCGCTCTCCCTTGCGGCTTATGTATGCTGTCTCGTACCGTGCCCGACTGCGGCACGGTACAAATTACTTGATAGAACCTCTGTATTTTTATTGAATAAAGTGTGTATAGTGTATAACCAAGACTGCGTTTTTATTATATCTACGCCCTCTCCGCCTCTGATGTCGCCGCCTGCCCTTCTGAAGAAGAAAACTGAAGCCTGAAGAAAGCTATCACCCGATAGCCGGTCAAATAGCAGCTCCAAGCCACCTCCTATCTACAGTTCAACTGTATGCACGGCGAGGTGTCGTGTATATAGTTGTGGTCCTTCGTTTCACCGGATCGGAGCTGCTATACGGACGCCACATCCCAGTGGAAGATGACGCCTTCACTTCGCTCTGGAAAAGGCTCCGCCGAGAAAACCTCTGATGTCACCCCCCCTGCCGACGTCGTATCCACGGTGACGGGTACCGAGGCGTCGTCACAGGAGGTTTCCGAGGAGGACACCGTCGAACTTCTGCAGGCTGAAGTTGCGAAACTGCGCGCCGCCCTGAGGCGCTCTGAGAAGACACCGACCGCACCTGGACCCCCAATGGAATCTCCTAGGGCAGATGCGGGCCCCAGCGGACGAGCTGGGGTGGCAGAGAGACAAACCGGAGACTGGGTACGCCGCTCTTCGGACCCGATCGCGCAGATGGCTGCGGCGATCACCGAGATGGCCACCGCGCTACGTGGAGGATCAACGGGGAGCCCACGATCACACGATGGCGACGATGGAAAAATGGAGGCGCTGTTGGCGCGCCAATCTACGGCAAAGGAATTGCCCGCCTTCGAAGGAGACCCACTGGAATGGCCTGCCTTCAAGGCCCAATATACGAGGTCTACGGAAGTCTGCCGGCTGACGACGCCGGAAAACCTGCTCCGACTACAACGTGCGCTGAAAGGGGCCGCCAAGGAGGCGGTTTCCTCCCTGATGGTGGATCCTCAGAATACGGACCTCATCATGGAAACCCTGGAACTGCAGTTCGGCCACGAGGAGATTGTGACGGCGCACATGCTGGAGAAAGCGCGCCGCCTACCCGCCATAGTGGAGAGCCCCAACTCAACCGGGATAGTTGAGTTATCCGTGGCCCTGAGGAACATGGTCGCCACTCTGGAGCGGACAAGGAACTCGAGCTGCCTATCATCACCGCAGCTACTGAACGAGATGGTGGCCAAGATCCCGCTAGCGATGCGGGCTCTGTGGTGGTACACCTTACCGAGGGACAGAGACGAACGCGCCACCGTGAAGGAATTTTCTTGCTGGCTTAGCGAGATCGCTCAGACGTCAATGAGCGCCGGTGGAATGGACGCGGGGTCGTTTTTTCCCAAAAAGAAAACAAAGAACAATGTGTATACAGTGTCCGCGCCAACCGAGACAAGGGACGAGTGCGGAGTGTGCAATCGCCCGCACAAAAGTGAAAAGTGTCGCGAGTTTTTAGCGAAATCGGTAGCGGGCCGATGGGAAATTGTTCGCGAAAAGGGTTTATGTTTCTCGTGTCTGAGGCATAAACATTTAGCCGGTAAATGCCCGGCGGCTAAGAAGTGCGGTATAGAAGAGTGTCGCTATACGCATCATAGGACACTACATGGACAGCGACGAGAAGGCCGCGATAATGTAGTGATGAGCACCTGCGAAAAAGTTCAACCGGTATTGCTCAAAGTGATAAAAGTGAACGTGACCGGCCCCAATGACGGTGCCGACGTTTACGCCCTGTTAGACGAGGGCTCCAATGTGACTTTAATAGACTCCGAACTGGCGGACAGTGTCGGTGCGCCCGGACGAGTGCGCGGGATAACGATTCATGGTGCGAGTGATATGTGTTCCGAGGATAAGGCGTCGCGACGCGTCACAGTGACTATTCGTGGGCCAAGTGGGAATGGATACCCGCTCGTCGGGAACACAATGACGAGTCTAAATCTCCCGCGCCAGTGCATTCCGGAGGGAAACGGTATGAAAGAAGTGCTACCGAAAATATTAATTGGGCAGGACAACGCTCATTTAATCGTGACTAGGAAAGTCAACGAGAAAGGGAGATATTTACGCTCTCTGACGTCGCTGGGATGGATCACGCACGGATGCGTGAATCATAAGCAGAACAAAGCCAGCAAAACACTCACACTGACGAGTGCTAGCGTAGAGGATCGCATGGACGAGTTAATGCGCCTCAATTACGCGGTGGACGCTATGGGCGTCAAACCTAGGCCACGTGTTAACAGCACAGACACGCGCGCTATGGAAATTCTACAGAAAACCACCAGACCAACGCCAACCGGTCAGTGGGAGACGGGTCTTCTATGGAAAGAAGACAACATATGGTTACCGGACAATCGACAGTGCGCAGTAAACAGACTGAAATCTGTCGAGAACAAGATGGCCAAGGACCCGAGCTACAAGGCGGCATATTGCGCGAAAATTAAGGAGTACATCGAGAAGGATTACGCCCGGGAAGTTACGCCGATAGAGATCGCTCGTTTCCCGCGGAAGTGGTACTTAGCCCATTTCGGCGTAGTAAATGTGAACAAGCCGGGAAAGCTGCGAGTCGTCTTCGACGCGGCCAGCCGATGCCGTGGAGTTTCGTTGAACGACAAACTACTCACCGGCCCTGACATGCTGACCTCGCTATGGGGTAACATATTACGCTTCAGAGAAGGCCGCATAGCGCTTGCGGCGGACATAAAAGATATGTTTCTACGGATAAAAATCCGCCCCGCCGATCAAGGAGCTCAGATGTTTTTGTGGAGGGAGCGACCCGACGCCGAGATTAAAACAATGGTGATGACCTCGATGACCTTTGGCGCCGCGTGCTCACCGACAAGTGCGCAATATGTGAAAAATAAGTTAGCCTGTGTAAACGCGAGTGAATTTCCGGAGGCGGCGCGCGCAGTGGAAAACAATTTTTATATGGACGATTATCTTGCCGCGGTGGCTACTACGGAACAAGCTATTCAGTTAAGAGATCAAACAAGTGAAATATTAAGACGGGGAGGATTCCAATTGACGAATTGGTCCTCAAATGACGGTGAAGTGCTACGTACCACCGCGGATAATTTGCGCGCCACGGACGCTCGCGAGATAATAGTGAACGGTAGTGAGTACTTGGAGCGAGTACTCGGTGTTAAATGGGACCCAGTCAGTGATCGATTTGTGTTTCAATTTAATAAGACAATAGCGTTAAGCGCACATGAGTGGCCCACTAAAAGACAATTACTGAGCGCGGTAATGAGCATATTCGATCCGCTCGGTTTTCTAGGGTGTGTTACGGTACGCCCGAAAATATTATTACAAGCAGTATGGCGATCGGGAATAGGATGGGATGACGTCATCCTGCCGACCCATCAAGAAAAATGGGCCGAATGGAGAGCCTGTGTGGAGCGCACAGAGAGCTCTATACCCCGGCGGTGTATAGAAAATCGCACCAGTCGGGTGGAACTACACGTATTCTGCGATGCCTCCGAACTGGCGGGGTGCGCAGTAGCGTATTTTGTGGAAAAGACGGACCGTAATAGACATGTACGGTTCGTGGGCAGTAAAGTTAAAGTTAGCCCCTTGCGAGCTCTATCAATACCTCGACTGGAGCTGCAAGCGGCGCTAATGGCCGTGAGACTGGCAGACACCATCAAGCGGGAGAGTGACGTCACTGTGGGGAGGACAGTCTATTGGACGGACTCGGCGACAGTACTGTGCTGGGTACGAAACGACAGCCGTGCGTTCTCGCCGTTCGTGGCCCATCGCCTCGGGGAGATAGATGAGTTATCCCACCCGAAAGAGTGGCGGTGGGTTCCGACTAAGATGAATCCCGCGGATGCTGCCACCAGGGACCTCAACGCGCCTGATCTTACACCTCAGGGAGCCTGGTTCGGGGGACCGGCCTTCCTGACTGGGGAGGAGGGCGAATGGCCGCATCACAAGGGACGCGGCCTGCAGCCCGACATCGCCGTCATGGAAGCAAAGCGCGCCGAACGCATAGTCACCGCGTTACAAGCGGCGCTGCCAGACGCCGCACGGTTTAGCTCGTGGAGACGGCTTATACGTGCCACGGCATGGTGCCTGCGGTTTGTGAATCGATGCCGCCGTGCCGCCCCAGAATGCGTGGGAAAATACCTAACCGCAAAGGAGTGTATAGCCGCTGAGCGATTGTGGATCAGGCGAACGCAAAACGACGCCTTTGGCAGCGACATAACAGCCCTAAAGCGGGGGGAGTCGCTACCCAGAGGCAGCCGCCTGCATGCCCTCACGCCCCGGCTAGACGACACCGGACTGGTGAGGATGGGAACGCGGTTATACGCGGCCAGCGGCGTACGGGAAAATATTGGATTCCCGATAATATTAGACGCCGCGCAGCTGTACGTACAACTGATGCTGAGACACCGGCATGAGATGTGCTATCACGGAAGCACTGAGAGGACTATGGCAGATGTGCGTCAAGATTTCTACGTGATGAGAATACGCACAAAGCTTCGATGGATTGTAGCTAACTGCCAGAAGTGTAAGAACGATCGTGCGCGACCGCAACCGCCTTTGATGGGACGTCTTCCGCCGGCGAGATTGGCACATCACATGCGCGCCTTCACGCATTGCGGAGTGGATCTGTTTGGACCGCTACACGTGACCATGGGACGGCGCAAAGAGAAGAGGTACGGGGCCTTGTTCACGTGTCTCACAACCAGGGCCGTACACATTGAGTTGGTGACGTCACTGAGCACCGACTCGACGATCCAAGCCATCCGGCGGATGGCCGCCAGAAGAGGACACCCGTCTGTCTTGTACTCTGACAACGGGACAAATTTTCGCGGGGCCGATAAAGAGATGGCCGCTGCCTTCCGAGACGTAGCCGAGGACAAGAAAGTGCTAGATGAAATGAGCACTATGAAGATTGAGTGGAAGTTTATCCCTCCTTCATCCCCGCACATGGGAGGGGCATGGGAACGATTAGTTCGTTCCATTAAGAGGGCGCTGTTTGCTATACTGAGAGAGCAAGCGCCTAGAGAAGAGACGTTACGGACGGCGCTAGCCGAGGCTGAATTCTCGGTCAACAGCCGTCCGCTGACGCACGTGACAGTAGACCCTCGTGACGGAGCTCCTTTAACTCCGAATCACTTTTTAATTGGGTCATCCGGGGGCATGCCTTGCCTCGCGGATTACAGCGAAGCGCCGGAGAACGTGTGTTTGCGCAAACAATGGCGCATAGCCCAGAAGATGGCGGATGCTTTCTGGCGCCGATGGATGCGCGAGTACCTGCCAGGCCTGGGCGGACGTCAGAAATGGCGCATCGCGGCCACTCCCCTGCAAGTTGGAGACGTGGTAGTGATCACCGATCCCGCGATGCCACGGAACCAATGGCCACGGGGAGTCGTCACGGGAACCATGCCCGGGAAGGACGGCCAGGTGCGAGCCGTCAGGGTGCGGACCTCCACGGGCGAGTACACAAGACCCACGGTCAAGATCGCGGTCCTGCTACGCCCCACTGATGACAGCGCCCGGAAGACAGCGCCACGCGGCGGCGAGGCCCGATGCGGGACCAGCAGGTGCCGACTGCGCGACACCGGGGGGAGTGTATCGGACATCGCCGCGCGTGCGATAATACAACGTACAACACGGCCTGTGACGCGGCGAACGAGCGCCAAACGTTAGGCACCGACACCAAGCCGAGCGGCCCTTTTGCGGGCGCCCAGGCGGAGATGGTAGCTGCACGGGGAAAATGGACGGAATGACCGCGGAGAGACGGTCGAACCCCCGGCCACGACTGAAGCTTCCCGAGTGGCCGCTAGGGCGACGAATGGCGCTCGGACGAGAGTGTGCGGTGCCAGTGTTTTTAGGTTAATATTTGTATATCATGTTTTTATGTTTATTTTCGGCTAGGAGTCTCGATTTGTAATCTAACTAGCTGCCCCTAAAATAAAGACGGTTAATTATGTCACTCGCAGGGGCAGAAGTTAGGATATCGAGACCCTAGCCACATATTTGTATCAGATTGCGGGGAATCAGACCCTGTCAAATCCTCTAAAACTCATGTCACCCTTTTTCTCAGTATGTAGGACCTTTCCCTGTATCATTTCTACATTAAATAAGATACGGGGAAGAGGCCTACATACTCCCTTTACATGTAAAACTCATCTCGAGGGAGTTATTTTATCTTATAAGCATACGTGTAAAAACAATATCTGAAATTGTCCAGCCAATAGGAGAGCGTGCTACGGCGTAAGCCGGGAAAGTCCGACCCCTTCTCGCTCTCCCTTGCGGCTTATGTATGCTGTCTCGTACCGTGCCCGACTGCGGCACGGTACAAATTACTTGATAGAACCTCTGTATTTTTATTGAATAAAGTGTGTATAGTGTATAACCAAGACTGCGTTTTTATTATATCTACGCCCTCTCCGCCTCTGATGTCGCCGCCTGCCCTTCTGAAGAAGAAAACTGAAGCCTGAAGAAAGCTATCACCCGA
This sequence comes from Micrasema longulum, assembly GCF_059751315.1. NCBI lineage: Eukaryota > Metazoa > Arthropoda > Insecta > Trichoptera > Brachycentridae > Micrasema > Micrasema longulum. Next base: position 551,312 of record NW_028279350.1, read on the forward strand.
TAGCCGGTCAAATAGCAGCTCCAAGCCACCTCCTATCTACAGTTCAACTGTATGCACGGCGAGGTGTCGTGTATAGCGTAGTTTGACGTTTACAAAAAAAGTTGTTTCTATTTGAATATTAATTGTTTTAAGCTTTGTTAATCACTCACGAACAAATATTTACCGATGAAAAGCTAAACTATCCTGTTTATAATGTTAATCCGAAAGGTTTTTACACGTTTTCATGACACAAGTAGGCATTTTTGTTTCGATTCTAAACGTCACGCCTAGCTGGAGGTCGAAGAACGACTAAATACGCGTTGGGCATGACTGAGCGTTTGGTCCTGAGTTTAAGTGTCATAATTTTTGAGGGCTCGGGGCATGTCTATGTATTAATATGTCAACGACACCAGCGCGCAAATCTTAAAAGAATATGCGGTGGACGAGCGATTTAATGAATAGGTATTTGAATATAGTTTTTCTATCACTCTCACAGATGCCTCCCCGAATACTGTGCGAAAAAGACAAGTGCACCTCGAACTGATTGTGCCTAGATAAAATCGAAGAAATTAAGATTTCGCATTCCCGTTTTCCGCACCCCAAAACTGAAACGATTTAGTTTTTTTCGAACACAGTTATCATGTTGGAATACCGGACGTCCGAAGGCGGCAGGGAAAACTAGGCTCTTGGTTGTTCGGTCCAGGACCAGGGTTCCGATCGCAATGGAAAGTTAACTTCGACCGTCTATAAGGAAAAACCGATGTTTGGGTACGAAAGTTAGTATATTTGCATGAATATTTTAAGTATCTTCGCCAATAACCTATAATTGAACATGTTTATAAGAAAAAATTGCATGCATATTCTGCTTTTCATACAGAAAACTTAATTTTACTTTGTAGATTTTAAACCCTTACGGGTTACATACATTTAACAAAATATTTTCACTTTTAAAATTGACATTCTACTGTTAAAAAATATTTTTTACATCTTTTGTAAAGGTTGTCTAAGTCTTTTGTTTAGTTTTGTCTGGTAGTTTATTGTATAATTTCAGTCCATGGTTTATTAGTCTCGATTGTCCTTTTCTTGTTTTAAAAGGTTGTTTATGATATTTTTCTGATATTCTCGAATTGTGTTCATGTTTACTACAGTTTTTTCAAGTTTTAATTCTTCGTCTACAATTTCATCAGTGGCTGATTTATGAATAAATTTTAAGGATTCTAGTTTAAAGAGTTCAGTTACATTTAATTGTTTAGTTTGTTTAAAAAATTCTTTAGTTGCTGTTAGATAGGGTAGGTCATATACTAACTTTAATATTTTATTTTGCTGTCTTTGTACTGATTTCCTGTTCCCCATAGTAGTTGCATAAAACATATTTTAGTTTTACATAGGCTTCATACATTTTTTTTTCTTTTATTGGAACAAAGTTTTTGAAAAAAAAAGACTCGATAAAGTCGCCACTTTGCTCATTAAATTGTTGAAATGAATTGTCTATGGCAATTGTCTGTCTATTGTTAGTCCTAAAAATTTAACATGTTCAATTTCAGTTAGTCGTTCATTATTTATGTAAGCATCTACTTTGTGACTGTTTTTCTAGATTCAAAATGGATAATATTGCTTTTTTTTCATTAAGTGTAAGTAAGTTTGTGTTTGTTCATTTAGTCAACATAGTAAGGTCTTCGTTTATGGCATTGTTTGTTAATACGTCTGTTTGATTTTTATAGAATAGTCCAATGTCGTTCGCATACATAATAATTTTTCCTTTAAAATTATACAGTGATAAGTCATTAATATATAAAATAGTGGACCCAAAATAGATCCTCGTGGGACTCCAAAATTTACTGTTTGTATTTGACTTTTTTTTCATTTACAGAGGTATACTGCTTCCGATTTGTCAAGTATTGAAATTTAATTCCTTAAATAAAATTTAAGATAAATTTTAACTTCCTATCAGAATACGTACCCACCCTCCACTATGTTTTCTTGATAAACTATTTCAGTAGCTCAATCACAAATAACATTACATTACAAAAAGCATTATAATGTACACTTGAAAGCTACCGTATTTATTTAAACTAAGTATTACGTCAGAGTGACGTAGTAACCACGTGAGATTACATTTCTAATTGCCCTGAAAGGACCACGGTCCTGTGTATAGTGTGCATGGACTTATATAGTACAATTTTGTGTCCTTGTGGAAGGAATAAGTAAAACAAAAAAGTTATTTTCATCTTCCTGATTATTTCTGTCTACATGCCCCCGTTCGGCGATACATGCGCTACTTTACTAATGGATTCCATAAATAGCTATTTTTAATAGCAGATGTAGATAACAGAATTTAAAATACACTGTTTTTAGTATTACAGATAATCTTAGACAAGTGTCACCCCATAATGATAAAGAGACCCATTATTTTAGCAGACGGCTAAATTAGGTTATTATCTACCCCCAGCTGATGTGCCCTATGTTGGTAAAACCAGAACAGTGCCATAATCCTGGGAGAGAATACGAAAATACGTTTGCATACAAAAGAAAAGTCAGACTGCGTTTCCTCTTCAGCTCAAATAAAAAGAGAAGCGTTGTAAAGGGGGGACAGGGAAAAGGGAAGCCTTTAGATATTTAAAATCAGCCGCAGATTGCAAATTATGCAACAAATTTAGTAAAAATATAAAACTAAGTACTTATATTCGTATCAGATACTCGCGTGTTTATATTTGCAGTCAAAGCAAAAATATCATTATTTGTCCTCTTTTTGTTTACAGTTAATACAAAATAACGACGCGCGTTTAGCGGTTAGGACTTTGAAGTCAATTTATTTGGATCATAAAAATAACGAAGTCGAATTTCGGAGCGTGAGCATAATTATTAATTTATTGAAGAATAATCTCCAGTTGCAATACATTTCTCAGAAGTTTCGTAAAGTGCTATCGCCGTGTGTAGGTAAGGAAATATTATTATTATGATTTGCATTCCGTACGGGTGACGGGTGACGAGTGACGAGTGACGTATACCGTAGACTCGGGACTCGGGAGCCCAATGTCCGACGCGCGTACTTACTACTTACATGCCGGTCGCGGTCGTGCAAATTACATTATTTTGTTTTATTTTTATTTATTTGGTGGCTACTCACGAGATACACTGATGACACTGTCATTATTGCCGACACTGCTGAACATCTACAGCAAACGAGGAGGTGCTACAGAAATTGGATAAAAAAATTAAAGCATTTATTAGTACGGCGAAATTTCTCGAAAACATGTGAAAAAAATAATAAAAATGATTTTCATAAAAATAAACCAATTTGAAATACGCCACTAGTCTCCGAAATAAACCAATGATAGTGTTGTGATAGATTTCCGGTTACCGGGAAGCCAACTAACCAATTAGGACAACTCGTAAAATCACGGGCGGAGTAATTTCAAAATCACAAAACTTAAAAAAATCATAGCTCATCAAATCTACATTATAAAATATTTAAAAATTGTGTTGTGTGCCAACCTTTTTGCCTTTTGTTATATTCAAAACTAGCGCAAACCCTTGTTAGATAATCTGACACACCTTAATAACTTATACGGTATCGCAACTATTTTATTTTTGATCTTTTACTTGACATTGCGCTTTACTCAATGTTAGCCAAGAGTTATTTATTAGTCGTGATTCGTTATCTTGATGCTCTCATCTGCAAGAGAAGAGGCAGATGTCCCAAGGGACAATATTGTCTGTCTGAAGATTGACTATTTAGATGCACCTTGCGATGCTCTAAACTGAACCTTTCCCAAATTAACCTACTACGAGTATAATACCCACTTTACTTAATTCTGACCTTCTCTTGACGCTCAAATTAGTAGAACGACAAGTTCACGCTTCTATCAGCTGAGACAAATTAAATGCATACGCAAATTTGCCGGTTGATGCCGCCCGTCAATTAATAAATGCGTTTGTAGTGTCTAGAGTCGAATATTGTAATGGTATCTACGCAGGTCTACCGATGAACAAAATGACTCGCCTACCGTCTGTATTAAATGCTGCAGTGAGACTTATTTCCGGAATCTCTAAGTGCAGTCATATCACTCCACTGCTTCGGGAATTACACTGGCTACATTTTCCACAGAGGGTGGAATACAAACTCTGTTGGCTTATGTATAAGTTGTTGTATGCCAACCTCGTTTCAAACCCTTCTTGCCTTTAGTCATAATGAAAACTATCGCAATTCCTGGTTATATTCAATATGAGGGCCATCTTTTGTATCTTGACCAAATACATTTTTACCAATGTGTATTGTATTCCTATTTCTTTTAAACAATAGTTATTTATTACATCTTTTCCGGTGGTCATCTCTGGTGCACATCTACTTGCACACGTCAATAATTTATTGTCTTAATGCGTTTACGTTATATTGTTAAAATTAATCTTATATGCCTAAAAGAGCAGGTGTCTCTTGTTTAAAGGATCATATCTTTATGCTCTTAGAAGTTTGCATTCAAATAATACAATACTTAGATATTGGTTATCTTGCGATTTCTCCAAATTGCAACTTTCTTAACTGAAGCTATTATTATCTCCCCCATTTAATGAAAAGATACACTTTATAACCCAATACATTGGTTCCAGGAGGACAAATTGAAATTAGATTACAATCTTAGTACGTCGAGACTACGACAATTTATTATTAAATATAAACTTGAATATTATTAATTACAAGTACAGTAAGTAAACCCAACGAGTGTAGTTGGAGACATATTGTTATCTTCAAAAGTAAATAAAATAAACAAATACCATCTTCGACGCTGCCTTTTATTGACGACTGGAGGGCGATTCTCCCCTCGCTTCTCCCCTGCAGAAACAAGCAACCATTTGTTTTTTTAAATATTATATATTTTTTTAATTTGCGTTCTAAATATTGTTTTAAATATGCTAATATGTCTTCTTGCCCATACTGACCATCGTGGTTTCGGATGTGACAGGGTTTAAAGAACACCCTGTATACCCGAAAACCATATGCTTCAAATGCGTGAGAAACTGAATTTCGCGTGAATCTTGGGATGTCGCGTGGGAAGAATAAAAGTAACTATTTTTTTATTTATTTATTAATTCATTCAAAATTACACTAGTTTAAATATTAATGAACTTAGGCTTTTTAGGCTACGCCCGTGTCAAGCCATAATAATTAACAATAAAAATACAAAGTAAAATTAATTAGATTAAATTATAATGACATGTGATGCAATATAATAACAATCTAGAAAAAATGTATAAGTAAGAAATAATAAAATTCCAACGAATACAATGCAAAAAAGATAATCAGAAATAATTTTTAAAATATAAATTATGCAAATTAAGATTCAAACATAATTAAATATACAAAATAATGGTTTCATTAAAATCAACAAAATAATAGTAAAATATAGTAGTATTAAAAAAATACAAAATAAGAGTATCATTGAAATCAACAGAAAAAGAATGAATATACCAAAACCTGATTGAAATGATAATTGAGATATGTTTTCCATAAACTCACTCAATACTATAGTAAGAAATAGGAGTAATAAATAATATTCCAAATAATAGTACGTACTAAATTAAATAATACAAAAGTACACAATGGAAAAACAAAAAATATCAAGATATATGAAAAGCAAATAAAAGTTAAAGTATGGAAGGAAAGCAGGTTTGTAAATTTTTGCTAATTGCTAATCTCGAACTTTCAAAAAATTGACAACTTCGTCCCTATTGTATTAACCTACCCCTCCATCGGACCAAAACTTGCATTATTTATTAAATCCATACGCAGTCCTTTGGGAGGCAATTAGAAATGTAACCTCACGTCGCCACTACGTCACTATGACGTAATACTTAGTTTAAATAAATACTGTAGCTTTAAAATGTAATCTTTCTATAGACGCAACTAGAGCTCTTGTGAATGCTTAAGTCGTTTCGCGCCTAGATGACTGTAATGGAACTACTGCTACTACTACTGCCATCACGCCATTTCCCCATAGAGGTAGGCAGAGAGAATGGACCGCCACACACGTCTATCCTGGCATACATTCCTAGCTTCCTCCGCATTCATACATCTTGTCATACATGCCCTTCGGTTCTGTCTGCTTTTGACATGGCCAGACTTAAGATTTTGGTTTATCTGATCATGCCACGTCTTCCTTGGTCGTCCTCGTCTCACGTTGCCGTTCATTTTCGCCATATAAACTTACTTGTTTGACCATTCTTTCGTCGTCCATTCGTTCTACGTGACCGAACCATCTCAGAGACCCTCTCTTAATATTATCAATTATACTTGACTCAGATTTACACTGTCGCCTGATTTCATCATTCGTAACGGAATAGAATGTACGCATATCTCCAAAAATACCAAACTGATAAACTTCAATCTGTTTTCAATGCGGCAGCAAGGCTTATTACGGGAGTAAAAACATATTCTCACATCTCACATCTTCGAGATTTGCACTGGTTACAAAGCCCAGAGAGAATAAAATACAAGCTTTGCTGGACAGTATTCAAATCCTTTCCAAAAATAAAACTTGGTTATTAGTGTTACACAATTTTTATTATTATTATTATTATTTTTACAAGAACACTACTATAGTTTCGGGAGAGCACTCCTCCCATCGACGAGTGATATAAAATAAATATAGTAAACACAGAATATTGTTCACAGTGTCATAGAATTTAAACAAAAAATAAACAAATTAATCAGTGAAACTTAGAGCAGGGGGGTTTTTTTTCCACTTATCTAAGGTGTTAGCATATGAATGGATAGTTACCGAAAGTACAGATATGAAAACATGATTAATGGGGGACAGGACATTAAGTAGAATTTATTTCTTAAAATTTAGCACATAAGTTACAATAATTAAGTCTAAGATTTAATGTGTGGGAAGACATCGCTCGGCTAAGAGAGTGTTAACAGACGCGGGTCTAAGAGGGTGAGTGGGGTGAGGGGGGTCGCAAAGGGAACATAGTCAATAAAGGCGAGGGGTGGTTAAATGTGTGATTATTAATTAGGTTGTTCTCAAAATCTAAATTTTTGGGACTTCTATTATTTCTAGATTATTCATATTACTGCCTTTGTTATTTACTTGGTGCAGGAGTTTTAGGGTGTGATTATGAAATGAGTGATTACTGTCTATTATATGATTCGCGTATCCAGAGAAATTATTATTTGTCAGGCAACGGCGGTGTTCGTTTAGCCTAGTTTTAAGATTTCGCGCTGTTTGTCCAATAGAATGGTGACGAATGATAGTGGACTTAAAAAGAGATGGAAGGAATATTTTGAGGAGGTGTACGAAACGCACACAGGAAATATAGCCAGCGCACCACCTTCTCAAGTAAACATAAATGCAGATGACGATGCGAAAGAGATAAGTATGGAAGAAATTAAAAATGCTGCTCAGTATATGAAGAATGGGAAAGCGCAAGGTTATGATAACATTGCCACAGAGTTTATAAAGGCGGGTGGAGAAATAATTTTTGTATGGCTACATAAGCTCTTTAACCTATGTTTAGAGGAGAAATACACTCCCCCTGATTGGAGGAGAGCTGTTGTTATGCCTCTATACAAGGGGAAAAGCTCTAGGGTAGACTGCGGAAACTATAGAGCTATCAGCCTTTTGAGCGCTGTTGGAAAGGTTTATGGCAGAATACTGATTGAGAGAGTAAGAAAAGTGACTAAAGATAGAGTTTGGGATAGACAAAGTGGATTTATGAAAGGAAGAGGATGTATGGATCAAATATTTGCTCTGCGAAATATGACAGAAAAGTTTCTGACTAAACATCAGAAACTTTTCTGCGCATTTGTCGATCTGCAAAAAGCATTTGATAGAGTTGACAGAGAGAAATTGTGGAAGGTTTTATCGGAGTATGGAGTAAATGGTAACCTGACAAGGGCTATTGCGTCACTGTATAAGGACAGCACAGCATGTGTGAAGGTGAATGGGTCATTCACATCGTGGTTTAATATTCCGAAAGGAGTCAAACAGGGATGTGTAATATCACCATGGTTGTTCAACATATACATCGATAACTCTATAAAAGAACTGAAAGATTTAAGAATGGGAGCAAAAATGAGTGGTATAACTGTTAACTGTCTTCTGTATGCGGATGATGCCGTGCTTCTTGCTAGCAGCAAAGAAGACCTTCAATTCTTGGTAACAAAAGTCTACGATGTATGCAAGAAAAGCGATTTGCTTATGAATGTTGATAAATCGAAAGTGATGGTTTTTGAAAGGGATGAAAATATAACTAAATGTGAGATCAGCGTGAACGGAGATATTCTGAATCAGGTAGAAGAATTTGTGTACCTGGGAAGTATGTTTACTAGGGACGGAAAGGCCGATAAAGATATTGAAAGGAGGGTGAGCGGTGCACTAAAATCTACTTTGGCAAACAAATGTTTATCGCAGGAGGCTAAACTAGCAGTTCACAACGGAGTTCTAGTTCCAACTCTAATGTATGGGAGCGAAGTATGGAATTGGAAAAATAATGATGAAAGTAGGTTGAATGCTGTCGAAATGCGATCCCTCAGGCGAATGTGTGGTAAAACGATGTATGATAGGTGCACAAATGTCGAGATCCGTGAAGTGTGTAAGGCTGAGACATGCATTATTGACAGAATCAAGAAAGGGGTGCTGCGTTGGTTTGGACATGTAGAGCGAATAAGACCGAGAAAGACATGGCACGATCAAGTCCATCAAATACTTGAAGATGGACATGTCAAAAGTAGGAATAATCGGCGTGCGTGCATGAAAAGATGTATGAATGTAGAGGAAGCGAGGTATGTATGCCAAGATAGAGTGTTATGGCGTTCTATCGTCTCTGCCTACCCCTACGGGGAAACGGCGTGATGGTTTGTTGTTGTTGTTTTTGTTGTTGTCCAATAGACTTTTGCGAATGCAAAAAAGTTTTATTTTCATAACAATTTATAATAAAGTGTTACGAAGTGAATGCCGATTCAATTAAAAATGACTCTAAGATGCCTATCGGACCTTTGAATTAGGGAAAATACATGTCAAAGAAAATCTACTCTTAGGTCAGCATTTGAGTCAGGCAGAGGAAAACTTATCGAAATCCGGCGCTCCCTAACCACTAGATTCGGAGATCGTGCTTTTGCCGTTGCCGGCCCCTCTGCCTGGAACCGATTGCCTTCAAACTTACGAATCATCGACAGCCCCAGTCAGTTCAGATCCCAACTGAAAGCTTACTTCTTTAGTTTATCCAACCCTCAATCTTAAACCAGGAAATATAATACGTCACTTTAGCTTAGTAAGAATGTAAGTTTAGGTATACAATTGTAAAGCGCCCTTGAGGTGATTTACAATTGTTTACAAAAATGGCGCTATATAAATTAGCCAAATATTATTATTAATAATACAGTTTTTTTTTATATGAAAGGGTTTTTGGCAGAACATAGAATTGACCTTACTGCATTTGATAGCATCAATTATCTTTTTTTTTAGGACTCGCTGCTTTCTGCATAACTGCGTTCAATTTGCGTTTGGGGAAGGGGTATGTCACTTCAATTTCAAGAAGGCGATGCAAAAAAATATTCTGGACTGCTAGTACCGTAATAAACAATATCGGGTGAGCAGAAAATGCCTTGGGACTATTACACCGAGTCTTTTTAGACACCTAATTGCTCCGACGCGTAATAACACTTCGACAAAAATAATATACAATAAAACAATATCCATTAGGACGCTCGAAGCTTCGGTGACACAATGAGTGGTCAAAAAGACGGTTTTTTTTCTTTTTTTTATTATTTTAATTTTAAATTTCATTTATTGTTTATAGCATAGAATTAAGTCCAGAAAGAGCGTAGAATCATATTTGAATACATCGGACTGTGTCCAAAAATTCCCCCACTTAGACACACTTTCGCCGCGCGCATACTTGAAGTCACCGAGTAATATTGCCAGATCGCGAAGAATATAACCATAACACAAATGTAAGGTAAAAAAAAAAAAAAAATTGTGCACGCGGAAATATTGATTGACACAACAGAGTAGATAAGGTCATTTAATAAGAGTAATTGAATTAATGAACTTTGAACTTAAAATATAAAACAAATTTTATTTTACATAAAACGGATATTTTTATATCATGTTAAATAATATTTTATGTTTTAAAGATAAGTCGGCCAAATGTCCACCACGGTATTGTTTAATCCGAGTTTCAATTTTCATTATTTAATAATAATAATTATTAATATGGATAACTTATATAGCGCTATTTTCGTAATATAATACCTCAAGGGCGCTTTACAAAGTGATTATATTAAGATATAAATTTAATTTTAACTTTTTAATTTCAGAAATATAATGTACTTTGTCACCACATGCTAAGAATTTATTCAAACGATTTAGAGAACAAGTGGGTTTTGAGTTTCTTTCGAAACATCACTTCACTCTCACAGATTCGGACCTCTGCTGTGAGAGCATTCCACGCCGTAGGGCCTGCGACCGCAAATGCGCGTTCGCCAAATTTAGTCCGCTGTTCGCGTAGAGGTATAATAACTTTTCCTTTTGACGTTGATGTAGCTGATCTAAGCGTAAGACGTCTGTCAGCTAGTTCATCTAGAATGCAGAGTTCCCTTAGATATTCCGGAGCAGAGTTGTGCAGTGACTTATACATAAGCCAACAGAGTTTGTATTCCACCCTCTGTGGAAAACGTAACCAGTGTAATTTACGAAGCAGTTCTGTCCGGCGTGATGGTTTGTTTTTGTTGTTGTAGGGCAATATATTATAAGCAGAATTAAAACTTTTTCAAAGAAAAGGGCATAACCAAGCTAAGTGAGCAAAGTGCTTTCAGGCGTTGCCTTATAGGTAAAATCATTAATTTAACTTACGCAAATCCAGACGGGACATGGTGGGTTCGTGAGCGTGAGCTACCCGCGCAGATTCCAGCTATCCGAGATCGACACCTGCCCATGTGACGATGTAACTCCCCGAGATGTCCCCCATCTGTTGAAGCACTGCCCCTTTCTGCAGAGAATGCAACTGGAGGCGCGTCGCAAATCTGGATGAGGATATACACGATATTTAATATAATGATAAATCACAAGGACTTGTCAAGAGAGGTGACATTACACGCGATGGATATGGTAAAGGCAATAGACGGTATCAATTATACTCTATACTGGTAGCAGGGCACCAAATGCCGAACACTCTTCAAGTGGATCGGAAGGTTTGCTGACGAACGACAACAGTCCGCCTTCTCCTTGTAGCTACTACTACCATCACGCCATTTCCCTGTAGGGATAGCCGGATAGAATAGACCGCCCAACACACGTCTATCCTGGCATACATTCCTAACTTCTTCCACATTCATACATCTTGTCATACATGCCCTTCGGTTCTGTCTGCTTTTGGCATAACCAGACTTAAGATTTTGGTTTATCTGATCATGCCACGTCTTATATATATATACTTATTTTACTATTCATTCGTCGTCCATTCGTTCTACGTGACCAAACCATCTCAGAGCCCCTATCTTAATCTTATCAATTATACTTGACTCAGATTTACACTCTCGCCTGATTTCATCATTCGTAGCCCTGTCATACATTGATTTCCCGCACATTCATCTAAGAGATCGCATTTTAACCGCGTTCACTCGGCTTTCATCCTTCCTCTGCCAGTTTCATGTTTCACTTCCATACATAAGTATTGGGACTAAAACTTCGTTGTGCACAGCCAGTCACAAATAACTATCGACGTGCTTGTAAGCGATGTGATAGCGATTTCTCACCATGATTGTTTATCGGATTCGCGATAACAATGGAACATCCGTGAACACCGAACATTAAATGTCAACATATTTACGTTTCGCGACGTATAATCCTGAAAAACGAAAAACTGCTTAGCAGCTAAACGGTTAATAAACATTCGAACTCACTGTGAGTACCTAGTTCATTCAATTCTTAAAATATACATCGCCTTGCTGATCGCCAACACTTTATTTCTTTATTTATTCATACAAAAACTGAACAACTGTGGGTGGCTTCAGCCAGACGACAGAATTTGATCCAGGATACGGCTCTACCTAATGTAGGGAGTACCGCTTTACCCACCGTTAAACTACTGGGAGTTTTACTCAATTCTGACCTATCTCTTGACGCTCAAATTAGTAGAACGATAAGTTCATGCTTCTACCAGCTGAGACAAATTAAATGCATACGCAAAAATTTGCCGGTTGATGCCGCCCGTCAATTAATAAATGCGTTTGTAGTGTCTAGAGTCGATTATTGTAATGGTATCTTTGCAGGTCTACCAATGAACAAAATGACTCGCCTACAATCTGTATTGAATGCCGCAGCGAGACTTATTTTCGGCATCTTTAAGTTCAGTCATATCACTCCACTACTTCGGGAACTACACTGGCTACGTTTTCCACAGAGGGTCGAATACAAACTCTGTTGGCTTATGTATAAGTCACTGCACAAATCGGCTCCGGAATATCTAAGGGAACTATGCATTCCAGATGAACTAGCTGACAGGCGTCTGACGCTTAGATCAGCTACGTCTACGGCGAGAGGAAAAGTTATTATACCTCTACGCAAACAGCGCACTAAATTTAGTGAACGCGCATTTGCGGTCGCAGGCCCTATGGCATGGAATGCTCTCCCAGCAGAGGTGCGAGGCTGTGAAAGTGAAGTGATGTTTCGGAAAAAACTTAAAACCCACTTGTTCTCTAAATCATTTGAATAAATCCGTAGCACGTGACAACAAAATAAATTATTTTAATTTAATTACAAATTTAAAAGCTTCAATTAAATTAACTTAACAATAGAATCACCATGTAAAGCGCCCTTGAGGTATTTTATTACGAAAATGGCGCTATATAAGTTATCCATAATTATTATTATTATTAAAAGCCAATAAATGCTTCTAGGGATGAAACCTCCCGCAAAACAACAAAAATACGATCGGCCGTTGTCATATAAAAAAATAAACAAAAGGGGACAATTAAATACAAAACTGTTATTTTTGTCTTTAATCACTCTTGCGGCACGAGAAAACAGTTTTTCTCGTGTATTTTGTATATAATACACGAGATAATACGGCCGCGAGAGCGTTTGTAATACCAGTAGCTCAACCACAAATAACTATCGACGTGCTTAAAAACATGCTAAGCATTTAAATGCATGAACAATAATGAACATATTTAAATTCATTTCAACAGAGAGGGAAAAAAATTTTGAGAAGGGAATATGGAAGTCTAGGCATTTACAGGGCTTATGACCTGTCATTGGCTGGTTTAAGTGGCCACTTTACACACTGTGTAACATTCACCATTCTGCCCATGTTTGAACATCCACATTTCCTCAACTCTTCCATCTGTTGACTTTTGTGAAGTAAAAGAGCTGAAACCTTTATCACGTGGGTGAGATTCATCCGGCTGAACCAAATCTCAACTCCCTAGGGAGGAAATCCAGCCAGTCTGCAAGCATTTGGACATAATCAAACATTGTTGAATAATGAACATGCTTACGTTATCGCGGTCATAAGTCAACGCGTGTATAATCTCTAAGTCAACGCTCGTGTCGGTTTGTTTATTATTTTCCTCGTAAATAAATAAAGTTCACTGGCGAAAAATCGGCGTTTACTATTAAAATTTTTACAATATATTGCATTTTCAAAATAGTAAGGAGTATCTAATACAAAAAAGTGAAAATTAAATTACAATTAATATGGCGACTGCTTTTCTTGACATTTGGCTTGCCAACCGCCGGATAAATGCAATAAAAGCATGATAAATAATAAATAAATAAATAACAATAGCAGTTTTTAAATATTTTCCATATTTACACCGGTGAAATTCAAATATGTGATTGCGCAGCAGAATTATACGTCGCGAAACGTAAATATTTTGACATTTAATATTAGGTGTTCACGGATGTTCTATTGTGTTCGCGAATACAATAAACAGCCATGGTGAGAAATTGTTATCACGTCGCTTATTAGCACGTCGATAGTTATTCGTGATTGAGCTACAGCCCGTGAGTAGCTATTTTTGAATGGCAGCTGTTAGATTACAGAACATAAAATACACCGTTTTTCGTATTACAGATAATCTTAGATAAGTGTCGCCCCGTAAGGAGATGCATAATTTTACCTGATGGCTAAATGCTATATGCATCTCAGAACTGGATACCTACTTTACATCCTGATTGTAACGTTATTATCTACTGCCAGCTAATAAAATTCATCATTTGCCTAGGTAAGTTGTTAATCCATTACTGTTGCATGAAAATATCATTAAGAAAAAACACACATTTTGACAAAATTGCCATAAAATAATTTAACTTTTATGTTTTAAACTTGATTTTCCTCGGCTCAAGGTTGGTACAACTGACCCTTGGAAGTCGTTTGTGCATAGCTGGCCACGCATTACTTTTCAACGTTTTTTGTTGATAAAGCAGAAGGCGTGCCTCCATTGCATTTCTACAACGCTTTTATGACTCGACGTCAGCATCAGGCGCTGAGGCTGGGTTGTTTATTGAACACAGGACTAAAATACTGGAACCCTTGTCGTGCTATTTAAACAAACAAACTTATTGTTTATGAAAATAATATTATATTACACTTTTAGGTACCACTGCGCCGAGTGACGGCCGATTCTCCTTTAAAGCAATAAAATGGCTTATTATCGTCCGCACTTGTACAATTATGTATGGGGTATTGGAAACTTTATTTTTTGCTACGAACAGAAAACGGAGAGCCATAAATTAGATGAGTTCATTTGAAATTTTTTGTGACTTGTGAGGCCTCGCTTGTGAGTTTCTGACGCAAGCTTTAAGAGTTACCATAAGGAGAAATTATAGTCCTTAAAATATAGCTTGATTAAAATGACAGCTGCCAAACTAATGTAACCAGTGATGGAAAAGTACTGATCACTGACCATGTACCGATCAAATCGAATTTGTCTATTTTTATAAATGCAAACATGAGACTCTGTTTCCGAAAATATATATAAAAACGCAAAAACAAGCCTACTATAGTGTAAATAAGAAATTTATACTTTTTTCATGAACAACATCAAATGAATATTTTTTTATTCGATCGATTTACGTTGACCAATTTGTCCCATCTCTAACATTTTTGCAAAATGATGTAACCTTGTAAGAACGTCGTTAATAATTAGATTTATTTTAGTTTTAAAGCTGATTTTATATAATTATGTTGATTTATATGTCAAGCATTGTATTAAAAAAACAATTAAAATGCCAGATACCAATGATTTTTCGTGTGTCAATATAAATCACTCCTTAGACGTTGCTACAAAGTTATGTCGTCGCTTTTGCTGACAACTGTCATTCTAATCAAGCTATATTTTAAGGACTATAGTGGGTAAGGATTAACAATTATTATTTATAGCAGAATGAGTCACTTTAAGTCGAAGTACCGAGGTTCGGTATAAAAGCAATAAGAAATTGCAGCCCAGTGGTGTCTTTGATACCAAATTTCTAGTGAAGCTCAGATTTCGAGGATAAGTATAATATGCATAAATGTCAAGTAGGTACCTACAGTAAATAACACAGTACGGACTATGTTTGTAAGCATCTTTGAGCATTTTTATATTGGTTGCTAGTTTTTTATCTTCATAATGTGTTGATATAATGCGAATTAAAATACATATTAGGTACTGGTGACTGGTGAATAGCAATGATTTCTTAGTGAGGCTCAGCCTCACTAGATTCATACGGCCTTCGTGGTGTAGTGGTCAAGACGCTTGGCTCACACACGGAAGGTTCCGGGTTCGATCCCCGGTGAGAACACAAAAATTAAATGTGAATTTTCTCAAGCCTGGGTGTTCTGTGATGTAATTCACCACTGTAATTGGGCCTCCTGGCCTGTTGTGGTGCAAAAAAAGAAAATAATAAAATAAATAATATGCTTCTTCGTCCCTGCTTTAGCCCTACGGGAAATCGGATACAAAAAATGTTTTCTTAAGCGCGGTAAAAAATAAAGCAATTAATTGTACGGCAGTTTCTTGAAAATGTACGAAAAAAATAATAAAAACGAACTACTATAAACGACGTCGCTAGTTCATATGAATCAACCAATCATACGAGAGTCGTGAAAGATTTCCGTTTTACAGAAAGACAACGGGCCAATCGGCAGAACTGACCGAGATGAAGCGGAAGAGATCGGAAGAGAGAATTTCGAAAATACAAACCGTCAAAAAATCATAGCGCCGATAATACGATACATAAATATGTTTGCTTAGTTTTGTTAAGTGCTAACCTTTTGCCTTTTGTTATATTCAAAACTAGCTCAAACCCTTGTTAGATAATTGCCATCTCCCGCACCTTAATAACTTATATGGTATCGTAACTATTTTATTTTTGATCTTTGGCTTGACATTTTATTTTAGCCAAGGGTTATTTATTAGTCGTAGTCTCTACTCATTTGACGATTTATATCTAGAGTCTATACGCGTCTAATAATTTACCTGTCTTAATGCTCTCACCTGCAAGGGGCGGATGTCCCAAGGGACAATATTGTCTTTTTAAGGATTGACTATTTAGATGCACCTTGCGATGCTCCAAACTGAACCTTTCATAAATTAACCTATTATAATCCCCTCCATTTACTGAAAATGTACGCTTCATAACCCAATACATTGGTTCCAGGAGGACACATTGAAATTAGATTCTTATCTTAGAACGTCGTGACTACGACAATTTATTATTAAATGTAAACTTGAATATTATTAAATTATAAGTACAGTAAACCCAACGAGTGTAGTTGGACACATCTTGTTCTCTTCAAAAGTGAACTAAATAAAACAATACCATCTTCGAAGCTGCCTTTTATTGACTACTGGGGGGCGAGATTTAATTACTCATTACAAAGTGCCCCTCAACACCTTACACGGCACATAACAGTTTAATAGACTATTAACAAATAAAAAAATATAAAAAAGCACTGAATTTCGCCATTATAGCAATACGGCCCATCTCACTGACATGTATCGTGTCAACACACCCGGCGCGACCGGTGAAATAAGGGTGGGTGGATACTCTACTCGCGGGTGAAAATGTTGCTGAAGGAAATCGTGTGGAGATTGCCTTACACCTCGTGGTGTACTGGTTCTGTTATAACCCATGATGAATTACCAATACTCATAATTGGGATTTTCCATGTTGGCATTTTGTGATTAAGCGTCTTCCTTTTGATAATTAAATTGAAGCTAATTTTATATTTAATTGATAGTTTTATCCTGTTTATATATGGAAAATACGCATTATTCATTCCTGAAATCCCGTCATAATTAACTGATTATTTATCCTGTTGATGCATTAAAAATTCCTATTAGTAAGTTCTGGAATACGACGCAATAGGTGAATAAGCAGGATATTTGTGGTAATTGAACCATATAAAAGGGGGATTGCACATCCTAACTGTGTCATTATTATTCGATAGTTATACGCCTGCATAAATAATTGTACTTGTTCCCTTCTTGATAAAATAAATTATTAAGTTCTGCACAAGTGTTATCTCATTGGTGGACTATCCTGAGGAAGAAGACTACCCCTGAAATAGCCTCCTTCTAAATTTTCTACAACTTATCAGTGTAACGCTCACGACTGATTGCCTTCAGTCAAAAGTTCTAACAGTTCGTGCGTTTAGATAGAGAGTATGCGGTCGCAGGCCCTACGGCATGGAATGCTCTCCCAGCAGAGGTCCGAAACTGAGAGTGAGAGATGTTTCGGAAGAAACTTAAAACCCACTTGTTCTCTAAATCATTTGAATAAATTCTTGGCATGTGGTGAAAAAGTAATATGAAAAAGTACATTATTTTTCTTAAATTAAAAAGTTTAAATTAAATTTATGTACTTATATAATCACTTTATAAAGTGCCCTTGAGGTATTATATTACGAAAATGGCGCAAATAAGTTATCCATAATAAGAATAATTATTATATGCGTATATCTTTCTGGGTTCGTGTTTCTGAAGCATACAATATAGGAAAAAACGAGGGTTTTTACCATTTTTATTTTTGCAAACGTGGTGATAATAATTAGCTGTTGCCCAACCATTTTCAGCTTCACCATCGCAAATCGAGCCACAGCACTTCTTCGTTCGATCTCAGCACCCCACCCTCCCCTATTTACTATTATTTTATTTATTTATTTATTGTAGGGCACAAATGCCTTTTACAATATAAAATATAACAATATACAGTTAGCTAGATATGCAAAAATTAAAAAGCTAAAAAACAATATTAAAACATGGGTATAAAAAGAAAAATAACAAGAAAAATATATACATACATGTATGTATGTCAGCATACAAAAGATATAAAAAATATAAAATGAATTAACACCAGATCAATAAGTAGCTTTTGCAAATAATTCGTTAATCGTTACTATGGAACATCATAAAATAGTTATAATTTAATTTAGAAAGCTACCCTTCGGATATTTTTATCTGTTATGCTATCCAGTGTTGAAGTGCTTTATCTGTTTAGTTTTTTATTGTTTACTTTTTAGCACGAACACTTTACAAATTTACTGTTACGCTCAATGTTTGTTTTTGTACATTTATTGATAATTTTAAGTTGCCAGAATTTCACTCGTCCGTGCACTTTGTAGCTGCAAGACGATTAGTAATCTAGCTTCAATAGGTAAATGTTATCAACTATCAAATATCCAAATTTAGTAAGTGAGGTCTAGAATTCCAACCGTCCATGCGCTCAGTAGCTGCGAGACTTGTTATCTAACTTCTATTTTTATAAATTTGTTTTTTATATCATTTTTTAAAATATCACTAAAACTCAACACTCCATTGTCAAATAAAAAAATAGAAATGTAAATAGGGGCTAGATTTATTATTGTCCATGCGCTCTGTAGCTGCAAGACGTGCTGGGATATTTATTTATTGTACTGTTGGTGCCAACCTTTTTGCCTTTTGTTATATTCAAAACTAGCGCAAACTCTTGTTAGACAGTTGCCATCTCCCACACCTTAATAACTTATATGGTATCGCAGCTATTTTATTTTTGATAATAATAATAATAATAATTATGGATGACTTATACAGCGCCATTTTCGTAAAACAATACCTCAAGGGCGCTTTACAAAGTGATTATATAAAGATATAAACTTAATTTTAACTTCAACTTTTTAGTTTAAGAAAAATAATGTACTTTTTCATATTACTTTTCCACCACATGCTAAGAATTTATTCAAATGATTTAGAGAACAAGTGGGTTTTAAGTTTCTTCCGAAATATCACTTCACTCTCACAGTTTCGGACTTCTGCTGGGAGAGCATTCCATGCCGTGGGGCCTGCGACCGCAAATGCACGTTCGCCGAATTTAGTGCGCTGTTTGCGTAGAGGTATAATAACTTTTCCTTTCGACGTAGATGTAGCTGATCTAAGCGTAAGACGTCTGTCAGCTAGTTTATCTGGAATGCAGAGTTCCCTTAGATATTCTGGAGCAGAGTTGTGCTGTCAGTTGTGCAGTCAGCAAAAAGTAAAAATTCGACATCAATAAAACATTCAACAATATCATTTATAAAAACTAGGAATGATGCCGGTTCTAGATGGCTTTCCTGTGGCAGGCCACTTGTTGCGGGGATAGCACGAGATGTAGATGATTTTATTTTAACAAATAATTCTCTGTTTGACAAATAGCTTGCGAACCATTTACGCAATGGGTCATTTATACCTAGAGAGTGAAGTTTTTAAAGTAGAATCTTATCGAAAGCTTTTGTGAAATTCGTATATTTGCTATCAACTTTGTGTTTGTTTAGATACTTTTAATAATATGATCCTGATAAAGTAGCATATTAGTTGCGGTTACCTTTAATAAACCCATGTTGCCTTTTGTCTATTAATTTCAGAATATCTGGGTATATTTGGTCCAATAAGATGGATTCAATAATTTTGGGAAGTAACTATACGAACTAGGCGATAGTTTTTAATATTAGATTCATCTCCTTTTTTTAGATTAGGGGTAATGTAACTGGATATTGAGCCCATATAGATATTTGCGACCTCGCAGTTTCCGATTAGAGTTATTTCCGGTTTTTTCACATTTCTCCGGTTAATAACACTAGCGCGTAACAGAAGGCATAACAATATTGCGCCAGCATGTAATAACAGGAGGAAGTAAAGGAAGTAGAGTACATATATGTGTATCAGGGGCGAACCGTGTATAGAAGCGATTATGCGCAGCTTACCATTATATTTGACTAACCATAATAATGTTTTTTTCCTCATTTCATCATCATCAATCATTTCAACCGTTTGTATTTTTATTCTAATATAAATATTAATATTAATAAAGCGCGCCCGGCGCCTGCGGTGAGCCAAGAAACTAGCCGATTATTCCAGCTTATTTTTTCGTGCAAATAAGTATACTATATTTTGAATGTATTAACCCTAGTGCGGGTTTCTTCTCCCAGGTTAAACTTGCAGATTACACAAATTATTTGAAGATTCTTGATTTGGAAAACAGTATTTCAAACATTGTTTCTTAAGAGCTATTTTTCTTTGAAATGGTACTTTTGACATAGACCATAATTACTTTCATGCGTCATATTGCAGGACATATAGCGCTCCACGCGGCCGTTTTTAGCACTATTAATTACTAAGAACAATTCGGCCAGTCGACATTTCAATTGAATACCTAATATCGACTGAATTCATTGTGGTATTTTTTATTTATTTTTGAATGAATTATATATTAAAGTAATGCATAAAATATCCATATAATATAATACATCACGAAGTTACATCGTTTGAGTTGATTTCATGGATGAGAGTTGTTGTATCACACAGAACCACAGAAAAATATCAATTTATAGTTACATTACATTATATTATGTACCTTCTATGTAGGTACAAATATATGATATTTTATTATAGCTTACCTGTAAATAAAATCACCATTCGCCACTGGGTGGCTCAAGTGTTAGGATTCCATATAGGCAGGAACCGGTACCCCTTTTACGATGAGATATTATAAACATGTGCTGAGGCCAAAGTTGTAATTTATTTCAAATATTTTTTCTTAAGGGTTATTTTTCTTTGAGATGGTACTTTTGACATAAGACCATAATTACTTTCATGCGTCATATTGCAGAATATATGGCACTCTACGCGGCCGTTTTTAGAACTATTAATTTCTATAACAATGCGGCCAGTTGACATTTCAATTGAAAACCTAAAATCGACTGAATTCATTGTTAGGTGCTAGGTGGGTGTGAATAGTAAAAATGTACTTTCTTCTCATAATATAATTTAATTCCCACACAAAAATACTAAGGTTATGCTTCTAGTGACTACTGTAGCGTTCTCTCTGTGAACGGGGCTTACATGCCCTTATATTATGATATTATACAAATAAGATAATAGGGTCAGTAGCTCAATCACAAATAACTATCGATGTGCTAATAAGCGACGTGATAAAAAATTTTCACCATGGTTGTTTATCGTATTTGCGATCACAATGGAACGTCCGTGAACACCTAATATTAAATGTCAAAATATTTACGTTTCGCGACGTATAATTCTGCTGCGCAATCACATATTTGAATTTCACCGGTGTAAATATGGAAAATATTTTAAAACTGCTATTGTTATTTATTTATTTATTATTTATCATGCTTTTATTGCATTTAGCCGGCGGTTGGCAAGCCAAATGTCAAGAAAAGCAGTCGCCATATTAATTGTAATTTAATTTTCACTTTTTTGTATTAGATACTCCTTACTATTTTGAAAATGCAATATATTGTATAATTTTTATGGTAAACGTCGATTTTTCTCCAGTGAACTGCATTTATTTACGAGGAAAACAAAAAACAAACCGACACGAGCGTTGACTTAAAGATTACACACGCGTTGACTTATGACTGCGATAACTTAAGCATTTTTATTATCCTTAATTGTAATCGCTCAAATGCTTAACATGTTTTTAAGCACGTCGATAGTTATTTGTGATTGAGCTACTGGACATAGTTCGCTGTCTGACCATGCTCGGTGTACATGTATTAACATGATACATAATAATATTGATAAAGAAAGTGTATACAAGATTGTATGGTGTACATGTACTGGCGCGATACAGGGGTATTATCAATACAATAGGGAAGTTATACAAGATTATGGTGTAAACGGTGGCCGTTACATGAATCACAGAATACAATAAATAAAGAAGAATACACAGTAACTAAGATAATAGAATGAGTGGAAAATAACATAACAACACCAGAAACTTTTCTGCGCATTTGTCGATCTGCAAAAGGCATTTGATAGAGTTGACAGAGAAATTGTGGAAGGTTTTATCGGAGTATGGAGCGAATGGTAACCTGACGAGGGCTATTGCGTCACTGTATAAGGACAGCGCAGCATGTGTGAAGGTGAATGGGTCATTCTCATCGTGGTTTAATATTCCGAAAGGAGTCAAACAGGGATGTGTAATGTCACCATGGTTGTTCAACATATGCATCGATAACTGTATGAAAGAACTGAAAGATTTAAGAATGGGAGCAAAAATGAGTGGTATAACTGTTAACTGTCTTCTGTATGCGGATGATGCCGTGCTTCTTGCTAGCAGCAAAGAAGACCCGCAATTCTTGGTAACAAAAGTCTACGATGTATGCAAGAAAAGCGATTTGCTTATGAATGTTGATAAATCGAAAGTGATGGTTTTTGAAAGGGATGAAAATATAACTAAATGCGATATCAGCGTGAACGGAGATATTCTGAATCAGGTAGAAGAATTTGTGTACCTGGGAAGTATGTTTACTAGGGACGGAAAGGCCGAGAAAGATATTGAAAGGAGGGGGAGTGCCGGGAACAGGGTGAAAGGTGCACTAAAATCTACTTTGGCAAACAAATGTTTATCGCAGGAGGCTAAACTAGCAGTTCACAGCGGAGTTCTAGTGCCGACTCTAATGTATGGGAGCGAAGTATGGAATTGGAAAAATGATGATGAAAGTAGGTTGAATGCTGTCGAAATGCGATCCCTCAGGCGAATGTGTGGTAAAACGATGCATGATAGGTGCACAAATGTCGAGATCCGTGAAGTGTGTAAGGCTGAGACATGCATTATTGACAGAATCAAGGGGTGCTGCGTTGGTTTGGACATGTAAAGCGAATGGTCAGCGAAAGAACGGCTAAAAGGATCTACGATGCAAATTTTGATGGATGCAGAAAACAAGGAAGACCTAGAAATACATAGCACGGTCAAGTCCATAAAATACTAGAAGATGGACATGTCAAAAATAGGAATAATCAGCGTGCGTGCATGAGAAGATGTATGAATGTAGAGGAAGCGAGGTCTGTATACAAAGATAGAGTGTTATGGCGTTCTATTCTCTCTGCCTACCCCTACGGGGAAACAGCGTGGTGGTTTGTTTGTTTTTTGTTTTAATAATGTTTTATTGTGACTTTTTATTTACAGAAAAACAAATTAATAATTACCATTTATCTTAAATCATTTCCACTGTTTGTATTTTTATCCTCATATAAATATGAATATTAATAAAGCGCGCCCAGCGCCTGCGGTGAGCCAAGAAACTAGCCGATTATTCCAGCTTATTTTTTCATGCAAATAAGTATACTATATTTTGAATGTCTTAACCCCGGTGCGGGTTTTTTCTCCTAGATTAAACTTGCAGATTACACTAATTATTTGAAGATTTCTGATTTGGAAAACAGTATTTTAAACATTGTTCCTTAAGGACTATTTTTCTTTGAGATGGTACTTTTGACATAAGACCATAATTACTTTCATGCGTCATATTGCAGAACATATGGCGCTCTACGCGGCCGTTTTTAGCACTATTAATTTCTATAACAATTCGGCCAGTTGACATTACAATTAAATTCCTAAAATCGACTGAATTCATAGTGCTATTTTTTATTTATTTTTTAATGAGTTATGCATTAAATATATCTATATAATATAATATATCACGAAGTTACGTCGTTTGAGTTGGTTTCATGGATGAGAGTTGTATCACACAGAATCACAGAAAAATATAAATTTATAGTATATATTACAATGAAAGCATCCACCCCTTTCCCGAAACTGTTCATATAGACTGGAGTCTTTCTTTAGTTTCGCATATCAATATCAATTTATTTTTAAACTAATAATTTCTTTACAATTAAACCGCGAAAATAACAAATCAATTAACTTTAAAAACTTTCATTGTACCCCTCACTGCAGTATTGTCAGTTTGTGATCAATCAAATACACATGGTCAATCAAATACACCATCACCTTTTTCTAATTTCCCAGTATGACAGTGGAGGAATACAGTGTTAGTTCCAAATTGAGACCGCGGCCGCACGCTCCAGATCCCGCATCGGAAAGGAAGAAGAACGTAGTAATACAAACAAATCAAATAACGACACGAAACCTAAATACACAAAGGAAACATTAGAATAAATTGCCCTATACAATATGCACCCAATCAACAGAAGAAAAACAATACGTATCTATAACAAATCACAGAGGAACATCAAATTATAAAGACACTACCGGCAAAATCCTAACACAGATCCTAACATGATCCCTATCGAACTCAGGCGAAATTACTTTTCGTCATAGTACTGAATTCCTCGCAAAAACCATTTTCCTAATACCAACAGTAGAAACAATCCTATG
The DNA here is from genome assembly GCF_059751315.1 of Micrasema longulum. Lineage (NCBI taxonomy): Eukaryota > Metazoa > Arthropoda > Insecta > Trichoptera > Brachycentridae > Micrasema > Micrasema longulum. The sequence goes on from NW_028279350.1 coordinate 575,935, forward strand.
CAAAGACCTTAATCGTCCTAACAATCTCTCAGACCTTAAAGCAGACGAAACGGGTCCTAGAGCATGGTCGGTGCGTGGTTCTCTCGAGTTAGTCTACTATTTAGATTTGTAATTTACCATTTCCCTTCTATGGGACAAGAACAACACAGACGGACAAGAGTTCAGTTCAGACAACCAATGCTAGTACCCAAGTATGTATCCTTTTATCTTAAACTGATTTAGTACTCATGGTAGGCCTTTACCCAGTTCCTCCCATTTTTCTACCCATTCACTCACAAAATGAAAAAATGCTTTAACGTTAGTTGGATTAGCCAATAAGCTTGGATTCCACATCGGCCTCGTCACCTCTGTCAAGCCGTTCAGCATGTTTTCCCTTTCAGTATCTAAAATCGGGCAATGCCATAGGATATGTTCAGCCGTCTGACGGGGAGTAGTATATATTACATACATTATATTATGTACCTTCTATGTAGGTACAAATATATGTTATTTTTTATAGCTTATCTGTAAATAAAATCACCATTCGCCACTGATGTGTGTTTACCAATATTTACTAACACCAGTTACAATGTTTGACCACAAAGTTCATGCTAATTTTATTAGATTGTAAATTGTAACTTGCTAACCAGAATGCGATAAGAGTTACATTCATTGTGGTTTAAGAACATCACTTAATTAATCTATTACAAAATCCGGAGTCCAGATATCGGCACGTCTCAGGCGCAGACGTGGTGTAAACAATTGAAATGCCACACAAAATTACGTACACATGTAGAAAACGTGTTTACATTCATATTCGCAACAATGAGACCTCATTGAGAACAAAGCTTTGTTGACATAACAAGCGTAAGTCATTAGCGATATAAACACACTGTGTCCAGGCTCCAGGCGGATGAAGAATACAGTTCTGTGTGTGAAATATCGGGTGTTTTTTTAAGCGTGAAACAGTGTGTTTTTATATTGTTATGCGCCGTGGGGTGTTGAGTGGCACTTTGTAATAAGTAATTGAATCGCCCTCCAGTCGTCAATTTTAAGCAGCGTCGAAGATCGTATTTGTTTATTTGATTCACTTTTGAAGATGACAAGATGTCTCCGACTACACTCGTTGGGTTAACTGTACTTATAATTAATAATCTTCGAGTTTACATTTAGTAATAAACTGTCGTAGTCAAGGCGTACTTAGTAAGGAATCTAATTTCGATGTGTCCTCCTGGAATCAATGTATGTCATTATAAAGCGTACATTTTCAGTAAATGGAGGGGACGATAGTATGTTAATTTAGGAAAAGTTCAGTTTGGAGCATCGCAAGGTGCATCTAAATAGTCAATCTTTAGACAGACAATATTGTCCCTTGGGACATCTGCCCCTTGCCGGTGAGAGCATTAAGATAAGTAAATTATCAAACGCGTATAGACTGTAGATAAAAATTGTCAAATGTGTATAGACTACGTCTAATAAATAACCTTTGGCTACAATAAAATGTCAAGCCAAAGATCAAAATATCACGAGTTTGATACCGTATAAATGATCACGGTGCGGCAAATGGCACTCAAAGGGGTTGGTCGTAAATATAATAAAAGGCAAAGGGTTTTCAGGTATACGACATAAAGTGGCCACTTAAACCAGCCATTGACAGGTCATAGGCCCTGTAGATGCCTAGACTTCTATATTACTTTTTCTTAAATGTTCTTTCTCTCTGTTGTAATATGCTGATATTTAGTATTATTTATGTTTAAAGCATTAACTTTGTGGTAAACATTTTGACTAATGTTAGTAAATATAAGTATTAAACAAAAATTAAATAGTCTACTTAAATCATGAGATACGTCTTCTGGTAAATCCGAAGAATTCAAAATATTTTTTATAATTGTTTTTGATTGGAACTGGCAGAGGAAGGATGAAAGCCGAGTGAACGCGGCTGAAATGCGATCTCTTAGACGAATGTGTGGGAAATCAACGTATGACAGGGTTACGAATGATGAAATCAGGCGAGAGTGTAAATCTGAGTCAAGTATACTTGATAAGATTAAGAAAGGGTCTCTGAGATGGTTTGGTCACGTCGAACGAATGGACGACGAAATAATGGTAAAACAAGTATATATGGCGAAAATGAACGGCAACGTGAGACGAGGACGACCAAGGAAGACGTGGCATGATCAGATAAACCAAAATCTTAAGTCTGGCCATGTCAAAAGCAGACAGAACCGAAGGGCATGTATGACAAGATGTATGAATGTGGAGGAAGCTAGGAATGTATGCCAGGATAGACGTGTGTGGCGGTCCATTCTCTCTGCCTACCCCTACGGGGAAATGGCGTGATGGTAGTAGTAGTAGTTTTTTATTCATCTACATTGACATTTGTGAAAAGATTTTCGACATCAAATGATACTAATTTAGAATTTTTGGGAATTTGCAGACCATTAAGAGTGTCAATCAGTTCTGTGAGTTTCTTTAGTTCTAATGAGTTTTTTATTGTGAATTTCGGCCGATAAACATTTAAATAGTAGTAAATAGTATTTGTAACAAATGAAGCCAATTTAAACGATGGGGACAACACGATAACACGAGCAAACTACAGTCCTAAGAGGATTATTATCCTTGTGAATTTCAATTAATCCATACAATTTGGGAATTTGAGGATTCGTTCCAACTATTTGTGGTAATATTTTACTATCTTGAAAAAAATCGCTTTTGCATGATTTTATGGATGTTTTAATGAAATTTGTTGGTAGGATTTTTTTAAAGGATTTTGAACGTTTCGTTATTTGAGAAATTTTCTACTTTTATACGCAATCACTTTTATTTTAAATCACAATTGAATTTCCTTTATCGGCTTTAGTTAAAATGAGATCTTTTTCATATAAGGTTTTTCAAGTATTTAGTAAGCGTTATGTGCCGATGTAGTGCAGCACACAGAGAATAAATATTCGAAGTCCAACAGATCAATTGAGAAGACAGGAAGATATTAATTTTATTATTAAAAAGACATTACAAAAAGCAATTATACTGTTACACTTGAAATATACCGCGTGTATTAAAATCAAGTATTACGTCAGAGGGACGCAGTAACCACGAGAGATTACATTTATAATTCCTCCTCAAAAGAATGCGTATGGATTTATATAATACAAGTTTTGGTCTTTTGAAGGGTAGGTTTGATACAAAAAGCAGGTACCTTTATTCTTCCCACGCTACATCCTGAGATTCACGCGTTGAAGCATATGGTTTTCAAGTGCATACGATTAACGACCCATTTCAATAAAAATACATGATTTTTGCATTCCGTAAGATGTTAATATTGATCTCGAGGACTTTACCAGATGGTTAAGTGCCAAATGCATCAAAACTCTAGGTATATTTCATCCTGCGGAGGAAGTTATTTCTACCACCAGCTTACTAAATACAATACGTACTATGTAAGTACATAACATAGGCGTGGAGAATTGTTTTCAGCCTTTTGAGCGCTGTTGGCAAAATGTATGGAAGAATACTGATTGAGAGAGTAAGAAAAGTTACAAAAGATAGAGTGTGGGATATTCAGAGCGATTTTATGAATGGAAGAGGATGTATGGATCAAATCTTTGCTTTACGAAACATGACAGAGAAATTTCTTGCTAAAAAACAAAAGCTTTACTGTGCATTTGTCGATCTGCAAAAAGCGTTTGATAGAGTTGACAGAGAAAAAATATGGACGGTGTTATTGGAGTACGGAGTGAGCGGAAATCTAACACGAGCTATTGCTTCTCTGTATAAAGACAACACAGCATGTGTTAGGGCAAACGGATCATACATATCGTGGTTTGACATTCATAAAGGAGTGAAGCAGGGATGTGTAATGTCACCATGGCTGTTCAACGTGTATATCGATAACTGCATGAAAGAACTGAAAGGCTTAAGAATGGGAGCAAAAACGGGTGATTTCAATGTCAATTGTCTTTTGTATGCTGGCGATGCCGTACTTCTTGCTAACAAAAAAGAGGAACTGCAATTCTTGGAAACAAAGGTCTACGATGTATGCAAGAGAAGCGATTTGCTGATGAATGTCGATAAATCGAATGTGATGGTTTTTGAAAGAAATGAAAGTATGACTAAATGTGAAATTACTGTAAATGGAGTTATACTAAAACAAGTAGAGGAATTTGTGTACCTGGGAAGTATGTTTACTAGGGATGGACTGACTGAGAAAGATATTGAAAGGAGGGTGAGTGCCGGGAACAGAGTGAACGGCGCACTTAAATCGACCTTAACGAATAAATGTTTGTCACAAGAGGCAAAATTGGCAGTTCACAACGGAGTCCTGGTCCCGTCCCTGATGTATGGGAACGAAGTATGTACTTAGAAAAACAAGGATGAAAGTAGGCTAAATGCTGTCGAAGTGCGATCTCTCAGGCGAATGTGTGGTAAAACTATGTACGATAGATGCACAAATGTTGAGATCCGTACATTATGTAAGGCTGAGACAAGCATTATCGACAAAATCAAGAAAGGAGCTCTGCGCTGGTTTGGACATGTAGAGCGAATGGACAGCGAAAGAACGGCTAAGAATATTTACATCGCGAATGTTGATGGATGCAGAAATAAAGGAAGACCGAGAAAGACATGGCATGACCAAATCCAATAAATACTTGAAGATGGACATGTCAAAAGTCGGAATAATCGGCGCGCGTGCATGAGAAGATGTATGAATGTAGAGGAAGAGAGATCTGTATGCAAAGATAGAATGTTGTGGCGTTCTATCCTCTCTGCCTACCCTTACGGGGAAACTGCGTGATGGTTTGTTTGTTTTTAGTTAAAATACATACATGTAAATGGAATTATAAGTAAAACATAGTATTCAAAATAAATTATTACTTAACAGTTATTTACGAATTGAGAGGTTTAAAAAATAGATACACAGTTTATTACCAGTTATAAAAATATTTGGTCATAGAATTATTTTGAGCCGGTAAAAAAAAACTAAGAAAGCAACACATATTAATAAAAAAATTAAAACAGTTTTGAATAATACTAAACGATAATATTTTTTTTCTTTGTATAGTGCCGTTTCCATCCACTTTCCATGGCTTGATTTTCTAAAGCTGGCTTTACGGTTGTAACATTGTAAATGAGATTAAATTGAAGGAAAAATTATTTAGTTTGCGTCAAAAAATTTGAATTTACCAACATCTCATTTTAAACAATTCCAGCAAGTTTATTTGGGCATAAAAAACTTTAATATTCTCCCTAAAGAAATTAAGAAAATAAATGATTATAAGTAAATTGAAAATAATGAAAAATGTCTAAATCAACTCGGTGTGAGTCCCTCTCCACGCACAAAGAGTTGCCTCTTTTTTGGAGAAGAACAGCATTAAAATAAAGAAAATACTGAATTTATACACAATGTAATAAAAATTGTATGTAAATGTAACTTAATTAAATGCGATATATTAAATTAAATAAATAAAATTCAGCACTCACCAACGATGGCTAAGAGTAAACAATCTGGAGGTATCTGGAGTACCTGGAAGGAATAAGGATCTACCAAAAATTCTCATCGATATCGCTAAGCTATCCGGAGGTCTCTGAAGCCCAGAGACATCGAGTGCAACCCGAAGCTGGACGCCCAAAAATATTGTAGCAAAACTCAAAAGCCCTCAGATTGATGACAGTATTATACTATCTGGTTTTCGTAAAACAAATTGAGATTTTTAAAATACACATATTTATTTATTATATATATACGGCATAAGCCAATTACAACAGTTACATGAAGAAACATAAATGCAAGAAACTGAACAAAAAGAAACTTAAAACTATTTAGCAAAGACAAACAAGGGCAAAACAATAATTGTATACAACATATTTAAAAAAACGAAAGACCTAAAACTTTGAGCTAAACCATGCCAATCCAACTTCATCCCCCACTGTTAAATCGCGAAGAGATCTACGAAAAGCCAGAAGATCTATTTCAAAAAATTCCAAGTCGTGTGATGAATTGACTAATCTACACATTCTGGATATTGGGGCATAAAAACCAAAGTTGCTCTTAGAAGATTTTATAAATAGCAGATTTTGACTTCTGGTGACACGGTTGGGAACATGAAAAGAAATTGATCGCAACAGAGATGGGACACCACTTAAAGCATTAAGTATTTTGAAAATGCATATAAGGTCCATCTCAGTTCTACGTCTCTCCAATGAAGACAGATTAAGAGATTGCTCTATTTCAAAATAGGAATAATTACCCCTTTGTAATCCGAGCAACCATGCCACTTTTCTTAGAAAACATATCGCACCTTTAGGACGATTTGTATATTTACAATTGTTCCAAGAAGCTAAACTTTTAGACCTAAGACAAATATATTGTTTTCAATGTTTAAAATATATATTTGAGAACCAAATTATTTTTACAAGTAATTCAAATAGATCAAGTCAAAGAAGGAATCGTGTGTTAGAAATACCACATTGTAAAACGAGGCTCGCACAGAGACATGCATATTTTATAGGCCAAAAAATGTTTAATTCTTTTTAAACTGATAATATTTCATTGATTCCGAGCTTTAAAAATTTTCCTTCTTTTAAAAAACACGCACTATCCTGGATTCAAACTAAAGATATGAACTCTTTTTTTCTATTGTATATTTTGTTGCCCTTTAATAATAAGGAATATTTTTATGTTTTTTTAAATATTTTTTTAATATCCTTTTTTAATAACTATAAAAAAAATACCATATAACCTTTTACAGAATATTTTATTTTCTCTTTCTTATGTTGCACAAAAATATTATAACTGTCCATTGTTAAGTATAGGAGAAAAAATTCATAACAATTTTCTTGTATACCCACGAACAGGCCATGCCTTTGTGGGATTTTTTGTTTACTAATTTTACTATTAATATGTATTTCATTGCTATGTAATTATGCTTTATTTTTTAATACCGTTTTACCTCTTATGTATATTGTAAAAAAAAATAATAATAAAATAAAACTTTGTTTCATCGGATTGTGGTCCCGTGGCTAGTGTTGCGGACTCACGGATCAGAGGTCCGAGGTTCGAACCCCACTCTACCCCAACTTGATTTCCATTTTCTAATAGTGAGTTAATTACAACTCGTTGAAAATGGTAACCATAATTGAAATATTCAGGTTTTTTAAACTAAAAAAAAAACGACTCAACGCAAAAAATCTACTTTTTGGGCAACTGCAAAATACTCGTAAGAATGTAAATTGTGACACCTTCGTATTCTTTTGTATTTTTAGAAGTAAGCACCAAAATTTAAGTTAAAAATTATACCGAAGGCATTCAGCTATGAATCTATAAAAAAAGCGTAATAAAAATAAATTATTGTAAGTTTAAACAAGACATTTATTTAATGAGTCATTATTATATTTAAAAAAAGAACAAACAAACAAATGCACTTTGATAAATAAGATACTGACATAATTTTTATTGGGTCAGATCAGGTCACCAAACACATGTTTTTATTTATTCACGAAATCACATAAACTGAAATAAGTCACTAAGGTTATCGGTAAGTCGGAACGAAACAATCAAAGTTAAATTGGTCGTTTTTTTTTAAAATAAAGTAAACACGCCATTTGTATAGTAATAAAATCGTTTCAACCGGCTTTCGGTCACTATATTATGTTTGTCTGCGTTGCGTCCATCACGCAGCAATGTGAACACAACACTAATTGCGTCGCTACCGTACTGACACGGAATCTAAATTCTCCGAGTAATAAAGAGACGGATGTAACGGTTTTGTCCTATTCCCACCCGAATGTTGCGTTTATTATAATGCAGGAAGATGGATAATGTTCATTGAAGTCGTTTTATGATCTTAACTCATTTTAAGCTTATTTTTAGTTAAGTCGTTTTCATCCAACGCAAGTATGTGCGTAAACCCATTGTAAACAAATAACTATCGACAATTTCTCACCGTGGTTGTTTATCGTGTACCGCGATCACAATGGAACATCCGTGAACACCTAATATTAAAATATTTACGTTTCGCGACGTATAATCCTGCTGCGCAATCACATATTTGAATTTCACCGGTGTAAATATGGAAAATATTCCAAAACGGCTATTTTAATTAATTTATTTATTATTTATCATGCTATTTATTGCATTGAGCCGGTGCTTGGCGTGCCAAATGTCAAGAAAAGCAGTCGCCATAGTAATTGTAATTTAATTTTCACTTTTTTGTGTTAGATACTCCTTACTATTTTGCAAATGCAATATATTGTATTATTTTTTATCACTATTTAAACGCCGATTTTTCGCCTGTATTTATTTACGAGGATAAAAAAAAACAAACCGACACGAGCGTTGACTTAGAGATTACACACGAGTCGACTTATGACTGCGATAACTTAAGCATGTTCATTATTGTTCATTGTGATCGCTCAAATGCTTAGCATGTTTTTAAGCACTTCGATGGTTATTTGTGATTGGAACTGCAGATATGCCACGCGGCGAAGAGGCGAACTGTGGATTCAGAGCAGCATTTACAAGGGTTGGGTCCGCTGCCACAATGTGCTGAATGTGAACAGGAGTATGTCGCGGCTTCTGTTAATAATCATTATCAATCCATTGAACATGGAACCCCGGGGTCAATATTACCAGCGTAGATAAGAAAAAATGTAAACCATATTTTTTCAAATAACGTGTTTTGATTGTAAGTATTTTAATTTTAAAATATCATTATATTACTCGTATATTAGTCTGGGAACAAATTGATTTATAATATCGAATTTTTCACATCTACTTTACAGTCTCGTTAGGTTAGGTTAAAAAAGCAAATAGGGGGTCCATATAAACACCGATTATATGTTTCTTTTGTAAAAGCAGTTGTTTTTCTTAATCAACAAAATAAATAAAAAATACCGCACGATCGAAGACGGCGGATAAAACTGGGGGGCGATCACATCGTTTTTCGTTACCATCCTTCTTCCACGCGAAAACTTTTATAAAACGGTAGCACAAGTGGATATTATTTGACTTCGTGACAGCGAATGAAATTCCGGTGTTGTTGTACAAAACTTATATCTACAATACGATGTTGTTGAAGTTTTGTAAACATCGGAAGCCGGTCGTTTGTTTAGGTGAGTTATTAATGTTTTAAAACAAATCATAAATAAACATAAATATATTTGAAATACTTAAATATTGTGTTATAAACTCAAAATAATATGACTTTTTACCGACTTAGCGATTCACAGATGATAGATGTCGAATGGTTTGTATACAATTACAATTTTACTTCAGACGCTTAGTCTGAGAACGTTAAGTACGAACTAATTCGTGCATTTTTGTCTTTCAAATAATGGAGATTTGCAGTTTCCCGCGGTTGGTCCGCAAGGACGCCTAACGGCGTCACGAAAGTGTTTTACACAGGCAGTTTTACTTCGAGAGTTTAGTAAACAACATAATATTATTACACAAAGTATTAGCTAATCAATACATCTTTGTTTTGTTTGCAGTAATTTAATGGCGATTTACACCAGTCGGCTTCTGTGTATCCACTAAGAAATAGGAGCAGTTAAAACCCAGGATATGAGGTAAAGGTATAACATTATTTTAGTCAGTTTTCAATGTATTTGTAGATAAGTCATGGCATCGCTTCACACTTGTCATTGATCTGTGCTTGCAGAATAACAAAATATTGCAATCCGCCAATATAGGTATGTGTTTTTGTATATTATATATATATATAAATGTATATCTTTCTCGCGTAAACATGACACATTAAATTTCCAGTACGCTCTAATGAATCAAATTGTTGTTGTTTAGATAAATTAATAATGTGATTCCAATTAGCTGTATTTTTTCAAAAGTAATAAAAATGGTAAATTTTGCTGTTTCTTTCAAAACATTGCCTTCATCTAAAGGTTAATGCAATTTCCGGATTTCTGCACAACTGGAAACATCTGGCATTCATGAATCCGGAAAATTTGAGTTTTACTGAATTTATTTTATACCAAGATATATTCGAATTGTTTAAGGACGAACTAAAAAATAAAGTTATTTATGGCAGAAAAAATGCGCGGGAGCGACAAGCGCACATAGAGCAAGTCGCTATCGTCCTGTCCGTGCCGCCGTCCCGGGGGTAATCATCGTTCGGCGGGGATATCCCGCCTGTCAGTCTCTGTGACAGTGTCTCGGAACAATGTCCCGTCCTATACATTTGTGTTTGTATGTCGGATCCAGAGACAGAACAATATTGTATCGTCACGTGCAAACAATACTTAAAAGCGGTTCTACACAGCGCCCCGAACATAGAATGTTTAAAAAAAACAATATTTTATAATTAATATAGGACTCTTTTGTGGAATGATCCGAATGATCGGTTCATTAACTTTAAAATATCAAAAATCATTTTGCCTTGCAAATCCACTGACTCAATCCTAGATCCATAAAAGACACAACACCTCACAAAATTCAACAATAATAATTATTATTGTGAGTACACTTTGATTTCACTCTGACACACGCATTGATATTAGAGTCAACTTTAATTAAGAGAAAACAACTTACGTTTTGAGACACCGCTAAATTAACTAAAACATCAAAACAAAACAGTTAAATCCGAGCGACGCGACAACACACGACGGAACCTTTTTGCAAACTGAACAGAAAACAGAACACTGAAGTTTGAAGTTGGCTCTCAAGCTGGAGTACAAAAAAGGTAATGATTGATAATTAGCATTAGCATTGTGAATTCATTATGCTTATTATTATTATTATTCATCATCATTCCCTTTCCGCACCGTATGGTGCATAGGGCACTGCATCGGTACACCAATTGCAGTGTATTTTGATCAATTTTGTTACATGAAGGTAGGATGATCAGTATTACGCCTCAGGTACCAGTCCAGGGACTATGAAATATTCTAGTGTAAAAACACCCCTTCAAATAAATATTTAATATTAACCATGTCGGGAATCGAATCCGAGACCTCTTGCATGGTAGGCAAATTCAATGACCGTTACACCACGAGGCCGACAATTATTATTATTATGGATAACTTATACAGCGCCCTTTTTTGTAAAATAATACCTAATTATTTATTTATTTATTCATTTATACATCAACGGTTCATAAAACCATGCACAAAGAAAAATGTTTTACTTAAATAATCACAGCAGTGCACAATAATCATGTAGTACAGAATATGAAATATAATATAATTATTTAAACCAAAAAAAATAAGTGAACATAAAATAAAAAAAACAACAACAAAACAACAACAAACCATTACGCCGTTTCCCCGTCCTTACGTGGAACCTACCCTTAAAGGCTGAGGATAGAACGCCACAACACTCTATATTTGCGTACAGATCTCGCTTCCTCTACATTCATACATCTTGTCATGCACGCGCGCCGATTATTTCGACTTTCAACATGTCCATCTTCAAGTATTTGTTGGATTCGGTCATGCCATGTCTTTCTCGGTCTTCCTCTATTTCTGCATCCATCAACATTCGCATTGTAAATATTCTTAGCCGTTCTTTCGCCGTCCATTCGTTCTACATGTCCGAACCAGCGCAGAGCTCCTTTCTTGATTTCGTCGATAATGCTTGTCTCTGCTTTACATAATGTACGGATCTCAACATTTGTGCATCTATCGTTCGTAGTTTTACCACAAATTCACCTGAAAGAAAGAAAAGAAAAAACAAAGAAAGTAAAAAATAAACATAACATTTATTCTTGTTTTCCTTACATTCTTGTATTTTTTAACCTCTGATGCCCGATGTAGCGTATTGTTCACATAAACTAAAATATAAAATTGAAATAAAAAAAAAAATATTTTTCCCAGTATTTGCATAAAAAAATGTTTTTAGTTAGAATTAGAAAAATTGGGCATCGAAGGGTTAAGTAACAATCGAGTGCCCTATGCTCCAGCAGGTGTGGATAGGGAAACGGTACTGCAATTGCATTAGCATTAGCATTTAATATACTTCGCTATTTTCATTTCATTAGCACGCTAAGAAAAAAAGTAGCATTCATCGAACAACATACCATGTGCTTTGTAGATTTTAGTTTTTATGGCACATGCAGGGTTGCCAATTTGTGGGGAATTCCTCAAACTGCGGGGAATCTCAACTCGATTGGGGATTTTGTGGGGATTGGTATTATGCGGGGACTTTAACATTTTACCATTTATTAATTTATATATAGCTAACACATCTACAGTTTGATGGCAAGTAATTCCAACATCAATGTTTGAGTATGCCAAAATGCTTGCAGACTGGCTGGATTTCCTCCGTAGGGAGTTGTTCATATTTAAATTTATTTCAACAGAGAGGGAAAACATTTTTAAGAAGGGAATATGGAAGTCTAGGCATTACAGGGCTTATAACATGTCATTGGCTGGTTAAAGTGGCCACTTTACACACAGTGTAACATTCACCATTCTCACTCACGTGTTAAAGGTTTCAGCTCTTTTACTTCACAAAAGTCAACAGATGGAAGAGTTGAAGAAATGTGAATGTTCAAACATGGGCAGAACGTCACCAGTGACGTCATTCTAAGTAGTGCGTTTTTATTGAAATATTTTTTATTATTTTTTCCGTACATTTTCAAGAAACTTTGTCGTACAATTTAATGCTCTAATTCTTACCCTGCTCAAGAAAACATTTTTTGTATCCAATTTCCCGTAGGGCTGAAGTTCCTCATTGGGTAATTTGATTTAGACTTTTGGGAAATTTGGAAAATTGGCATTGGCAGCACTGGACACATGCGGGCCGGGATTGACGCCGCACGCGCACGTGCGAAACTGCGAGACTCGAGACGCAAGATGCTCGCGCATAATTTGTAACATATCGCGGCAGATTGACAACTCCTGCTTGCGGGCAGGAATATTTTCGTATTTATTTATTATTTATTATGGATAACTTATATAGCGCCATTTTCGTAATAAAATACCTCAAGGGCGCTTTACATGGTGATTATATTGTTAAGTTAATTTAATTGAAACTTTTAAATTTGTAATTTAATTAAAATAATTTACTTTGTTGTCACGTGCTACGGATTTATTCAAATGATTTAGAGAACAAGTGGGTTTTAAGTTTTTTCCGAAACATCACTTCACTTTCACAGCCCCGCACCTCTGCTGGGAGAGCATTCCATGCCGTAGGGCCTGCGACCGCAAATGCGCGTTCACCAAATTTAGTGCGCTGTTGGCGTAGAGGTATAATAACTTTTCCTCTCGCCGTAGACGTAGCTGATCTAAGCGTGAGACGCCTGTCAGCTAGTTCATCTGGAATGCATAGTTCCCTTAGATATTCCGGAGCCGAGTTGTGCAGTGACTTATACATAAGCCAACAGAGTTTGTATTCGACCCTCTGTGGAAAACGTAGCCAGTGTAGTTCCCGAAGTAGTGGAGTGATATGACTGAACTTAGAGATTCTGAAAATAAGTCTCGCGGCGGCATTCAATACAGATTGTAGGCGAGTCATTTTGTTCATTGGTAGACCTGCATAGATCCCATTACAATAATCGACTCTAGACACTACAAACGCATTTATTAATGAGGAAGTTCAGTGGTTTTTTTTAAAAATTTTATTTGTTAATAGACTGTCAAACTAAGCCAATTTTTTTTTTTTTAATTTTTATATATCGTATTATCGGCGCTACGATTTTTCAAAGTTTTGTATTTCTGAAATAACTCCGCGTGTAACGTCAGAGGTTCATTTCCGCTTATTCTCATTCAGTTCTTCCCATTGGTCCAGAAGCGACAAGCATACCGGAAATCTTCCATAGCTCTCAGATCATAGGTCGATTCACATGAACCAGTGACGTCATTTAAAGTAGTGCGTTTTTATCAAAATATTTTTTATTATTTTTTCTGTACATTTTCAAGAAACTTTGCCATACAATTTAATGCTCTAATTTTTACCCCACGTAAGAAAATATTTTTTGTATCCAATTTCCCGTAGGGCTGAAGTTCCTCATTGACGGGCGGAATCAACCGGCAAATTATGCGTTTGCGTATTTTAGATATTTTTTTAGGTTTTAGCGTATTTTACTGAAAACCTGCTGAAAATATTTTATTAGTTATTTATTTATTTACATACATAAGGTTATTGCACATTATTTGAGACATGAGTCCCAACTCCACGGGACTAGAAGTCCTGTGTTGAGATGGGACGAGCAATTAGTAGACACAGACGCATGAGTATATATCATCACAAATATAGGATTGGAAACATAAAAAAATATTTAAATGCCCCCCATATTTGCGCTATTTTTACAGATCCTTATAGTCATCATCATCAACATTCCCTTTCCGCACATAATGGTGCATAGGGCACTGCACTGTAAGCCAATCGCGGTGTGTCTTGAATTATATAAATAAAAATAATACTTTTATTTTATTGGTTGGTTGGAAGAAATTGCCATTTGGCTATAAGCCCGCCAATGTACAATTAACACTATGTACAAAAAGTTAAACAAATAAAAAATAATCTTGATCATTTTTGTGACATGAAGGTAAGGTGATCAGTGTTACGCTTCAGGTACCAGTCCAGGGACTATGAAATATTCTAGTGTATTTTTTTTTAATATTTCATTTCAACCATGTCGGGAATCGAACCCTAGACCTCTGCATGGTAGGCAAACGCGCTGACCACTACTCCACGAGGCCAACTTAATAGTAAGTTAGTATAATCTGTGAGGAAGTTGTGACCGACCTCAGCGTTACCAACCCTGCTGGTAGATCTACCGATTTTGGGTGAAATCTACCGATCTACAAATTTGATAGAAATATTTCAGATTTTTAAACGTTTCCGTCTTTTCCGTATATATTTTTTGAAAACTATTTATTCATTCCTAATCTAGGCGACTCACGTGATCACTTATGGATGAATAAACCAAATACTCACTTTTTTCTGTTTGCTCAGAAAGCTACTTTTTCTGCCATCTGTTTATTATTATGACAACAACAACAGCAACAAACCATCACGCCGTTTCCCCGTAGGGGTAGGCAGAGAGGATAGAACGCCATAACACTCTATCTTGGCATACAGACCTCGCTTCCTCTACATTCGTACATCTTCTCATGCACGCACGCCGATTATTCCTACTTTCGACATGTCCATCTTCAAGTATTTGATGGACTTGATCGTGCCATGTCTTTCTCGGTCTTCCTCGTTTTCTGCATCCATCAACATTTGCATCGTAGATCCTTTTAGCCGTTCTTTCGCTGTCCATTCGCTCTACATGTCCAAACCAATGGAGCACCCCTTTCTTGATTCTGTCAATAATGCATGTCTCAGCCTTACACACTTCACGGATCTCGACATTTGTACACCTATCATACATCGTTTTACCACACATTCGCCTGAGGGATCGCATTTCGACAGCATTCAACCTACTTTAATCATTATTTTTCCAATTCCATACTTCGCTCCCATACATTGGAGTCGGAACTAGAACTCCGTTGTGAACTGCTAGTTTAGCCTCCTGCGATAAACATTTGTTTGCCAAAGTAGATTGTACTTATCCTCCGGACTTCGGACATAATACGTACTCGTTACTCGTATACATATGTTGGTTGGTACATATTACAGATATAAGATTAACTAGGTAAATAAAAGTAGAATCTAATAGAAAAATATATGGAAGTCTAAGCACTTACAGGGCTTATGACTTGTCATTGGCTGGTTTATGTGGCCACTTTACACACTGTGTAACATTCACCATTCTGCCCATGTTTGATCATCAACATTTCATCAACTCTTCCATCTGTTGACTTTTGTGAAGTAAAAGAGCTGAAACCTTTATCACGTGGGTGAGATTCATCCGGCTGAACCAAATCACCTACTAGGCAACGCCTGAAAACAATTTTACAATTGTTATACTTCTTCTTTTACCTTATATTCCCTTCTCAAAAATGTTTTATTTATTTATTTTTTTTAATTTTTTAATTTTCTTTTATTCAGGTAACATACAGTACAGTTACAAAGTTTAATATTATACACAATTAGACTTAATTCTAATGGACCAGTGAAGTTTCCATATTATAAAGCAATTATATGTAAGGTTAATTATGAAAGTATAAAAAAGAGAAGGAAAAAGAAAAACATAAATGAAAGTTGTTTAAAAATTAAAATTTAAGTGAAAAAAAGATATTTTAAAGTTTGTAGTTTGTAGTGAGTATTTACAAATGGAAATAATATTAAAGATGAAGAAAATTTGTAAGAGTAATTAAAAATTAAGAATTGAAATAAAGAATGAAAAACATGCTCAGATGTAAAAATAAAATAAAATAGTAATAACATTTTTAAAAAAAAGGAAAAACATAAATATACACATATTTATTTTAAGGGATCTTTAAGTGAAATATAAGACAATAAATTTAGGTCAATTTAAAAAACATCTTCAAAATTAATGACACATTATAGTAAGAGCAGCAATATATTGATATTATTTACATATATAATATAAGTAATTAAAAGTAGTTTAAAAGTATAAAAATATGCGAATGCAGCAGAGAAAAAATAAAAAATAAAGAAGGAATAACAAGTATAGCAAGTAATCTTTAAAATTTGGAAAAGCAATATAAGGAGAAGATTTTAAACCAAGAGAAGTCAATAAAATTTCATTAAAGCGATTTTAGTAGTAATACAAATTTCAAAAGAGAAATTTGATTTATAATAATAATATTAATGTATGTAATTTGAGTGATATAAGAGAAAAAAGGACTAACGGGAGTTTTATTCAAAAGTTTTCAATTCAGTTTTCCCTCTCTATTGAAATAAATTTAAACATGAACAACTCCCTAGGGAGGAAATCCAGCTAGTCTGCAAGCATTTGGACATACTCAAACATTGTTGATTTAATATATCTATATTAATGAATAAAAAATATAAAAAAACCCTAAGTCATTTTTTGTAGTGTAAATGGGGGCTAGATTTCTAAACGTCCGTGCGCTCTGTAGCCGTAAGACGTGTAATCTAGCTCCTATAAATTTATAAAATAATTCAACTTTAGTAACCAGGACCTCAACGGCCCATGCTCTCTGTGGCTTCAAGGCGTGTTAAAATGTTTATTGTACAGCGCCTTTGAGATGGATTTTTACAAAAAAAGCGCTGTGTAAATTATCCTAAATAAACAAATGATGTATTTATTTATAATTCATCAATTTTGTATTATTTTTTTATACAGAATAATGTTCCCTCACTGGGGTGTCCCGTGCCGAGGGAAACATTTTACAACCAGTATAATGAAACATGCCTTAAATTAATTATTTAACATAGTTAACATAATACTGGAACTGGCAGAGGAAGGATGAAAGCCGGGTAAGAATGGTAAAACAAGTATATATGGTGAAAATGAACGGCAACGTTAGACGAGGACGACCAAGGAAGACGTGGCATGATCAGATAAACCAAAATCTTAAGTCTGGTCATGTCAAAAGCAGACAGAACCGAAGGGCATGTATGACAAGATGTATGAATGTGGAAGAGGCTAGGAGTGTATGCCAGGATAGACGTGTGTGGCGGTCCATTCTCTCTGCCTACCCCTACGGGGAAATGGCGTGATGGTAGTAGTAGTAGTAGTAGTAGTCAACATAATAATAAAATAAAAACGTAATAAATTTAACCAACCTAATTATCATCGTAAACGTAATAAGCAAAATAAAGTGAAAAAATCATAAAAAACTGAATAAATTCATATAAATTTGCGGGCAAAATTTCATAATCGGGAAACAATTTTTTACCTATTTGGCTTGATCCATCCACTCATCGATCTGTGCGCAACCCACCTCCACTATTCATTTATTTATAGGAATTTTATATTGAGAACACTTACTAATTGTCCTTATGGACAGCGGAAGTTGATAATGAAAATAATGTGACCTCACGGGGGTTACCCGTGCCGAGAACACTTAGCAATATGCTTTTTTTCTATAATAACGGTCGTTGTTCTATATTTCAGGCGAAATCATTGCACGTGTGTGTCATCCATCAATGAAATGTCATACACGTGAAACGGTGCAAGACATCACCTGTCCCAGTGGGGACGATATTTTATGATTATCAGTACCTGATATTAAAAAAAAGCATTTTAAAATTTATTGACAGCAGCTGCTTTTCAAAGAAGGCTCTAATGGCATTTACTTGGGCAGACCACATGCATCGCAAACTTGACACGTGGTGAAATTTTACGAGAACTACAATACCCTTTGCACTGCTCCCCCGTCGCGCCGAGGGTTGACGTTTGCACGTTCTAAAATAAAATTGTTGTCTGCGTTTTAAAGTCCATAATTAATATAAATTATAAATTATGATAAAAATAAAGCTTTGTTATTAGTGTTACACAATTTTCTTTTACAAGAAAACCACTAATGTTTCGGGAAAGCACTTCTCTAATCGACGGGTGATATAAAACTACAGTATTGTGTAAATTAATGGAATAAAATTCCTTGTGGATACAATACGTTATTTATTAATATTTTGAGTTACAGGTGACGTACAATCATAAAATATTTTTTATTTAATGGGATGTATGTCCTCCCTTTGCTTTTATAACAGCCTGAACACGTTTTGGCGTGGAATCAATTAACCCTTAGACTGCTAAACAACGATATATCGTTGTTGTTAATCCCTATTATAAAATTCTAACTAGACTGATGCTGACGTCATAATCCCCAAAAGGGTAAATGAATTCGGGAACTGCTTGTTGCACTTAACCGTCAGTGGTATAAAACATTTTCTTAACATAAAAATTACTTATTCTACGGGTTATTATTTAGTTTCGTACCTATTTCAGCCCTACGGAAAATTTAATACAAAAAATGTTTTCTTACGCGCAGTCAAAATTTAAGCATTAAATTGTACGGCAAAGTTTCCTGAAAATTAATAAAAAATCATTAAAAATATTTTAATGAAAACGAACAACTTTGAACGACGTCACTTGTTCATATGAATCAATCAATGATAAGAGGGTTGTGTAAGATTTCCGGTTTGCTAATCGTCAATGGACCAATCAACAAAACTAACCGAGAAGAAGCGGAAGAGAACTTGCGACGTCACACGCGGATTAATGTCAGAAATACAAAACTTTAAAAGATCGTAGCGCTGATAGTACGATACACAAATACTGAAAAAAAAAGCTTTGACTTTAAACAATTTTTTTTTTTTAAAACCACTAAACATCCTCATTATAAATTTACTTATGATGTTTAAATTCGCAGTGCTTTTAAGAAAAGAGAAACGACTAAACACAGGAAACTTCTATCAAATCGGGACCTGAAACAGTGAACTTTTTTACATTCCAAAAACAGTGAAATAAAAAATAAATCAATGTTAATAGTTAGATTTTTAATCACCTATATGATATTTGGGGAAGATAATTATATTTGGTGTTTTCCCCGCTATTAAACCCGATTCAGTGATTACGAAAATATTGATGTACTTCCGTAATGAATAACTAATTGAATACTTTACCTTTAATATAATAACTCTTATCTGGTGAGGTCCCTATATAACCGGAAAACCCCATAATTAAGAATATAAACAAATAAGTAATGAGCCATAAAACATACAAATAATTCACCATGGAACCTAATGATTGTCAATTAGGACGTTTGAATATTAAGAAAATCATTTGTTAATTTATTATAATGGGTACCCACAGAAATGGGAAATCAAAATGTTTTAGCTATTCATTAGGTAGTAATTATTACTCTACTAACAAAACGTAATTATTACTATACAAACTCTATTCTACAAACAAAACGTACATGAGGTATATCAGCTCGATATTGATCCAAAAATACTTCAGAAAAAGCTTCTTCGATTTCATGCTCTTCGTAAGAGTCATATTATAAATTATTATCACTATCACTTAAAACAATATCGTTATTGCCTTATTCACTTTCGGAATAGGTTGAGCTGCTAAGCCTCCGAGTTTCTCGGCGAGGTACTATTATTTCTTTATCACTTTCACTATCCGTTATCATTTGGAATGATATATTTTGTAAATTTATTCATAATAAAAAGGACGCTTTGCAGAGTTAAATTGTTAGTTAGAGTAACAAAGTAAGATTAAAAATATATATAAATGTAAAAAATATGTAATTTACCTCAGCTGTTTGTAATTTCGGCAACTGTTGTCTATCTCGCTCAATCCATTATGCGAGAACTAGCTATTAGTGAAACGGAATATTTTTCTTTGAAGAGATATCAATTTGTGAGACAGTTGTACAAAAACATTATTTTTTTTAATTAAAATTATATTCAAACAACTACCAAGAAATAATATCACTTCTTAGTACATTTACCGGTTACCTTTAAGTTTCAATCTAAATAACTCCCTCTAATAATTTATAAATGTATTTAATAAATACAGTTTAAATTCGTTTTCAAAATTAATAATAATCTCTCGATAAAAATAATGATTTTTTAATAATAAATATTAACTCACCAGTTCGTCGGTAGGTACTAAATTAAATTTTCCCTTTTTTGAAAAAAAATCAATTCTTTCATCTGTTGATGTTTAAGAAGTTAAAGAGCTGAAACCTTTATTTATGTGGGTGAGATTCATCTAAAATTATTTCACCTACGTACTAGGCAAAACCTGAAAAATTTCTTTTTTGTTTTTTTATTTTCAATTTCTATATTTGATCATGGACCAGGTGTATTTATCAACAATATTTTGAGTTTGTCTAATTTTTGTAGACAATACTGGATTCGACTCCCCGGGAGGCTGTTAATATTATCATATTACAACAGAGATGATGAAGATAAACCAGCCAATGACAGGTCATAAGCCTAAAATGTTATTCATCTCTGTTGTAGCTCCCCAGGTAGTTGAATCTAGTCCTTGTCTTCAAAAACTTGGACAAACTCAAAATATTTCTAAAATACTCAATTAGGTTAAATTTACTAAACTGCATTTTTTTTTCCTATTTTAAAAAATTTTACACATCCAACAATGTTTGAGTATGTCTAAATGCTTGCAGACTGGCTAGATTTCCTCCCTAGGGAGTCACTCACATTTAAATTCATCGCAACAGCGAGCTCCTTTACTTCACAAAAGTCAACAGATGGAAGAGTTGAGAAAATGTGGATTTTCAAACATGGGCAGAATGGTGAATGGTACACAGTGTGTAAAGTGGCCACTCAAACCAGCCAATGACAGGTCATAAGCCCTGTAAATGCCTAGACTTCCGTATTCCCTTTTGCAATAATGTTTTCCCTCTCTGTTGCAATGAATTTAAAGTTTTATACATCAGTGTGGCCATTTGTGAAGTAAAGTGTCGTCACATTCAAAAAATATAAATCTCCAAATTAACCACGCTCTAGGGGGTAGAGAGGATTCAGAATACCACCCCTGGGGTCGTCCGACGTTTCTGGCAGTGGTAAATGCCTACATTTCCTTTATCTCGGTTAAGATATTTATCAAAGAATTTTTCTCTAGGAATTATCTGTTTCCATTTGTTACAATATGTGGCTGCTATTGATTTGTATGTAATTAATTAATTAATTATATCGGTGGTGGTTAACAAGTGCGTGTGTAGATTACATTAACACATTAATTTGCGATTAATCTACTAATCAAATTTATTATTGAACGATGAAATATTATCATTTGTGTCTAGTATACGAGATTTGGGTATTATACTTGACACTAAACTTTCTTTTACAATTCATATTAAACATGTTATCAATAAATCCTTAACTTCTTGGGTTTATTAACAGAAGCACAGCTGACTTCAAAAATATCAATACCCTTAAAACTCTCTTCTGTTCCCTGGTTCGCCCGCACCTAGAGTATTCCTCTGTTATCTGGTCTCCATATTATGATGTTCGCATCAAGAATATTGAATCAGTTCAACATCGATTTTTAAGAAAGATGGGCTGGATGTTGGGCTTATCTAGAGACCAATATACGTATAATGAGTTAGAAACTACCTTGAATTTATCTTCTCTTCGAGACCGTCGAAATAAATCCGACCTTATAGTCCTATTTAAAATTTTAACTCACTCTTTGATGCGCTTGAACTACTGAGCTCGATAAAATTAAATATCCCAACCTAGAAACCTCAGGCAAAACTTACTCTTTCATACCGATAACCATAGAACTAAATATGGTTTTCATTCCCTTATGCCCAGGATTCACAGGTCTGCCAACAAACATACCAGTCTTGATTTCTTTGATAACAAGTTGTCTTCTTTCAAACGATCACTGAATAAAATTCAATTATAAACACCTCCCTCCCGCTTCCACTCCCACAAAGTCTACTACAAACCATTGAATCTTTTTATTTTTTTTATAATAATTTTCTATGTGTAAATGTGTCCATAAAAATGCCCATTGGGCGTATATGTAAATAAATAAATTTGTATAAAACGTCCCGTCCATTAGCCAGACATATCCGAATCACAAGCTTAGAGAAAATGAAAAAATATCATTTTTAGATTTATTGCAACAGACAGGGAAAACATTTTGGAGAAGGGAATTTTGAAGTCTAGGCATTTACAGGGCTCATGACATGTCATTGTCTGGTTTAAGTAGCCACTTTACACACGGTGTAACATTCACCATTCTGCCCATGTTTGAACAATTACGTTTCCTCAACTCTTCCATCTGTTGACTTTTGTGAAATAAAAGAGCTGAAACCTTTATCACGCGGGTGAGATTCATCCGGCTGAACCAAATAACCTACTAGGCAACGCCTGAAAACAATTTTCCAATGTTTATACTTCTTCTTTTACCAGGTAGTTAATTCAACAATGTTTGAGTGTGTCAAAATGCTTGCAGACTGGCTGGATTTCCTCCCTAGGGAGTTATTCATTTTTAGATTTATTGCAACAGAGAGAGAAAACTGAATTTGTTGAAAAATTGAAAAATTGTTTTCATGCATTGCCTAGTAGGTGATTTGGTTCAGCCCGGATGAATCTCACCCGCTTGATAAAGGTTTCAGCTCCTTTACTTCACAAAAGTCAACAGATGGAAGAGTTGAGGAAATGTGGATGTTCAAACATGGGCACAATGGTGAATGTTACACAGTGTGTAAAGTGGCCACTTAAACCAGCCAATGACAGGTCATAAGCCCTGTAAATGCCTAGACTTCCATAATCCCTTCTCAAAAACGTTTTCGCTCTCTGTTGAAATAAATTTTAATAAATAAAGTTATTTTTATCTTAAGGATCATTATCAAATTTTTTTCTTTGGGTTAACTAATGAGTTGATATAATGCTGGATATTCCAAACTTGTGGATTAAAGTATCACTCGTGTTTTATTTATAAAATAAATTACAATGAACTTCCATCGAGAATTTTCACTTACAAACTTAAATATTATTTTGAGTTTATAAAACAATATTCAAGTATTTCAAATATGCGATTTGTTTTAAAACATTAATAACTCACGTCAACAAACGACCGGCTTCCGATGTTTAAAAAACTTCAACAACATCCTCCAACAACAAGCGTTTATTTAACTTTTGACACATGGGCCGAAGAATGCAATACTTTTTTTTATTTTTTTTTTTTTATTTATTCATATTTTTCGCTTACAAACTATAAATTAATAATAAAAATAATGTGACCTCACTGGGGTTTCCCGTGCCGAGGACACTTAACAATTTAGTTTTTTTTTATTACATTTGAGAATAAACAAAGAAGACTCACTTAAAAAACAAACATAATTAACAAATATTCAGACAGTTTTAAAAACAAGGTATTTATATACATCTATATTATTTATATTACAAAACACACAATGAAAACAACAAAAACCTAACATAAGCCATACAGTTGTGGAGCAGTTGATTCAGCATTGGTATGGGCGAATGAGACAATCCATTTTACTTCTACCTAGCTCCACTATCCATTTTTTTATAGCCTTTTTAAACATTTTCTCATTACTAATTGCTTTAATAGATAGTGGAAGTAGGTTATAGATTTTAATTGAATAATACTCAAAATCCCTTTGTCTGAAAGTGGTATTAGTTTGTATTTGTTTAAGTTGTTTATGTGTTGAGGATCTAGTGATTATATTATTTGTATGTGATGTATTGTGGGGGTTATGTCTTTCATTTGAGTAAGAGTAGTGTTTGAATCTATAAGTCAGTATTGTTTTAGCGTATAATTGTTTCTGTGTCATAAGTTGTGATTTATGGAATATTTCTTCAGTAGATGTCTGTATCGGGACTCTGAGTATTATTTTAATGATCTTAAAGTAGGGCACACATATCATACATATTGTTATGTGTGTTCTAATAATAACATTGCAAATATATTTAATTTATAAATTGTTAATCACATATGTCTTGACCATTATTTTAAATTTTGAAATGTTTTTTTCTTCATAAATATTTTTTCCATTTCTTAATACTTTTTAATTGCTTTAAATAAAATTGAATTTTGTGACTTTGCCTTTTTCCTAAATGGAAGTCTAATTTTGTTCTTATCTCTAGTATTGTGATCGTGTTCATGCTGGTTCCGATCATTTTTTTTCCAAAATTCTGTTTTTTTATTGGAGTTTATAATTTTATGAACAAATATCATTGTATTGTAAAATATTCTTTGTTTATATGTTAATAATTTCATTTCATTTACCATCGACTTTACCCTCGTGTATCTGTTTTTTTTTCAAAATGATTCTAAAGGCTTTATTTTGTAATACAGTTAGTTTATCTATGTTTTCTTTGTTTGATAAAAATAAAATGCTACTACAGTAGTTAACGTGTGGTTCAATAATTGCTTTGTAAATAGTTTTGCAAGAGTCCTTATCAATAAATCTTCTGATCCTTCCCAAAATTGATATTTTTTTTGCAATCTTATTTATTAACATCTTAGCGTTTTGGTGAAATGTGACGCGACGCTCAAATTTTTGTCGAAACTCAACCGGGCAGCGTCACAACACTACCCCATTCCTCCAGTGCACCATGAACGTAGACCCCGCCAATACCTAATATAGTAATCTGTATTCTATCCCCGTAAATCGAAATCCCTTCACTTAGGTACCTACGAGGATTATATTTATAAATTATTTGGTTTTTCCTAGGATCATTAGGGGAACGGACACCCTCATACTGCTCTATAGGCGATGGTAACCGGGCTTACCTGTGCCTCGATTATGAGCGCTATCTTCTTCTGAATATATCGAGACGGTATACTTGACTTCTGTACTATCTGTATCTTACCTCGGTATGTTCTACTTACTTGTCGTATCGACATCATATGATCAAAACAAGCCAATGGAATGACCGCAAACAATTAGTCCGCGTTCCTTACGTCATTAACATTTAAAATAGTTCTCATTTATATTTTAAATAGGCTTCTGCAATAAAAAGTGCTCATTTCAAAGCGATTATAAACTTCAATAAATCCCAATGCATGACTTTTGGAAATCACCTAGCCAGTAGAGTGGTAACTTTCTAACGCCCAGATACTCTTATTTGTTAATAGGGCAGAACCTAGCGAGATTTTTTTTTTTGCACATAGGCGTTTGTTTGACCACACTGACAGTTATGTCGGAATTCAATTCGACTTCAAAATTGGCTCTTAAGAAAAAAGTGCCAACCTCGAAACGATTAAAATTTTTAATAAATCACAATTAAAGGAAAAATTTCTCGGTGAACAATTTTTTTGTCACTTTTAATGCGTAGATAAACGCATCGAGGGGTTCTAGACCCGTCGGTATAAACCGATGTACTTACATCAAAACTTGATGGGGGGGGGGTATCGGTACTATACCTTTGTAGTCGGTCGGGAGACTTTTATCTTCAACTATGACGTTATACTGAAGCTATGTCATTTTAGAACGTAGATATGTGTACCGTGACGTACGCTTCCCCTTGATTCACATCAATGTACCTACCCAGAATTTGAAGGGTGGGGGTCGGTAGTATATCTTTATAATCGCTAGAGGGAATTTATCTTCAACTATACCGTCAAGTCTTCTTTTAAAACTATTCCCGTTATGATTTATTTTATCTTCTTTCTTTCAATTTTCTGTCTCTTTCATACAATATTTTATTTTATAAATAGCAACGCGTGTAATTATAAGTTAGTTAAATTCCTGACGATGAGGTAGTAACCTCGAAACCGGTCGAAATGAAATTAAATGAAAAAAATCAAAGTGGTTTACACAAATTTACAAACAAATAAGTGTAAAATGTCATACCACAAAGTGAAAATAGTTTTGATAACAATAATATAGCATAAATCTTTTTTCCATCCACCTACCAGGGTTACATTCGACGAGAATGCATATCCGAAAAAATAGAAGGACGTTGTTTTTGAATGCTTACAACAACATTCGCTTTTTATGGATCCCAATCAGATTATTTCCTCACATTCCTTGTAATTTCTTCCCATTTATTTCTTTTCACTGGATATTTGGTAATACTAAAATTATATTAACTGACATTCGATACATTTTTGAAAATCGCCTTCATGAATAAAGTGCACCCCTGTTAGTGAGAAGAGCCGAGTTTGAAATCTGCAAAAAGAATTCTATATTTAAAAATGAATTATTTTAAGTTTTGTAATTCTATTATAAACGAGTACCTACGTACCTGCTTATCAATGAAAAGTCTTTTTTCAAAGTAATAGCAGGCAAGTCAACGTTCTGGCAGAACAAGGTATGTCGGGTCCGCTAGTGAAAAATAAAATGAAAAGTGATTTAAACAATGTCGTTCATATTGATTAAAACAAAAGAAATAAGGATATAGTGGGAAGAAAAAAGTCTAACTTACCGCTACGAGGAAATGGCGTGATGGTAGTCCGCGGAAAACTTTGTATTGTCAATCACGCGCACTCAAGCAGCATGAACAACAATCTTCCATCTCCGACAGATCAAATCCATGCGGAGAAATATTCCTAAAGACGCAACTAAAGCTCTTGTTTCGCGTCAAGATTACAAAACTAATAAATCATTATCAAACTAATAAACTTCAATCTGTTTTCAATGCAGCAGCGAGGCTTATTACGGGAGTAAAAAAATATTCTCACATCTCACAACATCTTCGAGATTTGCACTGGTTAAAAAGCCCAGAGAGAATAAAATAAAAGCTTCGCTGGACAGTATTCAAATCCCTTCATGAAATGGCTCCGAGATACCTATCGGACCTTTGTTTTAGGGAAAATACATGTCGAAGAAAATCTACTCTTAGTCAGCATAAGATTCAGGAAGAGGAAAACTTGTCGAAATCCGGCGCTCCCCAAACACTAGATTCGGAGATCGTGCTTTTGCCGCCGCCGGCCCCTCTGCCTGGAACCGATTGCCTTCAAACTTACGAATCATCGACAGTCCCAGTCAGTTCAGATCCCAACTGAAATCTCACTTCTTTAGATTATCACCCTCAATTTTAATTCAGAAAATATAATATGTCACTTAAGTTTAGTTAGAATGTAAGTTTAAGTATACAATTTTGTAAAGCGCCCTTGGGGTGATTTTTCACAAACATGGCGCTATATATTATTAATACGACAAAGGCTCATCGGGTGTGGGACGCGGGAGCGGAAGTTTCTACCCCGCCGGCACTTCTTACCGCGCACGTCATGAACGCGGACCCCGACTGTACGAGGTGCACAACCCCCGCCCTATTGCAATCAAATAAAAGTAGTAATACCTTATTAGGTGGTATAGTGGTAAATAAGGTGGGCGGTTTAACTGTGTATTATACCTATATCTTGTTTGCCATGTTTTAGTTTTATGGAGATTAGCCTATTGTCAATACTCCCCCTACCTGCAGATGCTGGGATTGGAAAACACGCCGGCCTACGAGTTACAATGCCTCAAAGTATTTTCAACGAGGAAGTTTAACCCTACGAACAATTTAATATAAAAAAATGTTTTCTTACGCGCGGTAAAAATTAGAGCATTCAATCGTGCTGGGAAGCTTCTTGAAAATGGATGAAAAAAAAGATTTAATAAAACGAAATACTTTGAATGACGTCACTAGTTTTTCCGATTCAGCCAATGATAATCGAGTTGTGATAGATTTCTGGTTTGCGTTAAGTCGACTGGCCAATCAGCAAAATTCTCAGAGAAGAAGGGGAAAGAACTTGAAACGTCACATGCGGAGTAATTTAAAAAATACAGAACTTAAAAAAATTATGACGCGATATTTTTTTTTAAAATTGCTTAAGTTTAATAGTCTATTAACAAATAAAAAAATATAATAAACTATTAAACGTCCTCATTGCCGAAGAAATATGTTTAGCAAAGTGCAAAATATGTACTAAAAAGCACTATAAACATTTTTTTATTTTTTTTTAAAACTTTCAAATGCGCGTCCCAGTCTGAATGAACTTTCTAGCAACTAACATCATCATGTAATGCTTATCATGTAGTGCTTAAAAACATGCTAAGCATTTGAGCGATCACAATGAAAAATAATGAACATGCTTATTGCAGTTATAAGTCAAACGCCTGTGTAATCTCTAAGTCAACGCTCGTGTCGGTTTGTTAAAAATCGACGTTTACTGTAAAGAAATAATACAATATATTGCATTTGCAAAATAGTAAGGAGTATATACAACAGAAAAGTGAAAATTAAATTACATCAATTACTATGGTGACTGCTTTTCTTGACATTTAGATCGCCAACCGCCGGCTAAATGCAACGAACGGCATGATAAATAATAAATAAATAAATAAAAATAGCGGCTTTAGAATATTTTCCATATTTACACCGGTGAAATTCAAATATGTGATTGCGCAGCAGGATTATACGTCGCGAAACGTAAATATTTTGACATTTAATATTAGGTGTTCACGGATGTTCCATTGTGATCGCGGACACGATAAAAAACCATGGTGAGAAATTGTCGATAGTTATTTGTGATTAAGCTACTGGTCTGGTACGATTTTAATCTAGAAATATTGTAGGGTCAAAGCACCAGTAAATGACCGCCCCCCAGTAAATAACCATTGGTTAATAAAACACATACATATAATAAGAATTGCTACATGTGTCCAGTCAAAAAACTTTTAACACTAGAAACTATGACAAAAGCAGTAGGCGGACACATCTTTTGGTAAGAAACAAATCTATGTGTTTGAACTGTGAACTGTGAGTTGTCAAAGGGTAATAGTGCGTCTTCCCGTTATTGTTCTGAGATTGATAGTGTTTTTTTAAAGGAAAGGTGTGGTAAGTGTTTTATTTGATGCTATTTCTTATGCAATTCTTTGAATATACCTAGGGTGTTTTATAATGTTATGATGTAACTAAATCTGAGTATTATTTTTACTGGGGTAGTGGTGGTCATTCACTGGTGATTCTGCCATTTTTTTAGAGCAATATCAATTATAATTGTAATACTCGCATTTCAATAAAAAAGTAAAAGTATTTAGAAAAAATAATATGTTTTTTATTGTTTTCTTTTATTTTGTGCGTTTAAATAATGAAATTTATACATTTAATGTGGATTTTACTTCAAGCTGAACCTTAAACGGTCATTCATTGGTGCTTTGACCCAAATTAAAAGTACATTTGACGTGACCCGCGATAGTGCTGTGTCCGCTGTGTGACGGTGTATGTATTAAGAAATAGTAAATCGTGGAATATTTATACACCGGTCGACAAGGGCAGTGTTTGTCAAGTTCAAATGTACGTAAAATACTCGTAATGCGCCCGCCGGCGACTTTTTAATGTTTCACCTTTGAACCATACGTAATTGTACGCGTATCTACTGATACGCGACCAGTGACCAGTGACCAGTGACCACCATAATCGTATCGGACACTGATAATAAATGATAACGGGTAGGTAGGTCAATAATAAGGACTTGATTTACGTTCTTCCGACAGATGGCGTTATCAATACTACAATACTACAGCCAACTACCGATGTAGGGAGTACCGCTTCACCCGAGTACCACTGTTACTGGAACATTCGGCATTCGATGTTCTGATCCGCCGGTTGCGAAATAATAATGTGCTGTTCCTCGATCAACACAGCACAAACTATGGCTTGCATGCGCCAATGTCCCGATTGTGTCGTATTGTAAACTCGAGACAAGATCGTGATTTTTTGGTGCAAGTCTTTATAGATTTAAAAAATCACTAAGATAGACCGAATCTTGTCTTGGGTAATATTTTCTTTAGTCCGTAAAATGTAACATGATTAGAATGACAGTTGTCAGTAAAAGTGACGACATAACTTTGTAGTAACGTCAAAGGAGTTATTTATATTGACATACGAAAAATTATTTGTATCTGGCGTGTTAATTAATTTTTTTATTACAATGCTTGAAACATAAATCAACATTAATATATAAAATCAGCTTTAAAACAAAAAAAAACACTAAAATAAACCTAATTATTAACGACGTTCTTACAAGGTTACATCATTTTGCAAAAACGTTAGAGATGGGACAAATTGATCAATGTAAATTGATCGAATAAAAAAATTATTCGTTTGATGTTGTACATGAAAAAAGTATAAATGTCTCATTTTTTGGTGAACAATTATGCCAAACACACTATAATAGGCTTGTTTTTTTCGTTTTTTATATCAATTTTCGGAAACAGAGTTTCATGATTACATGAAATTACTGATAAAATCGATTTGATCAGTGATCAGTAATTTCCCATCACTAATGAAATTAGTTTGGCAGCTGTCATTCTAATCAAGCTATATTTTAAGGACTATAGCTTTAATTTTATTTAGTTGTATTTTATTTGATTAGTACCTGTATTTGTTATTAAAAAAATGTATTTACCATTGTTAGAATGGAATGCACAAGTCCGTCAATAAATAAATAAATAAGATCCGAGGTAAGCGTTATTGACAAAATCTTGAAGGGAGTTCTGCGTCGGTTTGGACATGTAGAGCGAATGGACAGCGAAAGAACGGCTAAAATGGCTCAGGATGCGAATGTCGATGGATGCAGATTTCGAGGAAGACCGAGAAAGACGCGGCAAGACCAAATCCAACAAATACTTGAAGATGGGCATGTCAAAAGTTGGAATAATCGGCGCGCGTGTCTAATCTACTTTGGCAAACAAATGTTTATCGCAGGAGGCTAAACTAGCAGTTCACAACGGAGTTCTAGTGCCAACTCTAATGTATGGGAGCGAAGTATGGATTTGGAAAAATGATGATGAAAGTTGGTTAAATGCTGTCGAAATGCGATCCCTCGGGCGAATGTGTGGTAAAACGATGTACGATAGGTGCACAAATGTCGAGATCCGTGAAGTGTGTAAGGCTGAGACATGCACTATCGACAGAATCAAGAAAGGGGTGTTGCGTTTGCTTGGACATGTAGAGCTTATAGACAGCGAAAGAACGGCTAAAAGGATCTACGATGCGAATGTTGATGGATGCAGAAAACGAGGAAGACCGAGAAAGACATGGCACGATCGAGTCCATCAAATACTCGAAGACGGACATGTCAAAAGCCAGAATAATCGGCGGGCGTGCATGAGAAGATGTACGAATGTACAGGAAACGAGGTCCGTATGCAGAGTGATATGGCGTTCTATCATCTCTGCTTACCCTTACGGGGAAACGGCATAATGGTTTGTTTGTATCTACACTGTTTGTACTATGAACTACGAGTATCGTGCCGGGTGAAATTTTAGTACGCCCGTACCCCGTGGTGTAAAAAAACCGACGGGTTTAAAAAAAGTTTAGTAACGTAATAATGTAAGAACTCTTCTTTATCAATTTTTGTGTGTATTTAATTCGTAAAAAAGAGTCAGTTTTAACTTGAGCTTATTTAATAATATCTACGTATTTCGGAATCTAATTAAATATATGTTTTCTTAAAATTACTCAGCGGGGTTTTACAGAGAATGATCATACGAATTAGCAAGTTTATTTTTAAAATAATAAATATTGGGTCCATAGAATTAAGAATAGTCCAGAACTGCATACGAGCATCAAACAGAAGGCAAATAAACTAAAAATTAAAGGAGTAGTTTTACGTTTTGACCTATAGTCCTATAATATATAGCGAGATAGTTTTAGCATCTATCCATACTCCATACTTCCATACTAATATTACAAAATGCGAATGTGTGTTTGTTTGCTTGTGTTTTGTAAACATCTCAACGGAGCGACCGATTGACATATTTTATTACTTATGGACAGCCGGTGAGAAGTAAAATAGGATACTTATTTTTCATCCCGAAAGAAAAAAAAGCAATATAAATAATAGGCGGTAAGGTGGGATGTCTAAAAGAACAAAATTGAAATGAATTCTTTATATGAGGAACTTCAGCCCTACGGGAAATTGGATACATAAAATGTTTTCTTACGAGGGGTAAAAATTAAAGCATTAAATTGTACTGCAAAGTTTCTTGAAAATGTACAGAAAAAATAATAAAAAATATTTTGATAAAAACGCACTACTTTAAATGACGTCACTGGTTCATGTGAATCAACCTATGATCTGAGAGCTATGGAAGATTTCCGGTCTGCTTGTCGCTTCTGGACCAATGGGATGAACTGAATGAGAATAAGCGGAAATGAACCTCTGACGTTACACGCGGAGTTATTTCAGAAATACAAAACTTTCAAAAATCGTAGCGCCGATAATACGATATATAAAAATTAAAAAAAAAAATTGACTTAGTTTAACAGTCTATTAAGAAATTTTTTTTTTTTAAAAACCACTGAACTTCCTCATTGACTCGCTTTATCTGTGGTTAATTTGGTTTTGTAGAAGGATTTTCGATTTGTGAACAGAATAACGATGCTACTTGTTGATCGTATGCTTATTTATTTTTATTTTTTGTATTTTTTTTGTTTTTTTACAATATACATAAGTGGTAAAACAGAGTATTTAAAAAAAGCAATAATTACATAGCAATGAGATACATAAACAGTAAGAATAGTGAACAAAAAAATCCCACAAAGGCATGGCCTGGTCGTGGGTCGTGGGTAACAATAAATGTTTATGAATTATTTGCTCCTATAATAAATAGACAGCATGCGCGATCCGTTGATAGAACGCATGAATCATTGGTTCCCCTAAATTAAGAGAAATAATGTTTATAAAATAGCATGTATAGTAAATTAATTATCAGTTTTAATACCTACCATTTAGATTACTATAAACAATTAATTTAATAATAATTTCAATAATAATCGCGATAAATTGTGGAGGAGTTTTACTATCGCCTAGTAAAAAAATGATAAAAAGCAACGTAACCCCCAAACACATCCATTCGTCAGCGCTGTCATGCGCGTACTGATCGGCGCGTACTTGCTACTGGCTGGCTGCATCTCGAGGAAAGAACGATCGCGATGGAACCAAATATGAAATTCCGCTCCACCGCCGGAGTGAACGCGCAGTCCGGGCGCAGGCGCAGACTAAAATTCTCACTAGGCTGCGGAAGTAATCGAAACATACCGATATATTTTGTATATTTTTATGTAGTTTAGACGCGATGCGAACGCAACGCCGCGCAGCACAGATGCGATTTTGGTATTTTGGATTGAACATAATATTATAATTATTATTTTGTGATCATTATAATTAGTAATAATATTATAATTAGTAAGAATACAAAATAAAATAAAGAATTAAATTTAAACATAACATGTATATAATATTTATTTGGTATAAGAAAAAAGATTATAATCTACTACAGATATTGATTTTTCGGGTTCAAATATGACCAATTATTTTTCGTTAAAAAGTCATGTTTTTAACAAGATAATGTCTATTTTGGTTTCACAGCATTTTAGTCAAATATAATATAACGCCACAAAATACTTCGCAGTTATTTATTACAGTATATATAGTAAAATTGGTTGATTTGATATTACAATTTATTACTTGAGAAGTAAAATTATTGTTATTATTTCTAATCATATGTATATAGTATTAAATATGTCTTTAATAACTTATATATTAATTGCTTCACTATCAAAAACCCCACCGCACGCTCCTGATAGACAGGTATAATATAAGAAAGAGAAAAGAAAATATTCTGTAAGAGATGAGAATGTACTTTTTTATTATATAGTAATTAAAGAAAGGAAATAATAAATATTCAAAAAAACATAAAAATATTCCTTAACCTGTCTGGGAGTGAGTTTCTGCGGACAAAACTGTATCTGGGGGAGTGAGTTTTATTGTAAATATATTTTTTTATAATTTTATATCTTTGTAATAGAATGCTGTCAGTAAAACATAAAATTAATCTGAACTGTGGTTTTAGGTTTTTAATACAACCACAGGTGGCAGTACAAATGTCAAAAAAACGTTTTTATTTCTAAAGAAATTAATGTCACCGGGCTTTAGTTATAAGCGCAGATGTACATGTACTCCCATACTCCTTTAAGGAAACATTTGTTTGAGCGTACATGTACGGCCATACTCTTGGACAGGTTAAAAGGGCAACAAAATATCTCATAGGAAAAAAGAGTTTATAACTTTAGTTAGAATCCAGGATAGTGCGTGTTTTTTAAAAGGAAAATTTTAAAAGCTCGGGATTAACGAAATATTATCAGTAAAAAAATAATGAAAAAAATTGGGCCTATCAAATATGCATGTCTCTGTGCTAGTCTCATTTTACAATGTGGTATTTCTAGCACGCGATTCCTTCTTAGACTTGATCTATTTGAGTTACTTGAAAATGAATTTTGGTTCTTAAATATATATTTTAATCATTGAAAACAATATATTTGTCTAATTTCCAAAACTTTAGCTTCTGGGAACAATTGGAGAGGAGAAAAGAGCGATTTTTGTGAAGCGTTATTTCTAAGATAAAATTTAGAACAGTTTCTAATGGTTTAATATGGCTACCCATCCAATTATTCCATAGGAAAGCGATGACTGTACAAGTGCATAATACACCATTTTAATAGTTTTTAGCTGGGCGTAAATACTCAATCGTTTGAACACATGGGTTAAATATCTCAGTTTAATTTACTTTAAATAAGTCAACACATGAAAGATTTGAGGAAATGTGGATGTTTAAACACGGGCAGAACAGTCAATATTATGTGGTGTGTAAAGTGGTGACATAAACCAGCCAACGACAGGTCATAAGCGCCGTAAATGCTTAAACTTCCAAATTTACTTCTCAAAAATCCTTTTCCGTTGCAACATGTTTAGATCTAAATAACTCCCTAGAGGGAAGTTCCAGCCAGATTCCCAATATCGTTCAACTCAAAAAAAAGTCGCCGATCTTACATTTCATCATCCAGAACTTTCCCAAAGATTTTTTTACTCTGAAAAAAATTGGCAATCTTTTATTTTGTCATCCAGGATTTTTCCCGATGTCTAAAATTTTCCCAAAGATTATTTAACACCAAAAAGAGTAATCGAACTTACATTTTGTCATCCGGAATTTTCCTCGATATTATCCAAAATAAGTTAGTAACTTTTTATTTCTTCACTTAGGATTTCTCAAGATTGTTATTATTTCATCTTAAAAGGCTGCTGACTTTAATTTGTCATTTAGGATTTTTCCACCTAATTTTACCACACGTTCGCCCTAGGGATCGCATTTCATCAACATTCATAAGAAATAAAATGCACATTTTTGCATGAATTAACACTTTATTAGATTATAAAATGACAGAATCGTAACAGTTTAAGGCACATGAATTTTGTATAGGTACGAATCAAGTTACAATGGCACTTTCTGTATCTTTTGCAAATCCACACTAGACGTCTCATATTCAAATACATACTCATTTTTATCATAAATGAATTGCGGAAAGTATATTAAGTTATTAAATAGTTAAACTATTAAAGAATAAATATTTTGTTATAGTATAGCGAGCTAAACCGCTATTCGGTTGAATAAATAAATAAAATTAAATTAGAGACGCCTAGATTGCAATTGAATTACGGACACACAATAATATATGTACATAATATCCCCGGTAAAACCTAAATGGCAAAATTTGAGAAAACAAGTTAAAAATGTAGTCATTTTTCTAGCTTCATCAACTGATAAAATCTCCTAAATCTTCCAAGATTTCGTTACAAACTTATTATGCATAAAAGTCGACTAAAAGTACTTTTAAAAAAAATATATTCTGGCGAAAATCATTAATTCCATTCACCAGATATATTTCTAGAAATCTCAACTGTTGGAAACTGTTGAATAAGGAAGACCGGAAAAGACTTTTATCGAGTCAAACATTCAAATCGATTTTTCTCAGAATAGGCCAATAATGAATTTAAAGGATTGTATCAATATATCGACGATGTGTTTATTACAATAGAAGCTTCAAGGCATGATTATTATGGAATAAATCATTTTACAAAATCATTGACGTATGATATACAGACACGTTACTCCTAGCTAGATCTAATCTATGGCAATTATCATGTTGCCTTAGACAATTTGGAAAAAAAGAGATGGCAAATCATGATACGCATGCAATTATTCATGGAAGATAGAGATATACATTTCCTTAGTTCATATTTATTTCTGTGAAACTCGTTACTACAGATACGACACTAACTGACAGCTGTCAAAATTTTAAATGATGCACTTAAAAATATCACCTACGTATTCCATAAATTGAATTGAATTTACGAATTAAACGATAAATCTGTTTTGTTTTTTAAAGTTGCGATTAAGCATTTTTCCATCACATCTGATCATGATGAAAGTCTGTTAGAGAATGAAGTAACAAATTGGAATGCCATTTTTTGCGTTTGTAACGTGTCTATTTAATTATACGTCACTGTACAAAATAGAACCCTTATGTACATACAATATTTATCAGCAAATGCGTATTTTTCCTTTTATTTCAAATAATTTAAAACTTACACTGAAATTTTTTTAATACATCAATTTTATATATTAAATATTCATCATTTGTTCCGTAGGATTTGGATGTAAATTAATATAATTATTTAATTGACAAATCACATAACATTACATGTCATTTCATTTTTTGAACAAACAAAAACATGATATTGAAATAAATTCTGTATAAAAATATGAATTTTAAACTTAATACGTAATTTATAATTAATTAAAAAATAATAAAAATAGAATTAACACCTTTCGACATATACAGTTATTTTTTAATTCATATACATAAAGTTTGTGAAAATAACATTGAAAAATTACCGAGTACTATAAAATAAGATTGAATATTTCTGCAATATTTGGTTTATAAATAGCAATTTTATATCCATTCATTAATTACTGTAACAACATTTTATGCGGGCGGCTTTTCAAATGGTGGGCAGTGAATATAAGATAATATTTCGATGACCTTCATAATGGCAGCTTTACGATATTTTTTAATGCAATTCTTATAAAAACATTAGCACGAAACTTTGGAATTTTTCTATGCTTTTAGAGTATAAAAAAGCGTAGTCAAATACTGGAAGGCTCCATTTCTTAATCTAGAGTGCAGTGTTAGGTACAAACAAATACTGAATCTGTACAATATTTAGGAAAAGAAAAACTAAAGCTACATTGCATTAGAACTAAGTACTATGTTTTGCATACCTACAGGTTTAATATTTAATCTTAAGCAATTGAAGATCTCGTTCTCAAAACATCAAATGTCCAAAACAATATTATTGTGTTTTATTATTCTGTCTGAGTCCATACAATTAATTGTTCCTTCCAAATCAAAAAAAATAAATCATACGTCCCTCAAATTCACTGTTAAAAATACAACAGATCAATTTGTTTGAATGAACGGAAAATATAATTTAATTAGCATTTCTACCACAATGTGGCGCCACTATCACTCATTATTTGACAGTTCAAAAGGTGTTCTGGATAGTCACGGATAGTCAACTACTAGTTACGTTTTCCCGCTTTTTACGCCGAAATGTTTAGGTCCCATTTTTTTCCATACATTCTCATTCAAATATCCCCCAATTAACGTTTTTCGTAACCCCGGTTTTACGTTGAAAATTTTTCAAAACTCATTCGATCTGTCAAAAGACGCCGATTCGCGCGCCGCCGCGTTTGCCAAAAATGGTGAATAAAATCAAGGTAAATAAAAAAATGTGTAAATTGTTGCCTCAAACTACATTCAAAGTAGGTGCAGTGTAATTGACCATTTTGTTTAAGTGTCTAATTTGGACACTTGACTAAATATGCAGTTGACGCATGTTTAGGAAAAATAAAGTCTTTACATCAATAAATTACGATGCGGAAAGTTAAAAAATTTGGCAATAGAATGGACTCTCCTTTTTAGTTTTGAAACGAGAAAGGAGAGAACTTTCTCGGAACTGTTAGACTTATCTATGTTTATGTTGCTTGCAGACCCGACAGTTGGGCCTGGTTGCTGGTTGCGTACTGTGAACCGGTTTGTTTTATAAAATGATTCAACATGACATTGGCAAAAGCATACAATTTATTATGCAAAATTATTTTTAAAAAAAAAATAAAAAAAAACCCAATTTGGCAAGAAGATTGTTTGAACAGTTATCATAAAAGTGTGAAACAGTTTTGCCGCGATGTATATGACAGTTGAAA
The DNA here is from genome assembly GCF_059751315.1 of Micrasema longulum. NCBI lineage: Eukaryota > Metazoa > Arthropoda > Insecta > Trichoptera > Brachycentridae > Micrasema > Micrasema longulum. The sequence goes on from NW_028279350.1 coordinate 614,314, forward strand.
TTCTGCGGTGCTATACTAAAAAAAGTGATACCATATAAATAAAATCTCCCAATATTTTGTGAAAAAATCATTTGATGCAATTTTAAAATTTTATTTTTACGTTTTTAAGGTTAAGTACCTCCATAAAATTATTTAAACATGTTTTTTTTTAATTCAATAAAAAACACACATTGTAGTATTGATTGAAAAAATACAAAATATTTTACATGAAATCCTAGGTAAATATGAATAGTCCCCAATTATGATCGTTTTTACAATTTTTCTGCAGTTTTTCATTTCCTCACTTTAGCATTTTCCCCAGTTAAACACTTTTTTTCTTGCTCCCCTTGAAAATCGTAAAACAGGGGTTTTACTGTATGTATATTTTTAGCAGTGATTACTGAATATTTTGATAAATCTAAATATGGATAGTTCACAACTATCCAAATGTATGAAAAACTGCTATTTTGATTTCAATCATTTATACTATTTTTCATAGTTTGCACTAAAAACCATAAAGGTCTAAAAACAGCAAATGCCACACTGACATTTTATTTAATATTGGAATATTTATACAATTTTCTATAGTATAGATGTATAGACAGTGCACTAAAATCATATTACATACTATTTTATTTCATTAAAATACATAAAAATCAAAGCAGAAAAACTGTGGTATTCAGTTAAAACACTCTCCTCCTGACATTTGAGGTTTTTAAAACGAGGTCTTCGATTGCTTACTTTCATAGCACCCGATCTAAATATTCGTCAGGAAAATTATATATTAAATTAATGTCAGTATAATCACAAAAGCTCAACATACATAAATATAAGAACTCGGAACACAATGCTGTCGAGTTCGCCATTCGCAACATCCTTATATCGCTTAATTCAAGCGCATTTCAATCCAATATGGCCATAAAATAACGAAATATAAATTACTAATACTGGCTACAGATAAACTTACACTTAATACTAGAATTTCGTTTTCTTCCCATTCATATTAATTTTATACTGCGTATGAAGCTTTGGCAGTTGTTTTGTCATAAACTTAAGTAAATTTATTAAATTATTAAGTAAATATAGTACAAAATCAAACATAATTTAAATCACACTTTAATCGGACGAGGAATAATTTTTTCGATTAATCTTGTATCTGTCGGCATCTTCCTATTGAGACTGCGAAAATATCCCATTTAGGTTAAAACAAATTTGAGTTAATTTTAACTTTTGACATTTAAGTAAATATGTCCGCAGCTATTTGACTTACTGAAAATTCAGCTTAAAACCGGGCCCCTGTCACATTCTATACTTATTATCCATGAGTGACGTCTTCTTCTCTAGCATCTACCCTTCCTCTCTCCGCCGCTGGACGTATGCATCTTCCAGCCGCTTCCACTCGTCTCTATCTTAACCTGTCCGCATCCAAGCACCACCAGCCACCTGGACGATGCCGTCGGTCCATCACTTCAGTGGCCTTCCGACACTCCTGATATTCGATACTCGTGGCACCCATTTCATGTTCCCCTGTCTAGTCCATTGCCAGATTACAGAGAGCTCCTTCGGGCAGCTTTTCTCGTTCGGCAACAGAGACAAGGAGACTTATGTCCTCAGATGCGGTGTGCGGTATGTGGTGGGCAAGCTGTCAAGTCCATTGCCACTTAAGTTTTGCCACACGACATATGATATCAGGACAGTTAGTTGCATTGTGCTGATTTTTAAGTAGGTATATAAAAACAGTATGGAGCTGTATTGAAGCTGTGATGTGGAGGTTAAGACAGTTATCGAGTTCATTCATTTTTTAATCTGTTTTCAAGTGCCCAGAGACCTGTTTATGATTTTCTTTGTATTTCACTCTTTTTTTTAAATGCTCTCTAAGAATGTAATTTTAAAATTATATTTGAATAGCCTATGCTGAAGTGCATTTCAACTATCAACTAATTTAAATGTAATACAATAAATATGTATGTAATTATATATGCGAATATAAATAAAATATTATTAAAATGCATTGAATGATAACAAATCATATGCGTGTATAAAATATGCATCGATAATTTGTAATCGAAAGGTACATAAAAATGTAAGTAACTATGCAATAAGTGTATTGATTAATAAAGACAAGTGTTGACGCAGCATATTTAAAAAAAAAATAACCAAATATGTAGAATTTTCAAAATACAAACAAATCGACAAAATGCCAGATTAAAATTTTACATATCATGCAAAGTTATTATTTTATATTTTAAGTAATGGTTGGTATTTTATATGCAACAATTTTACTGAGGTAGCATTCCTAACGTTTATATTTCTGATTACAATTATAAAACAATATCAATTACGTTATATAGACTCGTGACATAATAATATACATAGCATACCTACGTCAGACAGTTTTACTTAGGGATTTTATCATAATAATAATTTTATTATTTCATTTAAGGTAATATATAGCCAAATCACTAAGCTTATAAAAATTCTGAATCAATACTCATACTAATAGACAGAATTATTAATGTACAAATGGAACATCGTGACCACGTCATAACCGATCACAAAACAAGTACTTATAATTTGGTGTTGGCGGAATAAAAGTCATTTTGACAGTTTTCTATTTCTCGAGGCAGCTAGACTCGGACCGCATTAGGGTGGTGGTTGATGGTGTTGTGCGTGTGAGAGAAGGGCCCCGGGCCGCCGGAGCCCTGCGCCAGCTGCAGGGGACGCGCCTTGCCCCCCAACATGCAGCGAGTGGTCTCCCCGACCTCCACTTCCACCGACAGGTCACTCCCACGCAACCTGAAGAAGAAACGACTCATTTAGAATAATCAAATTTTTATAGTTACATTGACGGGAGAGTCGCGCATAGGAGGAAAATCAACTTTGCAAAAGAGCTCAGCTTTTTCTGGGCGGATCATGTGACCCCGGGTGAAATCAGATGGTACGAATACTCCGCTCACCACCCCCACCTCTCACTTCATAGCCAATTCGGAGAAAATTCTAAACTCACCGTTTAAATGCATTACTCAACTTTTTGTCCACCCGAAACTCGACCATAACAAGACATAAGAAGATTCCTTGTCGGGTGCATTGTTTGTATGTTGCAAAAAACTGTCTTTTATACAAGGTTCGTTTTTACGTTGTTATGTTGATGATTTTCATTCAACGCGTCGCATTGTGAGCGTGCAGAGTCAATACTCCCAAAAGCCCACTCTACCCCAAAATTAATCCCATTTTTTTAATAGTGAGTTATTTAAAACTTTTTGAAAATGGCCCCAAAATTGAAATATCAGTATAAATTATGAGAATGCAAATTTTTATTTAAAAAAAAATTGAAATGCCCGTGACTTCTTGATTTTGAGGTACATAAGGTTAAATTTATTTTAAAATCATTGAAAATAGGTTAAAAAATATTGTCAATTTCCACTAATCACCGTTTCTACAAATTTTCTGGAAGTATATGTACACTATAGTGTAGCAAATCAATTTTATTTTGATGTAATTCCTATTTTATCCATATATTTTTAATTTCCTCAGTTTTACACTTTTTTTCTTGCTCCCTTGAAAAACGTAAAAAGGGGGTTTTACTGTAGTTTCTCTTGTGTTTGATAATCGGAAGACTTACATGTGGTACCTATTGGCGACCACTCCAACCAGCTCTCCCACCAGGTCCTGGCCGGCTGCGGGGGGCACGAGAGCCACCACCAGGTCGTTGTTGGAGGCCGGGACGCCCAGCACCACCAGCTGGGCGTTGCCGCTCATCACTCGGATCACTCCCAGCTGCGGACAAATAAAATCGTCAGAAAAGTACGGAGGGAACAGTGATAGTTTTAGACACAACATCGCAACCCCAGAAGTACACTGGTATGTCAAAATTGGCCATTTTGCAGGGGAGCAAAAACCAACATTCAAAAATTTATCAATGCTCTTAATTTATATTGACATTATAATGCCCAATTTTTTATGGTATTAGCTATTTGACTGTTAAAATATGAGAAGATATCTGTGGCATCGTAATTACTATTCTTCTTGATAATTTACTCAATTGATTTCTAAGAATACTGAAGTTTGTGGTATATCTCACTCAAAAAAATCATAAAGTGTTCTCGTAAGAGAAAAAATGTGGTTGAACGGCGTTCATAACTCAAAACAGCCAAATTTAGACTTACGAAAGTGTACTTCTAGGGGTGAGGTTTATTTGAAAATACCTATTAACTCTCTCTTCCCGGTGGGTAGCTAGTACATATTGCATCTAATAACTTTAATCTATATATATAAAAGGCAATGTTCGAATGGTTCTCTTCGATGGACTCGATAACTATCGGACTGATTTACGTGCGGTTTTCAGATAAATGTACGTCTTTACTGCGAGAAGGTTTAAAACTCATAGAATCTTCAATTTATTAAGTACAAAAAAAATTAGTTGGCATTTTATCGAAAATCGGAGATAAATCACCAATACAGCAGAAAGTTTACCAATGTATGTTGCGTATGTAGTAAAAGAGTGATCCTCATATATAATTGTTTCACACACTCTTTATGTCTTACTCTTGATAATACAGGTATGTTCGGGAGCGAGAGAGACAATTTCACGCATCACACGCGCGAACAGCAAAGTTTTTAGTACTTCTCCCAGATGCCTGTTAGTAGCTACTCGACTTTTTTAGGGGCGGTTCTTTCGTGCTGTGAGCATGAGCTAATGATTTTTTCATGTTTTTAGCAATCAGATTAAAAATATTATTTCTTTTGACTTCAACTATAAATAATTAAAACAATTGCCTATGAATATGAAATTTTTCCCATATAAAATCTCTCATTTTTTGCATGCGTAATGATTACACAGCACCTTTACGCACATATGATTTTGAGACAGATAAAAAAGATTAAAACATAGAAGTGCGCGCGCAGTATAAATAAATCCCGTAAATAAAATACAGATGATGTATTAATTTATGATTTTTGTAGATAACTCGAAAGTGCTTGTTGGTCGGTAAATAAATATGGTAGAAATAAACCGAGGAGTTTGGCTAGTGTTTTATGTCAAAATTACTATAGATGATATACCTCTGAGATAGGCAGAGGCTTCTTCATCGGCTTGAATGTCTTAGGGTCCAGTTTATAGAGGTGTTCAGCTGTGACCAGCAGACAGCGCTCGGCGACCTTGTTGAAGCGATTGACCTTGTAGAGGCGGCAGGAGAAGAGCGCCTTGGCGGGGGGCTTGAGCGCCGCGAGCGCGCGCGAGTACGTCACGCAAGACGGGTTGTAGCCGCTCTGGGACAGGTAGTCGCCCTGCCAGGAGCGCTGGGCACCCCACTCCGAGCGTCGGCCCTTGAGACACCCGGCTGCCGCTATTTTCATCCTGGGAACAGAAATATGTTGGAGTGAGCGGCAACAAATTAGCTAAAAAATAAACAAAAACAAAATTAACATTTGAGACATTGTTTCAATTTATGAGGGTACTGGATATTTGTCAATTTTTTTAAAAAGGGTCATCGACACTTTTCTGATCATGTGGTTACAAGAGGAGATCCCAGCAGAATGCTCTTATGAGGTTTACCTGTCATTTGTATTATTTAATACCAAAAACCTTTACGATTTTCGCTAAGAGAATTTCTCTTTTGTGGCCCGAAGAGTGTTCAATGTCCTGGATGAACATATTAAGTTCTCAAAAACGAAAGCAATTTTCAGAAGAAGTGTACAAGTTTGGATTTTGTCTGAGGGAAAAGACCATTGCAGGAGACTGCTGCGAGATATCGCATAGACTTATGTACTATTAAGCTGGTTGTCCAGATCTTTATTAAAATGTATGTTTATGTAATAATTTTTATTTATAATATTCTTTAATAAAATGCACGCTTCCACATTCTATTATATTGTATCCCAACACAACACAGATGAATGCGTAGATTTTTATAGTTCGGCATCTGTCAATGTCTGTGTTTTGAAATATCATAAACCTTGCGATCAAGAATAAACTGGAATTTGTCAAAAAAATGCAAAATTTTAATTTTCAATAAATTTCTTTGTCATCCTCTTCAAAATACTCGCCATTTGCGACGATGCGTTGATGCAAACACTAAATACAATTGCCCATGTACTTTTCATAGGCCTGCAGAGGTATGGCCTTCGGCTCTGGCAGTGAATTCTTTTTTATGGCATCAATGTTCCTCTTAATAGCAATTTTAGTCTTGGGAAAAGAAAAAAGTCAGACCGGGCTTGGTCTGGAGAATACGGTGCTTGGCTGATGACATTAGTCGAATTTTTGGCCAAAAACTCCGAATTAATCAGCTCTGTATGAGATGGCGTATTATTGTGGTGTAAAATCTGTACAGTAATGAGAACCTTCAGCCCTATGGGAAATTGGATACAAAAATGATTTATGGGGCGCGGTAAAAATTATAGTATTAAATTATACGGTAAATATTCTGAAAAATGTAAGAATTTTTTTTAAAAAATAAAAATGCACTACTTTGAATGATGTCACTGGTTCATATGAACCATCCAATGATATGAGAGCTTTAAAGGATATCCGGTTTGGTCACCGTAAACGAACCAATCGGAAGAACTGTCATAGAAAAACCTCTGACAACACACGCGGAGTTATTTCAGAAATATAAAACTTTAAAAATTCATAGCGCTGATAATACGATATATAAAAATAAAATTTTTGATTTAAAACTTTTAATATTCTATTAAGAAATAAAAAAGAAAAAAAAGACACTGAACGTCCTCATTCTCAGCTGCTTTTGGATAAAATTCAGTGTTTTTGGGATTAGGCAGGCAGCGTCGCGTTTCATATGAGATGTTCAATAACACAGCAAGCTCTCGGATTGGTAAACATCGATTTTTCAACACGATTTGCTTTGCCGATTCGACATTGTTAGTATGTTAATCCTCATCTAAGCAATTCTCGAACGTCTCCGAACCTCTTCATTAGTGTGCCCGTGTTTTCGACATTCACGATTTTTCAAAGGTTTTATTCAACAATTTCAATGATTTGGCACACGAATTTCATAAGCAACATTAAATTTGAGGCACGCTCGTTGTTCCAATTTTTTATCCATTGTATAAATCGCCACAAACAAAATTTTTGACTCACTCAAACAGGCGCTGACAGAATACTGAAAATTCGATCGCCGTCAAACTTTGACAGATTGTCAAAAAAAGTGTTGCCAACGTGGCTGCATAAAAAATACCGATTGATGCAGCGCAGTTTATTTTTGATCATATGGTAAGTTTGTATATTGGTTGAATTATGACAAAGCACACACAAAAAAAAACGTAAAAAGTAATTAGTTAGCTTAGGCGACAGTTACGCATTAAAAACCAAACAAAAAAGATTACGAAATTAAAACACTGAATTATCTCTGTTATGGAAAATTTATCTATTCCAAACTATTGAACAGCATCATAAGTAATAATTACTTGAGTTGCGGCCACTGATCCCGAGGGACCGGCTTGAGGAGCAGCCAGGCCTTCCAGCGGCGGTGGGCGGCCTGCAGGAGCCCCACGGGGAGCCCCCGTGGGGCGGGGCTGGGCCAGCTGGACGGGGGCAGAGCCCCGTTGCGACTGCTCTTAAGTCTGCGCTGGAGCTCGGCGATGTACTGCCTTCTCTTGTGGTTTCTGGGAACAAACGAAATTGATTGATTTTGTACAATTTCGAATTTCGATTTTGAACATTGTTGGCGAGTATTCTCTCGAAACAACAGCAATGATTTAATAATTAAAATAAAGTCAATTGTAAGACAATGATTTTTATTTTGGAATGAATTTGATTAAATTATTTTTTCACTGAAAAAATCATGAAAATATAACAATTTTTTTTTTTAACTGAGTGTTCTTTAACACTCAATCAAAACTTTGTATGTTTACTAATTAGATAAAAACGGAATATCTTTTTCCAAGGGGGATATGTTCCATGCAGTCCCGTGTGAAAAATCATACTAAAAAAAGAACAATGGTTTATAGGCTCCTTGTATAAAAATCTATTCGGAATTTTATTTATTTTTATTATTTAATATTTATTGTACCCTAATTTTATTAAAAAATGTAACATAACAACAAAATACTTTAAAAAAATTATAACACAGATAATTTGATATCACTATCATATGACTAGTAAATAAAAGAGTGATGTAGAGAATTCGACAAATGTTATACTAATTATATTACTATTAGGCATTGTTAAATTAATGTTGAAAATGTTTTTTAAATTTAATTTTTGCACTGTGTTATTTTGAAATCGTGTATCGTAAGGATTCTGGTGTAAAGTAAATTAAAGTATGCTTAGAAAATACTTTAATATTCTACAGCATTGTAGATAGATAAACAATAAATAAGAAGGGTCCAAGCACAGTTCCCTTGTTATTTTCTTGAGTTTTACTATGTATGTTTCTCTGTTCACATTTATGTTTATTAATTGTGTTAAATGAAATATTTACCTCCAAGCACGTGCAATAACCATAGCAGCTTTGAGCTTCTTGTAGTGCATCCTGGCCAGAGCACCTCTCCACTGCTTTTGCAGGAGTATCACTATACTGGGGAGTAGAGCAGCTCGAGCTGCTTCCAGAGCGTGTAAAGTCTTCGCACTCCTGAAATGTTGCAAATCGCGAATTCAGTTAAATAAGAGCAATTTTAAAATGACAAATATAGTAAGAGAAAGTTAGAAAATAACAGAAAAAAAAAAATCGATTCCGAACAATAGATGATATTCTTTCTTTTCTTCCTCAGCCTTCATCTTTCCACTACTGGATATAGGACTCTGCCATACCCTTCGATCCTTCTCTGTTGTTTGCTATTAGCAGCCATTTCGTTCCCCCCACAGCGGTTATATTTCTTTTGAGGTATTCCGATGACTGGTCTCCGTTTCAGAACTCTAGGAGTTCATATTGTGGCGTCCTGCCTTGCGACATGCCCTGCCCGTTGCCACTTTAACTTTATTATATGATCCATAATATCCACCACTTTGGTTCAGCAACTAATTTCATAATTTGTAATTCTATCTTTTAAGCTTATACCAAGCATGGACCAATCCATAGATGGTTGAGTGCATTTGAGCCTTTTTGCATTTTTCTTTGTATGTTTACCGTTTGGTAAAAGAACTTTACTACTTTGCATGAACATAATTTGACATACAGTAACTATATAAAATATCTTTGGTAAGAATAAAATAATTATCTTTGAATTTTAAACATTTGTAGGGTTCATAGTCCATAATCGATGACACACACGTGCTAAAACGCTTCACATGAAATAGTGTGATGACCGAATAAAGCAATGTCATCATTTTCTGAAGAATCCAATATCAGTATTGGACATGAAATCGGGAGCATCGTTCTGCAGTACATTCGCATCGTCTTACAGAGGAATGTGGTTTATAAAGAGACCACAGGACGCAACGCCAGTCAGTCGGCCCAACAAGTTCAGTTCTGTCAGTCAGTCCAGCTCGACGATGTCACACAGTTCCAGCATGTAGTTCCTTATCGCCATTACACTCGTACGACATAATTCTTTATTTATTTGCCAAGTAATTAATCAGCATTCAAACCGCAACCACGTCTTCTCTGTCAATATCTAACCGGGGAAGGAACCCCAACCGACCCTTAACTACCTAAATCCTACACATTTGGTAACTTTTTCATTAACATATTTTATTTTGTATGACTTGGAACAAAAATAGGGTATGCAGTAAAAAAAAAGTTGACATGACAGACAAAAACTGGGGTCACTTTTGGATTCAGATGCCATCACGCCAAATCAGATCTTAGTCAATGAAATTAGTGTTTCCCAGTGTAATATATGTTTGTCCTTGCCTGATGAAGAGCTTGGTGTGCCCGTACTGGACGTCGGTGATGTTGCGGTCCCTCAGCAGCACCATGACCCCCTCCCGGTCGCTGCCCTGGCGGAAGTTGGGCCACGTGAACTGCGACAACATCTTGTAGCGCTTCAGGAAGCGGTCATAGCGTTGGCGGTTGGCGAACCCGGCTCTCCTCACGCGAACGTTCTCCACCAGACCGAGGTACGCCACTTGGTGAGCAACCTGGTAAGAGAAAATATAGTGGAGATTACTTGCTTAGAGAATAAGAGCTGTCAGTGACTAATTTTCTTTCTAAGTTCAGAGCTAATTTTTTTTATTTGTCAATTAACTATCAAAATAAGCCGAACTCACCAGTTGTCTGTCCCATATAGCCGGACTCTGGATCGGGTTTGGCTTGACGCAACGCACGTAGAATGGCTCCTTAGTCTGCAGATCTGTCACCAGGGCCGACATGGAGCCGCGGAAGAGAGATGCGGCAGACGGAGGTCGCTTGGACGTCTGAAAGGAGGGATTTATTTAAACAACAGGCTGGGAGAGAAACATTTTGAAATTGTTCAAAGAGAGCAGATCAGATGTTCCAACTTACACACCATCGAAAGGTTTATCATTTCTCAAATCAGAGCTTCTGCACGCCATGTACACATCTGGGCCGCGATTAAAAATGCTATATTCATCGGTAAATATCGAGGTGGTGTAAAGTAAACTCGATGTTTATGCACAAAAATGTGTATATTTGAATTAAAATATAAATTATCTTTGTCCGTAATAAATTGAACATGTTTAGAAAGAGAAATTGTATCCATTTTCTATTTTTCATACAGATGTTTTAATTTCACTTTGTAGATAAATATTAACTTCACCCCTTATAGATTGGAATATTTTTCTCAAGATCAAGTGATCTACAGCTCTTTACCTGTTGAATGTGTGTCGCCCCTTCGGGCCACATATCCTGCAGGCTCTGGTTGGTGGAAGAATGCAGAAGCCTCTTCAAGTCCTGCCAAAGAGCATCTTTGTTCTTGTCCATGAAGCCTTTGATGCTGTAAGTCACATCGCCAGCGTAGTGTCTGAAAATAAAAGTGACTCTGTGATTTATCTTACTCTCATGGAAATCAAATGGTGTACTGTACGAGCAGATAAATTACTTCGCTATTGAACATAATAACAACCAACGGCGCTGACTATTATACTGTTAGGAAGGTTATTGATTATATAGATGTCATTTATGGATACCTACAAATCAAACACATTAAAGCTCACGGTGGAGTTTTAGTCCTAACACTTATGTATGGAAGTGAAAAATGGAACTGGCAGAGGAAATGTGAAAGCAGAGTGAACGCATTCACATGCAATCTCTTGCACAAATGTGTGGGAAATCAATGAAATTTAAATCTAAGACAGGCATAATTGATAAGATCAAGAAAGGGCCACTAAGATGGTTTGGTCATGCAGAAAGAACGGATGACGACATAATGGTAAAACAGATATATTTGGCGAGAATGAATGGTAACGTAGGAGGAGGACGACCGAGAAAAAGGTGGCTTGATCAAATAAACCAAAATTTCATGTCTGGTCATGTCAAAAGCAGACACAATCGAAGGGCACGTATGACACGATGTGGATGAATGTGGAAGAAGCTAGGAATGTATCTCGGGTTATACATGTGTGACGGTCTATCCTCTCCGCCCACCCCTACGGAGAAGTGCAATGATGGGAGCATCTGGTGTCTCGGTAAAGATGGATTAGTGAATAATTTTAGTATAAACTTACGTGATTCTAAAATGTTCCTTGTGCTTGAGGGCTTTGTCAGTAGGAAGCAGCTGTCGGGAAGTGTAATGTGCATGTTGAGCCAGTCGGGAGTCTAAAGCTCCCAGTAATACTTCATCTGATACCTAGAACATTGCGTAAACCAACTACTTAACACAATTTGCGCCCAACATGTGGATCGTAAAATTATACATATGTACACAGGTATTTATTTTTACATTTCCATACTCAGAGGTGCATAAAACAATTAAATTAATATTTCAAGTACAACTTTTCAGAAATCAAACCCAGGACCTTGAGGATGGTTAGCAAAGGCGCCAACCATATGAGGTGGACTTATCTTCACTCAATTTCCCCTTCCAGGATTTTTGTCCGAGAGCACCCATTGAGTCAAAAACATTTGCTCAGGGTTTGGATCAGAGGTTTTTTCGCATAATGGATTAAATAAATGTTATTCCAATTGATTGATAGAGTAATTAAATTATGTGTCAAAAGGGCCGACATTTTTGCTTGGATATAGACAAGTGATATAGACGTTCGGGTAATGCTTACACTTAGTTTGACATTCGGCTGTGAAATTTTAGCTGTTTTTCAATGGAATAATTAGTTTCTCTCGAAGGCATAGGATAGAATTGAGCGGAGGAGTTGTACCTGTGTCGGATTAAGACACGCTTCATCCATGATGGAAATAATGCCCTTGTGGGGGGCGTCGACTAGTTCACAGATTACTCGGTTGTTGAAATATTGCACGGGGGTCCACTGAATACCTTCACGCTGGTATTCCTCTTGTTCTTGCCTTAATACCAATTCTGAAAAAAAAAAAAAACATTTGAAAAAATCAAACAAAACAGTTAAAGAGCTGAAACCTATATTTATGCAGGTGAGATTCATCTAATTGAATTATTTCACCTTCATACTAAGCAACGCCTGAAAATCTTATTTTTTCAATGACGGGTCATAAGCCGAGTATATACCTAGACTTTTATATTACCTTCTCTAAAATGTTCTTCATCTCTGTTGTAATATGATAGTATTAACAACTTCCCAGAGAGTTAAATCCAGTCCTCGTCGACAAAAATTCGGAAAAACTCAAAATATTGTTGATAAAA